>NW_027362765.1:167751493-168493368 GCF_046119375.1 Phyllobates terribilis
TGGAGTAATAGGAGGAGATATAGGGGAGGTTATATGGAGTAATAGGAGGAGATATAGGGAGGTTATATGGAGTAATAGGTGGAGATATAGGGGAGGATACATGGAGTAATAGGAGGAGATATAGGGAGGTTATATGGAGTAATAGGAGGAGATATAGGGAGGTTATATGGAGTAATAGGAGGAGATATAGGGAGGGTATATGGAGTAATAGGAGGAGATATAGGGGAGGTTATATGGAGTAATAGGAGGAGATATAGGGGAGGTTATATGGAGTAATAGGAGGAGATATAGGGGAGGATACATGGAGTAATAGGAGGAGATATAGGGAGGCTATATGGAGTAATAGGAGGCAATATAGGGATATTAATATGGAGTAATAGGAGGAGATATAGGGAGGTTATATAGAGTAATAGGAGGAGATATAGGGGAGGTTATATGGAGTAATAAGAGGAGATATAGGGAAGTTATATGGAGTAATAGGAGGAGATATAGGTGAGGTTATATGGAGTAATAGGAGGAGATATAGGGGAGGTTATATGGAGTAATAGGAGGAGATATAGGGGAGGTTATATGGAGTAATAGGAGGAGATATAGGGAGGGTATATGGAGTAGTAGGAGGAGATATAGGGGAGGTTATATGGAGATATAGGGAGGTTATATGGAGTAATAGGAGGAGATATAGGGGGTTATATGGAGTAATAGGAGGAGATACAGGGGGTTATATGGAGTAATAGAAGGAGATACTGGGTTATATGGAGTAATAGAAGGAGATATAGGGGAGGTTATATGGAGTAATAGGAGGAGATATAGGGAGGTTATATGAGTAATAGAAGGAGATACAGGGGGTTATATGGAGTAATAGGAGGAGATATAGGGAGGTTATATGAGTAATATTAGGAGATACAGGGGGTTATAAGGAGTAATAGGAGGAGATATAGGGGAGGTTATATGGAGTAATAGGAGGAGATATAGGGAGGTTATATGGAGTAATAGGAGGAGATATAGGGAGGTTATATGGAGTAATAGGAGGAGATACAGGGGGTTATATGGAGTAATAGGAGGAGATATAGGGAGGTTATATGGAGTAATATTAGGAGATACAGGGGGTTATATGGAGTAATAGGAGGAGATATAGGGGAGGTTATATGGAGTAATAGGAGGAGATATAGGGAGGTTATATGGAGTAATAGGAGGAGATATAGGGAGGTATATGGAGTAATAGGAGGAGATATAGGGAGGTTATATGGAGTAATAGGAGGAGATATAGAGAGGTTATATGGAGTAATAGGAGGAGATATAGGGAGGTTATATGGAGATATAGGGAGGTTATATGTAGTAATAGGAGGAGATACAGGGGGTTATATGGAGTAATAGGAGGAGATACAGGGGTTATATGGAGTAATAGAAGGAGATATAGGGGAGGTTATATGGAGTAATAGGAGGAGATATAGGGAAGGTTATATGGAGTAATAGGAGGAGATATAGGGAGATTATATGGAGTAATAGGAGGAGATATAGGGAGGTTATATGGAGTAATAGAAGGAGATACAGGGGGTTATATGGAGTAATAGGAGAGATATAGGGAGGTTATATGGAGTAATTTAGGAGATATAGGGGGTTATATGGAGTAATAGGAGGAGATATAGGGGAGGTTATATGGAGTAATAGGAGGAGATATAGGGAGGTTATATGGAGTAAATAGGAGGAGATATAGGGAGGTTATATGGAGTAATAGGAGGAGATATAGGGAGGTTATATGGAGTAATAGGAGGAGATATAGAGAGGTTATATGGAGTAATAGGAGGAGATATAGGGAGGTTATATGGAGTAATAGGAGGCAATATAGGGATATTATATGGAGTAATAGGAGGAGATATAGGGAGGTTATATGGAGTAATAGGAGGAGATATAGGGAGGTTATATGGAGTAAATAGGAGGAGATATAGGGAGGTTATATGGAGTAATAGGAGGAGATATAGGGAGGTTATATGGAGTAATAGGAGGACATATAGGGAGGTTATATGGAGTAATAGGAGGAAATATAGGGAGGTTATATGGAGTAATAGGAGGAGATATAGGGGAGGTTATATGGAGTAATAGGAGGAGATACAGGGGGTTATATGGAGTAATAGGAGGAGATATAGGGAGGTTATATGGAGTAATAGAAGGAGATACAGGGGGTTATATGGAGTAATAGGAGGAGATATAGGGAGGATATATGGAGTAATAGGAGGAGATATAGGGAGGTTATATGGAGTAATGGAGGAGATATAGGGGAGGTTATATGGAGTAATAGAAAGAGATACAGGGGGTTATATGGAGTAATAGGAGGAGATATAGGGAGGTTATATGGAGTAATAGGAGGAGATATAGGGAGGTTATATGGAGTCATGGAGGAGATATAGGGGAGGTTATATGGAGTAATAGGAGGAGATATAGGGAGGTTATATGGAGTAATAGGAGGAGATATAGGGAGGTTATATGGAGTAATAGGAGGAGATATAGTGGAGGTTATATGAAGTAATGGAGGAGATATAGGGGAGGTTATATGGAGTAATAGGAGGAGATATAGGGAGGTTATATGGAGTAATAGGAGGGAGATATAGGGAGGTTATATGGAGTAATAGGAGGAGATATAGGGAGGTTATATGGAGTAATAGGAGGAGATATAGGGAGGTTATATGGAGTAATAGGAGATATAGGGAAGGTTTATGGAGTAATAGGAGGCAATATAGGGATTTATATGGAGTAATAGGAGATATAGGGGAGGTTATATGGAGTAATAGGAGCAGGTATAGAGAGGTTTATATGGAGTAATAGGAGGAGATATAGGGAGGATATATGGAGTAATAGAAGGAGATATAGGGGAGGTTATATGGAGTAATAGAAGGAGATATAGGGAGGTTATATGGAGTAATAGGAGGAGATATAGGGAGGTTATATGGAGTAATAGAAGGAGATACAGGGGGTTATATGGAGTAATAGGAGGAGATATAGGGGAGGTTATATGGAGTAATAGGAGGAGATATAGGGAGGTTATATGGAGTAATAGGAGGAGATATAGGGAGGTTATATGGAGTAATAGGAGGAGATATAGGGAGGTTATATGGAGTAATAGGAGGAGATATAGGGAGGTTATATGGAGTAATAGACAGATACAGGGGGTTATATGGAGTAATAGGAGGAGATATAGGGAGGTTATATGGAGTAATAGAAGGAGATACAGGGGGTTATATGGAGTAATAGGAGGAGATATAGGGGAGGTTATATGGAGTAATAGGAGGAGATATTGGGAGGTTATATGGAGTAATAGGAGGATATATAGGGAGGTTATATGGAGTAATAGGAGGAGATATAGAGAGATTATATGGAGTAATAGGAGGAGATATAGGGAGGTTATATGGAGTAATATGAGGAGATATAGGGAGGTTATATGGAGTAATAGGAGGAGATACAGAGGAGGTTATATGGAGTAATAGGACGAGATATAGAGGAGGTTATATGGAGTAATAGGAGGAGATATAGGGAGGTTATATGGAGTAATAGGAGGAGATATAGAGGAGGTTATATGGTGTAATAGGAGGAGATACAGGGGAGGTTATATGAAGTAATAGGAGATACAGGGGAGGTTATATGGAGTAAGAGGAGGAGATATAGGGAGGATATATGGAGTAATAGGACGAGATATAGGGGAGGCTATATGGAGTAATAGGTGGAGATATAGGAAGGTTAGATGGAGTAATAGGAGGAGATATAGATGAGCTCATATGGAGCAATAGGAGGAGATATAGGGAGGTTATATGGAGTAATAGAAGGAGATATAGGAAGGATATATGGAGTAATAGGAGGAGATATAGGGAGGATATATGGAGTAATAGGAGGAGATATAGGGAGCTTATATGGAGTAATGGAGGAGATATAGGGGAGGTTATATGGAGTAATAGAAAGAGATACAGGGGGTTATATGGAGTAATAGGAGGAGATATAGGGAGGTTATGTGGAGTAATAGGAGGAGATATAGGGTGGTTATATGGAGTAATGGAGGAGATATAGGGGAGGTTATATGGAGTAATAGGAGGAGATATAGGGAGGTTATATGGAGTAATAGGAGGAGATATAGGGGGGTTATATGGAGTAATAGGAGGAGATATAGGGGAGGTTATATGGAGTAATAGGAGGAGATATAGGGAGGTTATATGGAGTAATAGGAGGAGATATAGGGAGGTTATATGGAGTAATAGGAGGAGATATAGGGAGGTTATATGGAGTAATAGGAGGAGATATAGGGAGGTTATATGGAGTAATAGGAGGCAATATAGGGATATTATATGGAGTAATAGGAGGAGATATAGGGAGGTTATATGGAGTAATAGGAGGAGATATAGGTGAGGTTATATGGAGTAATAGGAGGAGATATAGGGGAGGTTATATGGAGTAATAGGAGGAGATATAGGGGAGGTTATATGGAGTAATAGGAGGAGATATAGGGAGGGTATATGGAGTAGTAGGAGGAGATATAGGGGAGGTTATATGGAGATATAGGGAGGTTATATGGAGTAATAGGAGGAGATATAGGGGGTTATATGGAGTAATAGGAGGAGATACAGGGGGTTATATGGAGTAATAGAAGGAGATACACGGGGTTATATGGAGTAATAGAAGGAGATATAGGGGAGGTTATATGGAGTAATAGGAGGAGATATAGGGAGGTTATATGGAGTAATAGAAGGAGATACAGGGGGTTATATGGAGTAATAGGAGGAGATATAGGGAGGTTATATGGAGTAATATTAGGAGATACAGGGGGTTATAAGGAGTAATAGGAGGAGATATAGGGGAGGTTATATGGAGTAATAGGAGGAGATATAGGGAGGTTATATGGAGTAATAGGAGGAGATATAGGGAGGTTATATGGAGTAATAGGAGGAGATACAGGGGGTTATATGGAGTAATAGGAGGAGATATAGGGAGGTTATATGGAGTAATATTAGGAGATACAGGGGGTTATATGGAGTAATAGGAGGAGATATAGGGGAGGTTATATGGAGTAATAGGAGGAGATATAGGGAGGTTATATGGAGTAATAGGAGGAGATATAGGGAGGTTATATGGAGTAATAGGAGGAGATATAGGGAGGTTATATGGAGTAATAGGAGGAGATATAGAGAGGTTATATGGAGTAATAGGAGGAGATATAGGGAGGTTATATGGAGATATAGGGAGGTTATATGTAGTAATAGGAGGAGATACAGGGGGTTATATGGAGTAATAGGAGGAGATACAGGGGGTTATATGGAGTAATAGAAGGAGATATAGGGGAGGTTATATGGAGTAATAGGAGGAGATATAGGGAAGGTTATATGGAGTAATAGGAGGAGATATAGGGAGATTATATGGAGTAATAGGAGGAGATATAGGGAGGTTATATGGAGTAATAGAAGGAGATACAGGGGGTTATATGGAGTAATAGGAGGAGATATAGGGAGGTTATATGGAGTAATATTAGGAGATACAGGGGGTTATATGGAGTAATAGGAGGAGATATAGGGGAGGTTATATGGAGTAATAGGAGGAGATATAGGGAGGTTATATGGAGTAATAGGAGGAGATATAGGGAGGTTATATGGAGTAATAGGAGGAGATATAGGGAGGTTATATGGAGTAATAGGAGGAGATATAGAGAGGTTATATGGAGTAATAGGAGGAGATATAGGGAGGTTATATGGAGTAATAGGAGGCAATATAGGGATATTATATGGAGTAATAGGAGGAGATATAGGGAGGTTATATGGAGTAATAGGAGGAGATATAGGGAGGTTATATGGAGTAATAGGAGGAGATATAGGGAGGTTATATGGAGTAATAGGAGGAGATATAGGGAGGTTATATGGAGTAATAGGAGGACATATAGGGAGGTTATATGGAGTAATAGGAGGAAATATAGGGAGGTTATATGGAGTAATAGGAGGAGATATAGGGGAGGTTATATGGAGTAATAGGAGGAGATACAGGGGGTTATATGGAGTAATAGGAGGAGATATAGGGAGGTTATATGGAGTAATAGAAGGAGATACAGGGGGTTATATGGAGTAATAGGAGGAGATATAGGGAGGATATATGGAGTAATAGGAGGAGATATAGGGAGGTTATATGGAGTAATGGAGGAGATATAGGGGAGGTTATATGGAGTAATAGAAAGAGATACAGGGGGTTATATGGAGTAATAGGAGGAGATATAGGGAGGTTATATGGAGTAATAGGAGGAGATATAGGGAGGTTATATGGAGTCATGGAGGAGATATAGGGGAGGTTATATGGAGTAATAGGAGGAGATATAGGGAGGTTATATGGAGTAATAGGAGGAGATATAGGGAGGTTATATGGAGTAATAGGAGGAGATATAGTGGAGGTTATATGAAGTAATGGAGGAGATATAGGGGAGGTTATATGGAGTAATAGGAGGAGATATAGGGAGGTTATATGGAGTAATAGGAGGAGATATAGGGAGGTTATATGGAGTAATAGGAGGAGATATAGGGAGGTTATATGGAGTAATAGGAGGAGATATAGGGAGGTTATATGGAGTAATAGGAGATATAGGGAAGGTTATATGGAGTAATAGGAGGCAATATAGGGATATTATATGGAGTAATAGGAGATATAGGGGAGGTTATATGGAGTAATAGGAGCAGGTATAGAGAGGTTATATGGAGTAATAGGAGGAGATATAGGGAGGATATATGGAGTAATAGAAGGAGATATAGGGGAGGTTATATGGAGTAATAGAAGGAGATATAGGGAGGTTATATGGAGTAATAGGAGGAGATATAGGGAGGTTATATGGAGTAATAGAAGGAGATACAGGGGGTTATATGGAGTAATAGGAGGAGATATAGGGGAGGTTATATGGAGTAATAGGAGGAGATATAGGGAGGTTATATGGAGTAATAGGAGGAGATATAGGGAGGTTATATGGAGTAATAGGAGGAGATATAGGGAGGTTATATGGAGTAATAGGAGGAGATATAGGGAGGTTATATGGAGTAATAGAAAGATACAGGGGGTTATATGGAGTAATAGGAGGAGATATAGGGAGGTTATATGGAGTAATAGAAGGAGATACAGGGGGTTATATGGAGTAATAGGAGGAGATATAGGGGAGGTTATATGGAGTAATAGGAGGAGATATTGGGAGGTTATATGGAGTAATAGGAGGATATATAGGGAGGTTATATGGAGTAATAGGAGGAGATATAGAGAGATTATATGGAGTAATAGGAGGAGATATAGGGAGGTTATATGGAGTAATATGAGGAGATATAGGGAGGTTATATGGAGTAATAGGAGGAGATACAGAGGAGGTTATATGGAGTAATAGGACGAGATATAGAGGAGGTTATATGGAGTAATAGGAGGAGATATAGGGAGGTTATATGGAGTAATAGGAGGAGATATAGAGGAGGTTATATGGTGTAATAGGAGGAGATACAGGGGAGGTTATATGAAGTAATAGGAGATACAGGGGAGGTTATATGGAGTAAGAGGAGGAGATATAGGGAGGATATATGGAGTAATAGGACGAGATATAGGGGAGGCTATATGGAGTAATAGGTGGAGATATAGGAAGGTTAGATGGAGTAATAAGAGGAGATATAGATGAGCTCATATGGAGCAATAGGAGGAGATATAGGGAGGTTATATGGAGTAATAGAAGGAGATATAGGAAGGATATATGGAGTAATAGGAGGAGATATAGGGAGGATATATGGAGTAATAGGAGGAGATATAGGGAGCTTATATGGAGTAATGGAGGAGATATAGGGGAGGTTATATGGAGTAATAGAAAGAGATACAGGGGGTTATATGGAGTAATAGGAGGAGATATAGGGAGGTTATGTGGAGTAATAGGAGGAGATATAGGGTGGTTATATGGAGTAATGGAGGAGATATAGGGGAGGTTATATGGAGTAATAGGAGGAGATATAGGGAGGTTATATGGAGTAATAGGAGGAGATATAGGGGGGTTATATGGAGTAATAGGAGGAGATATAGGGGAGGTTATATGGAGTAATAGGAGGAGATATAGGGAGGTTATATGGAGTAATAGGAGGAGATATAGGGAGGTTATATGGAGTAATAGGAGGAGATATAGGGAGGTTATATGGAGTAATAGGAGGAGATATAGGGAGGTTATATGGAGTAATAGGAGGCAATATAGGGATATTATATGGAGTAATAGGAGGAGATATAGGGAGGTTATATGGAGTAATAGGAGGAGATATAGGGAGGTTATATGGAGTAATAGGAGGAGATATAGGTGAGGTTATATGGAGTAATAGGAGGAGATATAGGGAGGTTATATGGAGTAATAGGAGGAGATATAGGGAGGTTATATGGAGTAATAGGAGGAGATATAGGGAGGTTATATGGAGTAATAGGAGGAAATATAGGGAGGTTATATGGAGTAATAGGAGATATAGGGGAGGTTATATGGAGTAATAGGAGGAGGTATAGAGAGGTTATATGGAGTAATAGGAGGAAATATAGGGAGGATATATGGAGTAATAGGAGTAGATATAGGGGAGGTTATATGGAGTAATAGGAGAAATTATAGGGAGGTTATATGGAGTAATAGGAGGAGATATAGGGAGGATATATGGAGTAATAGGAGGAGATATAGGGGAGGTTATATGGAGTAATAGGAGGAGATATAGAGAGGTTATATGGAGTAATAGGAGGAGATATAGGGGAGGTTATATGGAGTAATAGGAGGAGATATAGGGAAGGTTATATGGAGTAATAGGAGGAAATATAGGGAGGTTATATCGTGTAATAGGAGGAGATATAGGGGAGGTTATATGGAGTAATATGAGGAGATATAGGGGAAGTTATATGGAGTAATAGGAGGAGATATAGGGAGGTCATATGGAATAATATGAGGAGATATAAGGAGGTTATATGGAGTAATAGGAGGAGATATAGGAGATATCACACTTTCCCCTGTACCGGCAACCCGCTGCCTCGGAGTAACCCTTGACTCTGCCCTGTCCTTCAAACCCCACATCCAAGCACTCGCCACCTCCTGTCGCCTCCAACTCAAAAATATTTCCAGAATCCGTCCTTTCCTCAACTCTCAATCTACTAAACTGCTTGTGCATGCCCTCATCATCTCCCGCCTCGACTACTGCAACACCCTCCTCTGTGGCCTACCTGCTAACACTCTCGCACCCCTCCAGTCCATCCTTAACTCTGCTGCACTACTAGTTCATCTCTCGCCTTGCTACCCCTCTGCTACCCCACTTTGCTAATCCCTTCACTGGCTCCCAATTGCCCAGCGTATCCAGTTCAGCCTACGAACACTGACCTACAAAGCCATCCACAACTTATCTCCTCCGTACATCTCTGAACTAACCTCACGATATATTCCCTCACGTAATCTCCGGTCCTCCCAAGACCTCCTTCTCTCCTCCACACTTATTCGTTCCTCACCTAATCGCCTCCAAGACTTCTCCTGAATATCCCCCATGCTCTGGAATTCTGTGCCCCAACACGTCCGACTATTCACCACACTCCGATCCTTCAGACGGAACATGAAAACCCATTTCTTCAAGAAAGCCTATAGCGTGCCATGACCCCGCTGCCTCCTCAACATCACTGGAGCTGCTGCCTTACCAACACCGGACCTGCGCCTCACCAACACTGGAGCTGCTGCAACCCCCCACCTACTGTCTCCTTCCCCATCATCCTGTAGAATGTAAACCCACAATGGCAGGGTCCTCTTCCCTCTGTACCAGTCTATCATTGTTTGTTACTGTAAGTGATATCTTTATTTTGTATGTAACCCCTTCTCATGTACAGCACCATGGAATCAATGGCGCTACATAAATAAATAATAATAATAACTTAACAACTGTGAATGGAGATCCGTGAACCTTGTCCGTGTCCATGGACCGGAAGAAGAAGGAGTACAAAGTAAGAGACGGCCGTGATATACTGGAGCAGATGGAAGTAGACTTATCCGGGTTTTCCCCCAGACAAGTGGAAGACCTTTGGGGCGATATCAGGAAATGTTCGGTCGTCACGACGACGACGACGACTTCGGGTTTATGGAGGCTATCCAGCATGAGATCCCTACGGAAAGTGCGGCCCCCATCCGGGAAAGATATCGTCAAATTCCGCCCCAGATGTATCAGGAAGTGAAGGATCTGTTAGGCCACATTTTGCAGAACAGGGTGATATGAGAGAGCCAGAGTCCCTGCGCTGTGCCCATCGTCTTGGTCCAGAAGAAGGACGGGACTCTGAGGTTCTGTGTGGATTATCAGCGGTTGAACACCTGCACAGTCTGAGACTCCTAACCTTTGCCGAGGATAGAAGAATCCCTGTCAGCATTGGGAAAAGCGAAATACTTCTCCCTTGATTTGGCCAGTGGATAATGGCAAGTCCCCATGGCCGAGCAAGACCGGCCGAAGACAGATTTTATGCTCCCTATGGGACTATTGGAGTTCAAGCAGATGGGACTATTCGAATTCAATTTGTTGCTATTTGGGTTATCTAATGCCCCAGGGACAATTCAGAGGTTGATGGATAGATGCCTTGGAGACCTGAATTTTGAGACGATGCTAATATACCTGGATGACATCATCATATACTCCACCACGTTTGAAGAGCATCTTGGCAGACTCGGGCAGGTGCTGGAGCAACTTCACAAGCACAGACTGATGATAAAGCCACAGAAGTATCATCTTTTCCAAAAATAAATCGAGTACTTGGGGAATGCAGTATGTAGTGAAGGTGTGTGCATGACAAACGAGAAAGTAGCTGCTGTACAGAAGTGGCTTATACCCACAACGTCGAGAGAGTTAAGGGCATTCTTGGGCCTGTCAGGATACTATAGAAGATTTATCAAGGATTTCGCAAAGACTACAGCACCACTACATGAGCAACTGAGGAGAATGGCAGGAGGTTTCAAGAGTCCGGCGATACAGTGGGGGTCGAAACAAGAAGACACCTTCCAGGCGCTGAAGTTTGCATTGATGAATTCACCTATCCTGTCATATGCCGACTTCTCTCAACCCTTGTGTTACACATGGATGGACTTCTCTAAGGACTAGGGGCAGTGCTGGTTCAGGTCCAAGAAGGACAGTAACGGTTGATTTTCTACACTAGTAGATCCCTACGGGATACAGAGAGAAATCTTCAAAACTATAGCTCATTTAAACTAGAATTGTTGGCTCTGGTATGGGCCATGACTGAAAAGTTTGTGGAGTATCTGTCGGGGTCTGAAGTTAATGTGCAGACTGACAAAAACCCACTTGCCCATTTAGAAAACTCAAAACTGGGAGCATTTGAACAAAGGTGGGTCATGAAGATGTCCACGTATCTGTACAAGATAGCCTATTGGGCGAAGGCTGAAAATACCCACGCGGTCGCACTATCCAGAGTAACCCATGAGCGACCAGCCCAGGATGTGGACGAAGAATTGGAAGATTGTGAGACCCCAATTCCAGACGCTTTGCGACAGCTCTCATAACCTCTCAAGGATCGGAAGAAACACACCGACCAAATCGAGTGCTGGGACGCCAAAAAGATGAATGGGTACAGCTGCTGCAGTCAGACACAGAACTATCAGAGCTACGGAAGTGGGTGACCCTAGGCCAGAAGCCCAGCAGGGAGGAGAGAGCAGCTATGTCCATCGGTGCCGTTCAGATGCTGGGAGCAGCCCTGTATGAAGAATGGCCTGTTATACAGGTGGATACAGTTGTCCAGAGAGTTCAGAACTACGTGGCAAGTGGTGATCCTGGAAGGTATGGTGTAAAGTGTGGCAAAAGAGGCCCATGCGAGGGGCATGCACTTCGGAACAGAGAGGATCTTCCAATGGCTGCAGCGGCTTGTTTATTTGCTGCAACTAAGTCAGGAGGTGGAAGAAGTTTGTCAGAAGTGCCGGCAGTGCAAATTGGCTAAGCCGCCAGAACAGACGGCTCTCACGCAAGTAATAAGGACGTCTGAGCCGCTGGAAGTGTTAATGGTGGACTGCATCATGATTGGCCCATCCCATAACAGCTGCGAATATTGCCTGGTGATGACAGACCATTTCAAGAAGTTCGCCGTCATCACCCCGATCCGGGAACAAACAGCCAAGTCAGTGGCCCGAGTTATCTACCAAGACTTCATTCGAGTGTATGGGTGCCCGAAAAGGATCCACTCGGATCAAGGGGCCTGCTACCAGGGCAAAGTCATGGAGGAATTACAGTACATCGACTCTATGGCATTGAGAGGTCTAGAACAACGCATTTTCACCCTCAGGGAAACGGGGCCTGCGAATGCTTCAACAGGACGTTGCTACAAATGCTGAGGACGTTTGGAAGATGATCGGAAAATGAGGTGGCCTGAATTTGTCCCTGAGCTGGTGTGGGAGAACGACAACCAGGCTCATGCCACAACCGGATACACGCCCTACATGTTGCTGTTTGGCCGTACCGGCTGTGAAATGACCGAGCTGAAGCTGGACCCCAAGGAAGATATCGCCTCGATGAGCACGATCACCTAGGTGCGTGAAAACCAACATCAGCTGCAGAAGCTGAGACAGCTCATCAAACAGAAATTCCAAGAGATGGGCCATCCAGATGTGACCTCGGTGCAGGAGGCACCACTGCAACCTGGAGACTGAGTTCTGGTATGAGCAAAGCGTCCTAGGGGTAAGTTGGACAACAGGTAGGAGACAACTCCCCACCGCGTCACCAGCAGTGTACACTCTAGAAGAGTGCTACACTGTCCTTGTGTGTCTGAGGAAGAGAGAGTGCCTGCGAAAGAGCAGATGAACTCGGCAGCAAAGAGACCTGCAAAGGACGAAGATGAATGGTGGGTGGAGACAGACTATACCATTCCCCCAGACTGACCAAGAGAATAGGCCAGAGCCTGAACCTGTGAGGGAAGAGTCAGAAGGCCCAAGTGCTTCTGAAAGAGTAAGTCATAAAAGGCCCAGATTTCTCCCACCTGGGCGGCATTCAGGTCGTTGCGCTGCCCAAAATATATATGAATGGCCCAATAGTCAAACAGCTCATCTGGGAGGCTGCCAAGAGGCCTACAGCAACATTGAAAGAGCTGCAGCAATTTCAGACAAGTACTGGTTGTGTGCTGCATGTGACAACAATCTCCCGTATTCTTCATGTCTGGTATGTGGGGTAGGGTGGCAAGATGGAAGAATTTTATTACAAAGAAAAATATCAATGCCTGGATGTGTTTTGCCAAAACCTACATCAAGTCTGCCAAAAGTATGTGGGAAAACATGTTATTGTCTGAGACCAAGGTTGACCTTTTTGGCCTTAATTTCAAAAGGTTCGTTTGGTAAAAAGCCAACACTCCACATCACCACACTAACACAATAATCACAGTGAAACATGGTGGAGGCAGCATTATGCTTTGGGGCTGTTTTTCCGCAGCTGGAACTGGGGCTTTTGTCAAGATGGAGGAAATTAGGAACAGTTCCAAATATTATTATTATTATTTATTATTATAGCGCCATTTATTCCATGGCGCTTTACATGTGAAAAAGGGGTATACATAGCAAAAACAGTTACAATAATCTTGAACAAAACATGACGGCGACTGGCACAGGAGGAGAGAGGACCCTGCTAGTGTTGAGCGAATATTTTTCATTAACTCTTTCGGCAAGCACGCTCGGGTGCTCACCAAGTATTTTGGCGTGCTCTGCATTTTTTTTACTGTCGCCGTGGCTGCAAGTGTCACGGCTGTTTGACAGCTGTGGCATATGCAGAGATTGCCTGTCGAACAGGAAATCTCTGTGAGCCGCGAGGGCTCACAGTCTACAAGGGATGGGAATCAGTCAATTATGCAAAAAAACTTGAGGCCTCTAATAAAAAGCTGAAGATGAAGAGGAATTTCACCTTTCAGCACAACAACGACCATAATCACACCACCAAATAAAAAAAAATGGCTTCATCAGAAAAAGTTAATGGTTTTGGAATGGCTCCGCCAGAGCCTAGACTTGAATCCAATTGAAAATCTGTGGGATGACTTGAAGAGAGCTGTTCACTAGAGATATCCCAAACGGTACTTCAATAAAGTTTTAGTTTAAGGGTGTACATATTTATGCAACCATATTATTTTAGTATTTTTCCACCTGAAAAGATTTCAGTTTGTTTTTCAATTGAATTGTACAAATTATAGGTGACTTATGTAGAAAATGTTTTGAAATTATTATTGTTGTTATGATTTTTTTACATAACATTTTAACATGGGTGTGTAGACTTTTTTATATCCATTGTATGTGAGGCAATGAGCTCATGACAGAAGACCCGGCGATGTGACCAAGAATTGCAATCTGAGCACGGTCCCTGTTTAACAGACACATGAAACTGGCCTTACTTACCCTGCTAGCTTTTGATTCTCTCATAGATCATTTCATAATAGGTCATCAATATCAAATTGGTGGGGGTCCAACACCCGGCTCACCCACCGATCAGCTGATTGCAATGTCAGCAGAAGCCAGATGTAAACAGTATACAGGACTGAACCCCACAGCTGTTTAGTGGCCCCCGCTACGGATCAGATCTTATTGAAATACTGGTGGAGCAAACAGCTGCCCCGTCTCATGCTGCACATAACACATCTGCATCTCTGGCTGCTATGGGCATAAAAGGGGACAAACTTATGGTGTGGCACCCATGCTCCCCTGACCTCAACCCCATTGAGAACCTCTGGAGCATCATCAGAAGGAGTGTCTATGATGGTGGGAGGCAGTTCACATCTAAGCAACAGCTCTGGGAGGGTATTCTGTCCTCATGTAAAACAATTGAAGCAGAAACCATCCAAAACCTGACAAATTCAATGGACGAGAGAGTTCAGAAGCTCCTTTCGAACAAGCGGTCCTATGTGCAAATGTAATGTGGCACCCCAGGGGTCTGGTTTCCACAGTAACAGCAATGTTATGTCTGAGAGCAGGTGGGAGGTCTCTTGGTCAGGGATCCTGTGCATGCCACACCTCCTGCCCAGTCCTGGGAGGGGAAGAACTTCCCCTATATAAACCTAGGGCTGAGGCAGGGTTAGTGAGTAGAGAAGAAGTAGAGACAGAGAAGAGAAGCAGCATAGGAAGAAACAACAGGAGCTCTGTGGGAGCAGTACTACAAGGAGTCAGGGGCTGGCAGCTGCAGAGCTCGCCCTGACTGAGAAGCTATCACCGGACCCGGAGTCCGAGGCTGTGGGGACTAACTCCTATCCAGCAGCAGAAACCGACCGGCAGGGGATTTCAGGTCCTCTGGCCAAGAAACCCGAAGGCACGGTCACACGCGTGGGACCAGCACCGCCATCGTGGAGCGGAAGCTACTAGAAGGCCCCCGAGTCACCGGCCATACGGGTGAGCACCACACGGTACACTCAGGGACGTGGGCTACTTATACCCGCCTCTAGCAAGGTAGCCAGAAGAGTACAGTTAGTTTGGGAGGCCTACAACTCCGCCTGGCCAGGGGAGATCCCATCTGCTCAAGGACTGACCAGGCCCCAATCGCTAGCCAGTACTCCGGGAGGGTCTATCTTTGTCACCAGTAAAGACCCTGAACTACACCGTACCGTCTCCGAGTGGTTCCTGCTACCCCCATCATCCACGTCGGCTGCCCTGAGGCCATACCCCTCCCGTTGGGGGTGATACTATCACGCTGCACAATCCTACCACCGGCCTCAGCGGTCTACCCTGCAGCGGCAGCTCCTTCGCTGCATTCAACGGGTGGCGTAGTCGTACAACATCTACCGCTAATACAGCGCCACTTAGTCTGACTCCCTGGGCACAGACCGGGTCACCGCCATGAGACTACAACCCTCAACAGATCCGGCTCCGGGTAAGCTCCCGCGTGCGCAACGCTGCGCGACACAGGCCCAGGGGTGCGTCAACTTTTGGCGTAGTCGGCAGGATTTCGTGCCCGCAACTACCGGGTACTGCGTGCCTGAAAAAGACTGTTCAAACTTACCAGTGGTGAAGATTCCCGCCATCCGGCGCCATCTTCAGCCTTCTTCCCGCCATCGGTGAAGATTCCCGCCATCCGGCGCCATTTTCAGCCTTCTTCCCGCCTTCCGTGGAGTTTTCCGGCCGTTGGACGCCATCTTGAAGACGCCGCGCGGGAAGAAGAGGGGCGTGGACTCCAAAAGCGCGCGAGAACTGAAGCCCCGCCTCACGTCCAGACGTCGCGTAAGGTCCTGGAAGGAGCCCAGCAGACGCTGACGTCACAGGAGCGCGACGGAAGGTCCTCAACCCTGACGATCCACTGCGGAGCCGCGGCCTACGGAAGAGGATCATCGCAAGGTAGGCCACGGTCCACTAGGGGGGAGAAGGATGTCGGATACGGAGGAGAGCTTCACCGCTTCAACCCCCACCAGCGCCACCGCCGTTGCGGTCATGCCTTTCATCATGCCCTATATCCCGGGGGCAGCCTGGCTACCCCAGTACTCAGGGGAGTCACATACCCTGCATGACTTTAGAGAAAAGCTGGATAGCCTCTTCCAGGTGTATCCCCTCACAGAGGAGCAAAAAGTGAGCATCCTGGTGGCCCAATTAACCGGGGCAGCCCAAAGGGAGGTAAAGTCCTGGCCACCTGGGAGGAGGACTGTCGCAGAGATACTAACCTGGCTGAGGGACACCTTTGATACCCGCACCTCAGCCGAGATCAAGCTTAGATTCTACGGGTGCAAACAGCGGGCACATGAGAGTATAAGGGACTATGCCCTGAACCTACAAGAGGCCCTGAGAGCCATTAAGCAGACCGACCCTGACGGCGTGGGAGACGAGGACAGGCTGTTGACTGAACAATTTATAGAGGGTTTATATTGCAATGCCCACCGAACCCAGTTGCGGGCAATGGCCTTACAGGACCCTCATCTGGGATTTGCACAGTTCAAGGACAGAGCCATCCGGGTGCTCCGAGAACCGGCACCAGGTGGCGTTGTGACCCACAGACGCCCCACTACCACTTACCACCAGGAGGCGGCACCCTTGTCGGCAGGGCCTGTGGGAGCTGATGCGCAGGCTTTGAACAATGACCCGGCTCCAGACCTGCACCATCAGGTCCAAGAGCTAGCTAAAAGCGTTGCCGCGCTAACCCGAACTGTGCAGTCTTTACAGGTTTCCACTCCAGGGAAGATCCAGCTGGCATCCGGACCGGAGGACATCCCGTGGCGTCGACCAAGGAGGACCCCACCGGCCAGAGGAAGACCCAGCGACCGATACAACGAGGACGCACAACCCATCTGCCGCCGCTGCAATCAACCGGGACATATGGCAAGGTACTGTCCTTTAAACTGGCACAACCTGGGGTAGAGGGCCAAACCCCAGGAAAAAGATCATCAGGCCCATCGAACTGGCGCGACAGATATGTGGGAGGACGTCCAGTCTTGCCTGTGGTACTGGATGGCATCCCTATGAGTGCCCTATTGGACACCGGGTCACAGGTCACCACTATCCCGTATGTGCTCTTCAAGCAGTACTGGAATGACTCGGATATCACCCGCTACCCTGACGACGACTTGAGTATCATCGCCAGCAATGGTCAGCCCGTGCCACAGATTGGATTTAAAGAGGTGACCATTAAAATCGGTAGAGTCGAACTGGCAGCACAGGGACTGATCATTGTAGACATTGACAAACACGAGAGTCACCCAAAGATAACTCTAGGAACTAATGTAATTGAAAATTGTCTTGCAGAGGTGATTTTCCTTTTACAACAGGTTGCCAAGAACGCCAGCTCCGGCCAGCGGCGAGTGCTCCAGAAAGAGATCCGGGCACTGATGCGACGGCAACAGATAGAACTCTCCGGTGGTGAGATTGGTAGCGTAAGAATGTGTGACCCTTTCCCTATTGCCATGCCCCCAAAAAGTGAAATGATGATTTGGTGCCGGGCAGCTCTTGGTCTGAGAGGTAGAGATTACCAGGCAATGGTAGAACCAGTTTACTCAGACAGTAGGCCCACCATTTTGACAGCACGGGGGGTGGTCAATGTACGCCATGGGAGGGTGCCCGTTTGCATAATAAATATCGGGAAGAGGGAAGTGTACCTGCCCCGGTATGCCACGCTAGCCAAATTGTATACCATCAATCAAAATTCCATACAGTCCGTAGAACCCTTGCCTCCATCTTCCCCGGAGGAAGGTAACGGCTCTAAAGAAACAATGGAGGACTGGTGTCAGCAACTACATTTGGGTACTGACTCCACTCCCTCACACCAGAAACAGGGAGTCTATCGGGTGGTTCAAGAGTACGAGAGAGTGTTTAGTAAACACCCGTTAGACTTCGGGCGAGTCAAGGGGGTAGAACACCACATCCCCACCGGAGACCATCTTCCCATAAAAGAGAGGTATCGACCCGTACCCCCTGCACACTACCAACACGCCAAGGGGATGCTTAGGGACATGAAGGAGGCTGGGGTGATCAGGGATAGCTGTAGCCCCTGGGCAGCTCCACTAGTCTTAGTCAAAAAGAAAGACAACACCATGAGGATGTGTGTAGATTACCGGAAAATTAACCGTATCACACACAAGGATGCGTACCCCTTACCAAGGATAGAGGAGTCTTTGGCTGCTTTAAGATCTGCTAACTTCTTCTCTACCTTGGATCTCACTAGCGGGTACTGGCAGGTTCCTGTAGCAGAGGCGGACCGGGAGAAGACCGCATTCACCACCCCGATGGGACTTGGCGAGTTTACCTGTATGCCGTTCGGACTCTGCAACGCACCGGGAACCTTCCAACGATTAATGGAGTGCTGTCTGGGCCACAGAAACTTCGAGACGGTCCTGTTGTACCTGGACGATGTCATCGTATATTCCAAGACTTATGAGGACCACCTGAAACACCTGGCGGAAGTGTTCGAAGCTCTGGCAAGCTACGGCTTAAAGGTAAAACCCTCCAAGTGTCACCTCTTGAAACCAAAGGTACAGTACCTGGGACACGTGGTGAGCGCTGACGGAGTGGCTCCCGACCATGATAAGATCACCGCAATTAAGGAATGGCCAAGTCCCTCCAGTGTAAAGGAAGTGCGACAGTTCCTCGGGTTGGTAGGCTATTACCGCAGATTCATCCCCGGTTTCACCAAAAAGGCAGCTCCTATGCAGGACCTCCTGATAGGCCAGTCCCGGAAGGCCAAGAACCAGAAGCCGCCCTTCAAATGGGAGAAGTTAGAAGAAGAGTCCTTCCGCCAGCTGAAGATGGCCCTCACGGGGGATGAAATCCTGGCGTACCCTGATTACAGCCAGCCCTTTATCCTCTACACCGACGCAAGTAACATCGGGCTAGGAGCCGTACTGTCCCAGATCCAGCAGGGGAAAGAACGAGTAATCGCTTACGCTAGCCGAAAACTGCGACCCACCGAAAGAAACCCTGAGAATTACAGCTCATTTAAGCTAGAGTTCCTGGCAGTGGTGTGGGCAGTCACCGAACGCTTTAAGCACTACCTCGCTTCTTCCCGGTTTACCGTGTACACGGATAACAACCCGTTGACACACCTGGACACGGCAAGACTCGGTGCCCTAGAGCAGAGATGGATGGCCCGTCTGTCCAACTACAAGTTCACAATCAAATACCGGGCAGGACGCTCCAATACCAACGCGGACGCCCTGTCCAGGATGCCAAACCTACCGGACGTAGGAGAAGATCCAGAGGGACTGGAAGAAGTCGAACTCCCCGCGTTCCACCGTCATGGGACTATCCAGTATTCCCATCGGGTAAGGAGTAAGCAAGCCGCTACGTTTAACCCCTTGCCTCACTACAACTGGGAGGAAACGCAAGACAGTTACCCTTCCGTCCGGCTGGTGAAGGAGATGCTGACTCGGCCAGAGGCTCGCCTTGACCCAGACGCTCCGGAGGAAGCCAAGCAACTGTGGGCTGAGAAGAGTCGACTGTTCCTTTACAAGGGGAAGTTGTGCCGTAGAATGGTTAACTCCCGGACGCATGAACTAATCTGGCAAGTAGTGGTGCCACGGAGAGACGCAGCCATGGTGATGGAAGCATACCACGACGGGGCTGGACACTTCGGATGGAAGAAGCTGGAGTTCCTGCTGCGTGGGCGGTTCCACTGGGTAGGCATGAGGGGAACCATCGAGAGGTGGTGCAGAGACTGTGGCCCGTGCAACCTAAGAAGGAAGGACCGTGCCAGCCAGAAGACTCCCCTGCAGTCCATCGTCACCCGGCAGCCGTTGGAACTGGTAGCCTTGGATCATGTAAAACTGACCCCAAGCAGAAGTGGCTACGTCTACGCGTTAACCATTGTGGATCATTACTCCCGGTTCTTGGTTGTCGTCCCCGTTAAGGACTTAACGGCTCAAACAGCAGCTAGAGCCTTCCAGCAGCACTTCTGCCGCCCACACGGGTACCCGGACCAAGTGCTGACGGACCAAGGACCTGCCTTTGAAGCGGAGGTCTTCCAGGAATTCTGCAATCTGTATGGCTGCCGGAAGATAAGGACAACACCCTATCATCCGCAAACTAATGGACTTTGTGAGAAAATGAACCAGGTGGTAATGGATCTCCTGAAAACGTTGCCCCTGGAAGAACGCAGTCTGTGGCCTGAGAAGCTGCCCGATCTGGTGGACCTATACAACCACATCCCGGTAGGTTCCACCAACTGTACCCCGGCTTACCTAATGAGGGCGAGACCTGGTAAGTTACCCGTTGACCTGGAAATGGGAGTCCTGACACCCGAGGACACTTCACCAGAAGCAGACTGGGACACAGAGAGGCAGCAGCAGTACCGGAAAGTACAGGAGAGCGTGGAGCGAAGTCTCTGTCAGGCTAGGGAAAGACAAGAGAAAACTTACAACCAGTATGCTCCCGCTGTTCCCCTGGTACCCGGAGAGCAGGTCTTGAAGAGGAAAAGACGGCTCCACAAGTTGGACGACCAGTGGGAGAAGGACCCGTACACCGTACTGCCCTCAAGCCACGAGAACCCGAAAGTCTGTACCATCAGTAAAGACGGAGGGGAGACCATAGCCATTGTATCCCGGGATCACCTGAAGAAGTGTCCTGAACAGCTACGGAACCCTGAAGAGGAACAAGAAGACCATCGACCCGTAGAGGAAAGGGAAGATATGGTTAGTACTGTGCTCGGAGACTTCCCTCGGTCCTGGACTCAAGTCAGTGGTGCAGTTGTGGTACCCGTCCTCACGTTCCTCCAACCAGCATCCCAAGTGCCTACGGAGCAACAGGTAGAGCTGGAAGAGCAGCCGGTCCAGGAGGCAGAAGACTCCACACAAGCAGAACAGGAGGATCAACCCTCTGCTTATAGTGAGCCTGCCGTACCCCTAGTGAGCCAAAGAGCCGGTAGACAGCTGCCCAGTTTACCCTTGACAGCTCCTACACCCTGTAGTTCAGGGCTAGACAGTCAGCTCCGTAGGTCCACTAGGGCCACTAGAGGCCAGTTACCCGCACGTTGGAGGATTTGAAGTGTATAAATTGTTTTATTTGTGGTTACCTGTTTTTCTTGTTGCTTGTGTATAATTATGTGTTTCTAGTTATTTATAGGAGTCCTTGGTGGATTTACCGGGAATCCTTGTACATGGTTGGAGCGTAACCTAGGAATGGACTAAAGACTGTTAATGACTCGGGGCAGGACAGACCCCTACCTGGTTACGTCTCCCTGTTTTGGTGAAATGGACACCTTGCTTTTCTTCAAAAACTGCACCCGGTTGCGGACACGTCGTGACCATCTTTATATGTTTTTCTTATTGTACTATTATTGTTTATACCTTGTTATGTTTAAAAATATGTTTAGTCCCGGAGTACTAAATTTCACTAGGGGGGAATGTGGCACCCCAGGGGTCTGGTTTCCACAGTAACAGCAATGTTATGTCTGAGAGCAGGTGGGAGGTCTCTTGGTCAGGGATCCTGTGCATGCCACACCTCCTGCCCAGTCCTGGGAGGGGAAGAACTTCCCCTATATAAACCTAGGGCTGAGGCAGGGTTAGTGAGTAGAGAAGAAGTAGAGACAGAGAAGAGAAGCAGCATAGGAAGAAACAACAGGAGCTCTGTGGGAGCAGTACTACAAGGAGTCAGGGGCTGGCAGCTGCAGAGCTCGCCCTGACTGAGAAGCTATCACCGGACCCGGAGTCCGAGGCTGTGGGGACTAACTCCTATCCAGCAGCAGAAACCGACCGGCAGGGGATTTCAGGTCCTCTGGCCAAGAAACCCGAAGGCATGGTCACACGCGTGGGACCAGCACCGCCGTCGTGGAGCGGAAGCTACTAGAAGGCCCCCGAGTCACCGGCCATACGGGTGAGCACCACACGGTACACTCAGGGACGTGGGCTACTTATACCCGCCTCTAGCAAGGTAGCCAGAAGAGTACAGTTAGTTTGGGAGGCCTACAACTCCGCCTGGCCAGGGGAGATCCCATCTGCTCAAGGACTGACCAGGCCCCAATCGCTAGCCAGTACTCCGGGAGGGTCTATCTTTGTCACCAGTAAAGACCCTGAACTACACCGTACCGTCACCGAGTGGTTCCTGCTACCCCCATCATCCACGTCGGCTGCCCTGAGGCCATACCCCTCCCGTTGGGGGTGATACTATCACGCTGCACAATCCTACCACCGGCCTCAGCGGTCTGCCCTGCAGCGGCAGCTCCTTCGCTGCATTCAACGGGTGGCGTAGTCGTACAACATCTACCGCTAATACAGCGCCACTTAGTCTGACTCCCTGGGCACGGACCGGGTCACCGCCACGAGACTACAACCCTCAACAGATCCGGCTCCGGGTAAGCTCCCGCGTGCGCAACGCTGCGCGACACAGGCCCAGGGGTGCGTCAGTAACATCACCTAGAATAAAGTTTTGAGTTGAAAACTGTTTGATTTCAGTTTCTAATAACCTGCTAATGCTTATAATTTCAAAAATGACCATTTGTTTGTTCTTTATTAAAATGAAAAGGTTGAAAACTCTGCTGTGCATAATAATTTGGAACATGCATTTTGAGTGCAGTTTGAGTTTTTTATTTTTTTTAAAATATACTGTTATCATAGGCAGTTTGTACAAAAACCTTTCAATTGTACTCTAATAGTTATTTGACTGGAAAATTACAATGACTGCAATTCATATAGATAATTTGGGAAAATCTGAGAAAATATGATTTGCATAATAATTTGGAACACAGTGTAATGTTTTGTTTTTTTTTACATTTGTATTCTTTTTTTTAACTATTAACTTGGTCACACTATATAAATCCATGCCGGTTGCATGGATTTATATAGTGTGACCAAGTTGTCAAGCACTTTTCCAATTGATGCTAAAATCGCTTGGAAAAGCGCTTGACAACCCGCATGCAAAATCACATGTGCAAAACGCGTGACATACGCTTGTCCCTGGCTGAAAAAAACGCATGTAAATTCTGCATGCATTTTTTCTGCCAGGGAGATGCAGAAACGCTCAGGAAAAATCCGGAGCATTTCTGCATCATGGGCACATAGCCAAAGACAAATATTGTCAGGATGAAGGCCAGACAGTGTCCAAACTCACTCCGTCTACTTTATTCCAGTGAATGACTACGCCGGGGCTCTTCCACTGTTTCCGTCAGAATAATTTTTTGAGTATTTTGACAGACACCCCAACATAGTGCTCGATGGAGAGCATTGTATTAATGTGAAACAGCCTTAGAAGTGACTTCTTCTTACCAGCACTGGATACATAAGGTCGTTGTTGATCAAATGATCAGCAGGACATGTGATTACAAGTATGTAACAGCGATATCCAGGAGTATTTTATTTAATTAGTTTGAATTAGAATATTATGTTTATGCAATTTATATAATCACTGTCTTTTCCACAAACTTTGCATCAAACAGTAGTGCAGGAAAATATAGAAAACTTTTTATAATACAGTTGAAACCAGAAGTTTACATACACTATATAACAAGACATATATGCATGTTTTTCTCAATATCTGACATGAAATCAGAATAAACCTTTCCCGTTTTAGGTCAATTAGGATTACCATAATTTTTAATATTTGCCAAATACCGGAATAATGAGAGAAAATGTTTTAAGGCATTTTTATTACTTACTGCAAAGTCAAAAGTTGACATACATTTCATTAGTATTTGGTACCATTGCCCTTAAACTGAATGACTTGGGTTAAACGTTTGGGATATCCTTCCACAAGCTTCACAATAGTTGGTCGGAATTTGGGCCCATTTCTCCCGACAAAACTGGTGTAACTGATCCAGGTTTGTAGGTCGCCCTGCTCGCACATGCCTTTTCAGCTTTGCCCATAAATTTTCAATAGGATTGAGATCAGGGCTTTGTGATGGCTACTCCAAAACATTGACTTTGTTCTCCTTAAGCCACTATTACCATTTTGGCAGTATGCTTCTGGCCATTGTCCATTTGGAAGACCCATTTCCGCCCAAGCTTTATCTTCCTGGCTGATGTCTTGAGATCTTGCTTCAGTATTGCCACACAATCTTCTTTTCTCATGATGCCATCTATTTTGTGAAGTGCACTAGTCCCTCCTGCAGCAAAACAACCCCACAACATGATGCTGCCACCCCCGTGTTTCACAGTCGTGATGGTGTTTTTAGGCTTCCAAGCTTCTCCCTTTTTCCTCCAAACGTAACGATGGTCATTATGCCAAAAAAGTTCCATTTTAGTTTCATCAGACCACAGGACATGTCTCCAAAAATTAAGGTCTTTGTTCCTGTGTGCATTTGCAAACATTAATCTGGCTTTTTTATGTTTCTTTTGGAGTAATGGCTTCTTCCTGGCAGAGTGACCTTTCAGCCCAAGTTGATACAGTACTCGTTTTTTCACTGTGGATATTGACACAATCTTACCAGCTTCCGCCATCATCTTCACAAGGTCTTTTGCTTTTATCCTTGGGTTGATATGCACATGTCGGACCAAAGCAGGTTCATCTCTGGGACACAGAACCCATCTCCTTCCTGAGCGGTATGATGGCTGGACATTCCCATCTTGTTTGTACTTGCATATAATTGTTTGTACGATGAACGAGGCACCTTCAGGTATCTTGAAATTGTACTCAAGGATGAGCCAGACTAGTGCAAGTCCACAATTCTCTTCCTGATATTTTGGCTGATTTCTTTAGACTTTCCCATGATGCTACACAAAGAAGCAGTGCGTTTCAAGTGTGCATTAAAATACATCCACAGGTGTCTCTCTAATTAACTCAGATGATGCCAAAAAAACTATCAGAAGCTTCTAAACACATGACATCATCATATGGGCAGTCCAGAATTGTTTAAAAGCGTAGTAATCTTAGTGTATGTAAACTTTTGACTTTGCAGTAAGTGATAAAAATGCCTTAAAACATTCTCTCCTTATTCTGGCATTTGGCAAATATTAAAAATTATGGTAATCCTAATTGACCTAAAACGGGAAAGGTTTATTCTGATTTCATGTCAGATATTGAGAAAAACATGCATATGTGCCTTTTTACATAGTGTATGTAAACTTTTGGTTTCAACTGTATGTCTTATCAGAGACATATGCTTGTTTCTCCACTTATGAGCCACTTATTTCCTTCCCCCCTGACTCATGAACAAGCTATCTGATCAAACAGCTCAAATCTTTATCAAGATGGGCTGCCAGCACAGTGAGGTGTCAAGTTACAGCTCCTTTTATACTGTAGAGAGAGTGGTAAGGTGAGAAGCAGTGAGGAGCAGACAGGTACATAGGGGGAGATTCAGCTGCAGCTTCAAGTTACTATTTACATCACTCCAATGCTGGATTCACAGGCACACAGCTCAGTACTGCAGTATAATGACTTCTATGCTGATGCTTCTTCTCTGTGGGCTACAGAGAAAGAGAGATAGTAATCCATCTTTTTGTTTGTTCTGTGCGTAGCACCTGGTTTCCATCCCCTAGCTCAGAGACAACTGAAGATTAGAGACAGAGCATGGAGAGGGAAAATTGGTGAAAAATGCAGGATACAAGTTATATAATGGTCATATATACTATTATTCCTCATGTTCACACATTCTGAAAATTTATGCTTGAAATGGCATGTATGCTTTAAAAGAGAAATGTTATTCATCGTACATGATCCTGAGGCAACCTCTTTAGTCAAGTCCAATGTACTACAACGCTCTCCAATAGATCCTACTGGAAAAATCGGTCATTATCAGACATTTATGTAATGCATACTCTTATTAATTTTATTCTCCAGATAATTGTCGTACGAGTCTTATACAGGCATTGTTTCATAGACAGAAACCAAGAGCTGCATTCTATTAGGATTTTAGAAATAATCTATTTTATCATCATTGTTCCTCTCTCTGCTCTCCCTGGAAGCCAATCACAGCCACTGAACCCTCCTCCTCCTCATCTCTGATCAATGTCTCGTCAGGTCACCATTGTACTGGAGATTGTCATTTTATATGTGTATTTTTCATGTGTATATATATGTGTGTATATAGATACCATATATACAGTGTATATATGACTCGCCCAGGGGGATATGGGGGAGACTCGGTACCCGGGCCTTTACCTCCTTGGGATGTCACGGCAGTCGGCTCCCGGGCCCGTACCCTGGGGTCACTCTGTAAAAGGGGTTTTGTTAACAGTTTGTCTCGTGACGCCACCTGTGGTTTCTGGTAATGGGTACCAGCGCTGCTACAGACATCCGGGGGTGATGGGATGGCAGCTGGGATGTTTCTGCTCCCCACAGGCGGAGCGGGCCCCCGGGGCAGTGTAGGTGCAGATGGTGATGCAGGAGCGGTAGCATGGTAGAAATAACTGACAGAGACAGTGGAGTACAGTCATCCGAGTTTACTCACAGTTCTTTTTAGGTTCCTCGGGTACACTGTCCAGGTGTCAGCCTCCCGCGTCGCGCCGCGTTTCAGTGTTCAGCACTCCCTCAAGTATATCAGAAGCACTTAACGGGACCCCCTTTCTTTATGTTCCTTCCTTGACCGACTTCCCGCGCTGGGTCTTCTCCCTCCTGCCCTGCGCTCCCCCACACAAAGTCCCGATCGGGTACTCTGAGATCCCTCTGGGCAACCTGAAGTTCCCGGACCTAGTTGGTGCCCTTCACGGCGGCTTGGGTGAGGTTGTGGCAACTGCACCATGGAAGTGCAGAAGTCTCCGGTTTTCCAGCCGAGACCTGGAGTAACACAGCTGGTCCAGGGACCGGTTCCCTTCCTGCGGCCTGATCCCTCTGACGCTTGGCAGATTCGGGCATACGGGTGCCGTCCTGCACTCACCGTACCCCCTGGGATCCCTTCTGTTACCGGAGCCTTCCTCCCTGACTCCCCTCTCACTCCTGGGCCTCTCTTACTAGGCCCCCACTCTGGTGCAGAGCTCCTGAAGAGACTCTGCTCCCCTCCTCTCCTCTTGCTGCTCACTTACTTTCTGCACTGACTAACTAAGATGGCTCCTCTTTATATACACATCCTATTCAAGTGGTTCCCTGTTCTGCATCCTCCACCCACACCCACCACTGGTTCCCCCTCACTTTGGGTTCCCCCCACTCCAGCCAGGGACAGGGCAGCAGAAGAAGTGCATAATGCCCTTCCAGCCGGCCTGGAGTAGTGTAGTGTTGAGTGCAGGTGTTGGGGTCCCGGGCAGTACTCCATCCTTACCTGAGAAGGAGATGCCACACCTCTGGGTGAGGTGCAGTACCTCTGTGGCGACTGAACCCTCAGGGGCGCCACATATATATATATGTGGCGCCCCTGAGGGTTCAGTCGCCACAGAGGTATTGCATCTCACCCAGAGGTGTGGTATCTCACTGTCAGGTAAGGACGGAGTATGGCTCAGGACCCTAACACTACATCCACTACACAACATTTCCGGGGGACAGGGCGAGAATGCTCCTACGGGAGAGCACAGTCCCTGATCCCTGGCTGGAGTGGGGAGGAACCACTTAGAGAGGGGGAACTAAGTGGTGGATGGGTGGAGGACGTAGATCCTGGGAGCACATGAGTAGGAGTATAAGTAAGGATCCATCTTAGATCAGAAGGTCTTTGTCTTTGAGTTCAGTCAGAGGAGGAGAGTGCAGGAGCAGGGGCTCAGTAGGAGCTCTGCTCCAGAGGCGGGCCTAGTCAGGAGGCCTGAGCCTGAAGGAGAAAGGAGAGAATAGGGGAGCAGGAGAAGCTCCAGGACGATAAGAGAAGGGACCCCAGTGGTACGGGCCGTGCAGCAAGCCACCCGTATGCCCGCCGCTGCCAGGAGGTAGGGGGGTCAGGCCGGAGAAAGGGAACCGGTCCCTTAACTAGCCAAGAGCTACAAGGCCTAACTAGAGAACCGGAGGCTGCAGCATTTCAAATACCGCAGACCGTAAGTCCATACCAGTGTACTAGGAAGGTAGCTGCATAGGACCCAGGGGAAGGAACACACGTCGCCCACCAAGGCCCGAGGACACCGGACAGGAGTGCTACTAGGTGTGAAGTGCAGGGAGAAGGCCAGAGAGGACACACAGAAGGGGGTCCTGATAAGTACTCTGGAGATATCTGAGGGTCATCCGAGCCCCTCACTGCGTGAGCACAGGACGCCGTGGGCTCTTACACTGGCCCTGTAACTGGAATTGCTTTAACCGTGAGTAAAGGATCTGGGACTGCATCGTTTGGATTCTGTGATTATTCTTGCACCGCGACACCTTGCACCATCACCACCATCATCCTTACATGCTGCCCTGAAGCCACACTCCTCCTGTGGGGAGTCACATCACCTTGCTGCACATACCACCAGTTTCTGCGGACTGCTCCGCAGCGGCGGTTACCAATAACCGCATTCCACAGGTGACGTAGTCGGACATTAAAAACCCCTATACTCAAATACTACCCTTGGATTGACCGCCCTGGGTCACCGCCACAGTGACTACAACCCCCAGCATCTACCGGCCCGGCTCCGGGTACCCCACGGCCCAGGGGGCGCGTCATATATATGTATTTTCAATTAAAGCAATTGATTTTTAGCCTATAAACTCCTTTTTCCTTCTCTTTGTATTGATCATCTCTGATCTTGTAGACTTTAAAGGGATTTTCCATGGTTCTTCACGAAAGTCTGCAGTCACTACATGTGTCTGCAGACTTGTGAATTCTCATGACGCGCCCCTGGGCCTGCTGTGTCGCTCAGCGTCTCGCGCACGGGGGCTTACCCGGAACCGGATCAGATGAGGGTTGTAGTCTCCGAGTGGCGGGGACCCGGTCCGTGCCCAGGGAGTCAACTCAGTGTGTGGCAGTCTTGATAGATGTTATTTGAGTGTCGACTATGCCACCCGTTGATTTGCAGCTATGGAGCTGCCGCTGCAGGGCAGACCGCTGAGGCCGATGTAGAATTGTGCAGCGTGATAGTATAACCCCCAACGGGAGGGGTATGGCCTCAGGGCAGCCGACGTGGAAGATGAGGGTAGCAGGAACCACTCAGAGACGGTGCGGTGTAATTCAGGGTCTTTACTGGTAACAACGATAGACCCTCCCGGAGTACTTGCTAGCGAACGGGGCCTGGTCAGTCCTTGAGCAGATGGGATCTCCCCTGGCCAGGCGGAGTTGTAGGCCTCCCAAACTGACTGTACTCTTCTGGCTACCTTGCTAGAAGCGAATATAAGTAGCCCACGTCCCTGAGTGTACCGTGTGGTGCTCACCCGTATGGCCGGTGACTCGGGGCCTTCTAATGGCTTCCGCTCCACGATGGCGGCGCTGGTCCCACGCGTGTGACCGTGCCTTCGGGTTTCTGGGCCTGAGGACCTGAAATCCCCTGCCGGTCGGCTTCTGCTGCTGGGTAAGAGTTAGTCCCCACAGCCTCGGACGCCGGGTCCGGTAAGAAAGCTTCTCAGTCAGGGCGAGCTCTGCAGCTGCCAGCCCCTGACTTGTAGTAGTATTGCTCCCACTGAGCTTCTGCTGTTTCTTCCTGTGACTGTTTCTTGTCTCTACTCTCCTTGACTGACTAACCCTGCTTCAGCCCCGGGTTTATATAGGGGAAGGTCTTCCCCTCCCAACACTGGGCAGGAGGTGTGGCATGCACAGGATCCCTGACCAAAGGACCTCCCACCTGCTCTCAGACATAACATTACATTACTGTGGGAAACCAGACCCCTGGGGTGCCACATTCCCCCCTAGTGAAATTTAGTACTCCGGGACTAAACATATTTTAGAAAAACATAACAAGATATAACAACAATAATAGTACAATAAGAAGAAACACATAAAGGTGGTCACGGCATGTCCGTAACCGGGTGTAGTCTTTGAAGAAAAGCAAGGTGTCCATTTCACCAAAACAGGGAGACGTAACCAGGTAGGGGTTTGTCCTGCCCCGAGTCCTTAACAGTCTTTAGTCCGTCCTGGGTTACGCTCCAACTATGTACAAAGGATTCCCGGTAAATCCACCAAGGACTCCTACAAATAACTAGAAACACAAAATTATACACAAGCAACAATACACAGGTAAACATAAATAAAACAATTTATACACTTCAAATCCTCCAACGTGCGGGTAACTGGCCTCTAGTGGCCCTAGTGGACCTACGGAGCTGACTGTCTAGCCCTGAACTACAGGGTGTAGGAGCTGTCAAGGGTAAACTGGGCAGCTGTCTACCGGCTCTTTGGCTCACTAGGGATATGGCAGGCTCACTGCAAGCAGAGGGTTGATCCTCCTGGTCTGCGGGTGTGGGGTCTTCTGCCTCCTGGACCGGCTGTTCTTCCAGCTCTACCTGTTGCTCCGTAGGTGCTTGGGATGCTGGTTGGAGGAAGGTGAGTACGGGTACCACAACTGCACCATTGACTTGAGTCCAAGACCGAGGGAAGTCCCCGAGCACAGTACTAACCATATCTTCCCTTTCCTCTACGGGTCGATGGTCTTCTTGTTCCTCTTCAGGGTTCCTCAGTTGTTCGGGACACTTCTTCAGGTGGTCCCGGGATACAATGGCTGTAGTTTCCCCTCCGTCTTTACTGATGGTACAAACCTTCGGGTTCTCGTGGCTTGAGGGCAGTACGGTGTACGGGTCCTTCTCCCACTGGTCGTCCAACTTGTGGAGCCGTCTCTTCCTCTTCAAGACCTGCTCTCCGGGTACCAGGGGAACAGCGGGAGCATACTGGTTGTAAGTTTTCTCTTGTCTTTCCCTAGCCTGACAGAGACTTCGCTCCACGCTCTCCTGTACTCTCCGGTACTGCTGCTGCCTCTCTGTGTCCCAGTCTGCTTCTGGTGAAGTGTCCTCGGGTGTCAGGACTCCCATTTCCAGGTCAACAGGTAACTTACCAGGTCTTGCCCTCATTAGGTAAGCCGGGGTACAGTTGGTGGAACCTACCGGGATGTGGTTGTATAGGTCCACCAGATCGGGCAGCTTCTCAGGCCACAGACTGCGTTCTTCCAGGGGCAACGTTTTCAGAAGATCCATTACCACCTGGTTCATTTTCTCACAAAGTCCATTAGTTTGCGGATGATAGGGTGTCGTCCTTATCTTCCGGCAGCCATACAGAGTGCAGAATTCTTGGAAGACCTCCGCTTCAAAGGCAGGTCCCTGGTCTGTCAACACTTGGTCCGGGTACCCGTGTGGACGGCAGAAATGCTGCTGGAAGGCTCTCGCTGCTGTTCGAGCTGTTAAGTCCTTGACGGGGACGACAACCAAGAACCGGGAGTAGTGATCCACGATGGTTAGTGCGTAGACGTAGCCACTTCTGCTTGGGGTCAGTTTTACATGATCCAAGGCTACCAGTTCCAACGGCTGCCGGGTGACGATGGACTGCAGGGGAGTCTTCTGGCTGGCACGATCCTTCCTTCTTAGGTTGCACGGGCCACAGTCTCTGCACCACTTCTCAATGGTTCCCCTCATGCCTACCCAGTGGAATCGCTCGCGCAGCAGGAACTCCAGCTTCTTCCACCCGAAGTGTCCAGCTCCGTCGTGGTATGCCTCCATCACCATGGCTGCGTCTCTTCATGGCACCACTACTTGCCAGAGTAGTTCATGCGTCCGGGAGTTAACCATTCTGCGGCACAACTTCCCCTTGTAAAGGAACAGTCGACTCCTCTCTGCCCATAGTTGTTTGGCTTCCTCCGGAGCGTCTGGTTCAAGGCAAGCCTCCGGGCGAGTCAGCATCTCCTTCACCAGTCGGACGGCAGGGTCGCTGTCTTGCGTTTCCGCCCAGTTGTAATGAGGTAAGGGGTTCAACGTAGCAGCCTGCTTACTCCTTACCCGGTGGGAGTACTGGATAGTCCCATGATGGTGGAACGCAGGGAGTTCAACTTCTTCCAGTCCCTCCGGATCTTCTCCTTCGTCCGGCAGGTTGGGCATCCTGGACAGGGCGTCCGCGTTGGTATTGGAGCGTCCGGCCCGGTATTTGATTGTGAACTCGTAGTTGGACAGACGGGCCATCCACCTTTGCTCCAGGGCACCGAGTCTTGCCGTGTCCAGGTGTGTCAATGGGTTGTTATCCGTGTACACGGTGAACCGGGAAGAAGCGAGGTAATGCTTAAAGCGCTCGGTGACTGCCCATACTACGGCCAGGAACTCTAGCTTAAATGAGCTGTAATTCTCGGGATTCCTTTCGGTGGGTCGCAGCTTTCGGCTGGCGTAGGCGATTACTCGTTCCTTCCCCTGCTGGATCTGGGACAGTACGGCTCCTAGCCCGATGTTACTGGCGTCGGTGTAGAGGATAAAGGGCTGGCTATAATCCGGGTACGCCAGGATTTCGTCCCCCGTGAGGGCCATCTTCAGCTGGCGGAAGGACTCTTCTTCCAGCTCCTCCCATTTGAAGGGCGGCTTCTGGTTCTTGGCCTTCCGGGACTGGCCTATCAGGAGGTCCTGCATAGGTGCTGCCTTTTTGGTGAAACCGGGAATAAACCTTCGGTAGTAGCCTACCAACCCGAGGAACTGCCGCACTTCTTTTACGCTGGAGGGGCTTGGCCATTCCTTAATTGCGGTGATCTTATCAGGGTCGGGAGCCACTCCGTCAGCGCTCACCACGTGTCCCAGGTACTGCACCTTTGGTTTCAGGAGGTGACACTTGGAGGGTTTCACCTTTAGGCCGTAACTCGCCAGAGCTTCGAACACTTCCGCCAGGTGTTTCAGGTGGTCCTCATACGTCTTGGAATATACGATGACATCGTCCAGGTACAACAGGACCGTCTCGAAGTTTCTGTGGCCCAGACAACACTCCATTAGTCGTTGGAAGGTTCCTGGTGCGTTGCAGAGTCCGAACGGCATGCAGGTGAACTCGCTAAGTCCCATCGGGGTGGTGAATGCGGTCTTCTCCCGGTCCGCCTCTGCTACAGGAACCTGCCAGTACCCGCTAGTGAGATCCAAGGTAGAGAAGAAGTTAGCAGATCTTAAAGCAGCCAATGACTCCTCTATCCTTGGTAAGGGGTACGCATCCTTGTGTGTGATACGGTTGATTTTCCGGTAATCTACACACATCCTCATGGTGTTGTCTTTTTTTCTGACTAAGACTAGTGGAGCTGCCCAGGGGCTACAGCTATCCCTGATCACCCCAGCCTCCTTCATGTCTCTAAGCATCCCCTTGGCGTGTTGGTAGTGTGCAGGGGGTACGGGTCGATACCTCTCTTTTATGGGAGGATGGTCTCCCGTGGGGATGTGGTGTTCTACCCCCTTGACTCGCCCGAAGTCTAACGGGTGTTTACTAAACACTCTCTCGTACTCTTGAACCACCCGATAGACTCCCTGTTTCTGATGTGAGGGAGTGGAGTTAGTACCCAAATGTAGTTGCTGACACCAGTCCTCCTTTGTTTTCTTAGAGCCGTTACCTTCCTCCGGGTGAGATGGAGGCAAGGGTTCCACAGATTGTATAGCATTTTGGTTAATGGTATATAATTTGGCTAGCGTGGCATACCGGGGCAGGTACACTTCCCTCTTCCCGATATTGATTATGCGAACGGGCACCCTCCCATGGCGTACATGAACCACCCCCCGTGCTGTCAAGATGGTGGGCCTACTGTCTGAGTAAACTGGTTCTACCATTGCCTGGTAATCTCTACCTCTCAGACCAATAGCTGCCCGGCACCAAATCATCATTTCACTTTTTGGGGGCATGGCAATAGGAAAAGGGTCACACATTCTTACGCTACCAATCTCACCGCCGGAGAGTTCCACCTGTTGCGGTCGCATCAGTGCCCGGATCTCTTTCTGGAGCACCCGCTGCTCGCCGGAGCTGGCGTTCTTGGCAACCTGCTGTAAAAGGAAAATCACCTCTGCAAGACAATTTTCAATGACATTAGTTCCTAGAGTTATTTTTGGGTGACTCTCATGTTTGTCAATATCTACAATGATCAGCTCCTGTGCTGCCAGTTCGACTCTACCGATTTTGATGGTCACCTCTTTAAATCCGATCTGTGGCACGGGCTGGCCATTGCTGGCGATGATACTCAAGTCGTCGTCAGGGTAGCGGGTAATATCCGAGTCATAGAATCATAGAATCATAGAATGGTAGAGTTGGAAGGGACCTCCTGGGTCATCTGGTCCAACCCCCTGCTCAAAGCAGGATTCACTAGATCATCTCAGACAGATGTCTGTCCAGCCTCTGTTTGAAGACGTCCATTGAAGGGGAACTCACCACCTCTCGTGGCAGCCTGTTCCACTCATTAATCACCCTAACTGTCAAAAAGTTTTTTCTAATATCTAATCTGTGTCTCCTCCCATTTAGTTTCATCCCATTGCTTCTAGTCTTTCCTTGTGCAAATGAGAATAAAGATGATCCTTCTACAATGTGACAGCCCTTGACATATTTGTAGACAGCTATTAAGTCTCCTCTCAGTCTTCTTTTTTGCAAGCTAAACATTCCCAAATCCTGCAACCGTTCCTCATAGGACATGGTTTGCAGACCAGTCACCATTCTGGTCGCTCTTCTCTGAACTTGCTCCAGTTTGTCTATGTCTTTTTTAAAATGTGGTGCCCAAAACTGTACACAGTATTCCAGATGAGGTCTGACCAAAGAGGAGTAAAGACCGATAATGACTTCACGTGATCTAGACTGTATGCTTCTGTTAATACATCCCAGAATTGTATTTGCTTTTTTTGCTGCTGCATCACACTGTTGACTCATGTTCAGTCTATGATCTATTAGTATACCTAAGTCTTTTTCACATGTACTGTTGCTTAGCTCTTTTCCTCCCATTCTGTATATGCTTTTTTCATTTTTATTGCCCAGATGTAGTACTTTGCATTTTTCCCTGTTAAAAACCATTCTGTTGGTTGCTGCCCACTGCTCCAGTTTATTTAGGTCTTTTTGAATCCTCTCTCTCTCTTCTCTAGTATTAGCTATCCCTCCTAGCTTTGTGTCATCAGCAAATTTAATCAGTTTACCCTCAATTCCTTCATCTAAATCATTGATAAAGATGTTGAACAATACAGGTCCCAGGACGGAGCCCTGTGGTACCCCACTTGAGACATTCATCCAGCTGGATGTGAAGCCATTTACAACCACCCTTTGAGTCCGATCACTAAGCCAGTTATGAATCCACCTAACAGTTGCCTGGTCCATTGCATACTTGGTCATTTTTTCAATAAGGATGGTGTGAGATACTTTGTCAAATTCCAGTACTGCTTAAAGAGCACGTACGGGATGGTGGTGACCTGTGACCCGGTGTCCAGTAGGGCACTCATGGGAATGCCATCCAGTACCACAGGCAAGACTGGACGTCCTCCCACATATCTGTCGCGCCAGTTCGATGGGCCTGGTGATCTTTTTCCTGGGGGTTGGCCCTCTACCCCAGGTTGTGCCCGTTTAAAGAACAGTACCTTGCCATATGTCCGGGTTGATTGCAGCGGCGGCAGATGGGTCATCCGTCTTCGCTGTATCGGTCACTGGGTCTTCCTCTGGCCGGTGGGGTCCTCCTTGGTCGACGCCACGGGATGTCCTCCGGTCCGGATGCCAGCTGGATCTTCCCTGGGGTGGAAACCTGTAAAGACTGCACAGTTCGGGTTAGCGCAGCAACGCTCTTAGCTAGCTCTTGGACCTGATGGTGTAGGTCTGGAGCCGGGTCATTGTCCAAAGCCTGCGCATCAGCTCCCACAGGCCCTGCCGACAAGGGCGCCGCCTCCTGGTGGTAAGTGCTAGCTGGGCGCCTGTGGGTCACAACGCCACCCGGTGCCGGTTCTCTGAGCACCCGGATGGCTCTGTCCTTGAACTGTGCAAAGCCCAGATGGGGATCCTGTAAGGCCATCGCCCGCAACTGGGTTCGGTGGGCATTACAATATAGTCCCTCTATAAATTGTTCGGTCAACAGCCTGTCCACGTTTCCCACTCCATCAGGGTCGGTCTGCTTAATGGCCCTCAGGGCCTCTTGTAGGTTTAGTGCATAGTCCCTTATACTCTCATGCGCTCGCTGCTTGCACCCGTAGAATCTAAGCTTAATCTCGGCTGAGGTGCGGGTATCAAAGGTATCCTTCAGCCGGGTTAGTATCCCTGCGACAGTCTTCCTCCCAGGTGGCCAGGATTTTACTTCCCTTTTGGCTGCCCCGGTTAGTTGGGCCACCAGGATGCTCACTTTTTGCTCTTCTGTGAGGGGGTACACCTGGAAGAGGCTATCCAGCTATTCTCTAAAGTCATGCAGGGTATGTGACTCCCCTGAGTACTGGGGTAGCCAAGCTGCTCCCGGGATATAGGGCATGGTGAAGGGCATAACTGCAGCAGCGGTGGCGCTGGCGGGGGTTGAGGCAATGAAGCTCTCCTCCGCATCCAACATCTTCCTCCCCCCTAGTGGACCGTGGCCTACCTTGCGATGATCCTGTTCCGTAGGCCGCGGCTCCGCAGTAGATCGTCAGGGTTGAGGACCTTCCGTCGCGCTCCGGTGACGTCGGCGTCTGCTGGGCTCCTTCCAGGACCTTACGCAACGTCCGGACGTGAGGCGGGGCTTCAGTTCTCGCGCGCTTTCGGAGTCCACGCCCCTCTTCTTCCCGTGCGGCGTCCTCAAGATGGCGTCCAACGGCGGGAAAACTCCACGGATGGCGGGAAGAAGGCTGAAGATGGCGCCGGATGGCGGGAATCTTCACCGATGGCGGGAAAACTTCACGGATGGTAAGTTTTAAAAGTCTCTTTTTCAGGCACACAGTACCCGGTGGTTGCGGGCACGAAATCCTGCCGACTACGCCAAAGTTGACGCGCCCCTGGGCCTGCTGTGTCGCGCAGCGTCTCGCGCACGGGGGCTTACCCGGAACCGGATCAGATGAGGGTTGTAGTCTCCGAGTGGCGGGACCCGGTCCGTGCCCAGGGAGTCAACTCAGTGTGTGGCAGTCTTGATAGATGTTATTTGAGTGTCGACTACGCCACCCGTTGATTTGCAGCTATGGAGCTGCCGCTGCAGGGCAGACCGTTGAGGCCGGTGTAGAATTGTGCAGCGTGATAGTATAACCCCCAACGGGAGGGGTATGGCCTCAGGGCAGCCGACGTGGAAGATGAGGGTAGCAGGAACCACTCAGAGACGGTGCGGTGTAATTCAGGGTCTTTACTGGTAACAACGATAGACCCTCCCGGAGTACTTGCTAGCGAACGGGGCCTGGTCAGTCCTTGAGCAGATGGGATCTCCCCTGGCCAGGTGGAGTTGTAGGCCTCCCAAACTGACTGTACTCTTCTGGCTACCTTGCTAGAAGCGGATATAAGTAGCCCACGTCCCTGAGTGTACCGTGTGGTGCTCACCCGTATGGCCGGTGACTCGGGGCCTTCTAATGGCTTCCGCTCCACGATGGCGGCGCTGGTCCCACGCGTGTGACCGTGCCTTCGGGTTTCTGGGCCTGAGGACCTGAAATCCCCTGCCGGTCGGCTTCTGCTGCTGGGTAAGAGTTAGTCCCCACAGCCTCGGACGCCGGGTCCGGTAAGAAAGCTTCTCAGTCAGGGCGAGCTCTGCAGCTGCCAGCCCCTGACTTGTAGTAGTATTGCTCCCACTGAGCTTCTGCTGTTTCTTCCTGTGACTGTTTCTTGTCTCTACTCTCCTTGACTGACTAACCCTGCTTCAGCCCCGGGTTTATATAGGGGAAGGTCTTCCCCTCCCAAGACTGGGCAGGAGGTGTGACATGCACAGGATCCCTGACCAAAGGACCTCCCACCTGCTCTCAGACATAACATTACATTACTGTGGGAAACCAGACCCCTGGGGTGCCACACTCACATCATGCGTTATGAGGATTCTCCAGAGCCAGCGGCCAGATCGAGCAGTCATGTGAATATAAGTATGCGATCTGCATATTCCTGGGCACAATTCACTTGTATTGAGAGTGGCCACAAACATCTAGTCGGAATGTGTCCGAAACTCTGCATACTTACGGTCCAATGACTGCTCGGTCTCGCCACCGGCACTGGAGAACCCTCATAACGCGCAGTGCGTGCGATGTGAGGATTCACAAGTCTGCAGTCACAAAGAGACTTTTGTGATAACCCTGGACAACCCCTTTAATTTAATATATAGATAAAGGAACATTGCCGACACAACGAATTCTTAATTAAAAAAGAAAAATGGAGCAATTTTATTTTACAACTGGGGACACATACCCTGGAAATATTTTTGCCGCACATTTTAACGTTAGCCTGACATTGTCATTAATTGCAAGTGTGATTAATTGGAATAGGATTGGAAAATAGAATTTCTGAAGTTACTGGAGCGTCTCTGTACAGGTCATGGCCAAGCGCTGCTGCTTGTTTTCCGGATGCTCATTGTTCGCACACAGATGTTTGTGTATATCAGTGAAGGTTCAGCGCTGCAGAGAGCGGTGCGTGCATTGTATACACATACATTACATACGTACATTATATATTCTTCATGTGCAGACACCATACAAGCTGAAACAAGTGCTTCTTTAGCTGGGAGGCAACACAGGTCTACGTTAACCCCTGCATTGCCAGAAGAGCAACATTATCCTATGTAGACCTATAGTATTGGTGGCAGTCAAAGGCCCAGTATATTTTGGGTTAATTCAGCCTACACCTACGCACCCAGATCTTCTCCATCCACAAACCATGCTTGCCACTCCCTCCCTTTCCCGCCAATATAATAACTATTCAAAGATAGGCCAACGCCCGCACAAGGAGAGGTTCAAACTCCAGGTAAACATGTTGTGTTGTAACAGCGCATCAGGAAATGCAGGCCCCAACCTGCTCCAGGTGCTTAACTTCCACCTTCTCCTCCGCCTCGCCTGGAATTAAGCAACTCTTATCTCTTCTTTACTTCTCCTACCAGCAGCAGCACTTGTGAATGGAGGACAGCTTCCTTCTAGGACATTCTTTGCTCAGATTGCAATGTAATATGTGCAGTTTTCTTTCCATGGCATCTGCCCAAAGACGTCGGAAAATCTCTACAGCATGGAAGAAAAATTGGGCATGTTGCATTTTAACCTCTTTGATAGTGTTGGGCCATTCGATTCGTCATGATATCGCAGGGCTACTACGTGCCAGGGGCACCCATGATGCTGGGACAAGGATGCAGGGCGCAAAAAGTGAGGACTGGCTGTCGGGAGGACCGGACTGGATGCCGGGCAGAGTCGAATTGCTCATCTCTGCATTCTGACTTTTTTTTTCTCTGTAAAATAAGTGTCTCATGTTTAATATGGCAGCGGCTTCTCGACACACATAATTAATTACGCAATTTCCTATATATTTTTTCATTCAAAGGATTTAATGGTGTTTTGCAAAAATAGCTCCACAATTGTGTGGTATGTATTAAAACTGAACTCTGTTGACTTCAGTGGAGCAGAGCTGCAATGCCAGACGTAACCTGTGGATAGGTGTGGAGCTGTTTCTAGAAGTTATGTAATCACTAAAACTGTAATGCATATTGTCTATAACTGGATCAAACATTTATTATTGCCTTCAGGTACCGAAAATGAAGGGTGTGACTGATCCTCCCCTTACTGTCCTAGAAAAAAGGATAATTTTATTTCAAAGTGTCCAAACATTACACAGTTAGTCCCAAATGCATTTCCTTATCTTATAAGTAAAGTCATCTCTTTGATGTTAAGCAGGGGTTGGGAACATCGATAACCTTTTCTCCGGCCCCTGGACAGATTCCTGGAGACGGCAGTACTCGGGCCGGCAGCTGCGGTCAGCCCTTACTTTTTTTTACTCTGCGAGCATGCACATGCAATGTACTGAATGCTGCAGCACGTACAATGAAAGATTACGTCCTCGCGATGGCCACGCTGTCACCTGTGATGTCTATGCCATAGCCCTATATCTCCTGTGATGTCTATGCCACAGCTCTATATCTCCTGTGATGTCTATGCCACAGCCCCATGTCTCCTGTGATGTATATACCGCAGCCCCATGTCTCCTGTGATGTATATACCGCAGCCCCATGTCTCCTGTGATGTTTATACCGCAGCCCCATGTCTCCTGCGATGTTTATACCGCAGCCCCAAAATGTCTCCTGTGATGTATACACTGCAGCCCCAGTGTCTTCTGTAATGAATATGCCACAGCCCTATATTTCCTGTGATGTCTATACTGCAGCCCCAAAGTGTCTCCTGTGTTGTACTGCATATACCACAGCCCCAAAATGTCTCCTGTAATGTCTACACTGCAGCCTCAAAGTGTCTCCTGTGACGTACTGTACACACAGCAGCCCCAAAGTGTCTCCTGTGATGTAAATACCGCATCCCCAAAGTGTCTACTGTGATGTATATATTGCAGCCAGTGGTGTACTGCCAATGGCGGCAGGCCACGCGACTGCTATGGGGCCCGTGAGCCAAGGGGGCCCCATAGCAGTCCGGGGGTGGACATACCGCAGGTGCAGCTGCACCGGGGCCTGGAGGGTCAGGGGAGCCCATATTGAGGGCAATCTGGCCTGCTTCTCGGAGCCCGAAGCTTTGGGGAGCCCATGGCCAGATTGCCCTCATCCTGTGCGGTGGGCAGGGAGCGATCCCTCCAGCTCCGCTGCTGACAGGAGAAAATGGCATCGGATCTGGAGGATACGTCCTGTGCTTCCTGCCAGGCGCTTCCTCTCTGACACAGACCCGCGCAGCTTAATGACGTCATTTTGCAGCACGCGCCTGGGTCAGGGAGAAACTTGCCATCAACGAGGAGGATGCTGCAGGGGATCGGGCTGAGAGGTAAGTTTTTTTTTTAACTGAAACGCTGGGGAGAGGAGAGGAACAGGAGAATGAGGGGAGGTGGGGGAGAGCAATGATGAGGACGGTGGTGCTGGGGAGAGCAATGATGGAGCTGGGGAAAGCAATGATGGGGATGGGGAGGGAAATGATGGGGCTGCAGAGAGCAATGATGGGGATGGGGAGAGCAATGATGGGAGTGCTGGGAGAGAGCAATGATGGGAGTGCTGGGAGAAAGCAATGACGGGGTGCTGGGAGAGAGCAATGACGGGGGTGCTGGGACAGAGTAATGACGGGAGTGCTGGGACTGAGCAATGACCAGGGTGCTGGGACAGAGCAATGACCAGGGTGCTGGGAGAGAGCATTGATGGGGGTGCTGGGACAGAGCAATTATGGGGGTTACACTTTGCTTGTACTGTAAAGCCTTGTATATTTTCCGTGTGCACATAGCGTTACAGTTAATTGGGGAGAGTCACAGAGACTGAATAATTTATATTATAGGCCGGTGGAGATTATAGTTAATGAGGGGCACAGTGCTGCTTATCACTTTATATTTTGATTACTAAGTGGCTAATAGTATATTAATGGTGGGGTACATATCTGTAGTCATGGGCGCAGTGGGGGTGAGACACATGTTTGTATACAATATATGTGACCTTGTTATTTTTAGGGCTGCGGTGATCATCGTAACAAGACGAGATGTGGCTGGGAGATGTCGACATGAAGGTCTGACCAGATGGAGAAGAAACAGCAGTAACCATCTCTGATCAGATGAGATGTCAGTGGTATGTGCCTGGATGTAAATATTATTCGGTATCTGCACTGTGCGACTTGGAGTGATAATACTATCTGTAAAATCCCTTAGGCTGCATTCTCATGTATGAAATGTCTGTGTGCTGCCAGATTTTTTTATGGGATGGTCCACGGACCTGTAGAGTTTTAAAGATCCATTCACACATTCATGAAAATCACGAATCTGAGAATGAGATCCGTGAGGGTCAGAGAATGTCCTGTTCTTATCCGATTTTGAGGATTAGAATAGGACATGCTCAATGAGTCTGTTAAACAGGGCCGCACACAGACACTGCACACAGATGCAGGAATGTAGCCTTATTATGTATAGCATACTCCCTTAGTATATAGTTTACTCACTTATTATGTATAGCGCCGTCCTTAGTTATATAGTTTCATCTTTTATTATGTATAACACCCTCCTTTATTACGTACCATCCTCTCTAGCTCTAGGGGATCACAGTTGGGGGATCAAACTATGTTGGGGTCAGCATACTTTGCCCTGGGAGTTGAGGTGGGGTACAGTAGGGTCATTATACTGCGCATGTGGAGGAATTCACCATGGGGGTATCATACTGTGGTTGGGGGACACTTTTGTTGGCATCACACTTTATGGGGGCAATGAAAGAGGAATCTAGGACTTCAACAGGAGAAAAATTACTATGTAAAGGATGGAAAGTTGTGGGATCTGCTCTTCTGTGACCCCGAAAATTATTTACTTTTTTTGTGGGGTGGACCAAATAGAACTTCTGCTATGGGGCCCCATGATTCCTATGTACGCCCCTGATTGCAGCCCCAATTTGTCTCCTGTGATGTACTGTATATACTGCAGTCCCATGTCTCCTGAGATATCTATAACAGCCCAATGTCTCCTGCAATACCTGTGCCACAGCCCCAAGTCTCCTGTGATGTCTATACTACAGCCCCAAAATGTCTCCTGTGCTGTACTGCATATACCGCAGCCCCAAAATGTCTCCTGTAATGTCTATACTGCAGCCTCAAAGTACCTCCTGTGACATACTGTATATACAGCAGCTCCAAAGTGTCTCCTATGATGTAAATACCACAGCCCCAAAGTGTCTCATGTGATGTAATTTCTGCAGCCCCAAAGTGTCTCCTGTGATGCATATATTGCAGCCCCAAATTGTCTCCTGTGATGTACTGTACATAGCGCAGCCCCATGTCTCCTGTGATATCTATACCACAGCCCAATGTCTCCTGATATGTCTGTGCCACAGCCCCATGTCTCCTGTGATGTCTATGCTGCAGCCCCATGTTTCCTGTGATGTCTGTACCAAAGCCCCAAAGGGTCTGTTGTGATGTCTATGCTGCAGCCCCATGTTTCCTGTGATGTACAGTACAGACCAAAAGTTTGGACACACCTTCTCATTTAAAGATTTTTCTGTATATTCATGACTATGAAAATTGTACATTCACACTGGAGGCATCAAAACCATGAATTAACACATGTGGAATTATATACTTAACAAAAAAAAGTGTGAAACAACTGAAAATATGTCTTATATTCTAGGTTCTTCAAAGTAGCCACCTTTTGCTTTGATGACTGCTTTGCACACTCTTGGCATTCTCTTGATGAGCTTCAAGAGGTAGTCACCGGAAATGGTTTTCACTTCACAGGTGTGCCCTGTCAGGTTTAATAAGTGGGATTTCTTGCCTTATAAATGGGGTTGGGACCATCAGTTGTGTTGTGCAGAAGTCAGGTGGATACACAGCTGATAGTCCTACTGAATATACTGTTAGAATTTGTATTATGGCAAGAAAAAAGCAGCTAAGTAAAGAAAAACGAGTGGCCATCATTACTTTAAGAAATGAAGGTCAGTCAGTGCGAAAAATTGGGAAAACTTTGAAAGTGTCCCCAAGTGCAGTTGCAAAAACCATCAAGTGCTACTAAGAAACTGGCTAACATGAGGACGGCCCCAGGAAAGGAAGACCAAGAGTCACCTCTGCTTCTGAGGATAAGTTTCTCCAAGTCACCAGCCTCAGAAATCGCAGGTTAACAGCAGCTCAGATTAGAGACCAGGTCAATGCCACACAGAGTTCTAGCAGCTGACACATCTCTACAACAACTGTTAAGAGGAGACTTTGTGCAGCAGGCCTTCATGGTAAAATAGCTGCTAGGAAACCCCTGCTAAGGACAGGCAACAAGCAGAAGAGACTTGTTTGGGCTAAAGAACACAAGGAATGGAAATTAGACCAGTGGAAATTTGTGCTTTGGTCTGATGAGTCCAAATTTGAGATCTTTGGTTCCAACAAACGTGTCTTTGTGTGACGCAGAAAAGGTGAATGGATGCACTCTACATGCCTGCTTCCCACCGTGAAGCTTGGAGGAGGAGGTGTGATGGTGTGGGGGTGCTTTGCTGGTGACATTGTTAGGGATTTATTCAAAATTGAAGGAATACTGAACCAGCATGGCTACCACAGCATCTTGCAGCGGCATGCTATTCCATCCGGTTTGCGTTTAGTTGGACCATCATTTATTTTTCAACAGGACAATGACCCCAAACACACCTCCAGGCTGTGTAAGGGCTATTTGACCAAGAGGGAGAGTGATTGAGTGCTACAGCAGATGACCTGGCCTCCACAGTCACCAGACCTGAACCCAATCGAGATGGTTTGGGGAGAGCTGGACCGCAGAATGAAGGCAAAAGGGCCAGCAAGTGCTAAGCATCTCTGGGAACTCATTCAAGATTGTTGGAAGACCATTTCCGGTGACTACCTCTTGAAGCTCATCAAGAGAATGCCAAGAGTGTGCAAAGCAGTCATCAAAGCAAAAGGTGGCTACTTTGAAGAACCTAGAATATAAGACATATTTTCAGTTGTTTCACACTTTTTTTTGTTAAGTATATAATTCCACATGTGTTAATTCATGGTTTTGATGCCTCCAGTGTGAATGTACAATTTTCATAGTTATGAAAATACAGAAAAATCTTTAAATGAGAAGGTGTGTCCAAACTTTTGGTCTGTACGGTATATACCGCAGCCTCATGTCTCCTGTGATGTATAAACAGCAATCTCAGTGTCTCCTATGTTAATAATAATAATAATAATATTTATTGTTATAGCGCCATTTATTCCATGGCGCTTTACATGTGAAAAGGGGTATTCATAGCAAAAACAAGTACAATAATCTTGAACACAATGTGACAGCGACTGGTACAGGAGGAGCAAGGACCCTGCCCGCGAGGGCTCACAATCTATTAGGGATGGGTGAGGATACATTAGGTGAGGGTAGAGCTGGTAATGCAGCGGTGGTTACTGCAGGTTGTAGGGTTGTCGGAAGAGGTGGGTCTTCAGGCTCCTTTTGAAGGTTTCCACGATCGACGAGAGTCTGATGTGTTGGGGTAGAGAGTTCTAGAGTAGGGGGGAAGCACGGGAGAAATCTTGTATGCGATTGTGGGAGGAGGAGATAAGAGGGGAGTAGAGAAGGAGATCTTGTGAGGATCGGAGGTTGCGTGCGGGTATGTAACGAGAGACTAGGTCAGAGATATATGGAGGAGACAGGTTGTGAATGGCTTTGTATGCCATGGTTAGGGTTTTGAACTGGAGTCTCTGAGCAATGGGGAGCCAGTGAAGAGATTGACCGAGAGGAGAGGCCGGGGAATAGCGGGGGAACAGGTGGATTACTCGGGCAGCAGAGTTTAGGATAGATTGGAGGGGTGCAAGAGTGGTAGAAGGGAGGCCACAGAGCAGGAGGTTGCAGTAGTCGAGGCGGGAGATGATGAGGGCATGCACTAGTGTTTCTGCAGATTCATGGTTGAGGAATGTGCGGATCCGGGAGATATTTTTGAGTTGGAGTCGGCAGGAAGTGGAAAGGGCTTGGATATGTGGTTTGAAGGAGAGTTCAGAGTCCAGGGTTATCCCAAGGCAGCGAGCTTGGGGGACTGGGGAGAGTGGACAGCCATCGACATTGATAGATAGGTCAGTTGGGGGGGGTGAATGGGATGGCGGAAAGATGATGAATTCTGTTTTGTCCATGTTAAGTTTTAGAAATCTATCAGAGAAGAAGGATGAAATGGCGGACAGACATTGTGGGATTTTGGTTAGTAGGGAGGAGATATCGGGTCCAGAGAGGTAGATCTGTGTGTCATCAGCATAGAGGTGATAATGAAAGCCATGGGACTCTATGAGCTGCCCCAGGCCTAAGGTGTAGATGGAGAAGAGCAGAGGTCCTAGGACTGAACCTTGGGGGACACCGTCAGATAGGGGGCGAGATGAGGAGGTGGTGCGTCAGTGGGAGACACTGAATGTCCTGTCTGTTAGGTATGAAGAGATCCAGGATAGGGCCAAGTCTGTGATGCCGAGAGATGAGAGAGTTTGTAGTAGGAGGGAATGGTCCACTGTGTCGAAGGCAGATGACAGGTCTAGGAGGAGGAGGACAGAGTAGTGTCGCTTGGATTTGGCGGTTAGTAGGTCATTGGTGACTTTAGTCAGGGCAGTTTCAGTAGAATGGTGCGGTCGGAAACCAGATTGTAGGCGGTCGAAGAGGGAGCAGGAGGAGAGGTGGGAGGACAGCTCAGAATGGACGTGTTGTTCCAGTAGTTTTGAGGCATAGGGGAGAAGTGATATGGGGCGATAGCTAGTCAGAGAGGATGGGTCAAGGGAGGGCTTTTTGAGGATGGGTGTGATTGAGGCATGTTTGAAGCATGAGGGGAAGACACCATCCTATGTGATGTATACAGCATGTATCCCACTGCTTGAGCTCTATAAATGTAACGTGAGCAGTGTTGGATTTCCCACTGTGAGGAGACCTGCAGTGTAATATACATCTGTGTTTGGTACAACTTAAGTTTTGTAAAGATCTCACAGCCGTATCATTGCAAAGAGTTGCCTGCGCTCTAGACTGACGCAAATCTGGAAAAGCAGTTACAAGTAGCAACATCATCCATACCACCTAACATCACAGCCGCACCAAAGAAAAGCAGCTCCAGCCATCACATTAGGGATAAGATAATTAAATAATTGACCAAATGTAGCAGGGTAACTTTCAAGTTGAGAATTTAGTTTGGCCACAAAATGATGGTATAAATATAAATATCCATATGGTCCTTGGCAGAAAAAAGGTTCCCCACCTCTGACGTAAACCATACTAAAGCTAAGTTCTCACAATGAGTATTTGGTGAGCTTCTAATGTTATATATAGTAAATTAGGTTACTTGCATTTTTAAATGTGTTTTTTTTACATGCATTTTTGTCGCATTATTTTCTGCTGCAGTTTTTGCCTCTTTTTGGTATGTCATGCTTTGTTTTGGATACTTCCTGTTACTTAGCTTTGATAAAACTTTTTCGATAGTCATGTGCAGATTGCTTGTGTATTTTTACCTGCGGATTTCACTCATTTCATTCAAGTCCATGAGGAAAATCTGCAAATAAAATGCAAATTTACCACAAGAGAAATTGACATGTTGCAGATTTCAAAAAGGCACAGCAGGTCAGTGTATGCGGTGTAAAAAAAAGCCACAGAGTGCATGAGATCTCTATAAATCCCATTAATTTTGCTAAGGGTTCGCTCACATCTGCATATAAATACACAGAGTTCAATGTAATAAAAAAACTCGCATTGCATCAATGTTATTCAATGAGGCAGTCTTCACCTGCGAGTTTTTCCTCAGCTTGAATTGGTTTGAGGAAAAAATTGCAGTATGTTACGGGCAGCACGGTGGCTCAGTGGTTAGCACTGTAGCCTTGCAGTGCTGGGGTCCTGGTTTCAAATCCCACAAGGACAACATCTGCAGGTGTTTGTATGTTCTCCCCGTGTTTGCGTGGGTTTCCTCCAGGTTCTCTGGTTTCCTCCCACACTGCAAAGACATACTGATAGGGAATGTAGATTGTGAGCCCCAATGGGGACAGCGATGACTATGTATGTAAAGCGCTGTGGAATATGTTAGCGCTATATAAAAATAAAATATTATTATTATTATTATGTTGGGTATGGCTGTGTAAAACGGCCGGGACTCGCCAATGCAAGTCAATGGGTGCGAGAAAAAGTTTAACGGCACAGGGACCATGTGTATGCCGTCCGATTTTTACACACACATCTCAAAGGAACCACAAAGTTTCATCAGCCAAGTACTATAAATTCAGAGCCAGAACCCTCAGAATTGATATATAGAATAGATAGATGTCCTGTAGATATATAATTTCACAAGCCCCCTACATATAATAAACTTGCACCCTTTAGTGCCTTTCATGTTGCACTAAAGGGTGTTTAGACTTGCTTAACCAAATAAATAATTTAAAAAAACAATGTGGGGTCCCCCCTATTTTTGATAACCAGCAAAAGTAAAGCAGACAGCTGTGAGACGATATTACCAGGCAGGGAAGGTCCCTGATTATTAGGCCCTTCCTAGCCTAAAAACACCAGTGTGCAGCTGCCCCAGAAGTGGCGCATCACATGAGATGCGCCAATTCTTGCGCTTTGCCTTCACTCTTCCTGAATGCCCCAGTGCATTGGCAATTGGGGTAAAGCGGCTTGGGGTTGATCTCAGCTGTGAATTGTCAAAAATCACAGCTGGCATCAAGCCCTGGTATTAGTAATTCAGAGGTGTCTATTAGACACCCCCATTAACCCCTTTACCCCCGAGGGTGGTTTGCACATTAATGACCAGGCCAGTTTTTACAATTCTGACCACTGTCACTTTATGAGGTAATTACTCTGGAACGCTTCAACGGATCCCACTGATTCTGAGATTGTTTTTTTCGTGACATATTGTACTTCATGACAGTGGTAAAATTTCTTCAATATGACTTGCGTTTATTTGTGAAAAATCGGAAATTTGGCAAAAATGTTGAAAATTATGCAATTTTCAAACTTTGAATTTTCTTGGTCTTAAATCAGAGAGATACAGTGGGTACGGAAAGTATTCAGACCCCTTTAAATTGTTCACTCTTTGTTTCATTGCAGCCATTTGGTAAATTCTAAAAAGTTAATTTTTTTCTCATTAAAGTATACTCTGCACCCGATCTTGACTGAAAAAAACAGAAATGTATAAATTTTTGCAAATTTATTATAAAAGAAAAACTGAAATATCACATGGTCATAAAGTATTCAGACCCTTTGCTCAGTATTGAGTAGAAGCACCCTTTTGAGCTAGTACAGCCATGAGTCTTCTTGGGAATGATGCAACAAGTTTTTCACACCTGGATTTGGGGATCCTCTGCCATTCTTCCTCGCAGATCCTCTCCAGTTCCGTCAGGTTGGATGGTGAACGTTGGTGGACAGTCATTTTCAGGTCTCTCCAGAGATGCTCAATTGGGTTTAGGTCAGGGCTCTGGCTGGGCCAGTCAAGAATGGTCACAGAGTTGTTCTGAAGCCACTCCTTTGTTATTTTAGCTGTGTGCTTAGGGTCATTGTCTTTTTTTTTAAGGTGAACCTTCGGCCAAGTCTGAGGTCCAGAGAACTCTTGAAGAGGTTTTCATCCAGAATATCTCTGTACTTGGCCGTATTCATGTTTCCTTCAATTTCAACCAGTCGTCCTGTCCCTGCAGCTGAAAAACACCCCCATAGCATGATGTTGTCACCACCATGTTTCACTGTTGGGATTGTATTGGGCAGGTGATTAGCAGTGCCTGTTTTTCTCCACACATGCCGGTTAGAATTATCACCAAAAAGTTCTATCTTCGTCTCATCAGACCAGAGAATCTTATTTCTCATAGTCTGGGAGTCCTTCATGTGTTTTTGAGCAAACACTATGCGGGCTTTCATATGTCTTGCCCTGAGGAGAGGCTTCCGTCAGGCCACTCTGCTATAAAGGCCCAACTGGAGGAGGGTTGCAGTGATAGTTGACTTTGTGGAACTTTCTCCCATCTCCCTACTGCATCTCTGGAGCTTAGCCACAGTGATCTTGGGGTTCTTCTTTACCTCTCACCAAGGCTCTTCTCCCATGATTGCTCAGTTTGGCTGGACGGCCAGGTCTAGGAAGACTTCTGGTTGTCCCAAACTTCTTCCATTTAAGGATTATGGAGGCCACTGTGCTCTTAGGAACCTTGAGTAACGCAGAAATTCTTTTGTAACCTTGGCCAGATCTGTTCCTTGCCACAATTCTGTCTCTGAGCTCCTTGGGCAGTTCCTTTGAGCACATGATTCTCATTTGGTCAGACATGCACTGTGAGCTGTGAGGTGTAAGGTGTATAGACAGGTGAGTGCCTTTCCAAATCAAGTCCTATCAGTTTAATTAAACACAGGTGGACTCCAAGGAAGGCATAGAACCATCTCAAGGAGAATCACAAGGAAATGGACAGCATGTGATTTAAATATGAGTGTCTGAGCAAAGGGTCTGAATACTTATGACCATGTGATATTTCAGATTTTCTTTTTTAATAAATTTGCAAAAATTTCTACATTTCTGTTTTTTTCTTCAGTCAAGATGGGGTGCAGAGTGTACTCTAATGAGAGAAAAAAAATTAACTTTTAGAATTTACCAAATGGCTGCAATGAAACAAAGAGTGAAAAATTTATGTCAAATGTATGTCACACAAAATAGTTAATAAATAACATTTCCCACATGTCTACTTTACATCAGCACAATTTTGGAACCAAATTTTTTGGGGGTTAGGAATTTATAAGGGTTAAAAGTTGACCAACGATTTCTCATTTTTCCAGCAAAATTTACAAAACCAATTTTTTTTAGGGACTACGTCACATTTGAAGTGACTTTGAGGGGCCTTTATTACAGAAAATACCTAAAAGTGACACCATTCTAAAAATTGCACCCCTCAAGGTGCTCAAAACCACATTCAAGAAGTTTATTAACCCTTCAGGTGCTTCACAGGAATTTTTGGAAGTGGAAGAAAAAACTGAACATTTAACTTTTTTCACAAAAATGTTACTTTAGATCCCAATTTTTTTATTTTTCAAGGGTAACAAAAAAAATAGACCCCAAAATTTGTTGTGCAATTTCTCCTGAGCACGCCAATACCCCATATGTGGGGGAAAAACCACTGCTTGGAAGCACAGCAGGGTTCAGAAGGGAAGGAGCGCCATTTGACTTTTGGAATGAAAAATTTGCTTCAATAATTAGTGGATACCATGTTGCGTTTGGAGAGCCCATGATTTACCTAAACAGTGGAAACCCCCACAAGTGACACCATTTTGGAAACTAGACCCCTCAGGGACCTTATTTAGATGTGTGTTGAGCACCTTGAACCCCCAGGTGCTTCACAGAAGTTTATAACATTAAGCCGTAAAAATAACATTTTCACATTTTCCCACAAAAATGTTTTTCAGCCCCCAATTTTGCATTTTCATGAGGGTAACAGGAGAAATTGCACCATACTATTTGTTGTGCAATTTCTCCTGAGCACGCCAATTCCCCATATGTGGGGCAAACCACTGTTTGGGCGCATGGCAGGGTTCGGAAGGGACGGAGCGCCATTTGACTTTTTTAATGTAAAATTTGCTTGAATAATTAGCCGACACCATGTAGCGTTTGGAGAGCCCCTGATGTGCCTAAACAGTGGAAACCCCCCCATGAGTGACACCATTTTGTAAACTAGACCCCTCAGGGAACTTATCTAGATGTGTGATGAGCACCCTGAACCCCCAGGTGCTTCACAGAAGTTTTTAACATGAAGCTGTGAAAATAAAAAAAATCATACTTTTTCCTCAAAAATGAAGTTTTAGCCCCATCTTTTTTATTTTCACAACGGTAAGAGGAGAAAATGAACCCCAAAAACTTTTGTGCAATTTCTCCTGAGTACGCCAATACCCCATATGTGGGGAAAATGCACTGTTTGGGCGCACGGCAGGGTTCAGAAGGGAAGGAGCACTGCGTGACTTTTTGAACGCAAAATTGGCTGGAATTGAGAGCGGACATCATGTCGCATTTGGAGAGCCCCTGATGCGCCTAAATAGTGGAAACCGCCCACAAGCGACCCCATTTTGGAAACTAGACCCCTCACGGATTTTATCAAGGGGTATAGTGAACATTTTGAACCCATAGGTACGACACAGTAATAGATAATATTAGGTCATCATATTGAATAAGTTGTCATTAGTCTTGAGCGCAAGTGCTCACTACTTGAGTTTGCATTGGGTACTCAGGTATGTCACTCGAGCACCCGCGATATTCTGCATACCCAAGCACCCGATGCAAACTCAAGTAGCGAGCACTTGCGCTCAACACTAGTCACCAGTCATTTTTTCCTTTACTTTTGAAAAAATACCAACCCTAGCACTACCCTAACCCTAACCCTAGCACTACCCTAACCCTAGCACAACCCTAACCTTACCACAACCCTAACCCAACCCTAACCCTAGCACAACCCTAACTCTAGCACAACCCTAACTCTAGCACAACCCTAACCCTAGAGTTTATTTTTTATGCCTTTCCTCGTGCCATATAAGTGATTAGATTACTTTATTCTTCTGGTCAGTGCGATTACAGCGATACCAGCTTTATAGCGGGTTTTTATGACTGACAGCTGTCACACACTAAAAGATGCTTTTTTTTTGCAAAGACTAGTTTTTGCATCGCCATATTTTGAGAGCTATAATTTTTCCATATTTCGGCCGACAGAGTCATGTGATGGCTTGTTTTTTTGCGGGACGAGTTGGCATTTTTAATGGTGCCATTTTCAGGCACGTGACATGTTTTGATCGCTTTCTATTCCAATTTTTGTGAGGCAAAATAAACAAAAACCAACAATTCAGGAATAGTTGTTTTTTTTTATTTTTTTTATGCCGTTCTGCGTGTGGTAAAATTGATAAGGCAGCTTTATTCTTTGGGTCAGTACGTATACAGCGGTACCACATTTATACAGTTTTTTTATGTTTCGCCGCTTTTACACAATAAAAACTATTTTATAGAAAAAAAAATAAAATTTAATCGTTTTATTCTGTACGCCAGCTATTTTTTTGCGGGACAAGATGAAGTTTCCAGCGGTACCATTTTTATTTACATTCGTCTTTTTTATCGCGTTTTATTCCATTTTTTTATTTGGCAGTATGATGATAAAGCTTCGTTTTTTTTGTTTGTTTTTTTACCGTGTTCACTAAAGGGGTTAACTAGTGGGACAGTTTTATAGGTCAGGTCGTTTCGGACGCGGCGATACTAAATATGTGTACTTTTATTGTTGTTTTTTTTTTCCATAATACTATTTATTGATGGGTACAATATATTTTTATTTTTGGGGGATTATTTTTTTCAATTTTTAAAAAATATTTTTGCAATTTTTTTTAAACTTTTACACGTTGTCCCAATATGATCGCATGTATAGCATAGGGATGCAGTACCATCCCTGTGCTATACAGCCTGTCAGCGCTGCAGAGGGAGAAGATACTGTGATCGTGCACTGCGCATGATCAAAGTATCTTCCTGGTGTCAGGTGACCCAGATGTCATCATGACGACATCCGGGTCATATGACAACCACGGGACCCGGCCACAGACACTGCAGGACGCTGGAGAGGAGGTGAGTACCGGCGCTTACCTCCTCTTGCCACCGAAATGCTGTGATCGACTTCGATCGCAGCATTTCGGGGTTTAATGTGCTGGGAGCGGTGTGGGACTGCTCCCAGCACATAGCACCGGGTGTCAGCTGTGACAATCAGCTGACATCCGACGGCTGTGCGGGTGGAATCGCCGGTGTACTAATACGCATCTGGTCCATAAGGCCCAGGGCGCAGATCCGTATTAGTACGTATCATGTCGGAAAGGGGTTAATAACCCAGTAAAGAAAAAAAACACACAAAAATAATACTTTATTTGAAAAAACATTACCCCCACGCTTTCACTGGTTCACCAATTTATATTAAAAAAAAACATTTCCAAGTATTTATGTTAATGCAGCCCCAAAAGTGGAATTACATAGTGCTACCTATACTATGTTTAGTGGCTTTTCCATCAAAGTATGACAGGTAAGGGTCAGGAGAGCTTTCATAGATTGCTACATGGCTCTGTAGAAACAGCCTTACATCTGGCGCCCTCTAGTGCTTCATAAAAGGTACAATCAAGAAAACATATAGTCTTGAAAGAATAATTGCATACTAATTGTCAGATGTGACAGTATGTACTATTCTTCTTAATAGACACAGCCTGGCTTCCACAGTTTATACAGTTAGAAAACACATGGACTCTTTTTATTTATTTATTTTAATTACAGTTTTCCTGTAGCTTTGTAGCACATGGAAAAGGAGCAACAGATGGATCAATCTCTTTGGCATTTTTTTAAAGCTGTTTTACTGTTTGGAGTGTTTTGTAACAGAATGTCAGAATTCTGAAAATACAAAAGCAGTCACTGTATATGAGGGATGATCAGAACTAGGCTTTATTAAATTGAACATGTCATGTCTATTAACCTGTAGATATAGGGTTAATCTGCAGGTTAATAGTGTTCGAAAGCTGCACAGCCGCTTAAATGAAAGCTCAGTTACTGGGAGGAAATTAACTTTATTCTTCTAGCAGCCATCAGATTTCAGTCATAGGGTCCTGGACAGTGCAGCGCTCAGTGTATAGTGAAACCTGAAAGAAATGAACTGGAATATAAGTTGGTATGTATGCAACGTGTAGATGCATGTTCACACTGGCTACTAAACAGACAAAAACAAGTTGTACCCCAGAGTCATGTGAAGGCTTGTTTTTTTGCTGGACGAGTTGACATATTTATTGATACCATTTTCAGACACATGACATTTTTAGATCGCTTTCTATTCTATTGCGAGGCAGAATTAACAAAAAACAGCAATTCAAGAATAATATTCAAGTATAATATATGTTTTTCATTTTTTTTGTTCTTTATTTTGTGATTTTTTTAAAAATATTTAACATTTTTTTCCCACCTACGAAGAATGGAGATTTTTTATCATACATGTACACCTCAACTGCGAGAGACAGAATCTAAAAATAAAAAAAAACTGGAAATCACATTGTATGATTTTTAAATAATTATTTTATTGCATGAAATAAGTATTTGATCACCTACCAACCAGCAAGAATTCTGTCTCTCACAGACCTGTTAGTTTTTCTTTAAGAAGCCCTCCTACTCTGCACTCATTACCTGTATTAATTGCACCTGTTTAAACTTGTTACCTGTATAAAAGACACCTGTGCACACACTCAATCACACTCCAACCTCTCCACCATGGCCAAGACCAAAGAGCTGTCTAAGGACGCCAGGGACAAAATTGTAGCCCTGCACAAGGCTAGTATGGGCTACAGGACAATAGGCAAGCAGCTTAGTTGCAACTGTTGGCAGAATTATTAGAAAATGAAAGAAACACAAGATTACTGTCAATCTTCCTCGGTCTGGGGATTCATGGAAGAGCTCGCCTTATGGGGTAAGGATGATTCTGAGAAAGGTCAGGAACCACCCCAGAACTACACTGGAGGACCTGATCAATGACCTGAAGAGATCTGGGACAACAGTCGCAATCATTGCCATTAGTAACACACTACGCCGTCATGGATTAAAATACTACAGGGCACGAAAGGTCCCCTGCTCACACCAGCACATGTCCAGACCCTTTGAAGTTCACCAATGACCATCTGGATGATCCAGAGGAGGCATGGGAGAAGGTCATGTGGTCAGATGAGACCAAAATAGAACTCTACTCGCCGTGTTTGGAAGAAGAAGAAGGATGAGTACAACCCCAAGAACACCGTCCCAACCATGAAGCATGGTGGGGGAAACATCATACTTTGGGGGTGCTTTTCTTTAAAGCGGACAGGTTGTCTGCACTGTATTGAAGGAAGGATGGATGGGGTCATGTATCGTGAGATTTTGACCAACAACCTCCTTCCCTTAGTAAGAGCTTTGAAGATGGGTCATGGCTGGGTCTTCCCTTCCAGTATGACAATGACCCGAAACAGACAGCCAAGGCAACTAAGGAGTGGCTCCATAAGAAGCACTTCAAGGTCCTGGAGTGGGCTAGCCAGTCTCTAGATCTGAACTCAATAGAAAATTTTTGAAGGGAGCTGAAACTCAATATTGCCCAGTGACAGCCCCGAAACCTGAAAGATCTGGAGAAGATCTGTATGGAGGAGTGGGCCAGAATCTGTTCCCCAGTGTGTGCAAACTTGGTCAAGAACTACAGTAAACGTCTGACCTCTGTAATTGCAAGCAAAGGTTTCTGTACTAAATATTAAGTTCTGTTTTTCTATTGTATCAAATACTTATTTCATGCAATAAAATTCTAATTAATTATGTAAAAATCATAAAACATTATTTTCTGGATTTTCTTTCACAGATGAAGTGTACCTCTCCATTCTTTGAAGGTGGGAAAACTTGCAAAATCAGCAGTGTATGAAATACTTATTTCCCCTACTGTACCTGTCACTTTTAGGGCTTGCTCACATGAGCGTATAAATCGAACAAGTGCAATGCAAGAAAACATTGCAATCCACTCTGACCAATGTTATTCAATGAGAGCGAGTATGTTCTGTTAGCCCTTTCGGCGAGCATGCTCGGGTGCTCGCCGAGTATCTTCAGCGTGCACGGGTGTTATGTTTCAGTCACACCTGTGCGCATGACTTGCGACTGTTTGACAGCTTTAATACATGTGAGGAATGCCTAAGAAACAAGCATTCCTCATATGTATTAAAGCTGTCAAACAGTCGCAAATCATGCGCACGGAGTGACTGAAACATAACACCTGAGCACGCTGAAGATACTCGGAAAACACCCGAGCATGCTTGTAAATCTCGAGTAACGAGCATGCTCGCTCAGCACTACTCATCTGCAAGATTTTCTTCAGCTCTAATCGGACTGATGAAAAAATCGCAGCATGCTGTGAGTAGATGTGAGAATTGGATCGCACTCACCAATGCAAGTCAATGGGCGTGAGAACAAAATTTTTACGCACACATCTTAGAGGAAACCCGACATTTCATCAGCCAAGTACAGTAAATTCACAGCCCGAATTGTCAGAATAAGATAGAATAGATATATACAATACAGTCATGACTGAAAGTGTTGGCACTAGTGTTGATCGAGTATGTATCATTAACCCTTTCCGGCGAGCACGCTCGGGTGCTCGCCGAGTATTTTGGCGTGCTCAGCGTTTCATTCACTGTCACCGCCAGGGGTGGATTAAGAGTAGCAAGGGCCCCGGGCAGTTTAGAAGGCGCGGGTTCCCCCCCCCACACACACACACACACCTGATGTATCACATGTCATATGATCCCCTGTGATAGATCATGTGATAGTTCACGTGAAATTAATTTGGCACAATATTAATTATAATAATATTTTTTAGGCTGTGTGCCCACTATGCTTTCTTTAAGCGTTTTCGCAGCGGTAATTCCACTGCAGAAACGCTTAAAAAACGCTTGGTAGAAGGTCTGCCATGTTCCCCAATGATAATCCGCATGTGCTGTGCACATGCTGCGGAAATTTCCGCTGCAGATTATCATTGCGGAAAAATCCACAGCATTACCAATTATTTTGCAGAAACGCAGCGTTTTCGCCGCCATAGACTTGCATTGGAACGCATGGAATCCACATCACTGCATCTGTACATGCGGATTCCATGCGTTTCAATGTGCGGATGGTACCCGGGTGTGGAGAAGAGGAGACTCTCCTCCGGACCCGGGTACCATAGAACCTGTAAAAAAAGAATAAAATAAAAAATAAATATTATACTTACCTTCTGATGGCCCCCGGTGTCTTTATCCGATGCGTCCTGGTTTGCCGGCAGCTCGCGATGGTCTGAAAAGGACCTGCCGTGACGTCATTTAGTCATGTGACTGGTCACGCGACCGCTGACGTCGGCAGGCCATCAGAAGGTAATTATATATTTATTTTTTATTTTTTACCATTCTTTTACGGTCACACTATATAAATCCATGCTGGTTGCATGGATTTATATAGTGTGACCAAGTTGTCAAGCACTTTCCAAGTGATGCTAAAATCGCTTGGAAAGCGCTTGACAACTCGCATGCGTCGCACAAAGACACGGTGTTTGGAACCAAAGATCTCAAATTTGGACTCATCTGACCAAAGCACAGATTTCCACTGGTCTAATGTCCATTCCTTGTGTTCTTTAGCCCAAACAAGTCTCTTCTGCTTGTTGCCTGTCCTTAGCAGTAGTTTCCTAGCAGCTATTTTACCATGAAGGCCTGCTGCACAAAGTTTCCTCTTAACAGTTGTTGAAGAGATGTGTCTGCTGCTAGAACTCTGTGTGGCATTGACCTGGTCTCTAATCTGAGCTACTGTTAACCTGCGATTTCTGAGGCTGGTGACTCGGATAAACTTATCCTCAGAAGCAGAGGTGACTCTTGGTCTTCCCTTCCTGGGGTAGTCCTCATGTGAGCCAGTTTCTTTGTAGCGCTTGATGGTTTTTGCAACTGCACTTGGGGACACTTTCAAAGTTTTCCCAATTTTTCGCACTGACTGACCTTAATTTCTTAAAGTAATGATGGCCACTCGTTTTTCTTTACTTAGCTGCTTTTTTCTTGCCATAATACAAATTCTAACAGTCTATTCAGTAGGACTATCAGCTGTGTATCCACCAGACTTCTGCACAACACAACTGATGGTCCCAACCCCATTTATAAGGCAAGAAATTCCACTTATTAAACCTGACAGGGCACACCTGTGAAGTGAAAACCATTTCTGGTGACTACCTCTTGAAGCTCATCAAGAGAATGCCAAGAGTGTGCAAAGCAGTCATCAAAGCAAAAGGTGGCTACTTTGAAGAAGCTAGAATATAAGACATATTTTCAGTTGTTTCACACTTTTTTGTTAAGTATACAATTCCACATGTGTTAATTCATAGTTTTGATGCCTTCAGTGTGAATGTACAATTTTCATAGTCATGAAAATACAGAAAAATCTTTAAATGAGAAGGTGTGTCCAAACTTTTGGTCTGTACTGTATGCATGTTTTTCTCAATATCTGACATGAAATCAGAATAAACCTTTCCCGTTTTAGTTCAAATTAGAATTACCATAATTTTTAATATTTGCCAAATGCCAGAATAATGAGAGAGCAAGAAAGAGTTTCCAGTTTGTCAGGGAGCGCTTCCAGGTGATTCATTACTTACTCCAAATCTTTCAGGAATAATCCAGTTTATTTTTATGCAAACAATGTGTTTCGGCTATGCATAAAATTAGCCTTCATCAGGTTTTTATGTGTCTTTTTATATAGTGTATGTAAACTTCTGGTTTCAACTGCATATATATATTGTGACAAAGTCACTGGTAGACTACTGGAGGGGAGATATGTTTCACTGAGGCAGTTAGCTTCAGTGATGTGAAACATGGAAGTCTTCTCCTGCATAGTAGGTGCAGAGAGGGTTAATCAGCCATTTAAAAGGGCATGTTTTATAATTGAATGACCAGAAGTGTGGGCGGAAGGTTATTCACCATAGCTCCACCCAAGGGTGTGGTCTGGGCTTTAAATAGCCAGCCTTTTCACTCAAGTATTGGTCAATATCTGGACGACAGCTCCAGAGAGAGGAGCTTATGTTTTGTTGTGCTAATCTGAACCATGTGATTTTGCTAATCTTGAGTGGCCGGACCCCGGGCTGTGCAAGGACTTTTCTGGACATTTTCTTATTTTGTTTTGCTATTATGCAGACGGGTTGTGTTTATTTTAATAAACCAACAGAAAATTTAAAGAGACAGTGTTCCGTGTCTACCTCCATGTGCAGCCGAGTGAGCGGATCTACCACTATATATACTGTGTGTATATATGTATATATATATATTATATATATATATATATATATATATATCACTGCTCAAAAAATAATGTATATATCTCAGTACCAATGCTTGGCATTTGCCACAGAACACCAGGATTGGCAAAGTCGCCACTGGCGCCCTGTGCTCTTCACAGATGAAAGCAGGTTCACACTGATCACATGTGACAGACGTGACATAGTCTGGAGACGCCGTGGAGAGCGATCTGCGTGCAACATCCTTCAGCATGACCGGTTTGGCAGTGGGTCAGTAAAGGTGTGGGGTGGCATTTCTTTGGAGGACCGCACAGCCCTCCATGTGCTCGCCAGAGGTAGCCTGACTGCCATTAGGTACAGAGATGAGATCCTCAGACCCCTTGTGAGACCATATGCTGGTGCGGTTGGCCCTGGGTTCCTCGTAATGCAGGACAATGTCAGACCTTATGTGGCTGGAGTGTGTCAGCAGTTCCTGCAAGATGAAGGCATTGAAGCTATGGACTGGCCCGCCCGTTCCCTAGACCTGAATCCGATTGAGCACATCTGGGACATCATGTCTCCCTCCATCCACCAACGTCACATTGCACCACAGACTGTCCAGGAGTTGGCGGATGCTTTAGTCCAGGTCTGGGAGGAGATCCTACAAGAGACCATCCGCAACCTCATCAGGAGCATGCCCAGGCGTTGTAGGGAGGTCATACAGGCACGTGGAGGCCACACACAATACTGAGCCTCATTTTGACTTGTTTTAAAGGACATTACATCAAAGTTGGATCAGCCTGTAGTGTGTTTTTCCACTTTAATTTTGGGGGTGACTCCAAATCCAGGCCTCCATTGGTTAATAAATTTGATTTCCATTGATGATTTTTGTGTGATTTTGTTGTACAGAACAAAGTATTCAATGAGAATATTTCATTCATTCAGATCTAGGATGTGTTATTTGAGTGTTCCCTTTATTTTTTGAGCAGTGTATATATGTCCTCCATCCTGGTATATATGTCCCTCATCCTGGCCCCATTCCGGTATATATATTGTCACGGTCTCCACACTTTCTTTGTCAGCTATGTTACTATTGTGTGGAGGCTGTCAGTCTGTTTTGGTTTTGCTGGGTCGGTTCTGCAATCATCTGTGTTCACTTCCCTTGATTAGTCTTCTACTTAAGCATGCTAGCTCCTTCACCCAGTGTCAATTGTACACTTGCTGTTGCCTGTGTAGGACTGATCTCTCTGTGTTCTGTGCCTGACCCAGCCTATTTTCCCTTACCCGGATTTTGACAATTTGCCTGTTAGCTGACTATTCTTTTGTCTGCTCCCTGTGTACTGCCTTGTCTTTCTTGTTTTCCTAACCCCGGCTTGTGTTGTGGATTACGTCTCTGACTTCTCCTTGTTGTACTGTGCCATTTTCCTGGACTTGACTTTGGATAGTTTGACCTCCCTATATTTATCTAGTAAGTAGTACTTACGTAATATTTCTTTCCATTATATTAGTCTCTTCTCTCTTTTTCTGGGACTGTTATTTCTGTAGTGACTCGAGTCACATATTCTGCTATAAAGTGAAGAAAATTATTATTTGATCCCTTGCTGTTTTTGTAAGTTTGCCCACTGACAAAGACATGAACAGTCTATAATTTTAAGGGTAGGTTAATTTTAACATTGAGAGAGAGAATATCCCAAAAAAAATCAAGAAAATCACATTGTATGAATTAGATACATTTATTTGCATTTTGCAGTGAGAAATAAGTATTTGATTCTCTACAAACCATTATGAGTTCTGGCTCCTATAGACCAGTTAGACGCTCCTAATCAACTCGTTACCTGCATTAAAGACAGCTTACTTACATAGTCACCTGTATAAAAGACTCCTGTCCACAGACTCAATTAATCAGTCAGACTCTAACCTCTACAACATGGGCAAGACCAAAGAGCTTTCTAAAGATGTCAGGGACAAGATCATAGACCTGCACAAAGCTGGAATGGGCTAAAAAACCATAAGTAAGACGCTGGGTGAGAAGGAGACAACTGTTGGTGCAATAGTAAGAAAATGGAAGAAATACAAAATGACTGTCAATCGACATCGATCTGGGGCACCATGCAAAATATCGTGGGGTATCCTTGATCATGAGGAAGGTGAGCGATCAGCTTACAACTACACAGGGGAACTTGTTAATGATCTCAAGGCAGCTGAGACCATAGTCACCAAGAAAACCATTGGTAACACAATACGCCTTAATGGTTTAAAATCCTGCAGTGCCCGCAAGGTCCTCCTGCTCAAAAAGGCACATGTGCAGGCCCGTCTGAAGTTTGCCAATGAACACCTGGATGATTCTGTGAGTTATTGGGAGAAGGTGCTGTGGTCAGATGAGACAAAAATTGAACTCTTTGGCATTAACTCAACTCGCTGTGTTTGGAGGAAGAGAAATGCTGCCTATCACCCAAAGAACACTGTTCCCACTGTCAAGCATGAAGGTGGAAACATTATGTTTTGGGGATGTTTCTCTGCTAAGGGCACAGGACTACTTCACCGCATCAATGGGAGAATGGATGGAGCCATGTACCGTAAAATCCTGAGTGACAACTTCCTTCCCTCTGCCAGGACATTAAAAATGGGTGGTGGCTGGGTCTTAACTGCTAGCACAGGCTTCCAGTATCCGTTGTTTCAGATGCTGCACATCTCGTATCTTCACAGCATAGACAATTGCCTTCAGATGACCCCACAGATAAAAGTCTAGGGGGGTCAGATCGGGAGACCTTGGTGGCCATTCAACTGGCCCACGATGACCAATCCACTTTCCAGGAAACTGTTCATGTAGGAATGCTCGGACCCGACACCCATAACGTGGTGGTGCACCATCTTGTTGGAAAAACTCAGGGAAAGTGCTATCTTCAGTGCATAAAGAGGGCAACACATCATCATGTAGCAATTTCAGATATCCAGTGGTATTGAGGTTTCCATTTATGAAGAATGGCCCCACAATCTTTGTACCCCATATACCACACCATACCATCAAGATACGAGATGTGCAGCATCTGAAACAACGAATACTGGAAGCCTGTGCTAGCATTTCTTCTGCGGTGTTGCTATCAGTGTGTCAAGAGTGGGAGAAGAGGGTTGCATTGACAATCCAACACAATGGGCAGCACTTTGAACACATTTTATAAGTGGTCATAAACTTGTAAAAAAACTCATGAAAGAATAAAGTTACATTAAAACCAAGCACACCATTGTTTGTTTTTTTTATGAAATTCTCAATAAGTTTGATGTGTCACATGACCCTCTTCCCATTGAAAAAAATAAAGTTGGATCCAAAATGGCCGGCTTCAAAATGGCCACCATGGTCACCACCTATCTGGAAAAGTTTTCCCCCTCCCATATACTAATGTGCCACAAACAGGAAGTTGATATCCCCAACCATTCCAATTTAATTTAGGTGTATCCACATAAATGGCCCATCCTGTATAATGCATCCCATAGTCCTCCATTTAATATACTGTACAGTTCATAGTCATCCATGTTGTATAATGCACAGCCAATATAGTCCTCCATAAAGTATAATGCACAGCCCATAGCCCTCCATAAAGTATAATGCACGCCACCAGGGCAATCGAGAAGAGGCGGGCAAAGCGCCAGAATTGGCACATCTCATGTGATGTGTCAATTCTGGGTAAGCTGAGAGCTTGTATTTTTTTGGCTGGAAAGGTCCCAATAACCAGGGACCTACCCAACCTGATAATATAAGCCTGCAGCTGTCTGCTTTACTTTGGCTGGTTATCAAAAATAGGGTGGACCCCACATCATTTTTTTTAAATTATTTAGTTATTTAATAGGTTAAATAAGGCTAAATACCCTTTAGTGACACATGAAAAGCACTAAAGGGTGCAATTTTATTATACATAAGGGGGCTTGTGAAATTATATGTCAACATGATATCTAGATATTCTATCTATTTTATCTAGATCTGTATACAAGATTGCTTTATTAGTTTGTAAACTAGTTTTAAATTACATAGAGAATTACAGTATGTAAAAGATAATGTTAAAAACGCATTGCATACAGATTGCATATGCATGTCATACGGATGCTAGGTGTGAAAAATCGCCTGACACTCGTCCTACTTTTCTGGATCAAAATCAGAGCAATTTTATATACAATCGTGTGACTCCAGCCTTTCATTGACAGAAGCCTCTTAGACCATGCTCCATTGCCGACAGATCAGGAGGCAACCATCGGGCCCCCGCGATGTCATCGCGGGGGTGCCGATCGGACGGAACAAGGAACCCCCCTCCCTCTCCCAGCCTATTGATCGCAGCATTTAGAGGATTAAATGCCACAGGGCGGTGTGGGCACCACTCCTGGCAGTGACAGCCGGGTCTCAGCTATCACTTAAGACGAGCTCCCAACGGCTTTGGGAGTGCTCATCTTGATCCTCCTCACTCAATGAAGCAGATACCAGTCTTGCTGCTGGATGAGTGTCTGACTACAGTCAAGCTCTCCTTGTTTAATGGCCTTCGTCCTGGTATCTACTTTTAACACTGTGCTGAGAAACGCAACAAACCTTGCGACAGTAAGTATAGATGTGCCACCCTGGAGAAGCTGGACTACCTGTTCAACCTCAATAGGCTGCAGGCACCGCCTCATACTACCAGTAGTGACAAGGACTCTAAAAAAAAGTAAACTAGAGAAGAATCATGAAGTACAATGAAGATTAATTGCCCGTGGCCACCACCTACAAAACCATTCCCTTTTTTGGGCTGTCTTGCTGTTGCCTCTCCAGGGACCTTGCTGTCACTCTCATTTGCACTAAAGCACTTATGTTTCGTAACTGGACAGATTGATATTCCTGCAGTTTAATCCATTCAGTTTCTGGTCATTTTTAATTTTTGCAACTCTCTTATTTTTCCTTCAACATAGCCATATGAAGGCGTTTTTTAGCTGGACGAGTTGTAGCTTTGAATGAGACTATTCACTTTAACATGCATTTTATAGAAAAATGGGAAAAAAAATCCAAGTAGGTTGAAATGGTGAAATAAAAATGCAATTTCATTATGTTTTATTTTGTTTCATTTTTACGGTGTTCATTGTGCAGTAAAAATTACCTGGCAATATGATTCTCCAGGCGAGTAAAAACATGGCAAAAAGAAACTTGGATAGTTTTTAATATTTACAGAACTTTGTAAAAATAAAAGTTCTGTCTTGCCAACATTTTTTCAGGCTCAGAACTTTTTTATTTTTCTGTTGATGGAGCTGTGCAAGTGCTTGTTTTTGATCAGCAAACTGACATTTTTAATTGATATCTTCTTGAGGTACAATAGTGTTCAAAATAATAGCCGTGTGTTCAAAAACATGAGTTAAGCAAAAAATCTTTATACTAGTTTTTATTTCCATGTATTGGGAACATTACACACTGTTTTCTAATTCAAAACATGAAGAGACATGTATAGAATTTTTAACTACTTTACAAAAAATAACAAAAAATGAACATTGGGCAGTTCTAAAAAATAGCAGTGTCTGCATTTGTCGTTACAAACTCACAATATGTACTTTTGTTTTAGGATTTAGTAATCACTAACCTAATATTTAGTTGTGCACCACAGTTTTTTAGAACTGTGTCACATCTATGTTGCATAGAGTCAACCAACTTATGGCACCTGTCAACTGTTATTCCAGCCCAGGATGCTTTGACTACATCAGTTTTTTTGGCATTTGTTGGCTTTGCCTTAGCAAAGGCATTTTTGATGTCACCCCACAAGTGTTCTATCGGATTAAGGTTCGGGGATTGGGCTGGCCACTCAATAACCTCAATTTTGTTGGACTGGAACCAAGATTTTGCTCATTTACTCGTGTGTTTAGGGTCATTGTCTTGTTGAAACACCCATTTCAAGGGCATATGCTCTTCAGCGTAAGGCAACATGACCTCTTCAAGTATTTTAATATAAGCAAACTGGTCCATGATCCCTGGTATGCGGTAAATAGGTCCGGCACCATAGTAAGAGAAACATGCCCATATCATGATGCTTGCACCACCAGGCTTCACTGTTTTCAGAGTTTACTGTGGATTAAATGCAGATGTTGGGGATCGTCTGATGAACTGTCTGCAGCCCTTGGACCCAAAAAGAACAATTTTACTTTCATCAGTCCACAAATTGTTTCTCCATTTCTTTTTAGGCCAGTTGATGTCTTCTTTGGCAAATTGTATCCGCTTTCGTACGTGTCTTTTTTTTTTAACAGTGGGACTTTGCGGGGACTTCTCGCAAAGAGATTAGCTTCACACAAGCATCTTCTAACATTCACAGTACTCGCAGGTAACTTGAGACTGTCTTTGATCATCCTTGAGCTGATCGTTGGCTGAGCCTTTGCCATTCTGACTATTCTTTGATGCATTCGAATGGTAGTCTTTCATTTTCTTCCACGTCTCTCTGGTTTAGCTTTCCATTTTAAAGCATTGGAGATCATTTAGCTGAACAGCCTATCATTGTCTGTACTTCTTTATAAATGTTACCCTCTCCAATCAATTTTTAAATCAAAGTATGCTGTTCTTCAGAACAATGTCTCAAACAACCCATATTTCTCAGGATTTCAAGGAGAAATGCATGTACAACATGTGCTGGCTTCACCCTTAAATAAGGGCCACCTGATTTAGTAACTTGTGGTTGGAATATACTACTCTGACAAGTGCTGCTCTCTCACTTCCACTGGATGTGTGTGATTTTGTCCAAAAAAGAGGAAAGTGAAGCCAGCACTGATCGGCCACAGGGATCACTTGACATAACAATGCCACACAATTCCCGAGAGAGCCAGTCCAAGTAGTGGACAACCCCTTTAAGATAGAAATGTATATTGGGCTGCTTCCTACCCTGGTTTGGCCATGAGGATCTGTTGCTTTAACCCATTAGTGACCAAGCCAAATTTTTCAAACCTGATGTGTCACTTTATGTGGTAATAACTCTGCAATGTTTCACCTTATCAAAGTTTTTTGAGACTGTTTTTGGTACACATTATACTTTATGTTAATTTCATTAAAAACAATTGCAATTTTCAAACTTTGAATGATTATCCCTTTAATCCAGATAGTCATACCGCACAAAAAGTTAATAAATAACATCTTTCATATGTCAACATCATTTGTCAAAGGTCCTTTTATTTTGTTAGCTTAAGGAGATGTACATGTTGCTCACGTTCCCCCTTAAAAAAACAAGTTTGTGGTTGTAATATGTTATGTGGTGCATAATCTGAATTGTGAAATGCGTTAAAGATGTTAGTAATATTGATAAAGTGTCTAATTTGACAGTAGGGATAGTGAGAGTTCATGTTTTGGACTAGGTCAGAGTGGGAGGGGCTAAGTTAAAGGGAAAGTGACGGTTTCCTGTAAGGAAGACCTAAGGTCCAATGTGAGCAATGCTGAATTTTAGGTGTCCCTAAACAAGAGAAGACCGAAAGGAAAGAGATATCAAGATCCGAAGCAGAAGGGTCTAAAGCCCCCGTCTCACATAGCGAGATCGCTAGCGAGATCGCTGCTGTGTCACGGTTTTGGTGGCGCAACAGCAACCTCACCAGCGATGTCGCTATGTGTGACACTTTGCAGCGATCAGGCCCCTGCTGTGAGGTCGCTGATTGCTGCAAAGTGTCCTGGACCATTTTTTGATCCTTGCCCTCCCGCTGGTCAGCACACATCGCTGTGTGTGACCAGCGGGACCAGCAATCAGGCTGGTAACCATGATAAACCTCAGGTTACTAGGGGCACACGCGCACCTAGTAACCCGCTGTTTATCATGGTTACGAGCCTGCTAAAGTGAGCGGTAACCTCCCGCTCACCGTAGCAGAGTAGTAACCATGATAAACAGCGGGTTACTAGGTGCGCGTGTGCCCCTAGTAACCCGATGTTTACCATGGATACCAGCCTGCTCCTGCTTCAGCAGGCTCGTAACCAAGAGCAGGACATCGTGGAACGATTCTTTCCACGATGTCGCTGCTCCCCTGATCGTTGGTGAGCCTGCCTGTTTGACAGCTCACCAGCGACCACATAGCGACGCAGCAACGATCCCTGACAGGTTGCAGCGTCGCTAAGTGTGACGGGGCCTTTTGAGACAGAGTGATATTCTGGAGAAGGGTACTGAGAGAGAGGACCCTTAGCCACAAGGCCCAGAGTTTAGAACTCTTGAAGGTAACGGGCCTAGACAGGACTGGGTACATGAGACAAGTAAATTGCCTTAGGTGGGAGTTCCAGAGTGTCAGCATTAGAGGAGATAAGTACCTTCTATACCAGCACCATAGCTCCCATAAGGGGAATGAAGGGGAATGAAGGCGCGGAACCACCGGACAAGTACATGACCCTTGCTAAGCAGGACTGTAGTATTGTACTGTAGTATTGTACAGAGAGTAAATGTGAATATAGAGGAAAGAAGGAAGAAAACTGTGTGGAAAATGCTTTAAATTGTAAAGAAAACGTTCATAAGCCTGTTTTTCAATAATTTTTGTTGGATTTTTTTTGTACCCGTTATCTCTTGTATACCGTATATTCCCTACCAAGTTCTCACTAAGTAAAAAGTTTATTTTTGAATGATGGCCTCCCTCATTGAACAGTCCAACACCTGGTCCTTGCAAACCAGCAACATTGGTTATATGCAAACTGCACGGGCGTAGTGCCCTCACAGCACAAGTTCACACACCCAGCCAGGACCCCCACTTTCATATAACGTGCTGAGGCGCAACAGATGAGTACCTTGCCCACGGCTACCGCCACGTTACATTAGGATGTTAGGTTTAAAATTGTAGCAGCAATTTTTATTTTGTTTTAAGGAAATATACAAAACTTATTTTTATTAGGGATCTATTCAGTTTTGAAGTGACTTTGTGGGACTCCTATAATGGAAAAACCCCAAAGTGATAAGATTTTATAAACAGCACCCTTCAACATATTCAAAACTGCTGTCAGGTAGTTTATTAACCCTTAATGTGCTTTTCACTAACGTTGCAAAACAGGAATGAAAAATTTTATTTTTAGCACCTAAATGTTGCTAACTTCTGAACAGACTATTATAGCTGGAAGACTCTAAGGCTGTGTGCCCACTATGCGTTTTTTAAGCGTTTCTGCAGTGGCAATTCCGCTGCAGAAACGCTTAAAAAACGCATGGTAGAAGGCCTGCCATGTACCCCAATGATAATCCGCATGTGCTGTGCACATGCTGCAGAAATTTCCGCTGCGGATTATCATTGCGGAAAAATCCGCAGCACTAACAATTATTTTGTGCAAGAGCGGCATTTTCGCCGCCATTGACTTGCATTGGACCGAATGGAATCCGCATCACTGGATCTGCAGATGCGAAATCCAAGCATTTCAATGTGCGGATGGTACCCGGGTTTGGAGAAGAGGAGACTCTCCTCCGGACTCGGGTACCATAGTACCTGTAAGAAAAAAAATAAAATAAAAAATATACATTATGCTTACCTTCTGAAGGCCCCTGCTTCTTGGCTTGCCGGCAGCTCACGATGGTCTAAAAAGGACCTGCCATGACGTCATTTAGTCATGTGACGGGTCACGCGACCGCTGACATCAGCAGGGGCCATCAGAAGGTAAGTATATATTTATTTTTTACCATTCTTTCGGTCACACTATATAAATCCATGCCGGTTGCATGGATTTATATAGTGTGACCAAGTTGTCAAGCACTTTCCAAGTGATGCTAAAATTGCTTGTCAACCCGCATGCGGAAATGCATGTGAAGAAAGCTTCACTTTCACATGTCCCTGGCAGGAAAAACGCATGTACAATCCGCATGCATTCTTTCTGCCAGGGAGATGCAGAAACGCTAAGGAAAAAATCCGGAGCATTTCTGCATCGTGGGCACATAGCCTAAGGTAGGAGCATAGGCGGATTATAATGAGGGCAATCCGGGCAACCGCCCGGGGCCCCGAGCCGGCAGGGGGCCCGCGGCTCCAGGCGGGGTGTCTAATGCCGGATTGCCCTCATTATATGTGCGGGCCGCCGCGGCACATACCGGTAGCAGTGGCGGGAGGGGGGGGCCCGGACCGCTCCCCCAGCAGCGGCCGCCGCTACTTCTTCATCGGCCGGGCCAGCACTGCAGCAGTTAACTTCCCTGTGCTGGCCCGGCCGCGTCACTGCTAGGAGACACGGCCCTGTGCGCGGCTGTGTCTCCTAGCTGTGACGTCACGCAGTGCGCCCCGGCCTGCAGTGCTGCACCGGAAAAGAGACAGAGCAGGCAGGAGGAATGGAGCCGGGGGATGGTGAGTGTGTGTATGTGTGGGCGGGCAGATGTGTGTGTGGGCAGGTGTGTGTGTTTGTGGGCAGGTGTCTGTGTGGGCAGGTGTGTGTGTGTGTGTATATGTGTGTGTGTGTGTGTGTGTGTGTGTGTGGGCGTGTATGTGGGCGTGTATGTGGGCAGGTGTGTGTGTGTGTGTGTGTGTGTGTGTGTGTGTGTGTGTGTGTGTGTGTGTGTGTGTGTGTGTGTGTGTGTGTGTGTGTGTGTGTGTGTGTGTGTGTGTGGTCAGGTTAGAAAGTCTTGCCCTGTTGAACACTACACCTGACTTGAGGCCACCACCTCTTGGTTGTCCAATGTTCTTGCTTCTCTAGGGCTCTTCTCAGATATTCATTATACCAGCTCCCCAGAATACCAAAGCTAGGGTGGGTGACCGCGAGCCCTGGTGGTGGTCATAACTGCGGCCACCCAGGGGCAATACTCCATAACAACAATCCCCTGAGGTGGTGTAGGATGTAAGGACCTATTCACACTACATCCAGAACAGCATTCAGGTCTTTACACAAGGCTTACAACTGAATCCCTGAAATTCAGGATTGTGCTGTCTGAAATGAGACATCTGAAAGCAGAGCAAATGGAGCCTAAAGATTCAGACTTTAGCCTCGGTTTGCCTTTGTTCAAATCAATGGCTATGTCAAGGCCCATCTGAATGCCATTTTTCAGGGATTTAGATAGAAGCCTGGAAAGAGGAGATGAATGCATTGCAAAATTCAGTGTGAATAGGCCCTTATATCTGGAGTCTTGATATTGATGCCACATGCATTTTACTTGTTTTTAACTTAAAAAAAAAATACACACACACAAATTATACACACACACACTATACATACACACACACTATACACACACACACACACATTATACACACACACAGATGTGTGTGTGGGTAGGTGTGTGTGTGGGCAGGTGTGTGTGTGTGGGCAGGTGTGTGTGTGTGATGTCTGTCTGTTTGTGTGTGTGTGTGTGTGTGGGCAGATGTCATTGTGTGATGTCTGTTTGTATGTATTTTTGTGTTTCAAATGTGTTTATGCGTGTCTGTATATGTTTGTGTGTGTGTATGACTGCATGCGGCCTCTTGCTGAGTATAGTTGGCACAGTGTGGCCTCCTGATGTCTCTGGGGGGGGCGCCGTGCGGCCTCCCGCTGTGTATAGATGGCTACGTGCGGCCCCCCGCTGTGTATAGATGGCTACGTGCGCCCCCCCCGCTGTGTATAAATGGCGCCGTGCGGCCCCCCGCTGTGTATAGATGGCTACGTGCGCCCCCCGCTGTGTATAGATGGCTACGTGCGGCCCCCCGCTGAGTGTAGATCTCGCCGTGTGGCCTCCTGCTGTGTATAGATGGCTATGTGCGGTCTCCCGCTGAGTATAGATGGCGCTGTGCGGCCTCCTGCTGTCTCTGGGGGAGCGCCGTGCGGCATCTATACTCAGCAGGAGGCCGCACGTAGCCATCTATACACGTATACTCAGCAGGAGGCCGCACGTAGCCATCTATACGGTGCCATCTATACGGTGCCATCTATACACAGCGGGAGGCCACACGGCGCCATCTATACACAGCGGGAGGCCGCACGGTGCCATCTATACACAGCGGGAGGCCGCACGGCACCATCTATACACTGCGGGAGTCTCAGTGCTTTGCAACAGCAGTCAATAAATTCTGCTTGACTAATTCTGAGCACCATAAAGTCTGGTTCGCTTCTAACCTGCTGTCTTCATTTTCAGCTTGCTGAATTCTAACTCATTTACTGTCATTCGAGACGATGCCTTTGCTGGTCTCTTTCACCTTGAATACCTGTAAGTGCTCCACTTAATGTCATATTTTTTATTCTGTTCTTCTTCATCTTATGGCATGTGCAATTGTATGAGCAAGTATTCATATGAATTTATGACCTCCTTAAACCTTGGAGGACCTTAAATTTTATTCAATCACATTTTTTTCCAGTTTAAAACTATGGGACATATATGTGCCTTGGTCCTCAAAGGGTTTTTAAAGGGGTTGCAAACATAAATACGAAAAAAATAATTCAATTAGTGCTTTTTGTGTTCATTTAATTTTTATTTGAAGTCCATTTTTTTTATATACCTTGAAATTAAGCCCTACCCCATGGAATGAAGCCCTACCTACATGACATCTGAGAGCTACATGGATCCCGCTTGTGAGGTGCCTGTCCGTCACTACTATTCAGTTTTAGGGTCCACTCACTAAGCCATATATTCTCTCATGCAAGAGAATAGGGCCAATTATGCTAATGACACTCGGCTCAAACTCTGTCAGAGCTTCAACTGAGTGTGATCCGATTCTCTCGCAGCACAGATATGGAGAAGATGGAGAACTTAATTTCTCCATCTTCTCCATAGTCTCTGTGAGTGTTCATTGGACTGCACTTGGATGACATCCGAGTGCAGTCCAATGTTTTACGTGCACCCGTAGACTTGTATGGGTGCACATGGTCCGAATATCGAATGAGATTATTTTCTCATGCCAATAATCGCAGATCTGCACTGTCCCATAGTATAACATAGGGCCGAGTCCTATCCGATAAAACATCACATAGCATTCGGCCATGTTATACGACAGTGTGAGCGAGCCCTTAGAGTCAAGGAATATTTACATGCAGATGATGATATTACTCTCCAAGTGTATATTTTTTTAGGCGAGTTCATAGTAAATGCTTTGCCTTTTTGACATGTGAACAAGAAAGATTTAGGACCTCCCCTATACAGAAACGGAAAATAGTTTGGAGGACTTGCATGTCCTTTTTTATTTATTATGAGAAAATCATAAAAGATCCCGTTTTTTAACCATGCTGTGACTTTCTGCTGAGGAAGAGGGAGAGAGCTGCCCTATTCAGAGTCTGTAATAAGACCTGCTGACAAAAGTGTTGAAGATACAGTCTAATGTGAATTAACAATGAAAAAAAGTTAATTTCACAAATGGCTTGTATTTTTTTTAATACAAACTTTTTAGTCTTTACAGCTCCTTTAAAGGGAATCTGTCATCAGGTTTTTGCCACCTAATCTGAGAGCAGCAAAATGTAGGGTTAGAGGCACTGATTCCAGTAATGTGTCACTTACTGGGCTGCTTAGTGTTGTTTTGATAAAATCATTGATTTGTCAGAAGGTAATTGACTAGTAAGTTCTGTAGGACCCCACCCCCATCACTGATCAGTAGATTTCTGTGTACACTGAGCATGGGCAGAAAGCTGCCAATCAGGGGTGTGGGCGGGGCTATACAGAGCGCAGCATTCAGAGAGCTGCTAGATCTGCAGCAGATAAAACGGTGATTTTCTCAAAATGACAACAAGCAGCTGAAAAAGTGACACATCGCTGGAATCAGGGTATCTGCCCCTATATTGTGCTGCTCTCAGATGGGGCAGCACAATTAATATTGTGCCAAATTAATTTCCCGTGAACTATCACATGATCTATCACAGGGGATCATGTGACATGTCACGTGATAAATCAGGTGTGGGGGGGGGGGCGCGCCTTCTAAACTGCCCGGGGCCCTTGCTACTCTTAATCCACACCTGGGTAGGAGTGTCAAACCCAAATACAGAGAGGGCCAAAATTAAAAGCTTGGACAAAGTCGCGGGCCAACCTTGATATATATTAAAAAATGTCTACAATTGAGGAAATTTTTCCTTATCAAATATAACGATGAACCAGAGGCATAGCTAGAGTTTTGGTTCAGGGAGGGCGAAACTTCTGAGTGGGCCCCCAGATTACCCTGATTACAACTATGGTGGCGCACCCAGATAGTGCATGTAGGAGAACTTCAGCAGATGACTGCACTGTTACTGAGAATAATCTCTATACAAAAACCAACACTGATATTACTGCCATATGGTGACCATATAATGGTAGACATCAGTCCTGTAGAATATATAGGAGATCACAGTACAGTTATTGATAGGGACTTACAGTGGACGTTCTTTCTGATGAAATCGTTCACTTTTCCAGTCTTTTCCATCTGGCCAAGACCGACATGACAACTTCTCCATCCAGAACTCGTTTGCAGAGATTACAACAAAGACACATTTGACTCCTTACATTTCAGGCACCGTCCACATATATTCCCAACCTGCACAAACTCCTCATCCTGCTGATACCCCAATACCGAGCTGTAAGTGTCCCTATTACTGCACCTGCTGTGTGGTATGGTGTGCCCTCTAGATGGTAAAACAAACCTCTATAACAGGGGTCTCAAACACGCGGCCCGCGGGCCGCATGCGGCCCCTGAGGCTGCTTTATGCGGCCCGCAGGCACAGACCCCTTGACGATCCCGACCTGGTCCAGGAGGAGCCGCCGACAGCAGCGCTGAATTGCCGCACAGAGACTGTTTCCCAGCACTGCATTTCCAATGCCAGCCGCCGGCCAATCAGAGGCCAGCAGCTGATATCTGCTTGTCGGCGCAGCGAGTATGACGTCATTGCCATATGCAGATGTCAGCTGCTGGCCTCTGATTGGCCGGCGGCTGACATTGAAAATGCTGTGCTGGGAGACAGTCTCTGTGCGGCAATGCAGCGCTGCTGTCGGCGGCTCCTCCTGGACCAGGTCGGGATCGTCAAGGGGTCGGACTCTGTGGTGCCTGCGGGCCACATCTGCAGGAAGGCCGCCGAGGGAACGGAGGACAGGTGAGAATCATCTTTTTTTTTTTCTATTTTATGTGTGTGAAGAACAGCACAGGGGGCACATAGCCACAAGAGGGGACCTGGATGGGGCACATAGCCACAAGAGGGGACCTGGATGGGGCACATAGCCACAAGAGGGGACCTGGATGGGGCACAGAGCCACAAGATGGGGACCAGAGCCACAAGATGGGGACCTGGATGGGGAACATTGCCACAGGATGGGGACCTGGATGGGGAACATAGCCCCAAGATGGCGACCTGGATGAGGCACATTAGTACAAGATGGGCGCCAGGATGGGGAACGTTGCCACAGGATGGGGACCTGGATGGGGCACATAGCCACAGGATGGGGACCTGGATGGGGCACATAGCCACAGGATGGGGACCTGGATGGGGCACATAGCCACAGGATGGGGACCTGGATGGGGCACATTAGTACAAGATGGGGACCATTACTACAAGATGTTTTCCATTATTACTATATGATGCTAATTGTAAGACAATATTACTGTATGTGGCCAATTGGGGGAAATAAAATTGTAAAAAAAATAAAAAATAAAATAAAGCATGAAAAAATATTGGGCACTAAAAATGCTGTTTTATATGTAAACTAAAGTAAACACAAAAAAGTGCACGTTTATTATCGCCACATCCATAACGACCCAAGCCATAAAAAAATAAACACGGAAAAAATGTTCAAAAGGTGTACACAAAAAAAAATGGTATCACTAAAAATGTCACATTGAACAAAGAATGCGGCCCCCCAAATTCAAATTTTTTCCATGTGCGGCCCATATACCCAGCCGAGTTTGAGACCCCTGCTCTAGAATATAATAATGCCATGTGCAAGTGCCCTAGAAAACAGTGCCCACATTTTGCCCTCTAGAAAGTAATGATGCCCTCTGTGTGCTCCTTTGATAGTCACAATAACCTGAGTTCCCCTATAACGATAAGTGCCCACTTAACATTTAATAATGTCCTGAGTCTCCCCCAATGTACAGCTCCCCTCTACACAGTATGATGCTCTTTTATACATAGTATAACGCCCCTCACTGTATTATATCCCCCACACAGTATACTGACTCCTTAGTAGCCTCCAAACTGATGGCTCCAGCACTGTATGATGGCCCCCACACTGTACAAAGACCCCACATTATCTCCCACACTGTATGATGGCCCCTGCACTATACAAAGACCCCACATTATCTCCCACACTGTATGATGGCCCTCACTGTAATCCCCACACTGTATGATGGCCCCCTAAATAGCATAATGCATCAGATAGTCCTCAATATAGTATAATGCACTCCCCATAGGCCTCTATATTGTATAATACACTCCCCATATGCAGACTCTATATAGTATAATGCACCCCCATAGGCCTCCATTCAGTATAATGCACTCCCCATAGACAGACTCTATATAGTATAATGCACTCCCATAGGCAGACTCTATATAGTAGAATACACCCCCATAGGCAGACTCTATATAGTATAATGCATCCTCATAGGCAGACTCTATATGGTATAATGCACCCCCATAGGCAGACTCTATATAGTATAATGCGTTCCCATAGGCAGACTCTATATAGTATAATGCGTCCCCATAGGCCTCTATAGTATAATGTACCCCTATAGGCACTCTATATAGTATAATGCACCCCACAGGCAGAGGTTATATAGTCTAATGCACTTCCATAGGCAGACTCTATATAGTATAATGCACCCCCATAGGCCTCTATAGTATAATGCACCCCATAGGCAGAGTCTATATAGTATAGAGCACCCCCATAGGCCTCTATAGTATAATGCACCCCATAGGCAGAGTCTATATAGTATAATGCTCCCCCATATGCCCCTATAGTATAATGCACCCCATAGGGAGAGTCTATATAGTATAATGCACCCCATAGACAGTTTCTATATAGTATAATGCACCCCCATATGTAGAGTATATATAGTATGATGCACCCCCATAAAAAAATAAATAAATACAATACTCACCTCTCCTCTTCGTTCCCCGCGCTGCTCAGAGCACCTGCACATCTCAGAACAGCGGGCGCCAAGGAATGACGTCATCGCGCCCGGTCAGTGATGTCAGACGCAGAGGGAGACTGATAGGAGAGGGAGCGTCGCTCATCATTGAACTTGTGGTGACAGGCAGGGGGGCCCAATGCTGGCATCGAGGGTTCCCCCCCGCCCTCTTGTGGAACTGTATCGGCTTGCTGCGCATGCCCATACAGTTATACTAGCGTAGCTCTGGGTGGGCCCCTGAGAGCGTAGGGTCCTGGGCCACCGCCCCCTTTCATATAGAAACAAACTTAAAGGGGTCGTCCCTCAAGCTAAGTACATTTTAATGAATAGTTCTTATAATAAAATAAACACATAATCACAAATGGGGCATACTGGAATAATATAATATGTTATGTTATGTAAGAGCAGTAAAAAGCATATGGCTCAATGGACTAATTTAAATATGTAATCACAAAGGATGAAAAACCTTGAATTAATACATAATACAGATAATAAAGTATGATGCCAACAAAAGTGCCCCCAAAACACGGTATGTTACCCACAGAGTGAATTCCTTCACAGTACACTCCACACGCACGGTATGATGACCCCCCCCCCCCTCCCCCACAATTTTCTCCTCTCCCCCCAGCAAAGTATGGTGACCTCAACACATTACGATACCTGAACTGTGATCTCCACATAGTCCTCCATATAGTATAAGGCACCCCACAAAGTCAGCTAAACAGTATAATGGGCCCCACATAGTCCTCTACAGTATAATGGGCCCCATATATTCCTCTACGGTATAATGGGCCCTACATAGTCCTCCATACAGTATGATGGCCCCACATAGTCCTCCATACAGAATAATGGGTCCCACATAGTATAATGAGGGGGGAGTGGGTGCTGTTGTCGCAGGACAGATTTGGCCCACGGGACAGAGTTTGACATGTGTGCTGTAAGGCCATTATTTGGCTGTGAATCGCCATGACAACTATCAAGACCACACAACCATAATCTCAAGGTGGTGATGGGGTTAAAGAGGAAACCCCCACACTCTAGTAACCATCTAGATGCCGTAGTCACTTTTGACAGCAGCATCTAAGGGATTAAATGACAATTGTGGCTGATGAAGCAGGGTGTAAACTATAGTGTGCAGTTAAGATAAAAATGATGTTCAGGTTCAAAATGTAATGCTAAATAGTTATATTTTTCTACTGGCTCTTGCACCAAGCTATTGGTATGAATAATTCGGCAGGCCTAACACTTGTGTCTGTGACGCGCCCCCTGGACAGTGGGGTACTCGGTAGCTGGGCCGGTCGTTGCTAGGGGAGATGTCACAGTGGCGGTGACCCGGTCCGTGACCCAGGGCAGTCAATAAAAGGGGATATTTACAGGGGATTTATAGTTTTTATATACAGTTCGTGACGCCACCTGTGGTATGCGGCTATGTGGAGCCGCCGCTGCGGTGCAGATCCTGTGGAGCTGATGGTGACGCAGCAGAGTTGGTTCAGCACTCCACAGGCAGAGCTTAGCTTCAGGGCAGTGTAGATGTTGCTGTTATGGAAATAGCACTCGTGGTGCAGTGTAGTGCAGAGGTTGATGGTGCAGCAGCAATAATTGACAGACAGTGGGGTGCAGTCTTACGGATTTACTCACAGTTCTTACTTTGCTCCTGGTTACAACTTCAGATCATAACTTCCCACGTCGCGCTGCGTTCACCAGGCAGGGGCTCAGCCAACCCTCAGGTACCTCCGGAGTACATAACGGGACCCCCTTCTGTGTGTTCCTTCACTTTGCTCCTGGTTACAACTGCAGATCATAACTTCCCACGTCGCGCTGCGTTCACCAGGCAGGGGCTCAGCCAACCCTCAGGTACCTCCGGAGTACATAACGGGACCCCCTTCTGTGTGTTCCTTCTGGCCGTCTCCCTGCACCTCACACCTAGTGTCCCAATCCAGTGACCGCGGGCCTTGTCGGGCGACGTCTTCTCTGTCCCCTGGGCCCTCTATGGCCACCTTCTTGGTGAGACAGATGTGGCTTGTGGCTGCAGTACCTGAAATACTGCAGCCTCTGGTTCCCTAGTTGAATATTTGTAATTCACAGAAGTTAGGGGCCGGTCCCTTCTGTGACCCAATCTCTCCACCGCCTGGTAGACTCGGGCGTACGGGTGGCCTCCAGCACTGCCCGTACCCCTGGGATCCTTTCTTCACTCCTTGAGCCTTCTCTCTGTTCCCGTTCCTTCCTCCTCTCCTTCTCCTGGACCTCCTCACTCAGGCCCGCGCTTCCCTGAGCAGAGCTCCTGCTCCCAACTCTTTCTCTCACTGAAGCCGACTCCACTCTCTCTAGAATGTTCCACCCTCTTTTTATATCACTTCTTTCAATGCTCCCCTGATCTTCTTCCTCCACCCACACCCACTACATGGTTCCCCCTACTTTGGTTCCCCCCACTCCAGCCAGGGACAGGGCTCAGCAGGGAAGCGACGCATCTTGCCCCTCCTGCTGGTCTGGAGTAGTGTAGTGTTGGATGCAGGTGTTAGGGTCCTGGGCAGTACTCCTTCCTTACCTGAGAGTGAGATACCACACCTCTGGGTGAGATGCAGTACCTCTGTGGCGACTGAACCCGCAGGGGCACCACATCTGCATCTCTGCCTCCATGAGCTGATGTCTGTGTAATCAGGACCAGAGTGAGTGAACTCTGTGCAGATATGCTGTACAACTCAGAACCCACAACTCAACATTCGCTTTACTGCATTTACTGTACAAGTTAATCACCTTTACATTTTGATAGATCGTACTTTGATGGACGCGGCGATACCAGTTTTAATTTCATAGTTTTTAAATATTGTAAAAAAAAAAAAAGTTATTTGAATTTTTGTGTTTTCAAAAACCTTTTTTTTATTTTTTACTTTGATTGCTTGTTCTATATACCGCTATATTACAGTATATACTGTAGTGTAAATGACGTTGTGACTGAGCTTCTGCGAGATAGCAAGATTTAGATATGGGGGTCCTTCAACAGACCGACGGCTGCCAGGTTAACCCATTGCCATCCAGCAATAGTGTTGAGGTTGACTGTAAAGATCTGAGGTTGCAGGTTGTATTAATCACCTACCGTTATAATTTTTTTTTCCTGCCGTCCACGGTCTTATAACAACTCCGGATAGATGGCCACAATGAGATGCCCTAGTCCACAAGATCCCAAACTGGGACCAGTAATTCCGCTGCCCCCATACCAGGCGATACCTACTGTCTCCCGACTTTTTGTTGGCCCACAGCTTTTGTATCTCCAGCCGGTATAGTCTACAGTCACAGCCTATGCTCCTTCAGACGACTGATACCACGACCGTAGCACGTGTATCCAGCTCCAGCCGGCAACATATAGTACAGTCCCAGCAGGTACACAAGATGGTGCAAATGACAGTCTCACCCTTCCGCTGGAGATTAGAACTTTTGTGACTTCAGGGTATCCAGGGTCAACTACCCCAACCAGTAGCGCTCCGCTTTTGGCATGCACCCACAGAGAGGTGGTAGCGGCAAGCTTAGGAAGCTGACCAAACACAGTGAGGTATGTGGTGGGGCACCTGATTGTTCCAACCTAGGTTCTCCAAATGTCTTTGTGGGTTCAGTGATGGGCAGTGGAGCAGCTGTATTTCATCAGCTGGAACCATAGTTACTTAGGCTGATGTCCTGTACAGTCTCTATAGAGACAGACCCCTTTTTATATTTCACAGCTCTCATTCAGGGCATTTTTTTACAGTATTGGAGAAGGTGGGGGGAGGTAATCCCCCATTGTTCCATTTTTTTCTATTAGGCCACGGCCCCACTATCAGTATTTGGTCAGTATTTTCTCTCAGGAGTGGGAGCAAAAACCAGGAGTGGGTGATAAATACAGAATTGGTGACTTGTTTCTATTATACCTTTTCTCTGATTGTTCCTCACCTGGTTTTGGCTCCCACTCCTAAGAAAAAAAAATACTGACCAAATACTGATAGTGGGGCCGTCGCCTTAGAGTGCATATTTATCATTCAAGTTGTGCAGACTACGTATTGCATCAGCCCCCAGCCGGTGTACTAATCAGCAGGCATTCCACAAATTAACATACAAGAGTCAACAGACAAGACTCATATGAAACAATGGCTCATGTCCCTTGACCTATGGAACAAAGGAACAATATGTCTGGCATAATTAAGAATAATTCACCCCCGCACCAGTGGCCAGGTTGACACTGTGTCGTCACAGTGACCAATGGGAGCCGATGTGGGTGCACCAGCAGTCCCTCCATTCCAATGCCCCTGCAGCATCAAAGCGGTTAAGCAGCAGCGATCAGAGTTCGCTCCAGGAGCTACTGTTACAGGTAGATGCCAGCCGTGTAATACAGCTGTATATACTGTGATGGACAAGTGGTTTCTTACATTTTTTGAGCAGTCTATTTCATGTTTGGAACAGCATACTCTCATATTGTACTTATTAAGTTACACGTTCCTTCTGCTAGGTTCAGGCACAGAAAAACCAGTTACCATGGCAATGCATTGAGAAAACTAGCATTTGGGAGAGTGGGTGAGTGTGTAGGTGGCAGACTTCCTGGAAGCCAGGCTACGCTGATGGAGCGTTACATAAAGCAGTCTGGGATACTGTGGTAGCAGCCAACCATTCATGCTGTACTTTCCATACACCTGTCAGCTATCCGAAAGTGGGAATATTAAAAGGGGTTGTCTGAAGTTCTTAAATAGGTAAAATGGCAAAGTGCTTTTAAAAACATCAGACTTCACAATTTACCTATTAAAAACCCTCTCCCTTCTCAAGAATGGAGGAATTGTACATTTTATACAGTGTACAGTTCGCAGCCTATGTTATCGGGCTCCTTGCAGTCTCAGAGTGGCTGGTTATCTAGGTAAGGAGTGCACACGGCTTGCTGGCTCTATGCTTTAGAGCAGCGGTGAGAAACCTCCATTCCATTGGCCACACGCAGCCCACAATTACCTTTTCTGCAACCCTGGGAAGATTCCCAGGGACTGTAGTGCTCAGTTCGGCAGCTGTGTCTTGCCGGCCCTTTAAACCCCCACACTTGCACTGCGAGCACGCACAAGCAGTGCTCACTACTGATATATAGTGAATATACGGCGCTCCCTTACAGAATGAATGGAGCGGTAGTGTGCATGATAGACTTCCACTCCACTCAGCTGGGGCTCTTCAGAGCCTGTTATCTGGAATGGTGGGGGCCACAGCAGTTGGACCCCCTGTGATTGTAACATTATCTCCTATTCTCTAGATAAGTTTGAGAACACCCCTTTAAGATGGCCATACACATTATTTTGTTATGTATGGCGGAAACAAAGGAATAGCCTTCAATACTGTATGGCCAGCCTTAGCCCCATTCACTTGAATAGTACTTAGCAGCAGAAAGCTGCAGTAGCAGGCACTCCCACTACAATATAAGTGGAGCTATACATGTTCGACAAAGGGGACAAAGCGCTCGCTCGATCAGCGGGAAGGAGCGGGGGTGTTGGGGAGTCCAAAGAATATGCCATCAATATCAAAGTCTTAGAAAATGCTCTTTGGTGGATTTGTAAGCAGTGTAAAAAAAAAAAAAGGCAGATAGTCTTATATGAAAGTTGGAGATAACCCCCAAAAAAGTTTTATTAACTTAGAATTCTCACACAAAAAAATACAGTTTTTTATTTTTAAAGTTGACGAAACACCTGCACACAAAACGATACAAAATTATAAAGCCATCACAGTGTGGTTAGGTCAAGAACAAGACTAAGCAAGAAAGGGAACAATTATAATAGGACAATCCGTCCACAGCCAGCAATTAGAGATACACCTAGTCTGTTGCTCAGAAGTGTATCACTTGATGAAAACTCCAGCAAGGAAGCAGTTAACACATGGTTTACAAAGCCACTTTAGAATAGGAAGAACCAACACCAACATGTAGTCATTTAGTTTTCCTAACATCACAATTGGGGATATAAAGCACATTTTCAATTGCTGTGTATAGAGGGGGCTGGCTGCTCTTCCCCACAGCTAAGCCAGCTCCGTTCTCTTTCACAGCAAATATATAAGCAGAAAAGGGCAATTAAATGAGCAGTCAGACCCCTTCACACAAAAGCACTGATAGCACGCCGACAAAACAGAGGAACGCTCTAAAGCCCCCGTCACACTAAGCGAGATCGCTAGCGAGATCGCTGCTGAGTCACAAGTTTTGTGACGCAACAGCGACCTCAGTAGCGATCTCGCTACGTTTGACACTTAACAGCGACCAGGCCCCTGCTGTGAGATCGCTGGTCGTGTCGGAATGGTCTGGACATTTCTTTGATCGTTGAGGCCCCGCTGGGTATCATGCATCGGTGTGTTTGACACCTTACCAACGACCTTGTTAAAGACCCAGACACAGAAACACATAGGCGTGCATCGTTATACAGATCGTTACGGGTCGTTACTGCGTCGTTGGGAAGATCTGACTGTTTGACAACTCGCCAGCGACCACATAGCAACGCAGCAACGATCCCTGACAGGTCGTATCGTTGTCGGGATCGCTGTAGTGTTGCTTAGTGTGATGGGGCCTTAAGCCCAGAATGGAGCTGCTGGAACTCTGAATGTCTTTAGAACAGAGAACTTTTCTCAAATTAAAGATTATTTTTTTCTTCCAGTTTTAAACAAAAATGCAGAGATACCTTCTGTGAGCTGGAAAACCCCCTATAAATATGTACTTTAATCCATGTATATCATTACTAGCTTAAAAAGGAAAACTTATGATAATGGTCTTTTCCGTAATGGTAGGTTCACTTTATCGCTTCCTCTTCATCTGATAAAAAAAAAAAAAAAAAACACGGTCTGATTATGCCAGACTCTGATCAGAGTGGGATCTGTTTTTTCTCAAAGATGTAGAGAATATTTATAATAATAAAAAAAAAAAACCACCACACCCCTCTCCATCTTCTGCAGTCAGTCCCTAAAAATAGGGTACGATTGTCATCCGTGAAAACCACACAGATAGCACTCAGATTTAAACAGTCGTGTGCATGAGCTCGAAAGGAGAGATTTCCAGCATCATATGGATTCCTTGACAGTGTCGCCCAATCTACCTGCAACATCTCTCTCGTCTACAGGTTGCTTACCATACAGATGGATCTCATCTACTCATGTGCAGCCATTAGATATACTACAGGGTTATCCCTAGTCAACTATGTGTACGCGTCTCCTATAAACATAAGGACGGATTCCAGCATGAGAGTTATCCCTCCTCCTAGAATGTTTCTATTAGGTTGAAAACAAAACAATTGTCCTGAACATTGAACATCTGTGGTAATAAGCCCTTGAAGATTTGGGGATAAATATATTTGTTTTTTTTAATGTAGTGAAACGTCTTTTGTGAAACAAGAAGTCATTAGAAGGAGAACCCCCAATGTACACACTGCAAAGCCCAGCATAAGGGGGCACAGAACAGCAGGGATTCAAAGAATGGCAGAAGATTCCTGGGTCACGCTCCGTCCATTCAGGCCTGCACTAGAAATTAAGGTATTACTTGTATCCACCATGTTCCTATAAAGTTTCTATAGTGCTCAGTGCTTTACGAGCAAATCCCTTTACCACATCATCCACTGAGGATGCTAATGACACAGTATGCTATGTGACCAACAATTATACCCTACTATATTCTCATTAACATAGAAGCTGCAGTTGGATAACAGAACCACCATTATTTTTGTCTCTGATCACTAGGAACCCTAAGGCTTGGTTCACACTTTGAGCCCACATCAAAGAAAAAGCTGCAGTGACATACAGATCATTTTGCTGCAGCTAAAAAAAAATGTTCTTGGCGGCATTCAACTAAAAAACTGCACCAATCTGCATGTTGGCAAGATTTTTTTCTGCAATGTGTACAGCTAACCTTATGTAGCGAAGTGCTTTATATAAAAAAAAAAAAAAAAAAAAAAAGTATAATTCATACAGATTTTCTTAATAGCACAGTTTTTTTCAATATACAACTGTAGGTGCAAAGTAAATGCTGGCCATAGTGATCACATGGCAGATCATTCATTATCTCAGAACATGATTACAAATGCAAGAAGTGGCATGACTGGTTGTTATGGGCAAAGCTGACTTTCTTTTTATGTATGTGGTCCTATATAAGAGCAGAGTTGTTGACCCGCCCAATATGAAAATCGCATAGGCATTGCCTTGCTACATAGCTGTTGGTGACATATGGGCATTGGTCTGTACTGGCATACTTAAAGGGGTTATCCGGGGCCAATTTATTATTTTTATTTTTTAACTATGGGCCTAAGAACTAACAAGCAGGTAGTTGCTAACTATCTGCCTTTTCTGCCGCTTCCTGTGACATCACATCAACAGTGCAGCTGTTTCTCTTCCGCTCTGTTGATGGTGCATGACTGCTGATGTTATGCTGAGTGACAGCTGGTTCACCGCTGCCTAACGGCTGGAAGTTGGCTGTCGACAAGAATAACACCGGCAGTCACGCCCCATCGACAGAGCAGCTCGGAAGAGAAAGAGCTTCTCTGTCGATGTGAGCAGCAAAATCGTCGGCAGGAGTGGTCTGTGAAGCTCTGAGCCGGCGCTGGGTATCAACTACCTGCCTGTTAGTTCTTAGGCCCATAGTAAAAAATAAAATCAGTCCCAGAAAACCCCTTTAACTATATAACAGTCAGTAATTTGATTACTTGGAGGAAAGTCACTATGGACAATTGAAAGAGCGCAACAGAGAATCTGTGCACGCTGAGACCATGGACGAAAAGAAAAAAGTTATAATACATGTATGCATTGTGGTATGACTAATTTTAATGGTAAAGGAATACCAAAGTAAATGTAATCTACAGACAGGGATCGGGAACTTGACTCTTTTTCATGACTTGTTCTCTCCAGGAAAAAGTCTTGGAAACGCTTTCTTTATGATCGTTTTAATATCACCATTGAATACTTTTTAATAGCAGCACTTTTACTAGAACGTTTTTTTTTTTTTTCAAATAAAAAGCTGTACAAAACGACAGAGGAAACTTAGGCACGTAGCAAACAAAAACTTTCCTTACATATATCCAACATGTAACAACATACATTAATGGTCTATCAACATACCAAAAATTACATATTTATATTGGTGAATGGTTCAAGATTCTGTAAAAGAACAACTTGAAGATATAATAAAATTTGGAGTAATCCCACACATCTGGAGAGAATTAAAAAAAAAAAAAGGTACTGGTAAAATACTGTTCTATAATCAAGGACACTCTTCTTAGTGAAGAAAACTTTTACAGCATTCGCTCAGGAGCTGCTCTTTTCTTTTATCTTCAAGTGTCTGTTTTCCTGAAAGAAAGGATTTCAAGAAGCATGTAATTTCACCCGGAACCCTCTGATCACAAGAACAATTGCTTTGTGGATCCAATTTCCTCATGGCCACAAAAGTGTGCTGGAAATGAATGTAGCAGCTAGTCATGCATGCAGCCAGCCAATATACTCTATGTCTACGGCACTGAAAAAAAGATAACCAAATGCAAAGCTGTACTCTATCATCTTCGTCTGGGTCACACCATTATTGGAGAAGTGAATATGCAAGCAGTTACTTCATTTAACTCCTCCTGGTTGCCATCTTGTGGTCAAGATGGGCAGCATAGTGGTTAGTACTGTAGCCTTGGGTTCAAATCCCAACATCTGGCCCCCAGCGATCCAGTGGATACACGATAGCGCAATGTTCAAGAGTGACAGATTTATATGATGGATTATCTGCTGCAGTTTAATACATGCATGTAGAGTTTATGATCTGCAATGATTTTTGGGCACGTTGTCAATTTTCAAACCCATAGTGTGGATATTCTGTCAGATTTTTGCAAATCCACAACTAGCAAAAGTGTGCAGTGGAAAAACCTGCAAGGTTTAAAAATGCTCAAACACAACTGAAACCAGATGGCCATATATCTCCTTAGCAGTAGCAGGCTTAGTGGTCAAGAAAGACCTGTAGAGGAGGCATTTCACCTGTACTAAAATGCTTCTGCATGCCCTAATCATCTCCCGCCTGGACTACTGCAACATCCTCCTATGTGGCCTTCCTGCGAACACTATCTCACATCTCCAGTCTGTTCTTAACTCTGCCGCCTGACTAATTCATCTCTCTCCTCGTTACTCCTCTGTTTCCCCCCTTTGCCATTCTCTTCACTGGCTTCCATTTCCCCAGCATATCCAATTCAAACTACTAACACTGACATACAAAGCCATCCATACATCTCTGAACTATTCTCCCGATACATTCCCTTACATAATCTCCGGTCCTCCCAAGACCACCTCCTCTCCTCCACACTTATTCCTTCCTCACCCAATCGCCTCCAAGACTTCTCCTGAATATCCCCCATCCTCTGGAATTCTGTGCTGCAACACGTCCGATTATCTGCCACATTTGGATCCTTCAGATCGAACCTGAAAACCTCTCTCTTCAAGAAAGCTTACAGCCTGCCATGACCCCGCTACCTCCTCAACACCACTGGATCTGCTGCCTTACCAACACTGGAGCTGCTGCAACCCCCCAACCTACTGTCTCCTTCCCCACTATCCTGTATAAAAGCCCGCAAGGCAAGGGTCCTTTTCCTTCTGTACCAGTCTATTATTGTTAGTACGCTTACTGTAAGTGATATCTGTATTTTGTATGTAACAACTTCTCATGTAAAGCACCATAGAATCAATGGTCCTATATAAATAAAATAATAATTTCAATAATTAAAATATTTTTACCTTATTTCATTTGTAACTGAGGCTGGCATATTAGCCCCAGTTACAAGGGAAATGTGGCTGCATAGCAGAGCGGCCTGCATCGCTTAGAGAGGGAGCAGAAGCTGTTGGGTCATATATACAGCGATCACATGATGGCTTTGTTTGAAGAAGCGCTGTCAGTGCTTATTACTGTATACACAGCGCTTGTTTACCACTGTGTATATACAGTGACAGAAGATACAGATGGAAAACAAACCATCTTTGCCTTCTCTATGGGAGCTATAGGGTCAGAGAGAGCCATATCACTGCTACCGCAGCTCATGATCGTGCATAGCTGCGCTCCTATGTACTGACTGCAGAGTAGGAGCGGGACCACTCGGATCTTTAAAAGTCTATGGGCGGTCAGAAAACAGTTAGTGAACCATAACCACAGACTAATAGAACAGACTCATGGGATAATTTTGCCTAATCTCAGACACTTTACCTCTGGTGGTGGTGGTTTTATAGTGACTGGTTGTGACGTGCGTCGCGGCGGTGAAGGTTTCGGCTGAACTTGTTGCTGTACAGGGTTATAATACGTTACCCCTCCATATACCTGGGACTGGGCCTAGAGGATACAAATTTTAAACAAATGACACTGTAGTAATTATGCATAAAAACAACTCATTTATTAATGTGTTTGATGTATTCAGATAAATATATTATACAACAAGTAAGCTTACCTGTGTATTAGGATATAAATGAGCTGGTGGTGGAGGAAGGGCTCCTGGAGGATAGGGGTAGGTTGGATTTCCAAAATTAATAACACTAGGAGGGGCAGTAAAGTACGGAGGAGGCAACAACTGTTGAGGAGGTGGCTGTCCAGGTGGGATAGGAACTGGGCCAGGGTAAAGGTTTGGGGTAGACATCGGAGCAGCAGGCTGGTGCGGGTGCAAACCTGAAATACATAACAGACCAAATTATCCCGCAACACTGAGTGAGGGTGAATTCACTTACAACCAGGGCTGTGGAGTCGGAGCCCATTTTGGTGGAGTTAGGAATCGGTATAAAATGGACCGACTCCAACTCCTAAAATATATAATAAATTTGGTACAGTAGTTCAATGCAGTTTGTGGGGAATATTTTTTCATAACTTTCCCAAATGCTTACGAAATGTCCTATAAACGTCTGTCCTATTCCTGATCTAAGGGTCTAGACTTTTTAGCTGAGATCAATCTGTGCTACAGTAAATTTATCACTTAAACATGAGCCATGTATGAGGGAGTCGTGGAGTCGTAGTCATGGAAATTGAGGAGTCGGAGGTTTGGCTTACCGACTCCACAGCCCTGCTTACAACAAAGTTAAAATTATAAAACTTCAAGCAACTGAACACCCAGGGAAAAAAAGATTACTGCTGCACATGACCAAATCTAAAAGAGTCCTCAGTAGGGAATCCTGGAGATCCAATTCATACAGGCTGAAAATGAATGTTATTTCTTGGGAACACAAAGCAGAAGTAGAGGAGGATAAGCTGTAATACCAGTCACATGTTCGGACACAAATATAGTTCCTAATATCTTGCTGCAGAATAAAATGGAACCAGACACCTCCCTGATTGTATAGCAAGATGGATAAGTATCTGCCTGTATTGCACAGCATTGAAGACACCATTAATCATAATTAAACCCCTTACTCAATTTGCTGAAATGCAGCCTTCACCTTACTTTACTGTCGCTGCAGACACTCATTATTGTACCTCTCTCCAGCCCTTCAGCGAACAAGCTGCCTACTGTTAGTCAAATATTTGACTCGACAAGAGACCTGCTGGCATTTTTTGCATTTAAGTTAAGTTTTCCTGCATACTTGTAAATTGATAAAACTTAAAAACACTTATTTTTGACAGCATTCTTACTTTGCAAAATTTTGTTTTCACACCTCCCTAAAACTTTAGCACAGTACTGTATATACGAACAGAGTGCCCTATATATCACTGGGGAATCCGCAAAGACAAAACATGGTGCACTCAGTTGACTATTTTTAGCCTTTTCTATGTTTTAGGCTTCAATGAAAACTCAATAGGTTTTTGCTGCCATCCCACGGTCTACCATTAGTGAAAGAGTCTTCATCTTGAACATCGACATATGTTTTTGTTTTTTAAACTGAGGTTCCCACTAACGTGTAGTTCTGACTAGCATGTCAAAGATCGGTGTGATAATCTTACAACTATGCACCACAGAATCAATCACTGCAGACCAAATATTAAAGACACTGGAAGTACCTGGGTGAGGAAGGTGCATTTCTTGCTGTACAATCATCCCTTGGGGGGGAATAGAAGAAGGATTTTCTCCATGAGTGTATATTGGTCCCTGGAACTGGACTGCAAAGAAAAAAAAAACCAAATGTCTAAGCTGTATAATAAGGAAAAAAAGAGAAACTCTGAAAACCTTTATCGACACTCACGTGGATCATAGTAATGTCCTTCCATAAGGCTGATGTGCATAGGAGCAGGGTCTGGCACAGGTCTTTGACGCTGGGAGGAATATCGCTTCACACGTCCACTTTGAACACCCTAGAAGAAAATATGGGGATAAAATAAAAATTACCCAGCCACATGTCACTGCACTGTGTATATTTAGAAGTACTAATGCTGGGCTATCTTGCTACCCCTGCCTTCAGGTGTGGGGTGCTTCTAAAGTGCAAGGAAGAATCTGTCGAGTCAATAAACACAACGAATATATTTTGCTTGCACTTTTATACCAAGGTTTCTGTGTTGTGGTTCTTACTAGCGCTCTCCCCATTATGTTAGTGAAAGCAACAATTTGCCTTGATATTGGTAGAGAACTAGGAGGCCCAAGATGGCATCCAAGATATGCAAGCTCTTGAGGAACTACAATGCAGTTGTCAAGATTGACTAGCAGTTCATAGCATTAACCAAAGTCTAAGCCCATCACTATAATGTCAAAGGATAGGAGCTGATCTGTAGTTTCCAGCAGCCGCCACCGAATTGGAAAAAATTATGGGGATTCCCCTCTATAAATCTTTTACATCTGGCAGCCGGTCACAGCCAATTTGTGGGGTGCCGGTTCCTCACCAATCTCATATTGATAACCTATCTTACAGCCCCATTGTATGAATGAGGTTGTGTCAGGAGGGTGGCTGTCATATGCAGTCAAGCTCCTGCTGCAACTGCCAAGATTGGAGATTAAGTGCTGTGAATGAAGATGGGTTTGCTTCTCCCCAATTCAGAATTTATAAAATAACAAAAAAATAAATAAATACAAAATACAAAACAAAAACATTCCACTAGCATAGATACAGGTACCTGGCTCTCTACCACCAATCCATATGCGGGTGTTTTTGGCATTTGGAATGCACTGCTGAAAATGTGAAACTTGCTGGGCATTAAGACCCAAACAAGCCGGGTTACTAAGGGGATGCGATCCAAGGTTACTTACCATTCCTTCCATTCGATTGTACTGAGGCGGTCCACCTGTCATGTGAATGTGATTTGGAATTCCTGAAAAAGGTAAAAATGACAAATGTGTAGTTTATTTAAAAAAAATAATAATAATGTTTTTTGGCAATTGTTGGAGGAGGACTTCATTACAATGTATTACATTATGTAACTTGTCAGTTATTGCCCCACTTCCTCCAAAACATTATGGCCCTTATTCATCAAGATTGGTGTCGTTAGTGACAGTCTTGATGAAGCTCCTAATTCATTAAGAAGCACATGCTTCTTAATTAGTGATGAGCGAGTATGTTCTATTAACCCTTTCGCTGAGTATGCTCGGCCCGAGCTCCGAGTATTTATAGCTGCTCAGTGATATGGTTGAATCGCTCTCGTGTGCATGATTTGCAACTGTTTGACAGTTTTATTACATGTGAGGAATGTCTATTTCTTACACATTCCTCACATGTATAAAACTGTCAAACAGTCGCAAATCATGCACACGAGAGCGATTCAACCATATCACCGAGCAGCTATAAATACTCGGAGCTCGGCCCGAGCATACTCGGACAGAACATACTCGCTCAACACTATTCTTAATGAATCCAGCGCATATGATCTGAAATCACAAATCTAAGATGAGCAGGACTTGCCATCCCTGGACCCACCCCAACTTTGCCCACGTTGGCAGAGCTGGGTGAAAATAGTGCAAGAACGCCAAAAGTCAGTTTTGCATTGTGCTAAAAATTTGGGACTTGAATTTTTTTTTTTTTTTTAATTAGACACCAGAATTCTGGCATAAACACTTTGATAAATTGGGCTTAATGTTTGCAGACCTGCAGCAAGTCAAAGTCAGGAAATGCATTACATACAGACTTCATCCTTTGCATGGCAAATGGTGAAATCCATGGTGAAGATCTGCAACATAAATTGACCGTTGCTGTGAATTTTACATCGGGGGCATGCCAATTTGCGCTGCAGATATTTTCTGTATTGTGTGGATGGGATTTGTTCAAAGTCCTAATCACCATGCATGAAAAAAGAAGTGCATCAATGGCTCAGGGCCCCACCTTCACCCCAGTGTACACCTATGCAGAGTCTGGGGCAGTGGGGCTTCTGTGGGTGAGATTAGTTAATGACCCTAATGCCATCAGCTGCAGATTGTCCACTCACAAATCTGGAAAGAAAATCGATGTGCATGAACATACACAGCACCACACATAGAAAAATCCCGATGAGGCGCTTTGAACCTTAGGTACAATAGAAACTAGACAGGCATTAAATGGAGCAAGTGGATTTCTTATAACGAAACCACTAACTTCTGAGCTGGGCACACTAAAGAAATTCCCAAAGGACCCCTTTTGGTTGGAACAGAGTGGGGAGAGCTATAAAATACAGAAATAAGCATTACATACTTCTTGAAAACAAAGTCGCTGCAGGGCACCCTCTCCAGGACTATTGACGTTTCTGATAATGACAACCCGTCAATCGATTAGAGAATGCTGCAGCCAATCACTGGTCTAAGTGGGGATGTCTGCATGTGGGGTACATGACCATAGAAGCCAGTAATTGACTAAAGTGGCCACATGAATGATGGACAGGACACCATGATTACAGGACTGATCAGGATCATCAGAGCAGCTAGGGGACCTTTCATGGTGTTAGATTAGTAGAGCATAACAACTTAAAGGGGGTTTTCCCATGAACAAAAGTTTATTCCAAAATCTATTGATTAAAATTATCATAATTTCCACAATTGGATGTGTTTAAATAAAATGTTCCTGTGCTGAGATAATCTTATAAACAAGTCCCTGGGTAATGGCTGTGTCTGATCGTGTACAGAACATGGTCTGGAACCACATCTCCTGGGCAGGGGAGGTGAGAAAAAAAAAAAAAAAGTATACAGACATTACAACACAAGATCACAAATGATTTTTTCTTTCAGGTAAAACATTGTTTAAAAACAGGCATTGAAATGTTTTACCTCACAGAAAGAATCATTTGCGATCCCCTGCTGTAATGTCTGTATACTCTGCATTGTGTCCTCCCCTACCCAGGAGCTGTAGTATGATCAGACCATGTTCCTGTACGGTCAGACACAACCATTACACAGTACACAGCAGGGGCACATTTATAAGATTATCTCACCACAGGAACATTTTATTTAAACACATCCAATTGTGGAAATTATTATTATTGCAAAATTTACTGATTAAAGTAAACTTTTGTTCTTGGGAAAATCCTTTTAACCCCTTAAGCCCCGGAGCATTTTTCGTTTTTGCATTTTCCTTTTTGCTCCCCTTGTTCCCAGAGCCATAGCGTTTTTATTTTTTGGTCAATATGGCCATGTGAGGGCTTATTTTTTGCGGGACGAGTTGTACTTTTCAACGCCATTACTAGTTTTACCATATCTTGTACGGGAAAAAAATTCCAAGTGCGGTAAAATTGCAAAAAAAGTGCAATACCACAGTGGTTTTTTATTTATTTTTTTTACCACGTTCACTGAATGCTAAAACTGACCAGCCATTCTTATTCTCCAGGTCATTTCGAGTTCATAGACACCAAACATGTATAGGTGCTTTTATATTTAAGTGGTGAAAAAAAATTCCAAAATTTGGTAAAAAAAAATAAAAAAATAGCGCCATTTTCTAAGACCCGTAGCGTCTCCATTTTTCATGATCTGGGGCTGGTTGATGGCTTATTTTTTGCGTGCCGGGCTGACATTTTTATTGATAACATTTGGGGTAGATCCGATGTTTTGATCGCCCGTTATTGCAATTTTGCGGCGACCAAAAAATGTAATTCTGGCGTTTAGAATTTTTTTCTCTTTACGCTGTTTACCGATCGGATTAATTCTTTTTTTATATTGATAGATCGAGCGATTCTGAACGCGGCGATACCAAATATGTGTATGTGTTTTTTTTTTATATATTTTATTTTGAATGGGGCGAAAGGGGGGTGATTTAAACTTTTATATATTTTTAAAAACTTTTTTTTTTACTTTTTGCATGCCTCTATAGTCTCCATAGGAGACTAGAAGCAGCAACTATCCGATCGCCTCTGCTACATACAGGGGATGAGCAGGTCCCCTGCATGCAGAAGAAATGGTCCTGTGCTATGAGCGCCGACCACTAGGTGGCGCTCATAGCGACAAGATCATGACAACCACAGGCGTCTGCTGCAGACCCTGGGTTGTCATGCACGCCCATCAGCGACCAGCGATCACGTGACGGGGTCGCCGGGGCTTATGACGCGCTACCCGGAAGCGCGCGTTAAATGCTGCTGTCGGAGATTGACAGCGGCATTTAACATGTTAACAGCCACGGGTGGATCGCGATTCCACCCGCCGCTGTTGCGGGCACATGTCAGCTGTAAGAATCAGCTGACATGTGCTCCGTTCAGTGAGGGCTCAGCGCAGCAGCCCTCACTGAACGGGCAGTACGCAAATATGCGTACTAATACGTCCCCGGTAAGTAAGGGGTTAATTTCCTTATATAAAATTAAACTCAAGGCCAGCAAGTGCTGTAGCTCTCATCACTAAGCGTGTCCAGCATGTCTTTGCAGGCCTCCACCTCCTGGAATGAACAGCGCAGGTGAAGGATTTTAGTGCGACATACAGTGGGTACGGGAAGTATTCAGACCCCTTTAAATTTTTCACTCTTTGGTTCATTGCAGCCATTTGGTAAATTCTAAAAAGTTCATTTTATTCTCATTAAAGTACACTCTGCACCCCATCTTGACTGAAAAAAAAAACAAATGTAGAAATTTTGAAAATGTATTAAAAAAAACTGAAATATCACATGGTCATAAGTATTCAGACCCTTTGCCCAGACTCTCATATTTAAGTGACATCCGGTCCATTTCCTTGTGATCCTCCTTGAGATGTTCTACTCCTTCATTGGAGTCCAACTGTGTTTAATTAAACTGATAGGACTTGATTTGGAAAGGCACACACCTGTCTATATAAGACCTCACAGCTCACAGTGGTTGTCAGACCAAATGAGAATCATGAGCTCAAAGGAACTGCCCAAGGAGCTCAGAGACAGAATTGTGGCAAGGCACAGATCTGGCCAATGTTACAAAAGAATTTCTGCATTACTCAAGGTTCCTAAGAGCACAGTGGCCTCCATAATCCTTAAATGGAAGAAGTTTGGGACCATGAGAAGTCTTCCTAGACCTGGCCGTCCAGCCAAACTGAGCAATCGTGGGAGAAGAGCCTTGGTGAGCTAGGTAAAGAAGAACCCCAAGATCACTGTGGCTGAGCTCCAGAGATGCAGTAGGGAGATGGGAGAAAGTTCCACAAAGTCAACTATCACTGCAGCCCTCCACCAGTCGGGCCTTTATGGCAGAGTGGCCCGACGGAAGCCTCTCCTCAGTGCAAGACATATGAAAGCCCGCATAGAGTTTGCTCAAAAACACATGAAGGACTCCCAGACTATGAGAAACAAGATTCTCTGGTCTGATGAGACGAAGATAGAACTTTCTGGTGATAATTCTAAGGGGTATGTGTGGAGAAAACCAGGCACTGCTCATCACCTGCCCAATACAATCCCAAAAGTGAAACATGGTGGTGGCAGCATCATGCTATGGGGGTGTTTTTTAGCTGCAGGGACAGGATGACTGGTTGCAATTGAACGAAACATGAATGCGGCGAAGTACAGAGATATCCTGGATGAAAACTTCTTCCAGAGTGCTTTGGACCTCAGACTTGGCTGAAGGTTCACCTTCCAACAAGACAATGACCCTAAGCACACAGCTAAAATAAAGGAGTGGCTTCAGAACAACTCTGTGACCATTCTTGACTGGCCCAGCCAGAGCCCTGACCTAAACCCAATTGAGCATCTCTGCAGAGACCTGAAAATGGTTGTCCACCAACGTTCACCAGCCAACCTGACGGAACCGGAGAGGATCTGCGAGGAAGAATGGCAGAGGATCCCCAAATCCAGGTGTGAAAAACTTGCTGCATCATTCCCAAGACGACTCATGGCTGTACTAGCTGAAAAGGGTGCTTCTACTCAATACTGAGCAAAGAGTCTGAATACTTATGACCATGTGATGTGATATTTCAGTTTTTCTTTTTTAATACATTTGCAAAAAAATTATTTTTTTTTACCAGTCAAGATTGGGTGCAGAATGTACTTTAATGAGAAAAAAAAATTAACTTTAGAATTTACCAAATGGCTGCAATGAAACAATGAAAAATTTAAAGGGGTCTGAATACTTTCCGTAGCCACTGTACACAGGACCTGTCAGTCAATACCATGAGAGTGGGTTGGGGGGAATGTACTTTCTTATATATCAAGCTAACTTGTATACAAATGGTTTGAACACAATGCAGGACTCCTTACCACGGGCAGAAATGTATGCCGACTGTCCAGGACTCCAGTTTTGATCCGAAATGTTGATCTGTGACATCTCCTGTTCCAGTCCTGTCACACTGCCTTCTACTGGAGGCTCCCAGCCACTAGGCTTCACTACAGGTATTTGAGGAGAAGGCTCAGGAACAACTTCAATAGGCATTTGAGGAGGAGGAGGCAATTCAGGGAATGTAGTGTCATCTATGCTCTTTCCGGCTTCACCCCCTTTAATCCGACTCCTCCTTACTCTAGAATAGGACTTCTTCTCCACAGGTCGGTCTGGCGGTGGAGGTGATGTTTCTTCTGTTTGTTTCTCGGGAGTAGGTTCAGCTTTGTTTTGCGCTTCGGTGGGCGTTTCGTTGGGTTGTAGTGCAGCCTGCTCCGCGCTTCTCCCTCTATAACCACCATACTCCTGCCTCCTCTCTGAAGTAGCATGTGGGGCAGCACCATCTTCTGGAGGATAGCTGGCAGAGCGGTGATCTTTGTATCCTTGCCGAGGATATGTCCTATTAGGAGGAGTTCTGCTGTGAATGGGAACACTGCGATTGTTGTAGGCTCTTTGTGGAGGGGCAGAATTAGACTCTTGGTAACGGTTTGGTAAAGTTCTGTTAGGCTTTTCCTCTGGGTCTTCCCTTTGAGGACTGCTGTACCTGCAAAGATGATTGAACACTTATAAAGCAATTCTTTAATATACAGCTACTAACTTGGAGCACAAAAAGGGAAACAAGCTGGCACTCCCTCCTCTCCCCACAAAAGCAGTAACAGGGGGGAAAAAAATATATAGTAGTTAACAAACCTTGGCTTTCTAGGTCGACGTGGGCGAATCTCCTCTGAATTTTTACATGACCGGATGTCATAACCGTACATAGCTATTAGTTCATTTCTAGATTTTGGAGCTTGCTCATCTTCCCGAAACCGATCGTGCTCCCATCGACCCTCATCCTTCCAAAGTTTGCGAGGGTGGCGTCCCTTAGGCCTGAAAGAGAAATTCTATTCAGTGATGACATTGATTTTCCAGCTAGAGGAAGCACATTAAATATAAAAAAAGCAGTCAAATTTCTTATTTCCAGATGCTCTCACCTGACTTCCTCATCATTTGTGTGTCCACGCAGGTCATGCTCGAAGAAGAGTCCCTTGCGAGGAATATAGGCTGGATTCTTCCTGTCTTCATCGTCATCTAGCCGTTTGTGAGACTTCTTGGTTGTCTTGTTCTCGTCTGGCTCTGTGCTCTCCTAGGAATAGGCGATGTAATGATAAATAATAATACATAACAGCAGGTGAAGTGAATACCATGGATCATCTCAGGACTGTGGCTCCTGTCAAGGTGTAGGATATATTCAGAAGAACATTCATTTATATCAGGTGGACAACCGAGTAAACGTGGGTCATTAAGATGCATTACTTGAAAAAGACAATGCCCTGCTCAAAGTTCTTAGGGTAAATTTGGGACCTGGCATTCATGTGGATGATACTTTCACACATACCACCACCTACTTGCTGAAGACCAAGTGCTAGCCTTCATGGCAGCAGTATTACCTAATGGCTGTGCCTTCTGTCAGAAGGATAATGACCCCGTTACACTGCAAAAACTGTTCAAGAAATGGGCAAGGAGCATATAAAGTTCAAGGTAGTGACTTAGCCCCCATATTTTCCAGATCTCAAACCAAATGAGGATCTATGGGATGTGCAGGAAATAAAAGTCCAATCCATGAAGGCCCAAAATCCCAACTTACTGGACTCAAAGGTTTTGATGCTAACATCTTGGTGCCAGATTGCGCAGGACACCTTCAGAGCTCGTCTAAACCATAGCTGTTTTAGTGGCACAAGGGGACTTACACAATATAAGGCAGGTGGATTTAATATTTTGGCTGATCAGTATATGTTTGGAAAAGGAGAAAAGTGACAATTAAAAAATTATTTTTTTTTTTACCTGTCCATCTCCACTCTGACGCTCCCCAGTCACTGCTCCCTTTGACTTGGGCTTTTCCTCTTTTGGAGCAGGGGTATCAGTGGCATTATTTTCCAATTTCAATGTTGTTTTAAGGGCATCATCCTCACTAAAACGAGCCTCCTCTTCCTCCTGGATAGAGATACAATTTTCATACACGTCAAGCTTCCCCATCGCATCCATTTCTCAAACAGAAACTCAATTACTCTGATGTTCCTCCTGCAATAACGCTCAGACGATCTCTTAGGCCGGTTTCACGCATCCGTATATCTCAGATACCGGAGATATGTGTTCCGTGTGTCCGAGTGTGTCACACGTGTGGCAACTGTGTGCCGCATGAGGATCACACGGACCGGCGCCTGGGAATCAGTGCTAGTTAGTGCTGTTCCCAAGCGCCGGGTGCTGAACACTCCCCTCATCATTGTTCCCTACTGGCGCTGCGATCAGCACCAGCTGGGACAGTGATGAGGGTAGTAGTGTCTGCTCCCGCAGTGTCCACCTGTGTAAAAATAAGAATAAAATAAAAAATCCTTATACTCACCTGTCCTAAGGGTCCCCCGCTGTAATCCATGTGACGCGCCCCCTGGGCCAGTGTTGTTTGGGGGATACCCGGAGCCAGATCAGATGGGGGTTGTAGTCTCCGAGTGGCTGTGACCCGGTCCGTGCCCAGGGTGTCAAGCTCAGTGTGGCAGTCCTTATGATGTTACTAGATGTTCTTTTGTGTCGACTACGCCACCCGTTGATTTGCGGTCAATACGGCCGCCGCTGCAGCAGGGTCCGCTGAGGCTGGTGATGTATGTGCAGCTCAGGTAGTATAACCCCCAACGGGAGGGGTATAGCCTCAGGGGGTCAGTTGCAGAGGATGGGGGTTGTGGTGGTGCAGCGGGGATGGAAATGAGACTCAGAGTCGGGCTGTGCAGTTCAGGGTTTGTTTACTTACTGCAGTTGTTCTGGTCACTCCGGCCTTAAGTGACCACCCGAGCCGTGCTGCGTCCACCAGGTCCTGGACTCGGCCAACCCCCAGGTGATTCTGGAGCGTGGTCCTGAGCTCCCTTTCTGTCCTGTCCTCTTCTCTGGCCTTCCCCACCAGGGATCCACCTATGTCCGGCTCCCTCGGGCCTCTTGGTGGTAAACCCTTGTCTCTGGGTTCCCTGACCCTATTCCTGGTCTGCCTTCCGGGTGGATTTAGTGGGTGGTCGTGGCAGATCCTGCCCACGACCTCCGGTTCCTGGCTAAGGTGTGCTGTAGCCTCTGCCAGCTTGGGATCCGGTACCCTGTTGCCAACTCTTCACCCTCTGGTCTAATTTGGGCTCTTGGAGTTCCTTCTTTCTCCCCCTCTGGGTCTTTCTTTCTCCTCTCTCTCTCTCTTGGCCTTGGAGCTGCTCTTCTCCTCTGCTCTCTTCCTCTGACTCTGCACAAAGACAGACTGACTGACTTCTCACAGACTGACCCTGATCTAAGATGGTGCCCACCTTATATACTCCCTCTATGTGTGAGCTCAGGTGACCAGCACCCAATGAGCTCCTAGCTTTACCCAGGCTGCTCCCCCTATCTGCCCCTACACCACTGGGATGTTCCACCCCCCTCCCACTCCAGCCAGGAACAGACACTGTCGTACCTGCACATTTCTCTAGTGGGAGTACCATCGGTCTGTTCCTCGGAAATGGGATGTGTGTAGTGCATGCAGCTAACTGAGCTCAGTTCCACACTCCATCCTTACCCGGGAGTGGAATATCACACCTCTGGGTTGAGGTGCAATACCCCTGTAGCAGCCGAATCCTCAGGGTGCTACACATGCGACCAATCAGCAGAGGAGTCAGAGAGAATGAGCCGCTGCAGCGAGCACCGGAGCTGAGCTCACCCAGCAGTGTCCTGTCATTCACTGAGAAGAAAGCGCTGCAGCAAGTGGCCCTGGAGCTGCGCTCAATGAGCGACAGGACACTGCTGGTTGAGCGCAGCTCCAGGGCCCGCTCGCTGCAGCGGCTCATTCTCTCCGGCTCCTCTGCTGATCGGTCGCATGGATTACAGCGGGGGACCCTTAGGACAGGGGAGTATAAGGATTTTTTATTTTCTTATTTTTACACAGGTGGACACTGAGGGAGCAGACACTACTACCCTCATCACTGTCCCTGCTGGTGCTGATCGCAGCGCTGGTAGGGAACAATGATGAGGGGAGTGCTCAGCACCCGGCGCTTGGGAACGGCACTAACTGTACACCGACTCCCAGGCGCCGGTACGTGTCACATTGATTGCATCCGTGTGCGGCACATGTTTACATGGACCCATTGACTTGAATGGGTCCGTGTGACCGGTGCTGTCATCCAAAAACAGACATGTCTCCGTGTGGAGCACACTGAGCTGTGCACAGATACTGTGTGTGTCACTGTCTCCAGTATGTGTGGAAATGGTCACCACACATACCAGAGACACTGACGTGTGAAAGAGCCCTTAGCAATGTTACCTGCGGTCCCATCAGATGTGTTAATTCTTTCATGACAAAGGGTTTTTGTGAAGAGGGGGTGGGGGAGTGTTGGTCAACACACACAAAAAGGAGATTTTTGTGTACTCACCGTAAAATCTCTCTCTTAGCCTCTAATTGGGGGACACAGGACCATGGGTGTTATGCTGCTGTCCACTAGGAGGCGACACTATGCATAATCTGAAAAAGATTAACCGTGGCTTCTCCTCAGCAGTATACACCCCTGGACGGCATCAGCCTTCTCCAGTTTTGTGCAAAAGCATTAGGAGGAACGTAACATGGATAACATAACCATGCCTATAAGAAGGCAACTATGTACGAGCTCAAAAAAAGCAAAACAATATGAGAACCCAACATAATAACGGCCCGGAACAGGCGACAGGGTGGGAGCTGTGTCCCCCAATTAGAGGCTAAGAGAAAGATTTTACGGTGAGTACACAAAAATCTCCTTTACTCTGTCGCCTCATTGGGGGACACAGGACCATGGGACGTCCCAAAGCAGTCCCTGGGTGGGAAGCAATGGACGAATATTGTGAAGACGGGCCCCTACAATTGGGGTACCGCTGCCTGCAGAACACATCTACCCAGGCTCGCGTCTGCTGAGGACTGGGTATGAACCCTGTAGTGTTTGGTAAACGTGTGTAGGCTAGTCCAGGTGGCTGCCTTACACACTTGTTGTGCCGAAGCCTGGTGCCTAATGGCCCAGGAGGCCCCTACCACACGTGTAGAGTGTGCCGTAATACCTGCTGGAAGAGGAGAATTTTTGAGGCGGTAGGCCTCTTGTATGGTGGATTTGATCCACCTGGCAAGGGTAGCTTTAGAAGCTGGCAGACCCTTGCGGCCGCCTTTCAGAAGAAGGAAAAGAGAATCAGACTTCCGGAAGGGCGCAGTCCTAGACACATAGATACGCAATGCCCTGACAAGGTCAAGCGTATGCAGAGCCTTCTCCACTCTATGAACCGGGACCAGACTGAGGGATGGCAGTGAAATTTTCTCATTGAGGTGGAAGTTCGACACAACATTCGGAAGGAAGGATGGGACCGTACGGAGAACTACCTTGTCCTGGTAAAAAGCCAGGAAGGGCAGTCTGCAGGAGAGTGCTGTCAGTTCAGACACCCTGCGTAGCGAGGTGATTGCCACTAGGAAAACCACTTTCTGGGATAGAAGGCGGAGTGGGACTTCCCTAAGGGGTTCAAAGGGTGTTTCCTGCAATGCTGTCAGCACCAGGTTGAGGTCCCACGTTTCTAGTGGTCGTCTGTAGGGTGGAACAAATCGGGAAACCCCCTGAAGAAATGTCCATACTTGCGGCTTGTTAGCAATGCACCTCTGAAAAAGCACTGAGAGAGCTGACACCTGGCTCTTAAGGGAGGCCAGGGACAGTCTGGCCTCCAGACCCGATTGGAGAAACCCAAGTACCCTGGGGAGGGAATAAGGGAATGGGGTCTGGCCACAAGATTCGCACCAGGTAAAGAAGGCTTTCCAGGTACGGCAATAAATCTTAGCAGAGGTAGGCTTCCGTGCCCTGATCATGGTTCCAATGACGTCCGGCGAGAACCCTGACTGGGTTAGAACCCAGGTCTCAATGGCCACGCCATCAAATTGAGGGCCCCTGTGTTCTGGTGGTAGAACGGGCCTTGTGACAGAAGATCCAGGCGGTCGGGGAGACGCCAGGGGACGTCTGCTGTGAGCTGTACGATGTCGGCGTACCATGTACGTCTGGGCCAGTCCGCTGCGTTTAGGATGGTTGGAACTCCCTCACCACTCTGAATATCAGGGGTAGAGGTGGAAAAAATGTACAGGAGCTGGAACTGGGTCCAGTCCTGAACCAGGGAATCCGCTCCTAGCACCCACGGGTCGTGAGTTCTGGCCATGAAGTTGGAGACCTTGGCATGGAAGTGGGATGCCATTAGTCCCACATCCGGAGTCCCCCAGCGATGGCAGATCTGTCGAAAAACTTCGGGAGGGAGAGACCACTCTCCCGAGTCCATTCCTTGCCGGCTGAGGAAGTCTGCTTCCCAGTTGTCCACACCCAGAATGTGGACCGCAGAGAGAACCGAACCTGTGTCTTCCGCCCAGTGGAGAATGTGTGTTACTTCTCGCATCGCCTGGGCACCGCGGGTCCCCCCTTGGCGATTCACATATGCCACAGCCGTGGCATTGTCCGACTGTACTCTGATGTGAGAGGCTGCTAGTAAGTGATGGAAGGCTCTCAATGCCAGGAGGATGGCACGAATTTCCAAGATGTTGATGGGCATGGTCGCTTCCGCTGGGGACCACTTGCCCTGTGCTCTGTGGTGTAGGTGCACCGCACCCCAACCAGTCAGGCTCGCGTCGGTGGTCAGAACCTTCCATTGACCCGTGAGAAAGGATTTCCCCTTTGTTAGTGAAGTTGGCTTGAGCCACCAGTGCAGGGACCTCCTGGTTGACGACGACAGCTGGAACTCCCTGTCGAGAGAAAAAGGGTTCCCGTCCCATGACTTGAGGATGGCTAGTTGGAGAGGCCTGAGGTGAAGCTGGGCAAATGGGACCGCTTCTATTGCCGTCGCCACCATCCTGCCGAGGACTCTCATGGCAAACCGGAGAGATCGAGGGGGTTTGCTGAGGAGAGTGCGAACTCCTAGACGGAGAGGCAGTGCCTTGTCCTTGGGAAGGAGCACTAGACCCCTGAAGGTGTTGAATAGCATTCCCAGGAAGGTCAGAGACTGACTCGGGGTTGGTGATGACTTTTGTAGGTTGACTAACCAGCCCAGGTGACTCAGAATGTGGATTGTGATTGAGACGCTGAGTTCGCAGTCCTTGAAGGTGGGAGCCTTGATAAGGAGATCGTCCAGGTATGGAACGACTACTATGCCTCTGGAGTGCAGGACGTCCATGGTGGCTGCCATGACTTTGGTAAACAATCTGGGAGCCGTGGCGAATCCGAACGGGAGAGCCACGAACTGGTAGTGGTCCTGGTCGATTGCGAACCTGAGAAATCTCTGATGGGCGGGTGCAATTGGTATATGCAGGTATGCGTCTTGTATGTCTATGGAGGCGAGAAATTCTCCCTTTTCCATGGACGCAATGATGGACCGAAGGGACTCCATGCAGAAGTGACGTACCCGTACATATCTGTTGAGCTGTTTTAGGTCCAGTATGGGCCGTACGCCGCCTCCTTTCTTGGGGACTACGAATAAATTGGAGTAGAACCCTCGGCCGTGGGGACCGGTACTATGACTCCTGCTTGAAGAAGCGAGAAGACCGCTTGGCGGAAGGCACAAACCTTGGCTGGCGGTTTTGGGGGAACAGAAAGAAAGTCTGTTTGGTGAGTTGGAAGTGAACTCTATCTTGTATCCCAAAGACACTAGTTCCCTGACCCACCAGTATTCTGTAATAGGCAGCCAGACTTGATGAAAGAGCAAAAGCCGGCCGCCTACAGGTCGGGTGTCTTCCGGAGTCCGTGAGTTATTATGAGGAGGAAGTCTGAGATTTTCATCCTTTGAACTTTGACTGGCCTGCTTTTGACTGCCAGGTCTTGTCCGACTTTTGCGTCGACCACGAGTTGTCCCTGCGTAGGGAGCTGTTGCTATTTTGTGCTGGCAGCGAGACGGACCAGCCCGAAGAGCTCAGAAAGGATCGGAATAGAGTTTGGTTACGCTTCTTGTAAATGCGTTTGGGTTTCAGTTGGGGGAGAGAGGTACTCTTACCCCCGGTGGCGTTGGATATCGTGTCCAACTGTTCACCAAAAAGTCGACCACTGAGGTAAGGGAGGTGCGTGAGGGACGACTTTGAGGCTGCGTCTGCTTTCCATTCCCGCAGCCAGAGGATACGCCGAATCGTGATGGCGTTTGATGCTATCCCCGCTGCACCCCTTGCAGAATCCAGAGCTGCATGAAGCATGTAATCTGCTACAACTGCTATTTGAACCGCTTGGTCCGACAGCTCAGGAGCAGATACTTGGAGGCCAGCTTGTAAATTTTGGGCCCAAGCCAGAATGGCCTTGGCAGCCCAAACTGAAGCGAACGCGGGAGCCAGGGAGGCCCCTGCGGCCTCGAAAATTGAACGAGCCATGAGTTCTACCTGCCGGTCTGCTGTGTCCCTGAGGGTTGAGCTATCTGGCAGTGAAAAGAGTGACTGTGCTGCTAGCCTAGAGACTGGGGGATCCACTTCGGGTGGATCTGTCCATTCCTTGGTGGTCTCCTGTGGGAAGGGGTACCGCGCCTCCAGATATTTGCGATTGGTAAACTTCTTCTCAGGCTGTGAGAACTGCTTTTTAAGGATCGATAAACTCTGGGTGGTCAAAGAAGACCTTAGTCGGCTTCAGAAGTCATTCAAAGGAAATCTTGTGTTGTGGTGCCTCCAGCACCCGATGGATGGACGATATTACGTCCTCAACTAGCGCTGTATTGCGAGGGGGGATTGGGATCAGAGACCCTTCAGTTTCCTTGTCTGAGTCGGAATCACAGATGCCTTCCGAATCCTGAGTATCGCTAAGGCGCCTCCTGCTGGGTGAAACAGGGTGGAGACCTTCTCTGGTCGGGGATCGCTGTGGAGAACTGCATTGTCTGTCCCTGGTAGGGGACGGTCTAGATGATCTGGAACTACGGTGTCTCTCCCTAGACGGGGATGACTGTGTGCTATGGGATGACGCAGATGAACGTGACCTGTGGGTCTGCTTGCGTCCTGACCTAGAAGTAGATGTGCCAGGGTCGTCATGTCCCCGAGTCGAGCCTTCCCTTTGCTGGGTAGCGTTCATAGCCGAGGCATGACGCTGCAGGGCCTGAAGCAATGTGGAGGTTAGGTTATCTATAGACTGCGTCATAGATTGCGACATCTGAGTGACCCATTCCGGCGTGGCATTAGACACCGAGGTATTGGCAGGGGCTTCTTGGGGCTCTGACACAGTAGTCTGGATGCAGTCCTGGCAGTGCGGGTACGTGCTGCCACTTGGGAGAGTATTGCTGCAGGCTGTACAGAGTGCATAATAGCAGTCCTGCCTGGTTCTCTTGGACCTTGAGCCCGGCATAGTGCACTGGGGTGGCTATGCAGAGGAGCCTGGACTCACAGCCGAGGAAGAACTCCAGCTGTGATCTTATCCCACCGGTGTGCCCCTAGGTCCAGCGGTCCTGTGCCCCCCCGGAGACTGGCTGGTCTTCCCTTATCCTGCAGCAGATAATGGCCGCTGGAGTAAAAGTTAAGAAAGAAGGGGGGCAGAGAGATTAAAAGGGGCAGCAGAACTGTGTGAAATCACGCCCTTTCAGTCTCGATCCGCCCCCTCTATGACACTGTAGTGTCATATTTGTCATCCGAGGGGCGGCGCCTGGGAGAGGAGGTGGTGGCTTCGGCTAGGCCGCAGCCGCGGCCTAAATTAGATGCCTGATGCCCAAAGGGACTGCAGGCCGGCGCGGAAGTCCCGGAGGGGGCCGGATCGGAACCGGACACCCCCGGATTTAAAGGCAGGATAGCGGTGGGGTATAAGCGGAAGGGGGGGCCCTGTGAAGAGTACCCCTGAGGCACCGTAGAGCTGGTGCTGCCGCAGAAACAGGGCACAGGGAGGCCTGTGCCTCTGTTGTGTTCTGCCTGCGCTCCCCCTGTTCCCGACAGGAGCCCGCAGCGGGGCTGGGGTCCCTGGATTCAGCCGTAGTGTGCTGGCTGCTGGGAGCTGCTGCCTGTACAGGCCCTACCTGGGGCGTTTCAACCTAATACCCCCAGGGGGGGGATTAGGGAGGTGCTGTTGTCACAGTCAGGGGGCTATATCCTCGCCTCGACCTCAACCCAGAAACCAAAAGGAATTGGGGAAGAAGGGGGGTCTCGACTTCGAACCAGCACCCGAGGGGCTGGGGAAGGAGCGACATGGGGAATAGCCATCTCAACTTCAACCGTGCACCCCATAATAAGGGGCCGAGGAAGGAGCCATGCCGGGAATCTCGCAGTAGACCCACTTTTCTTCATCTGTAATCCCGTCGGTGAAAAACTGAGTAAAAGTTTTAGGTGTGCCTCCTATGCGACACTAAGCAAAAACTGGAGAAGGCTGATGCCGTCCAGGGGTGTATACTGCAGAGGAGGAGCCACGGTTAATCTTTTTCAGATTATGCATAGTGTCACCTCCTAGTGGACAGCAGCATAACACCCATGGTCCTGTGTCCCCCAATGAGGCGACAGAGTAATACAGTTTTTCCCATAATTTTTTACATGTACATCAGCGTTTTAAGTTAATGTGTTGGTGCCCAAGCCCAACAATTGAGAGGCACCGATGGGCTGTCATGGCAGCTAGGTAGTTGCCATCATGGTACTCCTATGAAGCACAGCCACAGAAGACTCCATAGGAGCCAAAGATTTACACAATATACTAAAATACTCTGGTTCTGCAGTATATAGTAGAAGTGACAGAACAATCACAGATGCAAATCCCTCAAGGAGTTTAAACAGTCAAAATTGAAAAAATAAAAATTCAACTATCCTCAATATCCCCCATAAAATTCTTCAGAGGTGTCTTTTTTGTCATGCAATAAAAACATGAAAACGTATATTCTGTAAATCAATAAAACAAGCCATCACACAGCTCAATCGAAGGAAAAATAAAAACGTACGAGTTTCTAAAAAGGATGGCACAATCCAAAAAAAAAAATTATTTTTACAAACTTATGAATTAATGTTCTAACCCTATGCAAATTATGCTCACAAGTAAAATGGTGGGCATATCAGTGCACTTGCGGTTCTCAACTGCTTGTCGCTCCTCGCAGCGAGAGCTGCCCCCGCTTCTTGACTGACAGTGGAGACAAAGGTAACATCATGCAGCAGAACCTCTGTCAGTGAAAAAGCGGGGCCAGCGACAGCCAGGAGAAGCAAGGAGAAGACAGGAATCGCAAGTGCAATGGTGGGCATATCAGTGTACTTGCGGTTCTCAGAGCCTCAAGATTTCTCTCGTCTGGCATTGCCCCCAGTTTCTTGACAGACAGTGGAGAAAGAGGTGATGACGTGCAGTAGAACGTCTGTCTCTACTGTCAATCAAAAAGTGGGTGCGGCGCCACTCGGGAAAAAAGTAGCGGAGTCCAGAACCACAAGTACACCGATATGCCCACCACTCCACTTGTGAGCCGAATTGCAAAGGCCTAGAGATAAAACATGAAATTCGGTGCAACGGAGCCAAAAATGTGTTTCTTGCCCTATCCTGCAGTACCTGACGTAAACAGGAATATGACCTCTTCCCACAACATGCAAACTTCCAATTTCACATACAATACTTCGGTGATACTTACTTCGGATTCCTCAGCACTCTCGTAGTCTGTTAGCACAGCTGCAAGACACAAAAATATATTTAAAAGCAATGCAGGGACATTTACAATCACTAAGGGCTATGCTCGTCCCAATCATCAATGATTACGCTGGGCTGAGTCGCTATAGAAATGCAGCTGCAGGACTTGCTGGCAGAAATGCCAAGCTCTGCTACACAAAGAGGCAATCACAGAAGATAAATGAACTCTTGTTCAGCCATGCAATCACTGCCTGATACCATCATGAGGCACAGCGAAAAGTGAAGCAAAAAGAAGCAAAGGCAGTCACAGCTAAAGCAAATGTCCCTATAGCTTGTCCTGTACTCTGGTCAATAACAGACATTTAAGGCATCTCATCAGCAATGGTGTAGGTCACCAAGGATGACCCCCACTTTTCTACATTTTTGGATTGCAGAAATGGGTATATTGTGGCACAAGGGATTTGAAGATGCCATACAGTAATTATCGAATGTTAGAGATGTAAAACGGTGGACCCCACCAAATGTGCAGGGGGCTTCTTTCTATGGACTGGTTGTACCCAGTGAAGTGCTCGCTTATATTTCACTGCATTAGGTTTATATTAGAGACATTATAGAACATGCCGTATTACACCATACAGGACACTGTATACTCACCATCTCCTTCTATCCCGTCTTCACTTTCCTGCAAGGTCAAAGAAAAAATTAATAGAAATGTTTCGACAATTTACATATATTTTGCAAATAATTATTATCCACCCTTGCCAAGTCATAGTAACCTAGAACCTGTTAGCAGGATTTACCCCTATAAACAGCTCCTGCTACAGTTTGTAACCTGAAGAGATTTTTCTTAAAGGGGTTTTTTGAGCTCAGCGATTACCTGCAGTAGTAGTACAAATACAGCCCAGGACCAGTAGAGGGAGAGTAACAGATCCTTTTTTTTTATTATTTATTTTAACCTATGCACACAGATAGGCTTAAACGGAATCTGACAGGAGGTTTTTGCCAAGTAATCTGAGGACAGCATGAGGTAGAGGCCGAGACACAGATTTCAGGATGTGTCAGGTATCAGGCTGTGTGCGCCATTTCCATACAATGAAGGTTTTATCACCTGGAGATTATCATTGCTTGACTAGATGCCTCCAGCCAAGTGGTCCAACTACACCCCCCTCCTCTGACAAGCAGCTCAATGTACACAGAGCTTGGTGGGGGTACAGTTAGCTTTCTGAGCTCTGCTACATCTAAAACCTCAGATTTCATCACAACTGCTGCAGCCAGTAAACCAAGTCATACATCACTGGAATCATTAAAGGGTTAATCCTGCATCGCAGGCTAACGACCATGTTAGGAACCCGCTAATTGCGCTCTCGTCCTGGCAGGAATTGTACACCGGTCTCAGTCTGATGAATAGAACAAATGCACAATACCCATCCGATAATCAAGGGTCAGGCTCAGCAAGCGCTGGCCAGGACAGGAGACGGTCCCACAGGACACTTGAACCTTTATTTGCATATGGATCAGGAGCTGGAGATTGCCTGTTTATTAGGCAATCCCCTCATGTGTTGCGACTGTCTAACAGCAGCAAAATATGCAGCCACAGGGACTCAAACATATCAGCCGAGCATGCCGAAGATACTCGGATAACGTTATAAGAGCACGTTCGCTCATCACTAGTAAGTAACTTTGTAAGACTGTGCATTACAGAGGTAATTAAAATATGATACAACATGGACTCCTGGTACAGGGAGCAGTGCATTGTGGGAGTGCAGAAGACAAGTACACACTACGGGCAAAGCTCTGACAGCACTAAGTCATGTACCAAATCCCAGTCTGCTCTTGGCAAAACAAGAAGAATTTACATTAGACAGCCTCGGCCGTCTGGTGTGGACAGTGGCTGAATAGCACCCAATACCCTGATAGCACCCTGACCTGATGCCCCGAGCTCTGCGATCAGGGTATCACTGTTGTGCTGAGTGCACTCATTTGTTGGTATCTTCAATCATTTTTCCACTTAAGGAGCCAACAGCTCTCTCCCGATCCCCTCCCCCCATCCCATATAGATGGACTCTTAGCTGAGCATTCATCCATTATTAATAGGGAGAAAGATGGTCTGGCCAAAAAAAAAATTTATTCCATATGGGGCCTTTACGCTTTTCAGTTTAGATCTGGTTTTTACACATCTCACAGTCATAGTATGTATGGACCGTGGGGTCTAGAGCAGCCGCAGTTCTCCTGACCCAAATTCAACAGCTCATATGCCCATGAGATCTGTGGCTAGTCAGGACATCACAATCTGTACGTGTGAAACCGGCCTAAGATCGTAAGACTGATGAAGGAACATTGCATATTAGAAAGTCAATTAGCTTTTTACTATGAACATATCCCTCCAACTGGGAAGACGACATCTGTCCCCAGCAATAGAGCACGATGGCAGGTTTTATTGCTTCCACCACCATGACAGTATCAAAACTTCTAAATACAATTTTGGAACATTATCTTCAAAATGCGGTAGCGTGTACAATTCATTTATTTTTATTTACAATATCCGTGTCCCTGGATATCACATCTGTTCACAGTAGCCTACACAGTCACAGGATAAAAAGAAACAAAACTGAGTGTAGCCAGTTATCACACAACTTACACTTTGCAATTTGACTGCAAACTGTGTGCGATTTAGGATTTGCAACACAAATGAATCATTTAATGAGAGAAAAGAGACAGCCGACCCCATTCAATCACTACTTCTGATCTTCGTCCCCACACAGACCTCGCCTAAAGCCCCCGTCTCACATAGCGAGATCGCTGCTGAGTCACGGTTTTGGTGACGCAACAGCGACCTCACCAGCGATGTCGCTATGTGTGACACTTTGCAGCGATCAGGCCCCTGCTGTGAGGTCGCTAATCGCTGCAGAATGTCCTGGACCTTTTTTTGGTCGTTGCCCTCCCGCTGGTCAGCACACATCGCTGTGTGTGACCAGCGATCAGGCTGGTAACCATGATAAACATCGGGTTACTAGGGGCACACGCGCACCTAGTAACCCGCTGTTTATCATGGTTACGAGCCTGCTAAAGTGAGCGGTAACCTCCCGCTCACCGTAGCAGGCTGGTAACCATGATAAACAGCGGGTTACTAGGTGCGCGTGTGCTCCTAGTAACCCGATGTTTACCATGGTTACCAGCCTGCTCCTGCTTCAGCAGGCTGGTAACCAGGAGCAGGACATCGTGGAAAGATTCTTTCCACGATGTCGCTGCTCCCCTGATCGCTGGTGAGCCTGCCTGTTTGACAGCTCACCAGCGACCACATAGTGACGCAGCAACGATCCCTGACAGGTCGTATCGTTGTCGGGATCGCTGCAGCGTCGCTAAGTGTGACGGGGCCTTTAGTACAGGGCTGTCCCTAATAATAAATGACCACTGTGGCTGGCAAATATGTCTGGAGGACCTTTCCAATCCCAAGAAGGGTGTCTGATTTCTACATAAATTAATTATTTTGTTTCTCCCACTGAGAACAATCTTTTTGTTAGCCATTAAAGAAGCACTCCTCCCATCAAAGTTTTTATCCTCTTATATTGCAATCATCACATTATATAGCACTGTGTACTTACAATTGCGTATTCTACCTTTCTACCCAGTTAATTCTTTCATTTTTTTTCTGCTTTATGTAGAATCAGGAAGTCTATTGTCCCTGAATGAATCATTCGCCCTTCAAAGTCTGACCCAGCTGCTCCACTCCTTCCCCCTGCCAGGGACTTTTGAAGTGACTCACACTGGAAAAATTGACCTCCTGTTTCTACCTAGAGCTTAGAAGGATTCAGCTAGTCAGTTTTTAATTACATGATGTCATAGATCACACGTGTCAAATTCTGGCCCGTGGGCCAAAACTGGCCCACAGGATGGTTATATTTGGCACCCGACACCAGAACCACCAACCCTCTGTGGGGCCCATTATACTGCGTGGAGGACAGTGTGGGGCCCATCATACTGCGTTGAGGACTGTGTGGGATCTATTATTCTGTTTGGAGGACTATGTAAGGACCCTTCTTCTGTATGGAGGGCTATGGGGGGGGGGGGGTTATTATTCTGTGTACTAAGTCTCGGGCCACCAAGTCCAAGTTTTTCATTTTGGCCCTCTGTGTGTTTAAGTTTGACATACCTGTCATAGACCTAATGGAAAAGAGAAGAGTTTACTGGGTAGAAAGGCAAAAATGAGCAATTTTAAGTACACAATGCTATATAATATGATGACTGCAATACATTAACCGCTTCCCGACCGCCCACTGTAGATAAACGTCCGCGCTGCCTGGGCTCTGTGCAGCGCGGACGTTTAAAAACGGTGGGTGGTCCCGCAGCGCTCAGGGCCCCCAGGGTCCTGCAAGTGCTGCAGGAGCGGTGCAGAGCGATAGCTCTGACAGGGAAAATCATCGGGACCTGATTGGATCTGGTCCCAGTGATGTTAACCCTTTGCTGTCTTCTATATGCCGCGATCTATAGTGATCGTGGCATATAGAAGACAGCAGGAGGAGAGGGGGTCGTCCACTTACCTCTCCGACGGCCCCCTTATACCTTCCAGGACCAGACGTTGCTATGGCAGCTGGAGGTCACATGACCGCCTCCAGATCTGCTATATGGTGTCCTGCCTGGCTCAGCCTGCAGCTGAAGCCTGGCAGGAGACTCTGACTGTGAAAGTCAGTGAAGATCTCATGTAATGTAATATATGTCTATTACACTACATGAGATCAGGGATCAGAAAAATAAAAATTAATGTCCCATACAGGGACTAAGTAAAAATGTAAAAAAAAAATACAAAATAAATTAAAATAAATAAATAAAATATTAAACCGATAAATCCGTATATTTATGCAAAAATAAAAAAAAGTACACATATTTGGCATTGCCGCGTCCGAAACAACCCGAGCTATAAAACTGTCACACTAATTAACTCCTTCTGTGCACACCGTAATAAAAATAAATAAAAAACGGAGCAAAAAACTATGCTTTTTCCTCATATCGCCAAAACAAAAAGTGGAAAAAAATGCGATCAAAAAGCAAAATGGAAATAAAAATGGTACCGCTGAAAACGTCAAATTGTTCCGCAAAAAAAAAGCCGCCATACAGCTCCATCAGCCGAAAAATAAAGAAGTTATAGCGCTCAGAATAAAGCAATGCAAAAAAATATTTTTTCTATAAAATTGTTTTGTGTAAAAGCGCCAAAACATAAAAAAATATACAGTAAGTGTAGTATCGCTGTAAACGTATTGACCCGAAGAATAACGCTGCCTGATTACTTTTACCACACGCAGAACGGCATTAAAAAAAATTTCAAAAAACAATTCCTGAATTGTTGGTTTTTGTTAATTTTACCTCCCAAAAAACGGAATAGAAAGCGATCAAAAAATGTCCCGTACCCAAAAATGGTACCAATAAAAATGTCAACTCGTCCCGCAAAAAACAAGAAGGCACATGACTGTCGGCCGAAATATGGAAAAATTATAGCTCTCAAAATATGGCGATGCAAAAACTAGACTTTGCAAAAAAAAAAGCGTCTTTTAGTGTGTGACAGCTGTCAGTCATGAAAACCCGATATAAATCTGGTATCTCTGTAATCGCACCGACCCGAACAATAAAGTAATCTAATCAGTTATATCACACTAGGAACGGCGTAAAAAAATAAATAAAACCAATTCTTCACCTGCTACTGATTTGTTTATTATGTCTCCCAAAGATCGCAATATGGCTCGGCACACATTTATCCTGCGCTCTGCGCTGAGCACTTACGCCAGAGTTTCCGTGTAAATCTCTGAAATATGTGATTCAGCCGGAACCCATGACGGAAGATTCCCTGTAATGAGGCAGATATAGGCCACTGTGGATGAAGTTTGGCCTGTGATCTCACAGTGTCATTTGTTTTAGGCGTGCATAAAAGTGCGGTTGGCCACAGTTTTGTGCACTTCTGAAAAAAAGGACACCACTAAACAGAGGCCAGATGGAGTCCAGAGCAACTCTGCTGCCTCATTACAGTGAATGGATCCTGCAGGGGTTTCATCTGAATTACAACACTTGGAAATTTAGATGGAAACTCCGATGTAAGTGCTCAGCCTAGAGCGCCGGATAAATGTTACGTAAAATGTTCCCAATAAAAGCTTCAACTCAGTCCTCAAAAAAAGCTAGTCCCCACTCAGGTCCGTCATCTGTTAAAAATATAAGGGACTTCCAAGTTACTGGTAGCAGAAAGGCTCTGGAAAAGCAAAATGGCCCTTGCCCCCCAAAAGAAATTCAGAAAATTTTGTGCTCCCAAATCCAAATGCCTATTCTACAATAATTTGTTCTTCAATTGTCAAATAGCGCTCCGTCCCCCCAGATCTCGCCGTATGGCTGAGCGGTACGATACAGCCACATATGGGGTATTGCCACTTTTAGAAGAAATTGTGTGACACATTTCGGCACCATTTTTACCCATTGCCCTGTGTGAAAATGTAAAATCTGAGGGTAAAACATTTTTTGTGGTAAAAATATAATTATGCTTTTTTTCACTGCCCAATGGTATAAATTTAAAAATAAAAAAATACTCACTACTTCCCTAGATGAATTCCTTGAGAGGTGTAGTTTACAAAATGGGGTCACTTGTGGGGGTTTCTGCTGTTTCGGCATGTCAGCGACTCTTCAAATGTGACATGGTGTCTGCTGCCTATCCCAGCCAACATAGCGCTCCTTTCTCTTCCGAACCCTGCCGTACACCAAAGCAGTGCTTTTCCCCCACATATGGGGTATCGGCGTACTCAGGAGAAATTGCACAACAAATTTCATGGTGCAATTTATCCTGTTACCCTTATGATAATGCAAAATTAGGGAATGAAAAACATTTTTTGTGGGAAAACTGTGAAAATTTTATTTTTATGGCTCAATATTATAAACTTCTGTGAAGCAGCTGGGGGTGCAAGGTGCTCACCACACATCTAGATAAGTTCCCTAAGGGGTCTAGTTTCCAAAATGGTGTCACTTGTGGGGGGTTTCCACTGTTTAGGCACATCAGGGGCTCCCCAAATGCAACATGGCGTCCGCTAATTATTCAAACAAATTTTACATTCAAAAAGTCAAATGGCGCTCCTTCCCTTCCGAGCCCTGCTGTGCGCCCAAACAGTGGTTTTCCCTCACATATGGGGTATCACCGCGCTCAAGAGAAATTGCACAAAAAATTTTGGGGTCCATTTTTTCCTGTTACCCCTGCGAAAATAAAAAAAAATTGGGTCTAACGTAACATTTTTGTGAAAAAAGTTAAATGTTAATTTTTTTCTTCCACATTCCAAAAATTCCTGTGAAGCACCTGAAGGGTTAATAAAGTTCTTGAATGTGGTTTTGAGCACCTTGAGGGGTGCAGTTTTTAGAATGGTGTCACTTTTGGGTATTTTCTGTCATAAAGACCCCTCAAAGTGACTTCAAATAAGATATGGTCCCTAAAAAAATGTTTTGTAAATTTTGTTGGAAAAATGAGAAGTCGCTGGTCAACTTTTAACCCTTATAGCTCCCTAAAAAAAAAAAAAATTTTGGTTCCAAAATTGTGCTGATGTAAAGTGATATCAAAGAAATTTTACCACTATCATGAAGTACAATATGTCACGAAAAAACAATCTCAGAATCAGGGGAATCCATTGAAGTGTTCCAGAGTAATTACCTCATAAAGTGACAGTGGTCAGAATTGAAAAAATTGGCCCGGTCACGAAGGCAAAAACAGGCTCTGGTGCGAAGTGGTTAAAGAAGTTGGCCACAACTTTTTATTATGACCCCAATGTATCCCCCCGGGACCCATAAGTGTCTTTGTAATTACCTTCTGTTGCAGGTTCTGCCTGTGAGCAGAACTATCGGTGGCCGCTCACAGGTATCACGTGACCCCGCCACTGATGTCACGTCAAGTGAGGCGTGACATCAGTGACGCGGTCCCCGCGGTGGCTGCTGGGTTGTGGGCGGGATTTCCCCGTGCATCACACCCAGCATCCACCGCGCGCTTTCCCGATGAATGAGGAGAGGGAGAGCGCGCGGTGGATGCTGGGTGTGATGTGCGGGGTAACTCCGCCCACAACCCAGCATCCATCGGTGGAACGCAGAAGAGAGAGACCCCCGGCTGCAGCCTGGACTTGTGACGTCAGCGGATGTCAAGAGCCGGCTACAGCCGGGGATCACGTGATGCCTGTGAGCAACCAGCGATACTGCCTGTGAGCGGCGCTAACTGCAACAGAAGGTAATTACAAAAACACTTATGGGCCCCGGGGGGATACATTGGGAGGGGGTAATAAGTGGTGGACAACCCCTTTAAGAGGATATAACTTTAATGGGAGCACTTCTTTAAAAGATTATTTTGATTCTCCCACTGAGAACAATCTTTTTTCAACTGGCTAACATGGTATCAAAAGCTTTTCTTTCTTTTGATTTCTAACAAGGAAACATTGAACTCTTCCCCCAAGTCGGCAATCATGTGGGGGGCGCTTACCAGGGCTGTGGAGTTGGTAAGCCAAACCTCCGACTCCGACTCCCTCATACATGGCTCATGTTTAAGTGATACATTTACTGTAGCACAGATTCATCTTAGCTAAAAGTCTAGACCCTTAGCTCAGGAATAGGACAGACATTTAAAGGACATTTTAGAACTTTCCCAAATTCTTATGGAAAAATATTCCCCACAAACTGCATTGAACTACTGTACCCAGTTTATTATATATTTTAGGAGTCGGTCCATTTTCATACCGACTCCACAGCCCTGGCGCTTACGCGTTTCAGGAATGTGGGACAAAAGAAAAGTGCTGAACACCAGAATATGGTCTGGGGGCCACTTGTTTTTAGATACCAGTGTGCTTGTGCTGTTGGAGCTCAGAGCCATGCCCGGGCTGTGTAGGCCTCACCTGGGCAGCCAGAGGGGATGGCACTAATGGTGGCCAGCTTTACCACGGCAGGTATAACATTTCTATAGAAATCTGGAGGAACCGTGCAGAAGCTGCAATATTATCTGCAGACAGTAGTGATGTAGGGGAGTACTGAGTGCAGCTGCAGAACACACACAGATAGATATACATACATAGGGTGGTCCAAAAGTAGGTGGACAGAAAGTGTAATAAGGTTATGAAGGGGGAGATTTATCAAACATGGTGTAAAGCAGGGGTCTCAAACACGTGGCCCGGGGGCCACATGCGGCCCCTGAGGCTTCTTTATGCGGCCCGCAGGCACAGACCCCTTGATGATCCTGACCAGGTCCAGGAGGAGCCGCCGACAGCAGCGCTGAATTGCCGCGCAGAGACCGTCTTCCAGCACTGCATTTCCAATGCCAGCCGCCGGCCAATCAGAGGCCAGCAGCTGATATCTGCGTGTCGGCGCAGCAAGTATGACGTCATTGCCATGCGCAGATGTCAGCTGCTGGCCTCTGATTGGCCGGCGGCTGGCATTGGAAATGCTGTGCTGGGAGACCGTTTGTGTGTGCAATGCAGCGCTGCTGTCGGCGCCTCCTCCTGGACCAGGTCGGGATCGTCAAGGGGTTTGATTCGGTGGTGCCTGCGGGCCACATCTGCAGGAAGGACGCCGAGGGAACGGAGGACAGGTGAGAATCATCTTTTTTTTTCTATTTTATGTGTGTGAAGAACAGCACATGGGGCACATAGCCACAAGAGGGGACCTGGATGGGGCACATAGCCACAAGATGGGGACCGGGACGGGGCACATAGCCACAAGATGTTTGGCATTATTACTATATGATGCTAATTGTAAAACAATATTACTGTATGTGGCCAACTGGGGGAAACAAAATTGTAAAAAAATCAAAAAAATAAAAGTAAAGCATTAAAAAACATTGGGCACTAAAAATGCTGTTTTATATGTAAACTAAAGTAAACACAAAAAAGTGCACGTTTATTATCGCCACATCCATAACGACCCAAGCCATAAAAAAAATAAACACGGCAAAAATGTTCAAAAGGTGTATACAAAAAAAAATGGTATCACTAAAAATGTCACATTGAACAAAGAATGCGGCCCCCCAAATTCAAATTTTTTTCCCTTGTGCGGCCCATATACCCAGCCGAGTTTGAGACCCCTGATGTAAAATGATTATGTGGAGTGATGAAGCTTCTTTCAAATTATCCGGCCATATTAACAGACATAATTGTATTTACTGGTATAATGAGAACATGCATTTAACATTAGAGCAACAACTAAATGAGCTCGGTGTCAATGTTTGGGGTGGTATTTCAAGTTTTGGTGTTTTAGGACCAATATTTTTTGATGGAACAGTCACAGGAGATAAGTATCTCGAAATTCTAATGAATCAAGTTGTTCCGCAGTTACAGCAACAGCCTAATTCAAATGACCTTTATTTCCAACAAGATGGGGCCCCTCCACATTATTCAAGAGTAGTCCGCGAGTATCTTGATGAAACATTTCCTAATAAATGGATTGGCCGAAGAGGACCACTTGATTGGACGGCACATTCACCAGACTTGACCCCAATGGATTTTTTCTTTAGGGGAGTACTCAAGGACAAAGTTTAGGCGGTGTGCCCACGATGCATTTTTTAAGCATTTCCGCAGTGGCAAAAACGCTGCAGAAACGCTTAAAAAAAGCATGGTAGAAGGCCTGCCATGTTCCCCAATGATAATCCGCATGTGCTGTGCATATGCTGCGGAAAATTTCCGCTGCGGATTATCATTGCGGAAAAAAACGCAGCACTACCAATTATTTTGCGCAAGGGCTGCGTTTTCGCCACCACTGACTTGCATTAGAACGCATGCATTCCACTTCACTAGATAAGCACATGCGGAATACATGCGTTCAATGTGCGGATGGTACCCAGGTCTAGAGGAGAGGAGACTCTCCTCTGGACCCAGGTACCATAGAAACTGTAAAAAAAAAAAAAAAAAAAAAGAATAAAATAAAAACTAAAAATATTATATTTACCTTCTGACGGCCCCAGCTGCGCATGTCAGTGCTTGCCGGCAGCTCATGATGGACTGGAGGACCAGCACTGACGTCATAGTCATGTGACGGGTCAAGCGATGCTGATGTCGGCAGGTCCTTCAGTGTACCGCGATCTGCCGGCAGCCAGGACCGAGCGAAGCAAGACTGCGGGGGCCATCAGAAGGTAAGTATAGATTTATTTTTTTACATTCTTTGGGGTCACACTATATAAATCCATGCAACCCGCATGGATTTATATAGTGTGACCAAGTTGTCAAGCACTTTCCAAGTGATGCTAAAATTGCTTGGAGAGCGCTTGTCAACCCGCATGCGGAAATGTGAGTGAAGAACGCTTCACATCCGCAAGTCCCTGGCAGGAAAAACGCATGTACAATCCACATGTACAATCCACATGCGTTTTTTCTGCCAGGGAGATGCAGAAACGCTCAGGAAAAATCCGGAGCATTTCTGCATCGTGGGCACATAGCCTTATAGTCGAAAACGAAAAAGTGTTAGTGATTTGAAAAATTACATAAGAGATGCATTTCAAGAAATTAATACCCAAAGAGACTTGTGCAAAAAAGTTTGTGGAAGTGTAAGAGGCGACTTCAAAGCTGTGCAAATTGTAATGGAAAACAGTTTGAGCACCTGCGGTGATAAAATTTAAGGGCTTTTGTATTATTGTTCAGAATAAAATGTAATTGTGAATGTTATGCTTGTGTTAGTAAATATAATGTTATATATAAATCTAAATAAATGTTATTGTTTTCTGGCCACCCTGTATATACACAGAGGCAAAGCTCAGCCCGCCTGCTCCTGCCCGGCCATACTCACACACTCAGACTCCTTCCCATCTCTAGCCGCAGCAGCAGGCGCCGTCGCCGTCACCTCCCCTCTCCTGCTGCCCACTTCCCGGCCCTCGGTCCTGCAGGGCTGCCCTGGCCGCTCTGCGGAGACCACACTGTCACTCCCGGACTCCTCTTCTTCCTCCTCTTCGCTGTCCTGGGACGCACGTCTCCTCCGACGCCTCCTGTCCGCCATGTCGGTAAAGAGAGAATCCGCGGGGTTGCAGAAGGAAAACTACATTTCCCGGTGTGCACCGCGCTCCACGGAACGTTCCATCCGCAAGGAGAAGAAAAAATACTACACTTCCCGGCGTCCAATGTGCTAAACGATGGCGGGAAATCTCGCGATATCTCAGCAGCGCGCCCCCCATGATGCTTTGCAGGAATGTAGTGGTGACGTCAGCAGTGGCGGATTAGCTGAGGTGCGGGTGGCGAGGCGCTTCCATCTTATTATGGGTTTTGTTAGTGTTGCTATGGTAACGGCTAAGGTTGCTGGGCTTAAGCACGTGAGGGACGCCATTTTGCGGCTTGTTTTATAAACTACAACTCCCAGCATCCCCGCATAGTCTATAGCGCTGCAGGCGGAATGTAGGAACGTGACTAGACGCCATGTAACGCCTGAACCTGCAGGGCGGAGAGAGGACGGAGCTTATTTATCTCACAATGTGCTGCAAAAGTGGGATGAAATGGTGAAAGAATGAAATGCCGCCATTGTTTTTTGTGTTTTGTTTTTATTCACCCTATGGTAAAGATGAGTGAAGCCGATTCTCCAGGTCGGTGTGATGACGGCGATACCAAACGTCTATGGTTTTTATGTAATTGGTAAAAAACAATTCTGGAGTGTGCCACAATGTTTCCCTGGTGTCCTGGCGTTTTTCTTTTTCCGGTGGCCCAGCGGTGTGTGGCGAGCTGACGCTTGTATTGATACCAATCTGGGGCAGATACGACATTCTGATCACTGTGTATTGCACTTTTCAGGGAGAAGCAGTGACTGAAAATTCTGAATTATACGCGGAAGGGATGGTCCCTGCAGGGCTCAGTCCCACGACCGTCACTGCTCAGTCCCACGCCCCATCACTGCTCAGTCCCACGCCCCGTCACTGCTCAGTCCCACGCCCCGTCACTGCTCAGTCCCACGCCCCGTCACTGCTCAGTCCCACGCCCCGTCACTGCTCAGTCCCACGCCCCGTCACTGCTCAGTCCCACGCCCGTCACTGCTCAGTCCCACGCCCCGTCACTGCTCAGTCCCACGCCCCGTCACTGCTCAGTCCCACGCCCGTCACTGCTCAGTCCCACGCCCCGTCACTGCTCAGTCCCACGCCCCGTCACTGCTCAGTCCCACGCCCCGTCACTGCTCAGTCCCACGCCCCGTCACTGCTCAGTCCCACGCCCCGTCACTGCTCAGTCCCACGCCCCAGCACTGCTCAGTCCCACGCCCCGTCACTGCTCAGTCCCACGCCCCGTCACTGCTCAGTCCCACGCCCCGTCACTGCTCAGTCCCACGCCCCGTCACTGCTCAGTCCCACGCCCCGTCACTGCTCAGTCCCACGCCCCGTCACTGCTCAGTCCCACGCCCCGTCACTGCTCAGTCCCACGCCCCGTCACTGCTCAGTCCCACGCCCCGTCACTGCTCAGTCCCACGCCCGTCACTGCTCAGTCCCACGCCCGTCACTGCTCAGTCCCACGCCCGTCACTGCTCAGTCCCACGCCCCGTCACTGCTCAGTCCCACGCCCCGTCACTGCTCAGTCCCACGCCCCGTCACTGCTCAGTCCCACGCCCCGTCACTGCTCAGTCCCACGCCCCGTCACTGCTCAGTCCCATGACCGTCACTGCTCAGTCCCACGCCCGTCACTGCTCAGTCCCACGCCCGTCACTGCTCAGTCCCACGCCCCGTCACTGCTCAGTCCCACGCCCCGTCACTGCTCAGTCCCACGCCCCGTCACTGCTCAGTCCCACGCCCCGTCACTGCTCAGTCCCACGCCCCGTCACTGCTCAGTCCCACGCCCCGTCACTGCTCAGTCCCACGCCCCGTCACTGCTCAGTCCCAAGCCCCGTCACTGCTCAGTCCCACGCCCCGTCACTGCTCAGTCCCACGCCCCGTCACTGCTCAGTCCCACGCCCCGTCACTGCTCAGTCCCACGCCCCGTCACTGCTCAGTCCCACGCCCCGTCACTGCTCAGTCCCACGCCCCGTCACTGCTCAGTCCCACGCCCCGTCACTGCTCAGTCCCACGCCCCGTCACTGCTCAGTCCCACGCCCCGTCACTGCTCAGTCCCACGCCCCGTCACTGCTCAGTCCCACGCCCGTCACTGCTCAGTCCCACGCCCCGTCACTGCTCAGTCCCACGCCCCGTCACTGCTCAGTCCCACGCCCCGTCACTGCTCAGTCCCACGCCCCGTCACTGCTCAGTCCCACGCCCCGTCACTGCTCAGTCCCACGCCCCGTCACTGCTCAGTCCCACGCCCCGTCACTGCTCAGTCCCACGCCCCGTCACTGCTCAGTCCCACGCCCCGTCACTGCTCAGTCCCACGCCCGTCACTGCTCAGTCCCACGCCCGTCACTGCTCAGTCCCACGCCCCGTCACTGCTCAGTCCCACGCCCCGTCACTGCTCAGTCCCACGCCCCGTCACTGCTCAGTCCCACGCCCCGTCACTGCTCAGTCCCACGCCCCGTCACTGCTCAGTCCCACGCCCCGTCACTGCTCAGTCCCACGCCCCGTCACTGCTCAGTCCCACGCCCCGTCACTGCTCAGTCCCACGCCCCGTCACTGCTCAGTCCCACGCCCCGTCACTGTTCAGTCCCACGCCCGTCACTGCTCAGTCCCACGCCCCTTCACTGCTCAGTCCCACGCCCCTTCACTGCTCAGTCCCACGCCCCGTCACTGCTCAGTCCCACGCCCCGTCACTGCTCAGTCCCACGCCCCGTCACTGCTCAGTCCCACGCCCCGTCACTGCTCAGTCCCACGCCCCGTCACTGCTCAGTCCCACGCCCCGTCACTGCTCAGTCCCACGCCCGTCACTGCTCAGCTGTTCTCCCCGGTTCTTTTTTTTGCTAAACAATAATAAAGAAAAACATTTGATAATGAAAAAAATAGTAATTTTTTATGTGTTTTGTAAAAAATAATGAACATCACTAATCATCAAATAACATGGACATATTTGGGGTCCACTTCATCGAATTCAAACAGTCCCGTCCCAAATTACTTTCAAGTCCACACTCACTGCAGCAAAACAAACCTACTTCTCATCTCTCATATCCTCCATCTCACCACCCTAAACAGCTATTCAGTCAGTACTTTCAATTCTCTCCCCCGTCCCCCAGCTGCCCCGCCCTCCCCACTCATCTTAGCTGAAGACTTTGCCTCACTCTTCAAGAAGAAGATTGACAGCATAAGGCAAAGTCCCCACAGCCCCTTCTCAGAATTACTCAACTCTCCTCCAAAACAAGCTTCTTCGCCATTACAAATCAACTTTCCTCTTTACTCTCCAAGTCACATCTCACCACCTGTGAACTTGACCCAATCCTGTCCCACCTCATCGCAAACCTCACTGCAGTCTTCATCCCAACCCTAACCCACCTCTTCAACCTGTCACTAACAACTGGCGTCATTCAGCGTCTCCCACTCACACACCACCTCCTCATCTCGCCCCCTATCTGTCGGTGTCCCCATAGGTTCAGTTCTAGGACCTCTGCTCTTCTCCATCTACACCTTCGGCCTGGGACAGGCTTTCAATATCACCTCTATGCTGATGACACAGATCTTCCTCTCTGGACCCGATATCACCTCCTCACTAACCAGAATCCCACAATGTCTGTCCGTTATTTCATATTCTCTGCTAGATTACTAAAACTTCATATGGATAAAACTAAATTCATCATCTTTCCACCATCTCATTCACCCCCCCCCCACCCGACCTATCTATCAATGTCAATGGCTGTTCACTCTCCTCAGTCCCGCAAGCTCGCTGCCTTGGAGTAACCCTTGACTCTGATCTCTCCTTCAAACCTCATATCCAAGCCCTTTCCACTTCATGCCGACTCCGACTCAAAAATATTTCCCAGATCCGCACATTCCTTAACCACGAATCTGCAAAAACCCTATTGCACACCCTCATCATCTCCCTCCTCGACTACTGCAACCCCCTGCTCTGCGGCCCCCCTTCTACCACTCTCGCACCCCTGCAATCTATCCTAAACTCTGCTGCCCGACTAATCTACATGTCCCCCCGCTATTCCCCGGCCTCTCCCCTCTGCCAATCCCTGCACTGGCTCCCCATTGCCCAGAGACTCAAGTTCAAGACCCTAACCATGGCATACAAAGCCGTCCACAACCTGTCTCCTCCATACATCTGTGACCTTGTCTCCCAGTACTTATCTGCACGCAACCTCCGATCCTCACAAGATCTCCTTCTCTACTCCCCTCTTATCTCCTCTTCCCACAATCGCATACAAGATTTCTCCCGTGCATCCCCCCTACTCTGGAACTCTTTACCCCAACACATCAGACTCTCCCCTACCGTGGAAACCTTCAAAAGAAACCTGAAGACCCACCTTTTCCGACAAGCCTACAACCTGCAGTAACCATTGCTGCATGACCAGCTCTACCCTCACCTACTGTATCCTCACCCCCCCCTTGAGGAAGCTAGTGCGAAATGCGCATTGGGGCCAGGGGTCACGTGGTAAGTGGGTCCTAACAGCTTTCCTGACTGGTAATAGCATGTAATACATGATTCAACACCGCAAAATTAGATATTCTTGCTTGATTCAGTGAGGTGACACTAACTTGGGTTTGAGATTTCAGCACAGGGTAACTGTGTACTGGGTACATGAGCACTGATAGTTTGCAGCCTGCATTCATGATTGCACTTGAGGCATAGACTGAGATATGTATATAATGGCGTGCTGTTAAACTGTGACTTGTGTTTTCTCTGCCTGCTGTTTGCTACTTCCCGTGGAGAGGGGAAGATAAAGCCCTTCTGATTACTAAAAAAGACTGGTGTTAAACTGTTTATTGCAATGTGATTTGATTGATGTTAATGCCACTCAGGATATACACTTGTAAACCTGCAAACCACCCCAATTGATCGGTTCATCATTTACTACGGTTCACTGTCTGTTAAATAACTGTTGTTTTTAATTGTTTGTCAGCATATATGTAAAATAAATGGATTTATACTTTTTCACAAAAATTGCTGCATGTGTAATTACTCTGTTTTTCTAAGTAAAATCCTCACCCCCCCTTCTAGATTGTGAGCCCTCCTGTACCAGTAGGTGACTTGTTTTTGTTCAAACTATAGTACTTGTTGTTTGCTATGTATACCCCTTTTTCACATGTAAAGCGCCATGGAATTAATGGCGCTATACCAATAATTTATACTTACCTAATTGTCTTTCTTTTATTATGTAGGCTCATATGCATTTATTATTTTTATTGGTATTGTTTCTCTTTTCTTTTGTCATTCCTTTTCTTTTTTATGTTTTTTTCTTTCACTTTCTTTTCTTCATATATTTTTCACATTTCACTGTATTTTTTGGCCTAATTATATTGCAACATATATCAATGCCCATAAGGTCAATGGCAACCACTTTATATCCCTGATAGAGAACCAAACAGGGCCTCTTCAAAGCCTTCCCAGAGAATAATAGTAAGGATTAATGCACTAATCTCATATGGGGGGCAAATAAGAAAAAAAAGAAACTATGGGGCAATTAAATATAATAAATTTATTACATAAATATAATAACAACAATATAATACAAACAATGGAAAACGGAGAGAAGTACGACTAAAAATATAGGGAAACGATGTGATCCCTACAAGATATAAGAAAAAAATCCCCCAACACTGTGCTCCTAATAAGTGATAAACATCACATATAGACCTAAAAAAATATTTTAATATATGTACAAAATACTCTGCAATATGTAGAAGAGTGATAATGAGTAATATCTACAAATATATACAACAAGGCCTATAAGAACAACATCAAAATGTGTACAATATTTAAATAGGATACATAGATGAGTACATGCAAACTAATCCATGGTATAATAGAATGGTATAGGGTTAGAACTGCTATAACAGTATAATAATGCATACACCAGAGCACATGTCTAGCATGTGCATGAGATAACAGAATGTCCCATGCAGCAGTCACTGTGTAGGGATAGTCTCAGTGTAAATATCAGGACAACTGTCAGTTAGAAACAGTATCTTGAGACATGGTGTATGGCCAAGATTAGAAGGAGCACAGGTGGGCAGGTACCTTGATGCGCGTTTCACTACACTGGGCTTCATCAAGAGGAGTGGTTAAAGTTAATAGGTGGGTACTATTTAAATAATTATGGTGTGTCATGCAGCAAATCGGTGTGTTGCCCATCATGATGCTTCACTCCTGTGATGACGCAGGCCGGCGTATGATGGGAAAGAGGACAACGTCTTCACTCCCATCACCACGGCCACCCAACACGACGCGTGCCACCACCAGGGCAGGACAGCGCATGTGTTGGGGCACGTCTGTGCTGAATACAGGCAGTGAGGGATCTGAACAAATCAGCGCACATCTCGTCATGATGCCCTGCTCCCGTGATGATGCAGGTCAGCGCGCACCGTGTATGACAGGAGGGAGGACGACGTCGTCATCACGATAACGCTGCAACAGCCACACCACCACAAGAATAGAGCAGTAAGGGGTCTGCAGCTAGGATGAATGGAAGTGAGTGTGAACATCATACATAAAGATAAAAATGTAAAGATTATTTCGGAATTACACTAATAATATGACCGTGAATAATAAGATCAGTGTAACATCATATAATGAGAACAGTGTATGAAATGCATAAAAATATATAATTTAATAAAAAAAGGTAAGTGCATAAGTATGAAATAGATATGAAGACGAAAACTCCAATATTATATACAATGAATACAATGCTGCAGAGTCCAGATTGAATTAAAGTAAATGGCATCAATGTGAGATATGTCACACCTGAGAGAATATCAAACAATAGACATAATAACTATACAATGCTGCAGAGTCCAGATTGAATTAAAGTAAATGGCATCAATGTGAGATATGTCACACCTGAGAGAATATCAAACAATAGACATAATAACTATACAATGCTGCAGAGTCCAGATTGAATTAAAGTAAATGGCATCAATGTGAGATATGTCACACCTGAGAGAATATCAAACAATAGACATAATAACTATCAGCAATACAGAAAGTTAAAAAATACATATATACCCACCAGTATAAAACATAGCGTAATATATTTAAAGAAAAGACTTGAAACTGACTGTTTCGTTGAGACCTTTGGGTGCTACCGTATTCTGCGTAATTATCCAACATGTTTCCTTTCAAAGGAGTTTTTGTTTAATAGCACCACCTCTAATACCCATGAAAACGTGGTCAATGGCACATGCTAAAAAGCCCTTATGGTTGCAATTATGGACTTAAAAAAAATGTTTAGGAATAGTTTTCAATTGATGGGGATCTTGGCAGGTAGCCGCATTCTTGATGTCTCTGATGTGTTCTTGGACACGTAATTTAAAGGGTCTTGTGGTCATACCTATATGAATAAAGCCGCATGGGCAGCTAGCGTATTAAATTACTGCCTCCGTATCAAAGGTAATGTGGTGAACAATCCTAAACGTTTTATCTCTTAGAGTTAGAAAATTCAGCCGTTTCGAGAATATATTTGCAGGCGGAACATCCACCGCAGGAGAAACAGACCCAAGGGGGAACTTTTGCTCCCAAAGAGGTAGCGACCCCTGGAAGGGATGTAATGGCTGTTAGATAGCATATTACCAAGGGCGCGTGATCTCCGCCAGGTGACGAGTGGGTGCTTAGTAAGCTGTTTCTGAAGATCCTTATCGGTAAGGAGGATAGGCCAATGTGTTGAAAGGATATTTTTGATTGCTAACCAGTTTGCATTAAAGGTGGTAATAAACCTATGTGTTGAATCAGATTTCGTGTTTTTGTATTTTTTGGAGTTCATTAAGAGGGTTTGTCTGCCTGTATGTGATGTGAGAAAAGGAAACCTTTTCTCACATCACATCACTATTGTAACCTCTGTTGCGGAATCTATGGGTAAGATCTTCAGCTTGGTTATAGAACTTTTGGTCATTGGAGCAAATGCGGAAAGCTCTTAAAAATTGGCCTATTAGAGTCAAGCTTTTGAGTTTTGGACGGTGTGATGAAGTAAAATGTAGTAGGGCATTTGTAGATGCCTCCTTACGAAAAATGTCGGTACTAATAGTCCCATCAGATGATTTTGAAATCATAAAATGGAGGAAATTAATCTGTAACTGCCTATATTTCCAAGTAAGCTTAGTATTCAAATCATTGACATTAAGATATCCCAGAAATTCGTCTAGCTACAACGTGGAGCCCTGTCAAATAAATAGTACATCGTCGATGTAACGACACCATGAAATATTAGCATCATTGCCAGGTGTGTTCAGGACCGTTTCCCTCTCCCACAGCCCCAGGAATAAATGAGCACATTTATATTCCTGATATCTCTGCCCTCTTCTAATATGGTTACCGCTGGTGCACATGCCGGCTACCGCCCCTTCACCTTCTGCATCGATGATGGCATCCATCTGGGACACGAGCGGGGTGCTGACGCCACAGGAAACATTTCCTTTCACCCGCCGCGTCACCAGGATGGCTGGAAGTGATGGGCACTGTCGCGCATTCACCGTATTCAGGGATCTGACGATACTCACCTGTGGGTTGCCCTATATTAGATAGATGTACACATACATACATATGTCGTCCCCCCCTTCCCAAGGAAATCCTTGCGAAACACATGTTGGGTTTTGTGAGTCACATTGGGACAGATTGAGCTAGGGTAAGCAATTGTGCATATGAATATGCCTTGTGCAGTCAGTGTATTGTATAGTCACTGTATTGCACAGTCAGTATTAGTACTCTTACTTAGTCCTGGTCTATATTATTATAATGCTGCTCTAGCATATGTTTCTGTACTGTCATGCTACCATTTTTTACTTTCATCTGACTGCAATTTTTGAGCAATTGTACTTGCCCCGCTATATTTGTGGCCATTTCTGTTTGAGCCTTTACCCCCCTTTGCCAATTTTTAATTGCATTGTTATATGGAATTTTTGCAGTTTAATAAAGTGACATGTTTTTTATCCAAGAATTATAAGTATTATTTATTATTATAGCGCCATTTCTTCCATGGTGCTTTACATGTGAAAAGGGGTAAATAAGGATATGTGACTCCATATCTTTTTTTGTAGTAATCATGCTGTGGTTTGGAGTTTTTTCATATGTTGATACTAACTTTTATGAGGCCTATGGCCCCTTACTTCCCTACTACTATTTCCCATGTTCGGGTATTTATCTTAGCAGGGAGAAAACTGTAGACCTAGATGTATGCTATGTGTGAGGTTTATAGTATAGTATTATGCCCAGATACTTATTCTTGCAGTGTGCATCTGCAGTGATCTAGATTTATTGGATCGAGAACATGGACTCCAACTCCCAGCATGCTTTGTGCTACTGTGTCCTTAAATGCAGGTCATGGAGCCCCTCCCTGAGGAGTCACACATACCCAGACATTGTGCTATTTTAGAAAACGGCAGCGTAACAGTCATTTTATGTGATGGACTATCTGCTGTGAAGGTTCAGCGCATCCCAGAGCGAACAGGATAAACCTGCAGCATTTCCTTTTAATTATCCCTTCCTGAAGCTGAGCTCATCCTAATGGTTTCATAGTGGTGGGGGTTGTTCTTATTTTAGCCTTTTTTTTCTTAACACATATAAAATGGAGACATGTACAAACTGCATGAAGCACACAACCAGAGCAGTAATTTTTGGCTGGGTAGTATCTACTACAAAGAATATGTAAGAGCTGATATGTTACTAGTCAATAATTATCCGCAGGAGAGATGGGCATCTAGCCAAAAATATATCTGCATTGTGCTGAGGAAGTAACAGAGATAACATATTTTGTCTATTGCCATTTTTACTGCTTCTGTGCAACCCTTAAAGGGATTGAACACCATTTTAGTTTCTGCATACACCAATCTTTGTAGATGTTAATTTCATCTGCTTTTAATCCTTATTAAGCCTGACTTCACTTCCATCTTTGCGAGCATTAATTCATTGTACATGATCATTTCATTTTACTGTGTCCGCTCCCAAATGCTGTAAGGTCATCTCACCTCAACGACTATGGCCCATGTTGGCCTGCATACTTGTTCCTTTTTGCATCTTATTGCCTCCTCGTGTCTTAACAAGTTGATTAGTTGTTAAACGAGCTAAATTGGCCCTTATTCTAAACAGAAACTCGCTATAACTATAGACCTAGCCAAGGGGAAGGCACCTGTGCAGATTTTATCAAAGTGCCAGGCAGTTAAGCATGGCAGTTGGACAGGGCATGTGACGGGTAAGTCATGCAAGACATTCAAACAAATGTGTTCACATACAGCTCACATGCTCTTTTCACATTGTTGAACCACACAGATTCATTCACTCCCACCATACAATGCAAAGGCACTCTCTCAAATCACTGAACCAACTGCTCACTCTCTCTATTTTCCTTCTCCTAGTCACAGGAGATAACTCCCCTAAACTGGGCTCCACTTGTAATTTAGTAAATTTAACTCCTCTGCTACACACATAAACTCTGCTAATCTCATTTATATTCTTTGCATGCCTTCTCCTGTATCCTTGAATTGTGCCCTTGAAGTTCATGGACAGAGTGTAACAAACTCTCCTACTTCCATGACCTTTTCCTTTCAAATTCTCTTAACCTTCTGGCTTTTACTGAAACCTGGATCCAGCAGTCGGACAACTTCTCAACTGCTGCTCTCTCGTATGGTGGCCTACATTTTTCACATACACCCAGACATGAGAACAAACAAGGTCGAGTTGTTGGTCTGCTTCTTTCATCACAATGTGCTTTTCAGGCTATTCCCTCAGTACCCTTCCCACTCTCATCATGGGGGACTTAAGCATCCTTATTGATAATCCCCTCTCCCCATCTGCCACTCATCTTTTATCTCTCAACTTCTCTCATCCTTTCAGTTTGCCAACTCTCCTACACATGAAGATGGGAATACACTGGACCTGGTCTTCTCCCAGCTCTGCTCGGTGTATGACTTTACTAACTCCCATCTTCCGCTCTCTGACCACAACCTTCTTTCGCTCTCTGACCACAACCTTCTTTCATTCTCTGTCAAGAACTGTCACCCCACTCCTGACACCCCCACTTACCACACTCATAGAAATATACGTGTCATTAATACCCAGCAACTTTTGAAGAATTTGCAGCCATCATTGGCTCCAATCGCCTCTCTCGCATATCCTGACTCTGTTCTGAAACATTATAATAAAATACTGGAAAGTGTCCCTTAATGAAGGTACACTAACTACACAAAGAACAACTAGGCACAGATGTCGGCAACCCTGGCACACGCTGCAAACACGTTTTCTGCAACGTTGCTAAAGGTGTGCTGAGTGGAGAAAATCCCTTTTGGCTTAAGTTTTCATTCATTTTAAATGTATGCTTAAAGCATATAACTCTGCCCTTTACCTCTCCAAAAAACCTACTTCACCACCCTTATCTCCTCATTATCCAACAATCCTAAACTACTCTTGGACACTTTTCACTCCCTCCTCCGTCCAAAAGCGCAGGCCCTGATCACCAACCTCAGCGCTGACAATCGGGACAATTAAGGAAAAATTGCCCATATCCGACAGGAAATTTTCTCCCAATGCCCTAATATCATGGATCCTCTTCCCTCCCACACTTCATCAAGTTCACTTTCTGTCTTTGAACTGGTCACAGAGGTTACCAGGCTCCTCACTTTTTCTTGCTGTACATTCTGCACCAGTGGCCCTATTCACTGTCACCTTCAGGCTTCTTCCCGGCTGCCACCACTCACCTAAAATATTAAACCTTTCACTTTCTTTTGGTATCCTTCTCTCCTCTTTCAAACACGCCATCATGCACCTATTCTTTTAAAAAAATCCCTTGACCAAAATTGCACTGCTACCTACAGACCTGTCTCTGATATCTCCTTTATCGCTAAACTGGAACCCTTGGTCTAACCGTCTAATTCTCTCTTTCAGATAACTCTCTTCTTGACCCTTTACAATCCAGTTTCCACTCCTTACACTCTACAGAAACTGTCTTAACTAAAGTCTCAAACGATCTACTAACAGCTAAATCTAATGGTCACTACTCTCTCCCGATTCTCCTGCATCTCACTTCAGCATTCGACACTGTGGATCACCAGCTGCTCCTCACTAAGCCCACTCTATTGGTCTCAAGAATACTGTCATCTCTTGGTTTTTCTCCTACCTCTCAGATCATTCCTTCATTCTATCTTTCACTGGCTCCTCTTCCCCTTACTGTTGGGGTTCCTCAGGGTTCAGTCCTAGGGCACCTCCTCTTTTCTATGTACACCGCCCCTATTGGACAAACCATCAGCTGATTTGGTTTTCAGTACCATCTTTAGGTTGATGACAACCATTTAGACTTCTACTGACATTACCCCTGCATTACTACAAAATACCAGTGATTGTCTGTCCGCTGTCTCTAACATTGTGTCCTCCTTGTGTCTAAAACTGAATCTGGTAAAAACCAAACTCCTTGTATTTCCTCCTTCCACTAACCTATCTAAATTTGAAATTACGATTTCTGTGTTTGGTTTTACCATAGCTCCCAAGCAGCACACCCATTATATTGGGGTTGTATTTGACTCAGATCTATACTTCACTCCTTATATCCGATCATGCCACCTACACCTCAAAAACATCTTTAGAATTTGACCTTTTTTTTACCTTTTGACTCTGCAAAAACTCTTACCACTGCAGTAGTCCAGGTGAGAATGGATAAGAGCAACTGTCTACTAATCGGTCTCCCTCTTTCTAAACTCTTCCCTCAAATTCATCATGAATGCAGCAGACAGGATCATATTCCTCTCCAATCACTACACTGATGCCTCCACCCTGTGCTAGTCATTGCACTGGCTGTCCATCCACTACCGAATACAATATTACCTTATCTCTCTTACTCACAAAGCTCTCCACAGTTCTGCACCACCCTACATCTCCTCCCTCATCACTATCATCCTCTACCCGTGCTCTCCGTTCCTCTAATGACCAAAGACTAAGATCCTCAATAATCTGAACCTACCACTACCACCTCCAAGACTTCTCTTGTGCTGTGTCAGTTCTCTGGATTGCACTATCCCAGACAGTTAAATTAATTCCCAGTATGCACTGTTTTATGCATGCCCCAAAACCACATTTCTTTAGACTGGCCAATCACCTCATATCACCAACCGTTCCTACATTTTTCTCAAAATCTGGTCCCTCGTATAATCTGTTCACACACCCTCCATGAACTTATAGCACTCAAAATCTGTACTTGTACAGATACTGGTTGATGACCGGTTCATGTATCGTTATTCGAGTATCCTATTTATTATATTCATAGTTGGACTGTACAATACAAGCACTTTTTAAAATGTACCTTTGTGTCTCCCCCAATTCCTCATAGACTGTAAGCTTATGAGCAGGACCCTCACTCCTTTTGGCATGTGTTGAATTACGTGCTACTCTGTAATGTCTGATTTTATTTGTACATGTCCCCTCTGAATTGTTAAGTGCTGCGGAATATGTTTGCACTATCAGCCATAGTATTCAGACTGTGTTCACACGTTGCGGTCATTTTGCGGCTCTTAACCTGAAGAAACCTGTGCAGCTGAGGTTTACTGTGACTGCACAAGTAATTGCAGGGGAACAGCTGTACAGGTTGTGCAAGTGCCAAAGCCGTTTCCCTGCAAGACTGATTGATTGTGCAGAGAAGTGGAAGGACAACAGCGGTGTAGAGCAGTTTCAGCAAGAAGCTGAATGACCGCAAGGTGTGAATGCAACCGAGAACCTCTGACAGGTGAAATGAATAACCGATAGTCTCTTGCCAATGGAGCCTGTGGGCTCTAGTAGACAGTGAAGACCAGTCAGTCAGTTCTTTAACTTGATGGATCGGAAGATGGAATAATAAGTAGTATTTGAGCAACTATGACCGGAACCAAATTTTGATGACTATACAACTGGGTCAGAGCATTTCCAAAATGGAGGGTGTTAAGAAAAGAAAACCAGCATCAAAGTCGTGATGCGAGTGAAGGCTAGCTCAGCTATTACAGAAGAGCCATTGTCGTAGCCAATAGTTACTTAAATAGTTAAAGCTGTCAGGTGCCGAAACACACAGAGCACTGCAGCTTGCTGTGTAGCCGCAAAGTGGTCAGGTGCCCAATGTGACCAGTAATAGTGCCCATGATCAAAGGCCTCCTCTGGTGAATCACCTTTTCTCTTACATCATATGGATGGGGTGTTTGGGTGGGTTACCTGCCTGGGGCAGAGATGGCATCTGAATGTACTTCAAGAAGCTAAGCCGGTGGAGGGAGAGTAAAGCTGTGGTCAATGTATTCATGGCAAAAAGCACATCCACACGTCTGTCCGAAATGTGTAGGCTGGGGTTACTCAGGGGCGGCCTATGCCTCCGGGCCAGTCCCCGAGCAGCTGTTTAGTGCCATGGGAGGACGACACAACCTTTGAATGTGTTTATCTGTGGGGCAGGGTTTGCAGAAGTGACAACACACAAAGCTGGAGCTGCTTCATCACGCTGTAGAGGAGGTTGTGGATCAGAGACGGCTGTAAGTGTGAGGTCATCAACCACTATCGGGGCAGGAGGTCTCCAGCGAGGAGGTAGCAGGACGCTGCTCGCCTGATAAGTTCTCGCAGGTTTCTGCATTGTAGGGTCGGCAGCCGCTCTGCTGGGCCTCAGTGTGAGTTATTGCAGGAGTCTCAGCCTTACTGCACATCAGGTCAAACTGTCAGCGCCAGGTCATCGGCTCCAGCAAATTGGATGACCTGGCACTGACAGCGCGACCTGATCTGCAGTAAAGCTCAGACTCCTGCAATAACTCACACTGAGCACCAGCAGAGCAACCACATACATCACTACACAGAAGCCGGCACAGACTGATCACATCTGAACCTACGGGACATCACAGGTTATACTACACTCCATATACACTAGCGGACATAGACAGAAGAGGCCCCTGTGCAAGAACAATATATGGGCCCTTTGCAGTCCAATAGCTTATCATAATGCACAATTCCACCTGTTTTGGAGGTGGGAATTGGTTCCCCTTTACCTCTTGGGCCCCCGTGCAGCTGCACTGGTTGCTCCAACAATATGTCCACCCCTGTCATATTATAATATATATATATTTTTTTAATGTATATATACACAACCCCTGGCAAAAATTATGGAGTCACCGGGCTCAGAGGATATTCATTCAGTTGTTTAATGTTGTTGAAAAAAAGCAGATCACAGACATGGCACAAAACTAAAGTCATTTCAAATGCAACTTTAAGGCTTTAAGAAACACTCAAAGAAATCAAGATTAAAAATGTGGTACTCAGTAAGGGTAATTTTTTTCAGACCAAGCAGAGGGAAAAAATTATGGAATCACTCAATTCTGAAGAAAAAATTATGGAATCACCCTGTAAATTTTCATTTCCAAAACTAACACCTGTATCAAATTAGATCTACTCGTTAGTCTGCATCTAAAAAGGAGTGATCACACCATGGAGAGCAGTTGCACCAAGTGGACTGACATGAATCATGGCTCCAACACGAGAGATGTCAATTGAAACAAAGGAGAGGATTATCAAACTCTTCAAAGAAGGTAAATCATCACACAATGTTGCAAAAGATGTTGGTTGTTCACAGTCAGCTGTGTCTAAAATCTGTACCAAATACAAACAACATGGGAAGAAAGAAGACATCAAAGCATCAAGACTGGAAACTTAAAGCAATATGTCTCCAAAACAGGAAATGCACAACAAAGCAAATGAGGAACGAATGGGAGGAAACTGGAGTCAATGTCTGTGACCGAACTGTAAGAAACCGCCTAAAGGAAATGGGATTTACATACAGAAAAGCTAAACATAAGCCATCATTAACACCTAAACAGAAAAACACAAGGTTACAATGGGCTAAGGAAAAGCAATCGTGAACTGTGGATGACTGGATGAAAGTCATATTCAGTGATGAATCGCGAATCTGCATTGGGCAAGGTGATGATGCTGGAACTTTTGTTTGGTGCCGTTCCAATGCGATTTATAAAGATGACTGCATACAGTCATTGATGATATGGGGCTGCATGTCAGGTAAAGGCACTGGGGAGATGGCTGTCATTACATCTTCAATAAATGCCCAAGTGTACATTTTTTGGACAGTTTTCTTATCCCATCAATTAAAAGGAGGTTTGGGGATGATGACATTTTTCAAGATGATAATGCATCCTGCCATAGAGCAAAAACTGTGAAAACATTCCTTGAAAGAAGACACATAAGGTCAATGTCATGGCCTGCAAATAGTCCAAATCTCAATCCAATTGAAAATCTTTGGTGGAAGTTGAAGAAAATGGTCCATGACAAGGCTCCAACCAGCAAAGCTGATCTGGCAACAGCAATCAGAGAAAGTTGGAGCCAGATTGATGAAGAGTGCTGTTTGTCACTCATTAAGTCCATGCCTCAGACACTACAAGCTGTTATTAAAGCCAGAGGTGGTGCAACAAAATACTAGTGATCTATTGGCGTGTTCTTTGCGTGTTTGTTTTTCACAATTCCATAATTTTTTCCTCAGAATTGAGTGATTCTATAATTTTTTCCCTCTGCTTGGTCTGAAAAAAAAAAAATTACCCTCATTGAGTACCACATTTTTAATCTTGATTTCTTTTAGTGTTTCTTAACCGCTTCCCGACCGCCCACTGTAGATAAACGTTGGCGCTGCCTGGGCTCTGTGCAGCCCCGACGTTTAAAAATGGTGGGTGGTCCCACAGCATTCAGGACCCCGAGGGTCCTGCAAGCGCTGCGGGTGCAGTGCAGAGAGATAGCTCTGACAGGGAACATCATCGGCTGGAGGTCACATGACCGCCTCCAGATCTGCCATATATGGTGTCCTGCTAGGCTCAGCCTGCAAGCGGAGTCCAGCAGGAGACACAGTGTGAAACTGTCTGCAGTGGTCTCATCCAATGTAATATATGTCTATTACATTGGATGAGATCAGTGATCAGAAAAATAAAAACTAATGTCCCATTAAGAGACTAAGTAAAAATGTAAAAAAAAAATGTTTTCAAACTGTTAAAAAAAAAAAAAATCACAAAATAAAAATAAATAAAATATTAAACCGATAAATCCGTATATTTATGCAAAAACAAAAAAAGTACACATATTTGGTATCGCCGTGTCCAGAACAACCCGAGCTATAAAACTGTCACACTAATTAACTCCTTCTGTGCACACCGTAATAAAAATAAATAAAAAACGGAGCAAAAAACAATGCTTTTTCCTCATATAGCCAAACAAAAAGTGGAAAAAAATGCGATCAAAAAGCAAAATAGAAATAAAAATGGTACCGCTGAAAACGTCAAATTGTTCCGCAAAAAAAAAAGCCGCCATACAGCTCCATCAGCCGAAAAATAAAAGTTATAGCGCTCAGAATAAAGCAATGCAAAAAAAATATTTTTTCTATAAAATTTTGTGTAAAAGCACCAAAACATAAAAAAATATACAGTAAGTGTAGTATCGCTGTAAACGTACTGACCCGAAGAATAATGCTGCCTTATCACTTTTACCACACGCAGAACGGCATAAAAAAAAAAACTTCAAAAAACAATTCCTGAATTGTTGGTTTTTGTTAATTTTACCTCCCAAAAAATGGAATAGAAAGCGATCAAAAAATGTCACGTACCCAAAAATGGTACCAATAAAAATGTCAACTAGTCCCGCAAAAAACAAGCCGTCACATGACTCTGTCGGCCGAAATATGGAAATATTATAGCTCTCAAAATATGGCGATGCAAAAACTAGATTTTGCAAAAAAAAGCGTCTTTTAGTGTGTGACAGCTGTCAGTCATAAAAACCCAATATAAATCTGGTATCTCTGTAATCGCACCGACCCGAAGAATAAAGTAATCTCATCACTTATACCGCACGAGGAACGGCGTAAAAAATAAATAAAACCAATTCTTCACCTGCTACTGATTTGTTTATTATGTCTCCAAATGTGCTCACCACACATCTAGATAAGTTCCCTAAGGGGTCTAGTTTCCAAAATGGTGTCACTTGTGGGGGGGTTTCCACTGTTTAGGCACATCAAGTTCCCTGAGGGGTCTAGTTTCCAAAATGGTGTCACTTGTGGGGGGTTTCCACTGTTTAGGCACATCAGGGGCTCTCCAAACGCAACATGGCGTCTGCTAATTATTCAAACAAATTTTACATTCAAAAAGTCTAATGGCGCTCCTTCCCTTCTGAACCCTGCAGTGCGCCCAAACATTGGTTTTTCCCCACATATTGGGTATCAGCGCGCTCAAGAGAAATTGCACAAAAAATTTTAGGGTCCATTTTTTCCTGTTACCCCTGCGAAAATAAAAAAAAATTGGGTCTAAAGTAACATTTTTGTGAAAAAAGTTAAATGTTAATTTTTTTCTTCCACATTCCAAAAATTCCTGTGAAGCACCTGAAGGGTTAATAAATTTCTTGAATGTGGTTTTGAGCACCTTGAGGGGTGCAGTTTTTAGAATGGTGTCACTTTTTGGTATTTTCTGTCATAAAGACCCCTCAAAGTGACTTCAAATGTGATGTGGTCCCTAAAAAAAATGTTTTTGTAAATTTTGTTGGAAAAATGAGAAAATCGCTGGTCAACTTTTAACCCTTATAGCTCCCTAACAAAAAAAAAATTTGGTTCCAAAATTGTGCTGATGTAAAGTAGACATGTGGGAAATGTTCTTTATTTATTAACTATTTTGTGTGACATATCTCTCTGATTTAAGGGAATAAAAATTTAAAGTTTGAAAATTGCAAAATTTTCGCCAAATTTCCGATTTTTTCACAAATAAATGCAAGTGATGTCAAAGAAACTTTACCACCATCATGAAGTACAATATGTCACGAAAAAAACATCTCAGAATCAGGGGGATCCGTTGAAGCGTTCCAGAGTAATTACTTCATAAAGTGACAGTGGTCAGAATTGTAAAAATTGGCCTGGTCACGAAGGCAAAAACAGGCTCTGGCGCGAAGTGGTTAAAGCCCTAAAGTTGCCATTTGAAATGACTTTAGTTTTGTGCCATGTCTGTGATCTGCTTTTTTTCAACAACATTAAACAACTGAATGAACATCCTCCGAGCCCGGTGATTCCATAATTTTTGCCAGGGGTTGTAATATGCGAGGTCCTTTACAGCCTAAAAACACCATCAGAAAGTAATAAAAATGGTTACTAGAATACAAAAAACTATAATACAAGACAAATCTGGTACAAGGGAAATATTCCCCAAAACAAGTTTTCCAGTTTTATTGTTATAAAAAAAAAAAAAAAAAAAAGACGGGGAAAAAAAAAAAAAAAGTTCAATGCTTAACATAACAAGCCGGTAATCTATCCCATGGCCCTCCCATACACACTGATCTAATCTGGAAAATACTCAAATTTCATCTCCCCAAGTTTATTTACAAACACAAAAAGGACAATTTCTCCCAAGACAATTACTCATCTTAAAATATTTACACTAAAACAAAAATATTTTACACATTTAAAAAAAAAAAGAAAAAAAAAGAAATTGAATCGTGAGAAAGGTGAAAAGTTTGTGAAAATGTAAACTATTTTTGCACTGTGAGGACACGTAGTTTAGGCAACACCTCGATATCTTGAAATCAATGCAACGCAGGCCCCGCAGGCACAAAACGAGGTTAGTCCTGTCACAGTGCTTCTACCTGTCACTCGTGTCTTGCAGGTGGGAGGCAGTCAAGGGCGTCTCTTTCTTGAAGTTTTAGCTTTAGATGAGGCAAAAGACCATTCCAGATTGAAGATAAAACTGGAGCTTTTTTGATTGTAGGGCAAGAGACTCTTCTGGTGGTAGCCATTTTGCAAAACATTCAATGAAAGCAGCCATTTTGTACCCTGGTTTCATACGGTCATGTAGGCATGCTAGTTTAATTTGTACCCTGGTTTCAAGGTAAGAGATTGAAAAAGGACCCCTGGATCTTAACACTTTGGGGGTCCCACCATGCTAGTTACACTTATTACAAGCCGATGACTGATGTATTATAAAAAGTCACAACCCCTTTAAATACAAAATGGCTGCCCCCATTAAATACATACACACAACATGCCAAGCGCTTGTGACAATCTAAGCGCATGAAAACTGAAATTGCAGGAAACAAAAGGTGGAAATGTACTGACTGTATTAGGCCTCATTCAGACGTCAATGTTTAGTTGAGGAAAGGGGGGGCGGAATTTACATACGCAAAAAAATGGGTTGGGTGTCAATGTATTTCATCAATTTGGTCAATGTTTCAGTTTTTCAGTAATGTTCTCATGAAAAAATAAATCTCCTATACAATGTAACCTATAGACTTGTTGGTCAAGGACCTATAATCTGTGATTCGGAGCAAAAGAACAGGCAAATCTCTGGGATTTTTGAAGACATGGTTCACAAAACAAACACTGCATTATGAAAAAGCTTCATAAACCATAATGGGTCCATGTTTGATCCATGAAAACCACAGATAGGACACGTAGGTAAAAAAACAGAAGTCTGAATGAGGCCTAAGATGGAGAGATGAGAGAGAGTACATACTAGCCTAGACATATAAAGCAGCAGAGACAAGCAGTCACCACATATGCTTGGCCTCACAGGTAGGGGGCGCTATTCTATAAGGAGACGATAAGTCTGCAAACAGCAGATGGATGAGTGCAACACATTAAGGAGGAAATCCAATCCGATCAGATACTGACAGGAGAACATACGGTATGCATACTAGAAAAAAAAAAGTAGGTAACATACAAGAACTATATAGGGGGTCACTGATAACAAGTTTCAGGTTATTTATTATGGGGGAAGGAATAGCAGCAGGTGTGTAAAATAAAAAGGTTGGAAACACAATGGTGTAGATATTCATTTTACATATTTCTTAGTAGTATGAGCAGAATAATGCACATACCACCCACCGCTCCCAAAAAATTCTGAAAAAGTGATCCCAAAAACGATCAAAAGAATCTCCCTACTCATTTCTATGGAGAAACTACTTCCTGCGCATATGTTCGGGCTTTCAAAACCACCAAGTTGTTACAAAAAGAAACATGGCCATTCGTTAAGAAATTTCTGCCCAGAAGATAGTCTACATTTTAAAATAGAAGTAAAAAAAAAAAGCCCAGAAGATGCCTCAATGTCTCTTTTGATCATTTTGTCAGCATTTTCAATTAAAAAAAGTAAGAATTTTTAGGCATTGTTTAATGAGTGTCAAAAACCATCTTGAGAAAAAATGTCAGACAAGGAGCGATTCCTGTAAGATCTTCTGCATGGAAAACAGACTTTTGACCACATGCGTGGGGAAAAAAAAACAGTGAATATAACTAATTCTTACTGCAATAGAATATCCAAACGGTCTTAATTATAGATGTGATGTAGTGCCAGCGTACTAAAGTATTTACCGATAGTCATCTTTCCCGGTTCTAGAGCCGCTTTGGTCCTTTTCTAGCCCAGGTAACCTGAAGATAGACAAACTGGCTCACACAGGGGTTTGTGTGTAGAACGGAGTCACTTTCTCAATGCGAGTCTATGGCGCCTGGATAAGAAGCACTGTCCCATAGTATGAGCCAGCCAAGCTGAAGATCCGTCATGTGGACCAGGCAAGGACCAGCGATGGTAAGTATTTTACTACACTTGCACTACATCACATACATAACTTGGACAGTTTAGAGAAAGTTTTTTGCCAAGACTTCTTAAACCACACTAGCACCGCCCAGATGATTTTTGAGAGAGATTCTCATGTAATGCACTCAGTTTTAGAACTTCTTTGTGAGGCATATACCTTTAGCACACATAGTGTAACTCTTTATCCAGCATAGTCAGTGAGCTGATTTACCAATTACATGTTAAAGGGAATCTGTCACCAGGTTTCTGCCCCGTAATCTGATGGCAGCATAAGGTAGGGTCAAAGACCTTATTTCCAGCAATGAGTCACTTACTGGACTGCTTATTGCAGTTTTGATAAAATCACTGTTTTATCAGCAGGAGATCATCACTAGAGGACTAGTAAACCTGCTGTCATGTAGTCCTCCACATGAATGACCCTACTACTGATAGGCAATTTTCCGTCTATGCAGTGTACACAGACAGTGGTGGGGTTGCTGTTATATCACAGCTCAACATTCAGCAAACTACTACATCTGCAGCAGAGAGAAAAGGATTCTATGAAAACTGCAGCAAGCAGCCCAGTAAGGGTATATGCAGTTTTATTTATAAGTTTTGTAGTAGAAACTCTCCAAATCCTTTGTAAAAATGTGGAGGTTCTACCCTGAAAACTCTGCAAAAAGACTGTGTTTATATACCTTAAGTGACATAGCTGGAATCAGTGTCTGTCTCTATATTATGCTGCTTTCAGGTACAGTGGCAAAACCTGGTGACAGATTCCCTTAATGTACAATCTCACAACAGTATGCTAACAGATTTACTTATATTATGTCCCCTTTAATTTTGGCATAACAAAAAAAAAAACAAAAAAAACAATTGGAGGTTTAAACCGACCCTTTCGGCCCGTGGAGTCCCTTGTCCTGTCTCCTAGCATGTAAACACGTATGGAAATGTAAAATTAGGTAAGCGCAACAATGAAATTGAGGGGGAAAACTAAAAATCAGATGATCTGCATAGACCATGCAGTACACAACAGAATTAAGCCATAAAGTCTATGAATTAAAACAAAACAATGACAGCATATCTGCTCCATTTTGAAGAAATATTCAGTTTGGATCTTCGTCAAAGACACCGCTTGGAAAAAAAAATAAAAAAATAAAAAATGGGCGATCCGATTCTTTGAGTGAACAACTTCAAGGCCAGTGGGGTCTGATACACATTGGAGGCCACACTTGAGGTTAACGAGAAAGGCAGCATAAACCCCTCAGATTTTGTATACATCAACTTGCAGTGCATTTTATTCAATATTTATAGGTTGTCACATGACAAAGTTTCCCGGCCTATTTACGAGGCGTCCTATGTGGAGTCTGCTTTTTCTGCATTTCAATACGACACCGACTCCGGTCATCCAGCCAGGGGAGCTCAAAACTCCTGTAGGGAAGAGGAAAGACGAGGTCAACAAAAACCACAACAAAAGGCAGAGATGACACCAGAAGGTGAACCTTTGTGAGGCAGCACTGCATACAGATCAGGGGGTCTCCGTATGATAAAGGTCTGTTAGGAAATGCACCTTGGTGAGCCAGGGAATGCCAGCTTGGCAATACCCTCCTGGTTATATAAAAGGAACAAAGTATTTGTCATTTCTACTAAACGTATTGGTAAATTTCAGTCCCAGACACTGATCTGTGACTTCAGCTGCACACATACAAAAATAAAATGTTTACTTACTGTGGGGTAATTTTCGGCAAGGACCGTCCAAATGCCACAACAGGGAGGTAGGGGGTGATCATCACAGACTCCACTGTGGAAAAGAAAAAGCAATTAAAGCTCAGCGTGGATAAAGTGCGTGTCATCGAGAGTCTGGTCATAGAACATGGCCACTGAGTAGAGAGAAGTCCTCATTATTAGAGTGGGAGACGAAAGGGGAGAACAGATCAGGCCCCAAAACAATCTACAGGTATGTGCACACAACATCTTTTAGATGCCAGCATTCCTTCTGAGTTTGTGAAGCAGAAGACCCTTCAGTAAAACAGTCAGTGACATTTTGTCCTGAAGTCTTCTTTTGTGTCAGCATATTTTTTTAACTTTATACATAAAATAGAGAGCGACTTCAAAAAGTCGCCAGAAGGGTCAGGGGGTCACTTTTTTTTTTTTACCACTTCACAGATGTCGAAGCCTGAAGCGGTTAACAAAAGCTCAAAAAGACTGAATATTTGCACAACAAGTTATTTTGACATTGCAGTGCATATGCTCATTCTTTTAAGCCCTTTTAAATATCACTTTTTAGGCAGAATGTTCCTAATATTAATTTTTTTTTTAAAAAGAGAACATTGTGTGCACATTCCTTAAGGGTACATGAACACAGAACTGATCTGCTGCAGACCTAACACCATGGCAAATTCTGCACCAAACCATGCAGTTTTCATTGTGGACAAGTGACAAAAGCCTGGGAAGGCTGAAACGTTTTGTATGTGGACTTCCATTAAAGAAAATGTAATTACACATGAGTGCCGGAGATTCATCATTTGGTTCCGTTCCACGCCATTTGTTCCTCCACGTGGACCACAACGTTTGGCGTAATGCCGACTGTAATCACTATTCAATTCATTGTGCTAAGGATGAAGATTTCATCCTCTAAACCTGCAGATTCGGTAAAATGTCATCCATAATGGTGGTACTGTAAATAATCAGCTACAGGTCTACCCCATGTGAAATATATGCATCACTAAAGCTTTCATCTACTGAATGAAGTCACAGGCCAGACCTACCATCATCGGGTTCAGGAAAGAAGGTGGTGACTTCTGGCTCACTCTCTTGATTCCCCTTTTTCTTGTACATCCTCAGCTGCAGTCGCTGCAGAATCCGCTGTTCACGAATTCTCTGAATGTCCCACCTACAAGAGGTATTACAGAATCAATGGAAGACCCCCAAAATGCCGCCTCTGGCCTAAACTACTTACAAAACCCATAATCCTTACCTTTTTCTCCTCTTTTCATCTAGCTCTAACTTGGCATGTCTCTTTGCAAACACTGCATCGTCCAAATTCTAGAAGGAGAGAGCACAGGATGTGGAGGAGGTTTCCCAAATGTCATCTTAATTACGCAATCCCATTTCATTAATTTCCTACACATCACGCTTCCTCAGAAGAACTCGCTATGAAAAATACAACCAGCTGGCCAGCCATTAGTACCCCATTAAGGTTATCGGAGGGTACATAACCAGGAATAAGACATGCAGCAGGGAATGGGACTCATGAAAGACCCTTTTAAATTGTATCTCCACTTTTAATCGGCCATCTAGTATAGGGAAACATTCCTACAAGATGGGTGGTACAGTTGCAGTTACAACCCTACCACACCTGGAGGGCACTGGGCATGAGTCCACATCATATCAACTTACATGCAAGTGACCATGTAAAAAAATTAAGTGGTCTTATCAGTATAGTGGCCCATGCAAAGACTTCCTAAAAACGTGCCATGAGCTACAGAAAGGGGAAGGGGGGTCCATGCTATCAGCATATGGTTTAACTCATAATCAGCACTGAGAGTTTAGGAGGACCACCTTCATTTAGGCACGTTACTATAAATACTTGCGCCTACTTATTTGTATAGATCTTACCTCTGGTACGTCTGATGGATTCAAGTCCTGAAGAGGTTCTATCGGATGCTCTCTCCACGAAGGAACTGGGAAAAATAATGCAAAAGACAATTCAGACATTGCACTACTAATCGCTCATTTCATTAAATTGCATCCTACCTTGAAACAAAGCTACTTGTGTAGAAAATGGAAAAGGTAGATCTCAGTCTCCCATTAAACTGTAGTGCCAGCTTCTCTCTATTTTGGCCACTAGAGGCGCTGTTTCACAGTAATCTGCCAAGAACCCCCCCCCACTAATAGACCAGGTAAGCAGTATGGCAGCGACCTGACACGTACAGGGATGCCGGCATCTAAACAATTTGTTTGACACACATACATAGTTTTAGTAGTCATGTTCCGAACAAGTCTGATGAAAATGAAGATATGAGGAATCTCAGGTGCTCATGTAATTGCCATCACCAGGTGTGTCGTGCCCAATATTTACAAAAGTGATCAATGAAGCAATACACTTGAAATAATACAAGTTGAAAAACAGGAGCGGCAGCGAGAATTCAGCCATTATTAAAATTTACATTGGACACTGGAGCTGCAAATAGGGCTATGTATAAGATGCAAGTTAAGGGTTAAAGCAATGCTCGCCAACAGGGACTGGACGACAGCAACTGATTGAAAGACCTCCACTTTGTAAATGACACCCATATATCTTTTTCAGAAGGATTTCAACACCCCCAAATAGTTGTCCAGGGCGGGAAGAACAATGAGCACAGGCTGCGTTTAACCCTTTAGACAACCCCACCTTCCAAAACAGGTTTTAAGTGAATGTCCCTCTAGCACTTTTCTAAATTTACACTGCTAGGTTCACCTTAGGTGAACTCCCACTAATGAGCATATATCGTACAGTACGGGTCACACACTTGTATAACATACTAGACGGCAGAAAGCAGCAGTCAGGCTTACAGGTCACCCTACTGACTGGTGGGTAACAAGCGAGGAATGAATGGACACCTCAGCAAACACAACCCATCTAATTACAACTCAATTGGGTCTATCAGGCGCCAAAATATTAGTTTCAGCAAGGTGTCATGTTTCCGGCGCAGGTGTGACCAGAGCCTTAGAAAACCAATAAGTTGTGTATATAGGACTCAGTGTTTAACCGAGAACGCCAGAGAAATGATCGCACATCCTTATAGCACAGTTGTATACCATGCTACTATCAGAAGTGAACACAGCAGGGCCAGCAGGCTACTACTATCAGAAGTGCACAGAGAAGGGCCAGCAGGCTACTACTATCAGAAGTGCACACAGCAGGGACAGCAGGCTACTACTATCAGAAGTGCACACAGCAGGGACAGCAGGCTACTACTATCAGAAGTGCACACAGCAGGGCCAGCAGGCTACTGGCCGAGGCTTCTACTATCAGAAGTGCACAGAGCAGGGCCAGCAGGCTACTACTATCAGAAGTGCACAGAGCAGGGCCAGCAGGCTACTACTATCAGAAGTGCACACAGCAGGGCCAGCAGGCTACTACTATCAGAAGTGCACACAGCAGGGCCAGCAGGCTACTACTATCAGAAGTGCACACAGCAGGGCCAGCAGGCTACTACTATCAGAAGTGCACACAGCAGGGCCAGCAGGCTACTACTATCAGAAGTGCACACAGCAGGGCCAGCAGGCTACTACTATCAGAAGTGCACACAGCAGGGCCAGCAGGCTACTACTATCAGAAGTGCACACAGCAGGGCCAGCAGGCTACTACTATCAGAAGTGCACACAGCAGGGCCAGCAGGCTACTACTATCAGAAGTGCACACAGCAGGGCCAGCAGGCTACTGGCCGAGGCTTCTACTATCAGAAGTGCACAGAGCAGGGCCAGCAGGCTACTACTATCAGAAATGCACACAGCAGGGCCAGCAGGCTACTACTATCAGAAATGCACACAGCAGGGCTAGCAGGCTACTACTATCAGAAGTGCACACAGCAGGCTACTACTATCAGAAATGCACACAGCAGGGCCAGCAGGCTACTACTATCAGAAGTGCACACAGCAGGGCCAGCAGGCTACTACTATCAGAAGTGCACACAGCAGGGCCAGCAGGCTACTGGCCGAGGCTTCTACTATCAGAAGTGCACAGAGCAGGGCCAGCAGGCTACTACTATCAGAAGTGCACACAGCAGGGCCAGCAGGCTACTGGCCGAGGCTTCTACTAGCAGAAGTGCACAGAGCAGGGCCAGCAAGCTACTACTATCAGAAGTGCACACAGCAGGGCCAGCAGGCTACTGGCCGAGGCTTCTACTATCAGAAGTGCACACAGCAGGGCCAGCAGGCTACTGGCTGAGGCTTCTACTATCAGAAGTGCACACAGCAGGGCTGGCAGTGGCAGCAGGCTACTGGCTGAGGCTACTACTATCAGAATTGCACACAGCAGGGCCGGCAGTGGCAGCAGGCTACTACTATCAGAAATGCACACAGCAGGGCCGGCAGTGGCAGCAGACTACTGGCTGAGGCTACTACTATCAGAAATGCACACAGCAGGGCCGGCAGTGGCAGCAGGCTACTACTATCAGAAATGCACACAGCAGGGCCGGCAGTGGCAGCAGGCTACTACTATCAGAAATGCACACAGCAGGGCCGGCAGTGGCAGCAGGCTACTACTATCAGAAATGCACACAGCAGGGCCGGCAGTGGCCGCAGACTACTACTATCAGAAATGCACACAGCAGGGCCGGCAGTGGCAGCAGGCTACTTCTATCAGAAATGCACACAGCAGGGCCGGCAGTGGCAGCAGGCTACTTCTATCAGAAATGCACACAGCAGGGCCGGCAGGCTACTACTATTAGAAGTGCACACAGCAGGGCCAGCAGGCTACTGGCCGAGGCTACTACTATAAGAAGTGCACACAGCAGGGCTGGCAGTGGCAGCAGGCTACTGGCCCTAAGGGTGTGACTGATATTAACAAGATCTCGGAGGACTAAGCCCTATCTGTTGAAAAGGTTTCCAAACCGGCTTATTAATAAAGATATTTCATGTCTTCTGCAAACAAAATTATTCTGGAATATCAGAATAAAAAAAAAAACGTAACCAGAAGATATAGGGATAAATAGCAGGAAACAAGTCAGCCTCTTAAAATTGTTACCTAATAAGCCCTTAGTAGTAAGGTGCAGGAAATATAATACAATAAGCTTTTTTAGGGGAAAAAAAAAAGTCTTTATATTGCAAACCCTCAAACTACAGGCTCATCTATAGATTAATCCAGCTGCACAAAATGCCTGCAGCTCAAAGTCAGCAGTGTTGCTAGCCATGGTCTTTGTTAATATGGCTGCAGCCTTGATATCCAGCCAATCACTGGGCTCAGCAGGGATGCAGATCTAGACAGCACCAGACCAATGAGCCCAGTGATTAGCTGCAGTGGTCACTTGATGTTAAGGCAGCAGCCATATTGTGAAATGCCAGGGACAGCAGAGGGGAAGCACGGCTGGAGCAGCAGAGGGGAAGCACGGCTGGAGCAGCAGAGGGGAAGCACGGCTGGAGCAGCAGAGGGGAAGCACGGCTGGAGCAGCAGAGGGGAAGCACGGCTGGAGCAGCAGAGGGGAAGCACGGCTGGAGCAGCAGAGGGGAAGCACGGCTGGAGCAGCAGAGGGGAAGCACGGCTGGAGCAGCAGAGGGGAAGCACGGCTGGAGCAGCAGAGGGGAAGCACGGCTGGAGCAGCAGAGGGGAAGCACGGCTGGAGCAGCAGAGGGGAAGCACGGCTGGAGCAGCAGAGGGGAAGCACGGCTGGAGCAGCAGAGGGTGACTTTTAGATTTAATGTAGAATCACTAACCATTACAGTCCTAGAAGATATCCTGTGCCTCGCTACAGCTGTTAAAAGCCCAGTACTCGAGCTATCAGATATTACAATGACCAATTTATGTGGCATCACTAAGGATGAGGTGACCGATCACCTGCATCACCACTGATTACATGTAATATAGAGTTTTAAAAGCCCTTTAATGGTCCATGATTAGTCAGGTACAGCAATGAATTTATGCCAGGAATAACCTTTAAGATACTATTTTAAGGAAGATTGTGAATGGAGCAAAATAGAAAGGGGAATGTCAGTCTCTGCAGTGACCCTGCGGCAAACTACAGACTGCCATTTGTGAAGATCCTCAATCTGTAAATGGCAGTGAGATCAGTTTGTAAGTTACCAAATTGTCATCAGGGAGGCCACAAGTACAAAGGGAGAGAAATGAGAACACTGAATGGCTATTGCCCAACAGCATACAGGAACTACAGACAGGAGGTATGTATTTATGAAGCTTTCACCGCACAAGCCACCCCAATAAAGAACTTGAACAGGTAGAGCTGCCCTTTAAACATATTAAAGCTGAAACTGTTAAGGCTCATACAATCTGACTTCAGTACCACATTGTCACATGAGAGGAGTAACCTCTTGATCCCTGGGAAACTGGAAGAAACATCAAAGTGAGAACAGCCTCTTACTTGCCACACACTCCTCTTTCTTGGGCGAGGGTTCTCTCAGCGGAGAAGGAGGCGGCTGATGCCACCGACATAGATACATGTCCGTGGTGGCAAGGTAGGGCAAAGAATCTCTCTCGCCAGGGTTTGGTTCATTGTCTTTTAATGATGATGCTGCATCGCTGTCCCATGCAGACCTCAGGGAAGGATCTACTGGAGATTGGGATGTTTCTGGAGTCTCTTTGCTGCGCAGGTCTCTCTGACAGCCAGTTTCAGATACCGAACCCCCAGGCTCTGCATCTTCTGCCTCTGTCGGCAACCTTGACATCTTGCCCTTCATTTTTGCAAGTTCAGAGGTTAGTCTCTTAACAGGAGTCCTGTGGTCTGTACTGCCAAAGGCAGATTTCCTAGGGCACAGAGAGAAGCAAGTCAGAAAGCTGAAAATCTAGGAGATTTAAAAGGACCCAAGATGGGTCTTGACATAAAAATCTTAAAAGATTCTCGGACATAAAATATAGATAGAAAGTACAGTCCAGGGAAATGTAGTATTACATGGTGGCCACTCAGATAAATGCCTGGCCTTGTAATAAAAGCATAATTCAAGTCTGCCACAGATTAAAGGGAATCTGTCACCTCCCTGGGTGATATCAGACTATATCTACTATGGGCATACAGAAAAGTAAATCTATACTTACCTGTATGGTCCATAGCAGAGTCTGATTGCAGAGAAATCTGGTTTTATAAAGTCTGTTTTCCAGAGGCTTGGCGCCCCCTGCTTACTATTCCCCTAAATCGCCACCTCTGTGCTTAATTACCATATTCCCCCCCTCCCCTGCACGTCACAGGGCCCTGTGACGTGCCCTGCTTTGCCTCGCCTCCCGCGCATGCGCAAAACATGCCTCCGCAGCCTTGTATTGCACAAGCGACGGTGAGTCACTGAGACTTCCGCTCTGCTGGCAGTACGCAGCCAAACGGGGCCGGAGGGAAACAAAGCGCGCTCCATGGGAGCGGAGCTTTGCGTATGCGCGGGAGGCGAGGCAGAGCAGGGCAGTCACAGGGCCCTGTGATGTGCAGGGGAGGGGTGGGGGATATTGTAATTCAGCAGAGGCGGTGATTTAGGGGAATAGTAAGCAGATAGGATGGGTTTACTTGGCGTCCCCCGTACGCCAAGCCTCTGGAAAACAGACTTTATAAAACCAGATTTCTCTGCAATCAGACCTCTGCTATTGGCCATACAGGTGTGTATAGATTTACTTTTCTATACCCTGTATGGCCATAGTAGAGGTCTGATATCGCCCAGGGGGTGACACATTCCCTTTAAAAAAACATTTAAAAGGAGTTGTCCGGTCTAAGACTGCAGACTTGTGAATCCTCACATCATGCACACTGTGAAGATTCTCCGATGCTGGCGGTGGTCATGTGACTACAAGTATGCGGTATGCATACTACCGGCCACATACCAACTAGATGGACGCCGCTTCGCTCCATGCAAGTATATTGAGAGAGGTCGGAAACAATCTAGTCAGAATGTATCCAGGAGTAAGTCTATTGCATACTTGTGGTCACATGACCGCTGCCACCATGAGAGGATTCTCGCAGTGACTGCGATGTGAGGATTCACAAGTTTGCAGTCACAGAGTGACTGCAGACTCGTAGCTTTACACCAGACAACCCCTTTAAGCTTCATGGTGACCCTTGGAAACGGTCCAGTCTGACATTGCAGCATACGGACCAAAAAAGGAGCTCTGCACCCTAAAGGTCTATTCCTTCTTTGTTAATTTATGCTATAAATGCCTTGTAGATACAAGTCCCACCAACAGGACCAGCAACTATATACAGAATGGGGACTGGTTGCATGCTGCCATCACCAGAGAGATAGTCTGAAATCCCATACAAATACCACGAGAGGTGGTGAGTTCTCCTTCAATGTAAGTCTTCAAACAGAGGCTGGACAGACATCTGTCTGAGATGGTTTAGTGAATCCTGCATTGAGCAGGGGGTTGGAGACAATGACATTGGAGGTCCTTTCCAACTCTTAACATTATATGAATGGGAATTCCTGGGCATATGCCATAAATGTATAAGATGTGATATTTCCATAGCTGTACCTTAGAAATCATCAGCGGTGCCGTTACTAATGTATATGAGGACACCAAGGTCAGTGGTATGCATGTAATTTGGTCATACAGTATGCGCTAGAGCCCCGACAGTCGATACCACATAGACTGGTTATTGTATAGCCCTCCATAAGGGAGTAATGGTCACATCATCCACTTCCACCAACCTTTTGTGCCCTTTCGCACTTCTGCCAAAGGAGAAGGGCTTTGGGGTAAGGCCTGGCAACTGAGGGGAGGCCTCTGGGGGAAACTCCCCACCCCCTGCACTCTCTGGAAGTGGACCCTCCGGCATGTCGGCGGCCGACTCACGGCTTTGTGGCGTGCGCTGTTTATCCTTCTCGCTGTCCTTTCTGACCAACTGCATGCGTCTTTCCATCCGCTCAATGCGGGCCAGGAGCTGGGAAAAATAAGGTAGCCTTTATTAGGACAGTCATTGTGAAGAAACAGACATGGAAGACGGGAAAGGGAACATACACCAACTTCAACCGGCCCCATGTCTATACAGGGGGCTTCAAATATGGAGGGAACTACTGTGGTGCTGCAAAGAGTTAAAGGAGCTAAGAATCACATTAAGGTTGAGCAGATACAACAAATTTTAAAATTTGGAGTGGGGGTGGGAGATACGTCTGTAATGGGGTGGAGAGAGTTACAGGGAGGGAGACCCCAGCCATACACAGAGCGCCAGCCACATACAGTCTGCATTGCACCAAATCGCCGTGTATGTGTTAATCCAGACACCCAGCACCGCACAAGCCAGGGACAGACAGGTCGCCATGCCTGGGAACAGGGGCTCTACGGCACATAAAGGGGGTGCAATAAGAGAAAGCAGTTATTGCCAAAAAGTGGTTCCCTATTCTGTTATATGCAGACATGGGGGCACACGAAAGGAAAAGAAAAAACTCACTGCAGCAGCTTAACCCTTTACAAGCCTGCATTCCTGGTCCTTGCAGATGTCTGGCTATAAAAGGGTTAACAGTGGGCCAAGGATGAACACTAAGTTTGCCTACAGAAGACTGAAATGCAAGCTCCCATGGCAGGGCAGGGGTTAAGGGGGCAGAGCTTCCTCTTGCATATACAAGCTGCTGCAGACCTGCGGATGCAATTAACCCTCACTGTGCCTGCAACCTGTTTCCTCCTCAGAATTTTGGGGGTTAAAAAAGGGGAGAGGGAAGGGGCTGTCAATAAAATAAATGTGAAGACTTCCCGTATTTCCAGCAAACCTAAAATCCATGGTATCCCATCCTCCTTTCCGTTGCCATGGCAGCCCATTTAAACCGCCAATCCCCCCCCCCTCCTCTAACACCATGATGGTCTAGTGTGATTCTCATGAATGTGTATAGGGTGGAGGGGGCCGTAAGAGAAGGGGGAGGGCAAAGAGAAAAAAAAAGGGTGGGGGGGCAGGAATGAGATGGCGAGGGAGGTGGCATTACCTCAGCCTGTATGGGTCCTTCCTATGGAGGGCTGGCGAGGTAGATTCCCCAGCATTACACTACATAGCCTATCGCCCCCCTCTCAGGCGTCCCTCACTCCACAACAAGTCCCCTCTCTCTTCCAAAAAAAAAAAGACAGAAAATCCCTCTCGCTCCCTTCCCCCAATGTAGCTGCAAGATGCACACATGGTATAGCAGAGGTGTCTTACAGTGGAAGAAGAAAATATGTACATTATATAGGTCCCAAATGTGAGACCCCCAACAGTCTCCAGATCATACATCAGTACCATGGGCACAATGGTACCGTCACCCATATATAAAGTGGATACAGCAGCCTATATACCCGCAGTGGGTCCATGCATAACACCGGGCACTCTAAAGACTGCTATATACATATGTGCTGTATTACACAGAGCAGACATGACTGAGGGTCAGCGAGACGCCAGCCCACACATCAGGAAGCCGGGGTTAAACCACTGCACATTTCTATAAGAAAAATGGAGGATCATTATAAAAGGAAAAGTTATCTGCAAATACTTAGATAATAATATAGACAGCGGGTCCCTATAGGATTCAGCGACACAGGCTGAGGGAGTGCGAATAAACAGTATATAAAGAATATGTGCATGGGGCCATTACATCATCCACATTCTCTATCAGGTTTCAGCTTTTCCTATAATGTAAAATTGGAGCAAAATATAATATGCATAATTATATTTATATCTTAATTAGTCAACAAAATAGCGACTACAGTGTCCCAGTAGTGAGTGCAAAACAATCCTCATAGCAGCGGTAAGTAAAAAGAACCTCTAATGTAATAGAAAAGCAAAAGCCGAGGCAGCGCCCCCAAAGAACATCACCGGCCAAATAGCATAGCCTCAGCATGTGTATAGAAAAAAAATATAATAATTATATATATTATATATACACACACACACAGTACAGACCAAAAGTTTGGACACACCTCATTTAAAGATTTTTCTGTAGTTTCATGACTATGAAAATTGTACATTCACACTGAAGGCATCAAAACTATGAATTAACACATGTGGAATTATATACTTTACAAAAAAGTGTGAAACAACTGAAAATATGTCTTATATTCTAGGTTCTTCAAAGTAGCCGCCTTTTGCTTTGATGACTGCTTTGCACACTCTTGGTATTCTCTTGATGAGCTTCAAGAGGTAGTCACTGGAAATGGTTTTCACTTCACAGGTGTGCCCTGTCAGGTTTAATAAGTGGGATTTCTTGCCTTATAAATGGGGTTGGGACCATCAGTTGTGTTGTGCAGAAGTCAGGTCATGAAAATACAGAAAAATCTTTAAATGAGAAGGTGTCCAAACTATCTATATATATCAATGCTGGAGCTTACCGGTTTCCTGCAGGTGACAGATTATACACACCTGACTCACTATACGTAGATCAGATATCTGTCTATATACTACCATAATTTTCTATAGTATACACTGCTAATAGCCATATATAATGCCCCACATCCTCACTGCCAGCAGTAGACAGTATATAAGTGTGTGAGCGTATATATCTATAGTAAACACTACTAGTATATATCAATGGGCTCGCGGCACTGATATGCATTACACACATTTATAATAACCCTACTAATAGGTGTGAATGATCCTCCATATGCCCAAGGCCTGCAGCAGACAGTATATATACACGACTGCCTACACGTACGTACGTACGTATATATATACACACATATATATATATATATATATATACACACACACATACACACACACACACACACACACACACTAAACACTCCTAATCAAAGAGATAGATAGATATATATATAGCTCCATGTGCCTGCAGACAGCACTGATAGGAATACAGATATATACATACATCTGATATCTGTGTAGAATATATTGTGGCAGACCGAGCAGTACCCCCAGGATTAGCGCAGTGTACCACACACACACAACGCTCAGTGTGGTGACACACTGTGCAGTACCCCAAGGATAAGAGCATGTGTATCCCACACACACACACACTGAGCGTACATACACATATTACACATTGCACAACGTCCAGTACCCCCAGGATTACAGCACAGTATACCACACACACCGCTCAGGGCTGTGACACAGTGAAGTACCCCCAAGATTAGAGCACAGTGTATACACACACAGTGTACACACACTATGTTCAGGGCTGTGACACCGTGCAGTACCTCCAGGATTAGAGCACAGTGTATACACACACAGTGTACACACACTATGTTCAGGGCTGTGACACACCGTGCAGTACCCCCAGGATTAGAGCACAGTGTATACACACACAGTGTACACACACTATGTTCAGGGCTGTGACACACCGTGCAGTACCCCCAGGATCAGAGCATGGTGTATACACACACAGTGTACACACACTATGTTCAGGGCTGTGACACACCGTGCAGTACCCCCAGGATTAGAGCACAGTGTATACACACACAGTGTACACACACTATGTTCAGGGCTGTGACACACTGCAGTACCCCCAGGATTAGAGCACGGTGTATACACACACAGTGTACACACACTATGTTCAGGGCTGTGACACACTGCAGTACCCCCAGGATCAGAGCATGGTGTATACACACACAGTGTACACACACTATGTTCAGGGCTGTGATACACTGCAGTACCCCCAGGATCAGAGCATGGTGTATACACACACAGTGTACACACACTATGTTCAGGGCTGTGACACACTGCAGTACCCCCAGGATCAGAGCATGGTGTACCCCACACACAATCCCTGGCTGCACTCACACCCCTCAGTGGCTAGTGATCGCCTCCACCATATATCTGACACCATCACGGCCCCGTCCCCATCGCTCGTTCCCCGCCTCACCGTGTCCTTCTCGGCTCGGAGCTCCCCGATCTGCCGCTCTCGCTCCTGGATCCGGTGCTGTTGCTGCTCGATCAGGTCCAACTGCAAAAGAACGATCTGCTTGAGACAGGCCCCGGCTCCGGCGCCCCCTCTTAACGGCGGTCTCCAGCGAGGACCCGGGGAAGTTGAACTCGAGGCCGGGGCTTGGCCTTGTCCAGTGGCCGCCGTAGTAGCCGCCCCGGCCCCGGTCACCGCCGCCCCGGCAGCTCCCCCAGCCCCCTTATCAGCCAGGGCCCCCGCTTCGCAGGCGAGCTTGCCGCACGGATCACTGAGCCCGGCCGGAGACTTCTTCAGCCCCCGCTCTCCAGGCTGCGGCCTACTCCGGCCCGCAAGCCCCGAGCTTTCCTGAGGCTCTTCCCCCGATAAGGGGTCGTCGTGCCTGGGGCGGCACACACTTGCTTTCATGCTCATGACTCCTCCTCGGGCCCGGCATCCTCCTGCAGCCTCGAGTGAGGGGAGGAGGCCGAGGCCCCCGGGGCGCACTGAGCTCAGAACCGAGGAGGAGGACGCACAATAAGATGGCGGCGGGGGGAGGGAGGAAGGAAGGAAGGGAAGCCTGGAAGTGTGGTCTGCTGAGGAGATTGGAGGAGAGCCGGCTACACTGCACTATACCCTGGAGGCACGGCCACTACACACTGCCGCCATATATAACCTCCGCATTACTGCGTGTGCAGCGGCGAGGAGACGTGTGACCTTGTATAATGCTAAGTAGTAATGGTGGCTCCTCTGCCACATACAGTGCTGCAAATGGGAACCCTGCAGATAAGTCAATGTTGTGTCGTGTCCTCCGTGACAGCGGTACACGTGACGTGAGGCGTCCTCCGTGACAGCGGTACACGTGACGTGAGGAGTCCTCCGTGACAGCGGTACACGTGACGTGAGGCGTCTCCAGTGACAGCGGTACACGTGACGTGAGGCGTCTCCAGTGACAGCGGTACACGTGACGTGAGGCGTCTCCAGTGACAGCGGTACACGTGACGACGTGAGGCGTCTCCAGTGACAGCGGTACACGTCACGTGAGGCGTCTTCAGTGACAGCGGTACACGTCACGTGAGGCGTCTTCAGTGACAGCGGTACACGTCACGTGAGGCGTCTCCAGTGACAGCGGTACACGTCACGGGAGGCGTCTCCAGTGACAGCGGTACACGTCACGTGAGGCGTCTCCAGTGACAGCGGTACACGTCACGTGAGGCGTCTCCAGTGACAGCGGTACACGTCACGTGAGGCGTCTCCAGTGACAGCGGTACACGTCACGGGAGGCGTCTCCAGTGACAGCGGTACACGTCACGTGAGGCGTCTCCAGTGACAGCGGTACACGTCACGTGAGGCGTCTCCAGTGACAGCGGTACACGTCACGTGAGGCGTCTCCAGTGACAGCGGTACACGTCACGTGAGGCGTCTCCAGTGACAGCGGTACACGTCACGTGAGGCGTCTCCAGTGACAGCGGTACACGTCACGTGAGGCGTCTCCAGTGACAGCGGTACACGTCACGTGAGGCGTCTCCAGTGACAGCGGTACACGTCACGTGAGGCGTCTTCAGTGACAGCGGTACACGTCACGTGAGGCGTCTTCAGTGACAGCGGTACACGTCACGTGAGGCGTCTTCAGTGACAGCGGTATATGCGATGTGAGGAGTCTTCAGTGACAGCGGTACACGTCACGTGAGGCGTCTTCAGTGACATCGGTACACGTCACGTGAGGTGTCTTCAGTGACAGCGGTACACGTCACGTGAGGCGTCTTCAGTGACAGCGGTACACGTCACGTGAGGCGTCTTCAGTGACAGCGGTACACGTCACGTGAGGCGTCTTCAGTGACAGCGGTATATGTCATGTGAGGTGTCTTCAGTCGCAGCTTTACACGTCATGTGAGGCGTCTTCAGTCACAGCGGTATATGTCATGTGAGGCGTCTTCAGTGACAGCGGTACACGTCACGTGAGGCGTCTTCAGTGACAGCGGTACACGTCACGTGAGGCGTCTTCAGTGACAGCGGTACACGTCACGTGAGGCGTCTTCAGTGACAGCGGTACACGTCACGTGAGGCGTCTTCAGTGACAGCGGTATATGTCATGTGAGGTGTCTTCAGTCGCAGCTTTACACGTCATGTGAGGCGTCTTCAGTCACAGCGGTATATGTCATGTGAGGCGTCTTCAGTGACAGCGGTACACGTCACGTGAGGCGTCTTCAGTGACAGCGGTACACGTCACGTGAGGCGTCTTCAGTGACAGCGGTACACGTCACGTGAGGCGTCTTCAGTGACAGCGGTACATGTCACGTGAGGCGTCTTCAGTGACAGCGGTATATGTCATGTGAGGTGTCTTCAGTCGCAGCTTTACACGTCATGTGAGGCGTCTTCGGTCACAGCGGTATATGTCATGTGAGGTGTACTCGGTCACAGCGGTACTCGTCATGTGAGGCATCCTCGGTCACAGTGGTGCACGTCATGTGAGGCGTCCTCGGTCACAGCGGTATACGTCATGTGAGGTGTCCTCGGTCACAGCGGTGCACGTCATGTGAGGTGTCCTCGGTCACAGCGGTATACGTCCATGTGAGGTGTCCTCGGTCACTGCGGTGCACGTCATGTGAGGCGTCCTTGGTCACTGCGGTGCACGTCATGTGAGGCATCCTCAGTCACTGCAGTGCACGTCATTGTGAGGCATCCTCGGTCACTGCGGTGCACGTCATGTGAGGCATCCTCGGTCACAGTGGTGCACGTCATGTGAGGCGGTGCACGTCGTGAGGCGTCCTCGGTCACAGCAGTGCACCTCATGTGAGGCATCAGTGACAGCGATACACGTCATGTGAGGTGTCCTCGGTCACAGCGGTGCATGTCATGTGAGGCGTCCTCGGTCACAGCGGTGCACGTAATGTGAGGCATCCTTGGTCACAGCGGTACTCGTCATGTGAGGCGTCCTCGGTCACAGCGATACTCGTCATGTGAGGCGTCCTCGGTCACAGCGATGCACGTTATGTGAGGCATCCTTGGTCAGAACGGTGCACATTATGTGAGGCATCCTCTGTCACATCGGTGCACCTCATGTGAGACATCCTTGGTCACAGCGATACTCGTCATGTGAGGCGTCCTCGGTCACAGCGATACTCGTCATGTGAGGCTTCCTCGGTCACAGCGGTATACGTCATGTGAGACATCCTCAGTCACAGCAGAAGACTGTTTTCACCTTTCCAGTAGAGCCTCATTTTATAAATCTGACGTGTGACTTACGTCGCAATAACTTTTGATTGCTTCTTCCAATCCCAGTGGTTATTAGAATGTTTTCTCGTGACACTTTATACGTCATGAAAGTGGTAAATTTTGATCGATAAGATTTGCATTTATTTATGAAAACATCAGAAATTAGGCAAAAAAATATATCCAAAAATGGCAGGGAAGAATCACTACTTGGCATTTGTACCGCAAATTTGGCAATAATAGTGTTTGGGCGCCAGTTGCAGAGTCCCCAAGGTGTCACAACAGAAGGAATCCCCCAAAGTGACCACATTTCTGAAACTGCACACCTCATGAAATTTATCTAGGGGTGTACTTAGAATTATTACAGGCTGTGGGAAAATTATAAATTACATTTCTTCCAATAATAAGTAGAATTAGATTGAAATGTTTCATCTTTATCTTTGGAATATTGGAAAGAAAAGCACAAATATTTTCAATATTTCATTTATGCATTACTATGCAGTGTGCACTCCCTCTAATTGTTGTGGTGCCCGCTTAGTCGTAGTATTTGCATCATCTTTATCTTGGGTAATGTAAAAAAAAGTCCCTCAAAATTTATTATGCCACTTCTCCAAAGTACGGCAATATCCTATATATGATAATACAGTACTGTTTGGGCACATGGCAGCACTCAGAAGAGAAGAAGCACCATTTGGCTTTTGAGGAGTTGAGTAGTTTGCGGGCATCATTTTGCAGAACACCTAAAGTGCCAAAACAGTAGAAAAAAAAGGCCAAAAAGTGACCCAATTTTTAAATTGCACTAAGGAAAATCATCAGTGCGCGTATGTCACGCACAGTGTAGGATGACTAAGTGCAACACGAAGGGATGAGGGGAAGGGAGCCCAGATACTAGGGTAAGGGGGAGTGGAGACCCCTAGTCTGATCTAATATCACCCTGTCTCCCCTACCGTCCTTATATTGGTTCCTCACTAATCGCCGAACAGAAAACCTAAGCCCTGTAAATCCGTACAGCTAAGCCCTGGATAGGGAATGGGAGGGGGTGAGCACTGGTCAGTCCCCACTATAAACTAAAGACAACAAGGGAGACAAACACGGCGAAGAAACTGAGCTTGAGCAGACTTCAGAGAGATTTCACCAAACATCCTCCAAAACACCAGAGTGGAAGTAAGCCGACTGCAATTGCTCCAAGCCTTGACAAGGAAACATGTGAATATCACCGGCCCCTCCCTGCAGCAAACTGAAAGTATTTAAACACCCAGGCCAGGGTGTCAATCTGAGCAGGAGGGAGGTCGCCGCTGGGTCCTAAAGTAAGACAGATTTAAGGAGGCGTCTGTAATGCCAAACAAAGTGATATTCTGCAGCCAGCTTAGTGCATACTTATGAAGTTGGAGACAAGTGCCCCGTAAATTAAGTGGGATGTCCAAATTTAAAGGGAACCTGTCACCAGAAAAAAACGCTATTAACCTGCAGCTATGGGGTTAATCTGCCAGTTAATAGTGTTATTAACCTGCCCGGCGTCCGCACATAGCCAAATTCTGCAGGGAGGAAATGAACTTCAGCGTTCCTGTTTCAGTCACGGGGGAGGCGGCCCTGACTGACACTGGCTTTGCATTGGGGCCAGCTGAGCTTCAAAAATCTTCTTACACCTTTCAACTGGAATTTTGGACCCCTCTTCTTTTGCAAACTGCTCCAGGTCTCTCATATTTGAAGGGTGCCTGGGATTTAGATCCGGACTCATTGCTGACCACTTCAGAACTCTCCAGCGCCTTGCTTCCGTCCATTTCTGGGTGTTTCTTGAAATATGTTTGGGGTAATTGTCCTGCTAGAAGACCCATGACCTAGGACGCAAACCCAGCTTTCTGACACTGGGCACTACATTGTGACCCAAAATCCTTTGGTAATCTTCAGATTTCATGATGCCTTCCACATAGTAAAGGCACCCTGTACCAGAGGCAGCAAAACATCTTTGAACCTCCACCATATTTGACTGTAGGTGGTGTGTTCTTTTCTTGGTATGCCTCATTCCATTTTCAGCAAACAGTAGAAAGATGTGCTTTACCAAAAAGCTCTATCTTGGTCTCTTCTGTCAACAAGACGCTTTTCCAGAAGGATTTTGGCTTTTGTACATTTTGGCAAACTGCGTCTTTTTATGTCTCTGTGTCAGCAGTGGGGTCCTCCTGGGTCTCCTGCCATAGCGTTTAATTTCATTCAAATGTTGACAGCTCGCGCTGACACTGATGCATCCTAAGCCTGCAGGACAGCTTGAATTTCTTTGGAAATTGATTGGGGCTGCTTATCCACCATCCGGACTACCCCTCGTTGCAACCTTTCATCAGTTTTTCTCTGCCGTCCACATCCAGGGCGATTAGCTACAGTGCCATGGGTTATGAACTTATTGATTATGTTGCACACCATGGACAAAGGAACATCAAGATCTCTGGAGATGGACTTGTAACCTTAAGATTGTTGATATTTTTCAACAATTTTGGTTCTCAAGTCCTCAGATAGTCCTCTTATCCTCTTTCTATTCTCAGCGCTTAGTCTGGCACACACAGACATTCAATGCACTGCCTATGCCTTCCAAGCAAAAGCTGCCAAAAATTAGGATGGAGGAACTCACAATGCCTCTTACAAGAGCCATGCAGTACAGCATATTAAAAACATTATTCCCATCATTGGGGAGTGGGTCTCCCATAGTCTTTGCCTATGCCTTCCAAGCAAAAGCTGCCAAAAATTAGAACGGAGGAACTTGCAATGCTGGCAACACGGACCACGGTCACCCTGGTGGTATAGTGGTGGTGGAGGCTGAGGATAAGGAGAAGAGCAAAAAACAGCCGAAATGAGGAAGCGTATACCCATGTGTGGGTGTGAAGCGGTGCATGGGAATACACCTCCCAAAATAACACAGTGGATTTGACTTTGTTACTCTGCTGTCATTTGGTGGTGATGAGAAGTCTGGCCCAATCCAGCTCTTGTTCATTTTGATAAGGGTCAGCATTGTCAGTTGACAGGCGAGTGCGCTTATCAGTTATAAGTCCCCCAGCGGCACTAAAAACACGCTCCGATAACACGCTAGTGGCAGGGCAGGCCAGGACCTCCAAGGCGTACAGAGCGAGTTCATTCCAAGTGTCCAGCTGGGATACCCAATAATTAAAAGGATCAGAGGAATCACGGAGGACGCTGGTACGGTCGGCAAGGTACTCCCTCACCATCTTTTGAAACTTTCCACTCCTTGTGAGAGAACCTCGCGTCTCAGGGCCTATAAGCTGGGCGGGTCTCAGAAAACTAGCCCAGAACTTTGACAGTGTTCCCCTACCTCTGCTGGATTGGAGTTGCGTCTCTCTCGCCTGTACGCCTTGGTTGGGCAACGAACTGTGACCTCTGCCGCTAGCGTGTTCAGATGGGAATTTTTTTAACAGTTCTGCAAGGGCCTTCTGGTACTGCCCCATTTTTGTAGACCTCTCCACCTCAGGAATAAGAGAGTGAAAGTTCTCCTTGTAGCGGGGGTCTAAAAGTGTCACTAACCAGTAGTGACGGTCACCCAACATTTTGACAACGCGAGGGTCATGGTTAAGTCAGAGTAACATAAAGTCAGCCATGCGTGCCAGACTGGTAACGGGCAAGACTTCCATGACTCACCAAGATGACGATTGACCATGCTCTCCTCCTCCCCCCCCCCCCCCTGTCCTCAGGCCACCCATGCTGAACCCATGGCATGACAGTAGTACAGTTACTACCGTCTACAGCGCATGATACCAGCTCCTGTTCCTCCTCCTCCTCTCCCTCATTGTCCCCCAATGCATGTTGGGATGAGATGAGGCTGGGCTGTGTGTAATCGCCCGCTACGGCTTCTTGATTCATCTCATCATACTCTGGCTGCAATGCCTCCTCTTTAATTCTCTGCAGAGAACGTTGCAAAAGACAGACAAGTGGGATGCTGACGCTAATGATGGCATCATCGCCACTCACCATCTTGGTGGACTCCTCAAAGTTTGTCAGGATGGTACATATGTCAGACATCCAGGTCCACTCCTGAGGTCTTATGTGTGGAGTCTGAACTGAATACCGACAGCCTTGTTGATGCTGGTACTCCACAACTGCTCTCTTCTGCTCAGAAATCCTTTGCAACATGTGGAGGGTAGAGTTCCAATGTGTGGGGACATCACACACCAGTCGGTGTGCCGGAAGCTGCAAACGCTGCTGCAACACAGCAAGGGCGGCGGAAGCTGTAGCCGAATTCTGAAAATGAGCTGACAGGCGGCGTACTTTGCAGATCTGGCAACTCGGGGTACGATTTAAGAAACCGCTGAACACGAGGTTAAGCACATGAGCCAGGCTCGCCTCGCCTCAGAGCCGCCACCAGGTTACGACCATTGTCACACACGACCATGCCTAGATGTAGGTTCAGCGGTCTCAGCCACAGATCTGCCTGCTCTTTCACAGCTGTCCACAACTCACAAGCAGTGTGAGGTTTATCACCTAAGCTTATGAGTTTCAGCACAGCCTGTTGCCGCTTGGCTGAGGCAGTACTGCAGTGCTTCCAGCTTGTAACTGATGTGGTGATATCTGAGATGGAGGCTGAACATGAGGAGGAGGAGGATGATGCGCAGGAGCTGTACACTGTGGGGGCAACTCTGACTGACATAGGGCCCTCAATCCTCGGTGTGGGGAGGATGTGTTTCGTCCCAAGGTCCGACTGGGTCCCGGCTTCCACTATGTTTACCCAGTGTGCCGTCAGGGAGATGTACCGTCCCTGGCCACAAGCACTTGTCCACGTGTCCGTTGTCAGGTGGACTCTCCCAGTAACTGCATTGTTGAGGGCACGGCAGATGTTTTGGGACACGTGCTTGTGTAGTGCGGGGATGGCACACTGGGCAAAATAGTGTTGGCTGGGGACCGAGTACCGAGGGATGGCCACCGCCATAAGGTTGCGTAAGGATTCCGTCTCCACCAGCCTAAAAGGCAGCATTTCCAACGCAAGCAGTCTGTGGCCTGTGGGGCGTTGGCTGCGAATTTGCGCTTTCGTTCAAAGGTCTGGGATATGGACAATTGAACGCTGCGGTGGGACGTGGACGTTGATGCTGTTTCTTGAGAAACTGCCATAACAAGTGAAGACTGAGAGGAGGGGGGCATCTTTGCATGCAGTATGGACAGGGGATTGCCTTGCATGCACAACAGGGGGTTCTCTTACACGCACAACAGCGGAAGAAGCAGTGGTGACACCCGCTGACACTGGTTGTGGACCCTGGGGTTCGCCCCACAAAGTCGGGTGCTTTGCTGACATGTGCCTGATTATGCTGGTGGTGGTCAGGCTGGTAGTTTTGTCACCCCTACTGATGCTGGCCTGGCAGGTGGTACAAATGGCCTTTTTGGGGTTATCAGCAGAGACTTTAAAAAAAATTCCAGACTCTGGAAGACCTACCGGTTGTACTGGCAACGTCCCTCGTGTTGGTGTTACGGGGAATGGTTGCCCGCCTTCTGTCTGCGGCCACCACACTGCTTCTTCCTGCCTGTTGGGGTACTCTGCCTCCCTCCCCCTGTGTGCTGCTGGCCTCGCTCTGCGTGTCCTCCTGCCACGTTGGGTCAGTTACTAGATCATCCACCACCTCCTCTTCCACTTCCGCACCACGTTCCTCCTCACTTTGTGGCAATTGTGTCTCGTCATCATCCACCTCTTGTGACAAATTGCCAGCGTCGCCTTCCTGTGGCCGTGGCTGTTCAAATATTTGGCCATCGCTACATGGGATCTCCTCTTCCACCACTTCAAGCGGAGCAGGCAAGGGGCCCAAATATGGAAATGGACCAGTGAACAGCTCTTCAGAGTGTCCAACTGTGGGATGATTTGCTGTCTGACGACACTCGGCATGATGGGAGAAAGGAGCATCAGGGTGAGGAGGAGTATGCAGTCGCGACTCATGGCTCCTAAGACTTGACCGTGTGGAAGACAGACCGGAGGTGGTGGTGCCCAGGTGACTGGAAGTATTATCTGCTATCCAATTAATAACTTGTTCACACTGATCAGTTCGCAATAGTGGTGTTGTGTGCTTCCCTAGTAATTCGGTCAAGAACTGGGAGCGAGCAGATGTGGCTGTTGGTTGTGGCACATTTTCACCTTGGCCATGGCCCCATCCTCTGCACGCACCATCACCAGAACGTCCAGTTCCACGTCCCTTGCCACGCGCCTTGCCCATTGTAAATGAAGTAAAATAGCTTACACTCGCACTATCAATGGCAAAAGGGTAATAAAAAGGAGATTAGAACCGTGGAAGAGGAAAATCACAGTTCTAGTTCTCTGGCCACAGCAGAATCTTTTAAACAGATATATTTGTGTCTGAACAGTCAGCGAGACACTCAAACTGTTTTTTTTTTTATGGAAAAAAAGCAAAAAGGTGGATAACACCTAGATTTGAACCGTGGAAGAGGAAAACCACAGTTCTAATTTCCTGGCGTATACCAGACTTTTTTAAATAGATATATTTGTGTCTGAACAGTCAGCGAGACACCCAAACTGTTTTTTTTTTTATGGAAAAAAGGCAAAAAAGTGGATAATACAGAGATTTGAACCGTGGAAGAGGAAAACCACAGTTCTAGTTATCTGGCCGAAACCAGACTCTTTTAAACAGATATATTTGTGTCTGAACACTGACAGACACACTCAATTTTTTTTTTTGGGGGGGGAAATACCAAAAGGTTAATAAGACGGGTATTTGTACAGTCTGACTGAGGGGAAAAAAATAAAAAGAGGATTTAGATGAAAAAAAAGGATTTTTCCTGTCCCCTGAGACCTGGGGCTAAGTCTAGCAATTTGAGCAGCAGCGGCACACAGGACTGTAATGCAGTGTTTGTTGGTATAACCACTGCGTCTCCTATACAGCCTGCCTGCCTGATATCTGGGATGGATATTAGTCCTCAGAAGGACTGTTTGTTTGATTTTGCAGGCTGTAGAGACCCTACACTACCTATTTCGCAGTATAAATCTCTCCCTAGCTCGGCAGCACTCTCCCTACACTGTCTGATCCGGAGCGACTGTGTCCAAAATGGCGGCGCTCGGTTTTAAATACTCGAGGTGACGCTGTGCGGCCAGCCAATCACTGTAATGCCCACAACCAACATGGCTGCGACATTACAGTGACTTGCTGGCAATCCCTGCATGTTCATTGGCTCTGTAAAGAGCGCCAAACATGCAGGGCGGAGACCCGAGCTCCTGCCCGAGTAACCTGAAAATGCTCGGTGCTCACAGAGCATCCCGAGTAGTGAGATGCTCGGGCGAGTACCGAGCAGTGTCGAGCATGCTCACTCAACACTAGTGCCAACATTTTCAACCATGACTGTTAGTGGTTTGGGTAGAGCACTTTATTTCTTGGGTTATTACGATTATGGAGATACCTGATTTATATAGTGTTCATAATGTTTTGCTTCCTTTACAAATTAAGAGCTATTGCTTTTTTATTTTCTTGCCAACAAAGCTTTGTGAGGGCTTGATTTTTTGCAGGATGAGTTACAGTTTTTATTTGCACTAATTTGGGATACATAGCACTTTTTGATCGCTCTCTATTCTGATTTTTCAGGGGAGACAGAATTAAAAATAAATTACAATTCACAAATATTTTTTTGCTTAAATTTTTACACAATAGTATAATTACAGCAATGCCAGATTTATAGTTTTTTTTTTTAGGTTTTGCTACTTTTGCACATTAACAACATATTTTTTACAAAAATTAGTTTTTGCATCACCATATGACCCTGAGTCATCAAACACAGGTTATGAGAGTGAGATAAGATTTGTTAAAAAAAATTGTTAAAAAGGCTAATCTTATTGAAAATCAAAAAATATTAATACAGTATAACAAGACAAGGTAGTCAAAGAATGGGACATACAATAATCCAGAATATGTGTAGCAACTGCTATTAGTGACAATAAATTTATATTGTGATTCATATATGGGCACATATCAATTATAATTAATATTTCAATAAAGTAATAGTGTTGTTCGCGGTAGGCTCAAGGTGAATAAATTAAATAAGGAGTATAACATCTTCACCCATAATGGAAATAGCCACAAATATTAAAAAAAAGTTCAATATGTATACTTAGCTGCTGTTTGTATTAGGCGTACCACCACCCCAATGCATGTTTTCCCCCTGCTTTATCAGGGGATGTGTTTGGCTAGGAGATGCCGTAATGTAAATACTTTACCAATCAAGTAAGTATTACTCCAGTCCACACTACAGTCACGCATGCTATGCCATCACCACCACCAGCACACCTCTATGACCGAAAACCGGAGGCTGCCAGGAAGAATAATGTTCATATCCTTGCGGCAGGCAGGCTTCCAGTGTGTTGGCAAAACGGTTTTAGAATGCTATTAAACTGCAAATTAACCCCACATCTGCAGGTTAATAGCGTTTTTTGACATGACAGGTTCCCTTTAAACTTTAATTACTGTTTCTCTGCTCAAACCACCAGCTTAAATAAGTCCCTCTGTAATATTGAATTATACTCCTCTGTGTTGATTTCCATGCAGAGCTTAGTATCATCTACAACTATTGAAATTTTACGGTGTATGTCTTCTACAAGTTATATATACAGATATATATTAAAAGGAAGATGGCCCAATACTGACCCATGTGGTATCCCCACTGTTAACTGTTACCGAATCAAAGTATGTTACAATTATGACCACCACAAAATGCAGATACTGTCCCATAACAGATGTCACTGATGTATAGCCCCTAATTCTAATTTTTAGCATATGGCATTATGCTTTTTATTACATTCAGTCATTTTGGGAAAAGGTGTTGGCGGTCCTATCGGATATTTCTATGACCCTCATCCCTCATACACCAGATGTCTGCTTGTTAGTCCTTCAGAATAAAACTATATAGTTTTACAAGAAACTCTATTTTTTTAATGCAGCACAATAGTCCTCGGATGAAAGCCAGGCTCCCATTGCTCACGCAATGGAGAAAAAAGGTAAATATGGCTATATTACATGAAATAATCATATATAAAAATAGAGGGTGCCTAGAAAAGTTTGCTAAAGTGTGGGGTGCCAAGTGTGCCTTCCCTAGCATAGCTTTGTGAATTAGTAGTGGGGCACAAAGGGTTAACATTTCCCAATCAGGTGTTTATTGCAGCAAATCACACCAGATATACCTAACATCAATGTGAATGCTTATCCTTGTAAATCTTAAATGTGAACAAAGAAATGTCAATGTCTGTATAAATAGCAAAAATCACTCATGCACAGTATGTATATTTTTGTATTTTATTGAAATTAGTGTTGAGCGAGCGTGCTCGTTTAACCCTTTAAACAATTACGCTCGGGAACTCGTCGAGTAGTTTCGGCGTGCTCAGCATCTCTGTTGGAGCCGTCACATGCAGGGATTGCCTAACAAGCAGGCAATCCCTGCATGTGTCGCAGCTGTCTAACAGCTGCGACACATGCAGCCGCGGTGTCTCAGAGATGCCGAGCATGCCGAAAGTACTTGGCGAGTACCTGAGCGTGCTCGTTTAAAGGGTTAAACGAGCACGCTCGCTCACCCCTAATTGAAATCTATTTTTCTGCTGTCAGTTCAATAAAACAAGTTAAAAAAATAATCACCCTCTGTTTCCTATAACAGAGACTCAGTTACACATATTTTCTCTTAATCCCATTACTCTTATTTTATGTACCAGCCTTATACGTGGCACTGGATCACGCGCCTTTGAAACTTCCAGATAGACAATATCCATAGCCTTACCCTGGTGCACTCTGGAACTTACCTCCTCATAGAAGCTGGGCAAATTAGTTTAACAGGACCGGTCTCTCATAAAACCATGTTAATTTTGGGTTATGAGGTTATTTTTAGTGAGATACTACAGAATAGCATCTCATAGAAAACCCTCAAATATTTTGCCAACAATCGAGGTTAAATTTACCAGCGTATAGTTTCTATACTCAGTTTTGACCTCTTTTTGAATATTGCCACCACATTTACTATGCGCCAGTCATGTGGTACAGGCCCTGTTGTTATAAAATCATCAAAATGTAGTTCCCTGAGTAAAAAAAAAATTATACTCGCATCCGCCATTGGCGCCATTCCTGTGATGTTGGCGCCAGGTGACATTTTTATATCACATGCTACAACCAAGGCACTAATGAGCTGCAGCTCTCACACCACCCCCCGATGTCCGAGATTGTGAGTGAAGGAGTCTATTAGCAGCCGCTGATTGGCTGCAGTGCCCATATGACATAATAATGTCACACAACTGACGGGAGACCCTGTGCCGACATCGCTAGAATACCGCCGAAGCAGGAGGTGAGTATAAGGTTTTCTTATTTTTCATGGTGGATTACTGCATTTTAGAAAGGGTTGCTCAAGTAGTGGACAACCCCTTAAAATATTAGAAATAATTAATGATCTGTCTACTACAGTACTTAATTTCTGCAGTACTTGGGGTTTATACCACCTGGGCTTGGTGATTTGTATATTTTAGCTATTTTGAGGTAGAGCCACAGTTCTATTTAGGTTAGGCAGGTGACATTTAATGGAGAATTTCTTGACTCCCTGATCATGTCAGCTATCATGGGATTTTTCCATGTAAATACTATAATAGAAGGCGTTGAGCAGATTGACCTTTCCATTATCCTCACCCACTATTTCACCCAGGTTATTTTTGAGGTTGCCAACACTATTATTTTTGAATTTCTTACTGTTTATGTAGTTGAAGAATATTTTTGGATTATTTTTGACAATGAGCCTCTCTGTTTCTATCTTTGCTGCCTTGATTTGTTTTCTTCCACAATTTATTTTTTCTCTATAGTTATTTAATCCCTCGTCACTACCCTCTTGCTTTAGTTCTCTAAACACTTTCTTTTTGTCATTTATTGCACTCTTACAGCTGAGTATTTGGTGAATTTTTGATGTTACCGATTTTCTGCAGCATTTCTGCACCAATTACCGTATTTTTCGGACTATAAGGCTGTGTGCCCACGATGCGTTTTTTAAGCGTTTCCGCAGCGGCAAAAACGCTGCAGAAACGCTTAAAAAACGCATGGTAGACGGTCTGCCATGTTCCCCAATGATAATCCGCATGTGCTGCACACATGCTGCGGAAATTTCCGCTGCGGATTATCATTGCGGAAAAAAACGCAGCACTACCAATTATTTTGCGGAAGCGCTGCGTTTTCACCGCCATTGACTTGCATTAGAACGCATGTATTCCGCTTCATTAGATAAGCACATGCGGAATACATGCGTTCAATGTGCGGATGGTACCCGGGTCTGGAAAAGAGGAGACTCTCCTCCGGACCCGGGTACCATAGAAACTGTAAAAAAAAAAAGAATAAAATAAAAAATAAATGTTATATTTACCTTCCGATGGCCCGCAGTGCGCTCGTCCTCCCTTGCCGGCAGATCGCGATGGACTGGAGGACCTGCACTGACCTCATAGTCATGTGACGGGTCCGGAGTAAAGCAAGACTCCTGGGGCCATCAGAAGGTAAGTATAGAGTTATTTTTTATTTTTAAACATTCTTTCGGTCACAGTATATAAATCCATGCCGGTTGCATGGATTTATATAGTGTGACCAAGTTGTTAAGCACTTTCCAAGTGATGCTAAAATCGCTTGGAAAGTGCTTGTCAACCCGCATGCGGAAATGGATGTGAAGAACGCTTCACATCCGCATGTCCCTGCCAGGAAAAACGCATGTACAATCCGCATGCGTTTTTTTCTGCCAGGGAGATGTAGAAATGCTCAGGAAAAATCTGGAGCATTTCTGCATCGTGGACACATAGCCTAAGACACACTTTTTTCCTCAAATTTTGGAGGAAAGTGGGGGGTGCGTCTTATAGTCCGAATATAGAATCTATAGTATACTATGGCTGTGGGTGGTGGGGGGAGCGACAGCAGGGGGTGAGCGGGGCACAGGAGGCAGCAGCCGCCTGCTGCAGCCTACACTGAGCCCTCAACTAAAGAAAATGAATATTCACTGCTCCCCACGCCCATGGGCGTGGAGAACAGTGAATATTCATTTTCCTTAATAGCTCGCACACTGTACCCACAGCACGGCTCCTGCTGCGCTCGGCAGTCATGTGTGCCCACTATTAAAGACCATGAATATTCACTACAACCCATGGGAGTGGGTTGTAGTGAATATTCATGCTCTTTAATAGCTCTTTAATTCCAGTACACCATCTCACAGTCTGAGGGCGCATGGCAGTGACGCCATGCGCGGCTCACACAGTGAGATCAGTGTCGGCAGCAGAGAGGAGGTGAGTATAATTGTTGTTTTTTTTTGTGTGCAGCGTGATGGGGATCAGGGGGTGCCAAGCATACCAGGAAGAGGGATGAGGGGGGCCATACATACTAGGATGAGGGATGAAGGGTGCCATACTTACCATAGAATCATAGAATCATAGAATGGTAGAGTTGGAAGGGACCTCCTGGGTCATCTGGTCCAACCCCCTGCTCAAAGCAGGATTCACTAGATCATCTCAGACAGATGTCTGTCCAGCCTCTGTTTGAAGACGTCCATTGAAGGGGAACTCACCACCTCTCGTGGCAGCCTGTTCCACTCATTAATCACCCTAACTGTCAAAAAGTTTTTTCTAATATCTAATCTGTGTCTCCTCCCATTTAGTTTCATCCCATTGCTTCTAGTCTTTCCTTGTGCAAATGAGAATAAAGATGATCCTTCTACAATGTGACAGCCCTTGACATATTTGTAGACAGCTATTAAGTCTCCTCTCAGTCTTCTTTTTTGCAAGCTAAACATTCCCAAATCCTGCAACCGTTCCTCATAGGACATGGTTTGCAGACCAGTCACCATTCTGGTCGCTCTTCTCTGAACTTGCTCCAGTTTGTCGATGTCTTTTTTAAAATGTGGTGCCCAAAACTGTACACAGTATTCCAGATGAGGTCTGACCAAAGAGGAGTAAAGACCGATAATGACTTCACGTGATCTAGACTGTATGCTTCTGTTAATACATCCCAGAATTGTATTTGCCTTTTTTGCTGCTGCATCACACTGTTGACTCATGTTCAGTCTATGATCTATTAGTATACCTAAGTCTTTTTCACATGTACTGTTGCTTAGCTCTATTCCTCCCATTCTGTATATGCTTTTTTCATTTTTATTGCCCAGATGTAGTACTTTGCATTTTTCCCGGTTAAAAACCATTCTGTTGGTTGCTGCCCACTGCTCCAGTTTATTTAGGTCTTTTTGAATCCTCTCTCTCTCTTCTCTAGTATTAGCTATCCCTCCTAGCTTTGTGTCATCAGCAAATTTAATCAGTTTACCCTCAATTCCTTCATCTAAATCATTGATAAAGATGTTGAACAATACAGGTCCCAGGACGGAGCCCTGTGGTACCCCACTTGAGACATTCATCCAGCTGGATGTGAAGCCATTTACAACCACCCTTTGAGTCCGATCACTAAGCCAGTTATGAATCCACCTAACAGTTGCCTGGTCCATTGCATACTTGGTCATTTTTTCAATAAGGATGATGTGAGATACTTTGTCAAATGCTTTGCTGAAGTCAAGATATACTATATCTACAGCATTTCCCTGATCCACCCAGTCAGTGATTCTGTCATAGAAGGAAATTAAGTTAGTCTGACATGACTTGTTAGTTACAAACCCATGCTGACTCTGGTTAATCACTTCATTCTTATCCATGTACTTACATACATGTTGTTTAATAATTTGTTCAAAGATCTTTCCTGGTATAGAAGTCAGACTCACCGGCCTATAGTTCCCTGGGTCCACCTTCTTCCCCTTTTTGAAGATAGGAACAACATTTGCTCTTCTCCAGTCTTCTGGGACTTCTCCTGTTCTCCAAGAATTTTCAAAGATTATGGAGAGTGGTTCTAAAATTTCTTCTACAATCTCCTTCAGTACTCTGGGGTGTAATTCATCTGGACCTGGAGACTTGAACTCATTTATGTTAGCTAAATATTCCCTCACAATCTTTCTGTTTACTGATAACTTGGATTCCTCTATTCCTTTAAAAGGACAGTGAAGATCAGTTGATGTTACATTTTCTTTCTGAGAGAAAACAGATGCAAAATAGGAATTAAAAAGTTCGGCCTTCTCAACATCCTCTCTTACCATTTCTCCATTTTCATCCTGTAAAAATCCTATAGCATCTTTGACTTTTCTTTTACTTTTGACATACCCCCAAAATCCTTTTTTATTGCTTTTGACATCTCTTGCAAGCCTTAATTCATTGTCAGCTTTAGCTAACCTGATACGTGCCCTGCAGGATCTGCAGACTGCATTATAATCTTCTTTAGATATGCCTCCCTCTTTCCATTTAATAAACATTTCTTTCTTTCTTTCCATGAGGAGGAAGGGAAGTCATGCATACCAGGATGAGGGGTGCCACGCATACTTGGATGAGGGGTGCCATGCATACCAGGATGAGGGATGAGAAATGTCATACATTCCAGGATGAGGGATGAGGGGGGCCATGCATACCAGGAAGAGGAATAAGGGTGGCCATGCATACCAGGATGAGGGGTTCCATGTATACCAGGATGAGGGGAGCCTTGCATACCAGGATGGGGATCAGGGGGTACCATGCATACCAGGATGGGGATGAGGGGTGCCATGCATATCAGGATGGGGATGAGGGCCACATATAACAGGATGAGGGGGCCATATATACCAGGATGGGGATATTAACAGAATTGGGGGACATTACCCCTATAACAATATCAGCAGCAGGCCCCCTCCCCCTTAACAGTGCATCATGACCACATTTTTTGCTTACATTTTTTTTCCTCCTCTAAAACCTAGGTGCGTCTTATAGTCCGAAAAATACGGTAGCTAAATAATGTTACCTGCGTTTTTTCGTTGCTTTTTTTACTGCATTTTTTATCACATTTTTGAGACTGGGGTTTAGGCTCTTTTTGATATGTCATGTTTTAAATAAATCTGCTTTGTTCTTGATACTTCCTTTTGTTTGGCTTTGAAAAAACGTTGTCACGATACCGTCATGTGTGGATTACATGTGTTTATAGTGTGTTCTGGGTGGGAAATGCACTAAAAATGCATTAGTATTTGCTTCTTTTTTTTTACCTGCTAGGGCAGCACAGTGGCTCAGTGGTTAGCACTGTTCCTTTGTAGCACTGGGGTCCTGGGTTCAAATCCCACCAAGGACAACGTCTGCAAGGAGTTTGTATGTTCTCCCTGTGTTTGCGTGGGTTTCCTCCGGGTTCTCCGGTTTCCTCCCACACTCCAAAGACATTCTGATAGGCAATTTAGATAGTGAGCCCCAATGGGGACAGTGCCGATAATGTCTGTACATTGTCTGAATTGTAAAGTGCTGTGGAATATGTTGTCGCTATATAAATAAAAAGATTATTATTACCTGCTAATTTTCTGCATTTAATGCAAGTCTATGGGGAAAATCTGAAAATAAAGCTCAGCGTACTCGCAAGAGAAATTGACATGTTGCACATTTGAAATGCGCACCGCAGTTTAGTTTACTCTGCATGAAAAAAGAAGCACAGTGGGCAGGAGATTTCTATAAATCCCATCCACTTTCCTGGAACTGTAAGATGCTGCGTTTTTTTGCACAGTGAAAATGCACAGCATCAAATACTCATTGTGGGCACACAGCTTTACAGCTCTATTTAGCTATAGCTGTTTCCTCCTATTTCTAGCTTGTTTATTCCCATAGGGTATATGTTGTGCACAGGACCTATTCAGGATGCTTTTAAAAATGTCTCATTTCCCTGAGTACTTTTATTTTTGAGGACATTTTCTCAATTTATGATCATCTCCTAACCGATGCAAATTTGCTTTCCTGAATTTTACTGTCCTTGTAGCACCTCTACTATACAGACTATTAAAGAATAAGTGAAAACTTATTATATTGTGATCATTATTAACCAAGTGCCCCCCCCAGCCCGTACATCTGATACTCTGTCTGGTCTGTTGGTCACTATTAGGTCTAGCAGTATCCTCCTTCTTGTTGGGTCCTAAACCAGTTGTGAAAGTTAATTGTCTTTCGTTATTGTCAAAAACCTGTTTCCTTTGCTGGACTTGCAGGTCTTTGCTCCTCAATTTTATATCAGAGTAGTTTAAGTCCCCCATAATAATTACTTCTCCCTGATTCGCTGGCTCATCTATTTGCTTTATGAGAATATTTTCTGGCATTTCCATTATATTTGCAGACTTAACCCCTTACAGTATTTTATTATTTTTTCTCCCTCCCCTTATCTCCACTCACAGGGACTGTACATTTTCATTAGTCTCACATATATTCATGCTGGATGGCTTTTAGGGACGATTTTACATATAAGCAAACCCCTCTCCATCACTTATTTGTACGGACATCCATAAACAGAATATAGCCCTGTAAATTATCATCCCTGTCATAGCTGTCATCCACTTATGTCTCCGCTATCCCTATGATATAGTTTTCTTTCAACTATATTAATTCTTAGTCCTCCATCTTGTTGGTGAGGATTCTGGCATTAGTATACATGCACTTTATGTATTTCTCTGTACCTCTATTCCTACCCTCTGTAATAACTGTTCTTACCCTCCCCCCATGCAACCCCCACTTTTATTACTTAGGCCAGGGATGTCAAACTCAAACACACAAGGACCAAAATGAAAAACTTGGACAAATAGGCCCCACATAGTCCTCCATACAGAATAATGGGCCACACATAGCCGTCCAAACAGTATAATGGCCCCACGTAGCTTTCCATACAATATAATGGGCCCCACATAGTCCTCCATACAGAATAATGTGCCCCACATAGTCCTCCATACAGTATAATGGGCCCCACATAGTCCTCCATGCAGTATAATGGGCCCCACATAGTCCTCCATGCAGTATAATGGGCCCCACATAGTCCTCCATGCAGTATAATGGGCCCCACAGGGGTGGTGATTCTGGTGTCGCGGGCCATAAATAATCACCTCACGGGCTAAACTTGACATGTGTGACTTAGTCAGTGTTTCCCAAACTCCAGTCCTCACAGCCACAACAGGTCATGTTTTCAAGATTTCCTTAGCACTGCTTAGGCGATGGAATTATCATCAGGGCATCAGGAATTCTCTCACCTATGCAATATTATGGAAGTCCTGAAAACATGACCAGTGGAGGGCCGTGAGGACTGGAGTTTAGGGAACACTGATCTACACGATCTTCCACTTCTGTACAGTAAATACCCTCCACCTCGTTCCTAGTTTAAACTCTCCTCCAACCTGTGTAGAGCCTTTGGCCAGCAGAGAAGTCAGTCCAGTTCTCCAGGAACCTGAAACCTGTCTACACCAATTCCTGAGTCACTTATATGACTATCCCCCACTGCATCTCTGGCATGGTACGTGGTACAGGTAGTACTTCAGAGAATACAGCCAGAGCCAAGACCTCAATCCAACTGAAAATCTGTGGGGTGACCTGAAGAGGGCGCTGAACACAGGAGATGCCCTGGCAGGAGCTCTACTGAAAGGAAGAGTGGACAAAAATTACCAATTCTAGATGTGCCATGCTGATAGACTTTTTATATCCACTGTATGTTGCACCCTTTGTTGGGGCATATGGTAGGTGATTGTCCAAATCAAGCACAATAACCACTGATTAAAAACATATTTTTTCTTATTTTTTTCATATACCATGTGTTGTATATGGTTAAGACAAGATGCTACATTTATTGCATTTTTATTCCTTTGTCTTCTACATGATAAAAAAGTAACTGAAAATTGTGACAAATCGAACCGGTCAGTGGTGCTTGATATGACTATATTAAGGGGTAACGAATTCTTGAGCGCAATCATACATGGTATATATGTTTACTACCCGAGAACCCCTATGATGCTGGTAGAAGTAAATACCAACAGTGAGCTGCCAGTTGCTGCACCTTGACCCTGACCTCACATTTTGCGGTAATGTGGACACGTGAGTGTGTGTGCACTCCGAGGTGTGGAAATATCCTGAGAGGTGAAGTAACAGGAAACCTGCTGGCGAGCAAACAGTAACATACAGTAATACGGCCAACTGTACTGAACCTGCCAACATTTTACAATCACACTGTTTATATTTACGCTCATAACATTTAGTTTGGCATGTATGGCAGCAGGTTCCTTGCTGGCACAATCCCATAACATGACTGGAGCAAGGCTGTATACTTTTATTTTTAAGGGAAGTTGTGATTGTGTCATAAGTGAATTTTTTTCCTGAGACATACAGTATATTTATGTATTCATGGTGGCACAACATGAAGGACAATCACTATTGCCGAAGGGATAGCTGGGGTCATAATCCGAATGCCAATAATGCCCCATGTCATTTTATGTAGTGATGCCACCCCTTATCGTGTGCACCCCTCTAGGGCTCATTCAGACGTCTGTGAAAATCAGTCTTAGATCAGAACGCAATGCACGGACTGGCCGCGGCTCTCCCGACCCGGGTGTGGCAACCTCATAAGAATACAAGAAGCTGTCACACTCGGGTTGGTAGACACGCGGCCAGTCCATGCATTAGCAGTCTGTGCTCAGACCAATTTGCACGGACGTCTGCATGAGCCCTAAGAATACCTACAGTGCCTACAAGTAGTATTCAACCCCCTGCAGATTTAGCTGGTTTGATAAGATGCAAATAAGTTAGAGCCTTCAAACTGCAAACGAGAGTAGGATTTATGAACAGAAGCATAAATCTTACAAATCAAAAAGTTATGTTGCTCAGTTGAATTTTATTAAATTTTAAACATAAAAGTGTGGGTCAATTATTATTCAACCCCTATGTTTAATATTTTGTGGAATAACCCTTGTTTGCAATTACAGCTAATAATCGTCTTTTATAAGACCTGATCAGGCCGGCACAGGTCTGTGGAGTTATCTTGGCCCACTCCTCCATGCAGATCTTCTCCAAGTTATCTAGGTTCTTTGGGTGTCTCATGTGGACTTTATTCTTGAGCTCCTTCCACAAGTTTTCAATTGGATTAAGGTCAGGAGACTGACTAGGCCACTCCAACACCTTGACTTTTTCCCTCTTGAACCAGGCCTTGGTTTTCTTGGCTGTGTGCTTTGGGTCGTTGTCTTGTTGGAAGATGAAATTACGACCCATCTTAAGATCCTTGATGGAGGAGCGGAGGTTCTTGGCCAAAATCTCCAGGTAGGCCGTGCTATCCATCTTCCCATGGATGCGGACCAGATGGCCAGGCCCCTTGGCTGAGAAACAGCCCCACAGCATGATGCTGCCACCACCATGCTTGACTGTAGGGATGGTATTCTTGGGGTCGTATGCAGTGCCATCCAGTCTCCAAACGTCACGTGTGTGGTTGGCACCAAAGATCTCGATCTTGGTCTCATCAGACCATAGAACCTTGAACCAGTCTGTCTCAGAGTCCTCCAAGTGATCATGAGCAAACTGTAGACGAGCCTTGACATGACGCTTTGAAAGTAAAGGTACCTTACGGGCTCGTCTGGAACGGAGACCATTGCGGTGGAGTACGTTACTTATGGTATTGACTGAAACCAATGTCCCCACTGCCATGAGATCTTCCTGGAGCTCCTTCCTTGTTGTCCTTGGGTTAGCCTTGACTCTTCGGACAAGCCTGGCCTCGGCACGGGAGGACACTTTCAAAGGCTGTCCAGGCCGTGGAAGGCTAACAGTAGTTCCATAAGCCTTCCACTTACGGATGATGCTCCCAACAGTGGAGACAGGTAGGCCCAACTCCTTGGAAAGGGTTTTGTACCCCTTGCCAGCCTTGTGACCCTCCACGATCTTGTCTCTGATGGCCTTGGAATGCTCCTTTGTCTTTCCCATGTTGACCATGTCTGAGTGCTGTTCACAAGTTTGGGGAGGGTCTTAAATAGTCAGAAAAGGCTGGCAAAAGAGATCTTTAATCCACACATGTGAAGCTCATTATTCTTGGTGCCTGAACTACTTCTTAATACTTTAGGGGGACCAAACAGAATTCTTGTGGTTTGAGGGGTTGAATAATAAATGACACTCTGAATTAACTTTTAACGTTTTAAAAAAAAAAAAAACACAAAAACAAAATTTGCTGCAGTGCATTTCCCACTTCCAGGCTGATCTACAGTACAAATGTCACAATGCCAAGTTAATTCCGCATGTGTCAACCAGCTAAATCTGCAGGGGGTTGAATACTACTTGTAGGCACTGTAATTCCCTGTCTTGTGTAATATCTAAAAACATCGAGTCTTGCACTTCTGGTTTACTTTTACATCAATGTTGGTATATGTTGCAGTTCTTAAAGGGACCATCCATAGGTTAGATATTGATGACCTATCCATTAGGATAGGTCATCAATATCAGATCAGTGGGGGAGTCCAACAGCTACGCACCTTTACCGATCACCTGCTTGCTGCTGTAAAGGTTGCGGGCTATAAGCAATGTTCAGGGCAGTACACAGCAGCCCCATGCTTTGTTCATTGGCGGCTGCCAGTTATTGCACCCTACCGCTTATTAAAGCGAGTGCATCAGTTTACTAAGGATATCATCTGCAGATATTTGTTATCCTTGTATTCCCATTTTTTTCACCTATTGCCTATATGCCTTGTTTTGCCTTCTCATTAAGTTGGCTGTAGTTTGTGATAGTGACTTATGGGCTGCAATAGTACTCTCACTATTCTGTTCCACAAATATGCATGCTCGGACTGGACGAGAATGCTTAGTTATTGCCATAGGGGATCGCCAATAAGGGGCTGCAATCTGGCTTGTGCGCTGCTCAAAGAAAGAATCAGGCAGTTTTCTCAAGTGTGTGGCTAGCTTTACAGTGACCACTTACTCACCTTCTATAGATCCAGCAGTCTTGGATTCATCTATTAAGAAAGATCCTCAGAATGAAAAACTTGGTGCCACTGGACAAGTCAGTTGATTCCAACTGTGGTGAAACTACAACTCCCAGCATGTTGGAAGTTGTAGTTGCACAGTAGCTGCAGTGCCCTGATATAGATGTTTCCCAATAGTGAGTATGATTGTGTGTGTCTAAATCGGGAAAGTAGTCCCATAGGAGGCATAGACTGATGTAAACAGTGACAATCTCTGTTCAGCGCTGCAGAGAATGTTGGCGCTATATAAGCAACGAGAAATAAATCTCGTGGTAGACATGGATGGATTTTCCTGTCTGCTCCCTCTATAGATAGATGGTACTAGCGGTGTCTGACATTCACTTACTGTATCTCCTCCGACTCTGTTGACATCCACAATATTCCTATGAAGACTCAACTAGGACTTATTAACGTCAGCTGATGAGCATTGTATATAAGATTTGCTCATATAGCATCAACATATTCCGTAGCGTTTTACAGACATTATCATCACTGTCCTCGCAATCTACATTCCCTATCAGTATGCCTTTGTAGTGTGGGAGGAAACCGGAGAACCCGGAGGAAACCCACGCAAACACGGGGAGAACATACAAACTCCTTGCAGATGTTGCCCTGGTGAATCTGAACTCAGGACCCCAATGCTGACCACAGATTCTCTGAGATAATACCATGTCCATTATTGGACAATTACTAGTCTTAGCGGTCATGTATGACTGCTGAGGCCAGTGATTGGACGCAGGTTTCACGTGAATGATGGATGTGACGTCATCGCTGCAGGACCAGACGTGACCACCAGAAGGACAAGGGGTTTGATTAAATGTTTGCGTGGCTTTCCTCCCACACTCCAAAGACATAGTGATAGGGAGTCTAGATTGTGAGTCCCAATGGGGGCAGCCATGATATATGTAAAGCGCTGCGAAATATGTTGGCGCTATATAAAAATAAAGATTATTATTATATGTTTTATTCTTTTTATACTATTTACTACCCTTACCCCAATTTGGAAAAGTCCAAACACCCCCTTTAAGTGTCCATCTGTCGGTGTCTGCCATTGACCTCTGTCCCACTGAGCACTATGATGATACTGGAGCAGCTGTATGAGGGTGCTGATCAGCAGTATTCATTTTAACTGTTGCTTTTTTGCTGTGATTTAGCTGCTTCAGTATCCACAGTATCCCTTTCCGAGCAGCCTTCCCATGATTTTATTTTCCCATCCCGTTTGTTAATATGATGGCGCTGGGCTCTCGCCCCTCCCAGCGTGACGACGATATGCTTCCTGCAGAGTGACTTTGAGCAGTCACCGTGCCCTCCTCGTGACGCCTCCCCTTGCACATGGCTTTGCAGCAGGCTGTGCTGTGTGACGGGGTAGTGGCTCAGCTTGTCACATGCAGCAGCCATGTGACTCCTCCTAGTCACTCTCCCTTCTTCGCCGCCCTGGGTATTTTTTTTCCGCTTCCTTTGACTCACATGTGTCTGTGAATCAAAACATCGCTGTTAAATAATAGATAGGATTTCTCTCGAGGCTAGATGTTAACCATTCATTACCCATGCCGTCACCTCTGCTGCCCTTATGATACGCATCTGTCACCATTTCCGGCACAATTCAGTTCTATATTGATTGACGCCTTCTATTATTAAATACAGTCAGGTATTGGTTCAGCTTATTCTATCGTGAATTGCACTGGATCAGATTTTGGGTTGTGCACAAACAATTGAGAACAGAGAGGGGTTTTTATTTTGCCTTTTGAAACAGATCCGAAAAGATTGAACAAAATATACTTTTTTTTTTTCCCGTTACAGTCAATAGGAAAAGAATTGTAATCCTAAACCCACTTCTTACAGGAATTTATTGATGCAGTGTGTTTGGGTCTGCTAAAAATTTGGATCATGACAGATGAACAGTTTAAATCGCATGTAAATGAATGAGGTCCGTCAACAAATACAGAACACATCACCACTGCAGCCAATCACTGTGTTCAGCGGCTCAAGTCGACTACAGAACCGCTGAGCTCAGTGATTGGCTGCAGCCATGATGTATAAGCTATAGATGTGCTATCACTGCTGCAGCCTGTAAACATGGAAGCTGTAGTAGAGTGCCGACAGTGGAGCAGGGAAAGGTAAGAACCGCTCAGTTTGGTATTTTATACCTCTTGTACCCTATTCTATAAAAAAAACTTTGAAACCAAAAAATGTCTTTAATCAATCTCTTCAGAGCTGCTCAGTGATAAACTTCTCCTCCTATTACTAAATTTCCCAGTACAATTAACGTAACCGACCTTAACAATCATACACAGGAGGCAATAATTTGGATAAAACAGGCCACAGTGGCCATTTATTAACAAATCATACAATAAAAATAACCATTGTGAATTAACGAAAAAGAGGGAGGTCCTCGGAGCTACCAATTCTGGGACACTTTAATCAATTATTCAAAGTAAAATTATCTCTACCCTCAGCCGTGAAAACCAAGCTCGAGGACACACACCACTGTTAGTGGTAAAATAACGACAACCACTGGCTCCCAGGGTCCACGCCAGTCTAGAGCCTCACTAAGTGCCAGACCAACCATTCTTGGTTCCATGCTGAAGGGAACTATCCATCTGATTTCACCCCCCCCCAACCAATTTTTACACCAACTCCAAGGATCCCCCCACCGCCTCGGCCACTGTGACCCAGAATATCAAGTGTCCCTTATATTTAACTTTTATATATGTGTATATGTGTACATATATATATATATATATACTGGAATGCAAATATCAAATTCAACCAGGGTGGGTGAGTGGGACTCTTGACCTTGAGGATCCCCTAAAATGGCCTCCTTCACACACTTTTCCTTATATACTCCCCCCTTAGTCCCTTCCCCTTTCCTTTTCTTTTCAAACAAATAACCATCTATCCCCTATCATTTTACTCAATCCAGTCCTTGTCATGTGGGGCCTACATGTAACCTGTACAGTTCCGACCCATTCTTGATTCTTGGATCCAGGTGGATAAAACATGTTGGGTGGGCTGTGCTGCTGGAGTAAACCTATTCTTCAACAATGATGATAATGAGGTTTTCTTTATTTACAAACCATTTCAATGCCATACCGGCCTCTTTATCAAGTGAAAAAAACAAATGTCAAATGATTCTGGGTCTTGGATCCCGAGGTGATCAGCTGTTATTTCTAGGAGAACCATCTGCTTTAGCATGGGTGACCCTGTAATACATGGGTAGGCCAGGATCTGGGTTACTTACCTTCTCTCTTCTGTGACTAACAGAGAAGAGCACCTGAGTTAGGGATCACTGCCTATGAGGTTCATGTGTGTGATGAGACAGCAAAAGTTTACCATACACATTAGATAGTTGTAAGAAGTCTAATATTTAAAGTGGCAGGCTTACCATTACAACATTTTCTATTGGAAGATAGAAGGTCTGGACATTTTGGATTACAGGATGTTGGACCGTTGTTAAGGTGCAATGGACGATTTCTGCATTAGCACACGAGTCCGTCAGCGCTTGTTTAATGAATTGTTTACACAGGCCAACACAACTATATGAGGACAGAATAATTGTTAATAGTATCGTTCAGTCCTAATACAGCATGCATGTTGTCAGCAGCACATCTCTGTTTGCATAGGATGATGTGCTGGCAACGATAATTTAATGGTGCACCTGAACCATTCAGTCAGCCAACAAAGGAGCGCTTTGCTCATCCGACGGCTGATCAGTTGCATGTTTACACAAGCCAATGATCGTGAATAAGTATTTGCACAAAACACTCGTTTGCTGATTTACTGTGAATTGTCACCAATGCACACTTCACCCAAAGGGTAAATGCCTATGCGATAACGGTCTAAGATATTACCATTAAGGTATGCACATAATAGAGTATTTCTTAATTTTGCAACCTAAAGCTATTGCTGACAGATCCAATTTTCAAAGGGATCCACATGGCAAAGCATTGCAGTGGTGTCCAGCAGCAGCTCACCTCTTCCCCTTTCCCCATAGAACAAACATAATGTGTAATTGTTCCAGGCCATAAATACTTTGCATTATAAACTATATGCATGGGTGAGCGCTGCAGCCCATTGAAAGAGCTGCTCAATGGGAGATACAGAGCATATGTTCACATTATGTTTGTGAGCATGTTTAGCATGTATGTCAGGAATATATGTCAACAGGTTTACATTTGCCCGACAGAAGCCCAAATCGTGTACTTCTGGCCTTCATCTAGCTCTAGCTAGTATACAAAGAAAAAGGTACGAAATAGTGTAAGAGTACACTATTCCATACCATGTTATGTAGTAAACATGAGGTGAGCAGAGCCTAAGGGGCCCCATAGACAATGGATAGCTGTTGGACGGCAGTTCCCCTGACTCCTCCATACACTGGAGCACTTGCTGTGCCGAAAGAGATGCAGCCAGACTCCTCCGCTACCTGTTTATTTTGCCAAGAACAAAAAGATCGGTAGTCCAAAATTAGGCATACCAAATTGTTATCTCTGTTTACGTCAACTGTCGAGGGAGAAACGGGTGGCCCCCATATACATTAGACTATCATCTGAGCCTGCTGATTTCGGCGGATGCAGGTGATCTTAGTTTAGTGTGTATTAGGGCATTAAAGGGAATTTGTAAGTAGGATCAACCCTCATAAGCCATCTATAGGGACATGCAGGTCACAGCAAGCTGAATTAAATGATAAGCTAATATTTGCGACCCGATATCTTATTCCAGAGGAATCCACGTTTTTCTTAATATGTAAATGAGTTGTTAAGATCTGTGGGCTGGACATAGATCTCCCTAAAAATCTGCCACCAGAGCTTATTTTAATGAAAAGGGGCATTAACACTGTGGGACATGCAGTACAGGAAAGCAAACTGTCAGTCATTACATATCATATTCTGGTAACGCCCCTTTTCATTTAAGATAAGCTCTGGAGGAAGATTCTCAGTGAGATCTATGTCCAAGCCCATAGATCTTAAAAGTTCACTTACATATTAAGAAAAACATAGATTTCTCTGGAATAAGGTATCGGATCGCATATATCAAGGTATCATTTTATTCAACTTTCTATGACCTGCATATCCATATAGACGGCTTAGGAGGGTCGATCGTACTGACAAGTTCCCTTTAAGCTAGTGCTTCAGTTTCAGACCCCATTCTTTGGGGGACTTGGACTTGCCAAATGAGACCTGCTGACCTGTGGGTTAGAACCAATGATTGGGACAATGTATTCTATAGAGATCTATTTGGGGTTTTAGCAGGGTCAGTGCCTAGCAAGATTTTTGCATAATTACAAGTGGGCCAAATAATATACTATTAATAAGGACAACATCTGCAAGGAGTTTATATGTTCTCCCCATGTTTGTGTGGGTTTCCTCTGGGTTCTCTGGTTTCATCCCATTTTATAGACATACTGATAGGGAATTTATATTGTGAACCCCAATGGGGACAACGATAAATAATGTCTGTAAAGCGCTAAGAAATATGATGGCGCTATATATGCAATGCAAAATAAATAAATAATAAATGAGTTCAACTGCTCCCTATAAAAAGAAAAGGATAGTTCAGTTGTCTATACATAGCTTTTTATAATCATCTTCTTACTGCCTATAAATCTGGTAGAAGAAGGGAGGCATCGCTAGAAAGCAGCTAAAGACCAGGATTTAGATCCATTGTACCAAGCATAAAGCAACTACTGCTGTGCCAGCTGAGTGTGCAGACCTGCAGTCTACTGACCTACATTATTACACAGGGTGTGCGAGTGATATGAACTATGATATCAACTAGACGGCAGAGAAGCTGTAGATGAAGCTCTGCACCAATTATTGCTAAATTTGACACGTAGTAGAATCCCAGAGAAACTGCTGCTGCCTCCTTAGTAAAACAGAATAGCAGAACTCTATTTCCTTCTTAGACATAAGGAGCAATGCTTCATGTAAAAAGCAACAGAAAAACAACACACGCAAAACATGAATAGTGATATTCCAATATCTAACTAGTACACATGTACAGGTATATGAGCTCATGAGAATGGTGTTTCCATGTATCAAGGCAACCTCACTGTTGTTCATTGCTGCACATGTATGCTATGACCATGACGTGAATCACTGTCAAAGTTGGTTCAAAATTTTATCCGACTCATGGAATTTTTATTGTTACATGTGGATTGTTTGAGCTTTTTGGAATGAAAGCCGGATAATATGACTTTTCAACATCTAAGTGATACTGATTTGAAACATGGCATATAAAAAGGTGCACAAGGCTTGCAAACTTTCTCCAAAAGATGAAGGGGTCTCAACAAACTTTCCCCAAGTCTCCAACACAGAAGGCCGCCCACAGTGAAGTCAACAACTGATTGCTCCCCTTTGCCAAAGCTTATGGAAAGGTTATTTTGCTCCTGACTGTCATCTGCGCTACCCAACCCAGTGTCCACTATTGAAGTTTGGTTCAACCAGAGAGATGTCCATGTGCAACAGATCTTCAGGAGGGACATCTCATAAGGGTACTGCACCCTGAAAATATCCTTATGAAGAACAAGTATGTAAAGTGAACACAGAGTGATTTAATAAAAAAATAAATGAAATAAATGTATGTGGGCAATGAAGACTGTCTGGATATCTAGGTGGGATTATAAATATTCCTTATACTAGCCTAGCCAGTAAGCCGGGGAAAAGAAAGGCAAGTGTGATCACGTGTGACAGCCATGTACGCCCCAAGTGCCGTCAAATAGAGAGGTTCCCACACCCACTTCAGGCACCCCACGGTGACCATTTATGGGTCACGTCTCCACCTTTTGACTTCAGTTAAGAGGACCTGAAACGCCTAAAGGTAGCTGTTGGGCCGAACTCTGTATGTCCAGGAAATGTCCTCCTTATGCATTAATAAACCGGACCACACCAGAAAGGGTGGGCAGAAAATGGTGAGTTACACTACCAGTTGCTGCCCACCTGCTCATAGAGGATTAGTACCTGATGGAAGCTTCTGTTTCTGACCAATAGGGCCACAAGTAGTCTGAAGTTATGCTGGTGACTTCTGTTGTCATAGCCACCTTTATATGATCTGTTTCTGGGTTACAAAGTACCCTCCATTAGAGCAGATACCCCTATTTCTACGAGAATCAATCTTTCCAGCTGCAAAACTAGATAGGTTTGCTGCGCCGTCTGGGAAAGCTGGGTGAAATCCCTTATGTATGAGCTGTATATTAGCAGTACAGTGCTGATTGCCAGGGCTGTTTTACAGTACATTTACCCACACTTCCTATGATACTCCTTTATGGGCATGTTTTTTACTATATGGAGATAGTAAAGCATAAGCAGCTACCACACAACACTTATCCCAGTGGAACAATGAATCAGGAAATGGCAGGTGTTAACGTACAGTTATAGAGCGTTTACACTTACACGCGTGCGTTAAAAAGTTTGCCAAATGGGTATGTTGCTTGCCGGTCAGCGGTCCTTTAATAGCCTGTTTACACAGCCCGGCCTTGCTTCAGATTCACACTGAACGATCTGTAATAAATCATTCAGTGCGCAAAGGCTGCTATTGTTTTCGGCAGCGCAGGTCATGTTTGTGCCGAAAATGATAATCTTTGGTGCAGCCCAAAGAATCATTGCAGTCGAGTACTTTGCTCGTTCATCAGGTTATCGGCGGCCTGTGTAGACTGCATGATTACCGTGAAACAAGCATTGAGAAATGTGGCTTGTGTAAAAATAAAAACTCACTTTATTCTAGCTTCGTGTTAAAATGTCAGATCACATGAGAGGTGGGCATAAACATTGACGCGTTTCGGCCAGTTCACGGTGTTAATTGTAACATCAGTCTTTTCTGTGAAGGACTTGTGGGATCTGGCGAGCGGACTCTGGCTTTCAAAATATGAGATGGGCAACTAATTTTAAACATATTCGTCCTAGTAAAGTATAACTTCTTGAACTATTATACGTTCTTAGGAATGCTCATTCACGATAATTGAGCAGCATAAATGGACCTTTAGCCTCTGCGTTATTGGTAGATCGCTTCAAAATTTATAGGAATCACTGACAAATATTTGTTTACGGGCAACTAGTAATAAATAGCTAGCAGGTCCCTGCACCTTAATTTTTCTCTCGCTTAGGGTATGTTCACACATCATGGGTTTTTTTGCGGCACAAATCTGCAGAAAAACTTTATCTTCAGGGGCATTTTGTTCAGTATTTTCTTGCAGTTTTTGTGCTTTTTTTTATGCATTTTTGGTGCGTTTTTTCAGCGTTTTTTTCACTGTCCTTCTGTCTCTATTTATGCATGTACATAAAGTTCTGTAAAAAAAAAAGAACCCCATCCTATTTTGCCATCAAAAACGCTGATGCAAATTTTGGGGCATTTTTTCAGCGCTTTTTTCACCACCCATTACTTCCTATGGGTGAAAAAAACATCTAAAAATCACTGAAAGAAGTGCCATGCTCTGTTTTCCAAAAAAAACATGCAAAGCTCAAAATACAGAACAAAAAAAAACCCATGATGTGTGAACAGAGAATTCTGTTTTCTCATAGACTTTGCTGGTACTGCAAAAAGGCAGCTGAAAATTTGCATAAAAATCTGCAGCAAAAAATGCTGAAAAAACCATGATGTGTAAACATAGTCTTATACTGGTGCAGGACAGAGGGGATCTGATGTGTCCTGGCATTGAAAGCTTCTGATATACTTGGACAGATTGTCTTATTAGACCCCAATCTAGCACACATGGCTATACCAGCTAAAATAAGTGAATTACTGAAAAATGGCACCTTCATTATCCAGCACCTAACAATGGCAGAGGTTGTGTACCACCTATGTCTTGGTCTTGGTGCCCTCTATTAAAAGCTTCAAGTTATAGCTCTAGCACTGCCTTCATCTACATGTATGTTGGGGTTACATTCCATGTCTTTAGGGGGTAATCAGACTGTCATCATACTGTGCTTTTAATCTGTATTATATGACCATATATTTGATGGTGATTTCCATCTCTGCCTTTCATGAGACAGGAATAACTCTTTCCAGGTCCCAAGCTACCAGAGGCCTGGTTACAGGCGAGTACAGCTGCGAAATGCTATATGCGTGACTGCCATAGCCATGAATAGGAGTGACAGAAACAGCGTAGTACAGCGAGCTACACTGTTAAAGACTGACCAAATGATGAAATAAAGGAGTTCTATTCTGACAATGAGAGAGTCAGTGTGGTTCTCTTTCTACATGTACTTAGATTTTACAATTTAATTTGGAGCAGACACAACGTCTCAGAACGTCCCACAATATGTGGCAACGGCATCATATAGGTTACACCAACAATATAGCTCACTTTGCTGCGCAGTTTCGTAACACCCATACACTTCAATGCAAGCTGCACTTGGCTGCTTTCATAATCCCACGTCTGTTGACCTGGAAGCAGGAATTCCTGTCTCGGCCCATGAAAGCCAGTGATGGCATTGACCCTTATAATTTATTTGAGTAGCCTTGGAGCAGGGTTGACAACCATCTAGACATTTCTGAACAGTCCGTAAAAATAGAGACCTTTTTTTCCCCTGTCCGTAAAAATAAAATTCGATGCATCTATGATTTTTTTGAAGTTGGAGGAACTTCTACAGATTGTTGTGACTGTAATTATCATCATTTTACAGTTTACAGTGAATGCAGCTTGTCTTCATATCAATAATATAGACTGTAGACATGAATCACTAATAATCCTAATGAGTTATCATGGTTTTACAATGTATCCGTAAAAAATATTTAATGTCTGATTTTTTTGATAAACTGACCAAAAATAGTAAAAAAATCAAGTTGGCAACTCTGCCTTGGAGATGTTAAGAAACCCTAATCTAGAAGACTATACAGGGATTTCATGCTTCCATTAGTCACTGAATATTTATTTTTGCCTGTACAGTGTTAGAAATGGAGGTCGGGTAGAACTTTCCTCATTCCTGTTCTGCACGAGCAGATTCTGAGATATTTGGATATTATTCTTCATTGCCTCATGTCACATGGCCGGGTGCAGTGGTGCAGGCAGCTGCTGGTAGGAGAGTTACCGCCCATACTGGCATCCTGCCTGCTCTGGTTACCCAGAGATTAGGTCTGATTCTGTGGCACAGATTAGGTGCCAGCTCGCACATGGGAGAGAAAGAGCTGAGGCGTGACAGGAGTGCTTATGTAGTGATTTAGACTTTTTTCTTCCTTCTTCATGACTACAGCCTATACATATCACGCGTTTTTTATGTGTGACCTATATGCTGCATTGGCATTCCTGCCCCAGAAGACAGTGCCTCTGTGCCCGCCTATACACTGGGCTTCTACAGACAAGTCTACATCTGCCCTCAGATTTCGCTGCGCACATGAAGCCGTATATTTGTACATGTGAGGGCTGTGCCTAAAGCGTTAACACTGCAGGGAACACGTGCTGAACTGTCAGTGAATCAGTTACATGGCCGAGGACACCCGCCGCCTGCCGGTCACAATACACGCGTGACTGTCTCGGCTAATCCCGGCTGAGCCATACTGCAGTCAAATAGCAGAACATAGAGCAAAGCTCTCTGATATGGAGGGCTTAACCCACTCTGTATCAGTAACACACTGCGACAGATTAGTGACCTGTGGGGTGCCGTATGCCATGCACGTGTATAGAGGTTACATTGGTAGCACAAATAGACAAATTTCATATATAGAAGAAAATCGAATGCTTAGAAGCAGCAATGATGTAATCAGGAAGGGAGGACATGGGTATAGCTGCGGAGAGGGCTGGCGCAGACAGAAACGTGCAGAGGATGCTCTCAGACACGGGCGGTCTGCCTCACATACAAATTAGGACAGCTGCACACAGACCCCTTTGGGAACACTGTGTCAGTGTGTAATATTGAGACAGAAAAATGTGTGGGGGCTTTCTTCTTCATAAGAAGCCTCAGACTTATTCTTACCATCCTGTCCGAATCATCACAATTTCCACGCTGGCATGAACATAGCGCCAGATATGCAGTACAATGCCTAGGCACCATCGTTCTTTGGCATTACCATATAATGCACCTTATAAAGTAATTCTGCACCCAGGAGCAGGTATCTGGGACCACGGCATAGCAAGTGCCCTCATAACAAATCTGCCATAAAATTGCCAGCTAATATTTATTTCACTGGAACTGGAAGTTGTAAAGGATTTCAACCTACTTGGATTGATGATCACTCAAGACGCATCGACAACACCAGAAGTCAATAGGAGAATAGCTATGGGCAACTCAACAATGAAGTCACTGGACAAGGTCTTCAAATCGAGGAACATTTCACTGGCGATGAAGACTTTTCTGTGGTAACATATCGACGCGAAACCTGGTCGATAAAGAAACAAGACTGAAGAAGAATCGACGCCTTTCAAATGTGGTTCTGGAGAAGGTTGTTATCAATACCATGGATGGCGAGAAGAACAAATAAATCAATCTTGGAACAAATCAAGCCAGACATGTCACTCGAAGCAAAGATTACCAAGCTACGACTTGCCTACTTTGGACACATCATATGAAAAAGAGCAATCATTGGAGAAAGACATCATGGTCAGAAGAATAGAAGTAACAAGGTGAAGAGGAAGACCAGCAACCCAATGGCTTGATACTAACAAGACAACGGCGGAGAAGACCCTGGTGGAGCTATCTAGGCTTGCACAAGATGTCGTTCACCCATCAAGTCACCATGGCTCAAGTCTGCTTAAAAAATATAGAGATTCACAATCTGTACATAGAAGCTCACAATCTAAATTACAAATTATCAATTTTTTTTTGAGTCTTGAAGGAAATCGGTACAAAGATGGAGAAGATACAAGCTCCATGCAGACATCGGGTGGATTAAAACCCAGAACCCCAGAACTGAAAGGCAACAGCACTAATCCCAGCACCATCGGGGTGCACATAGCTATAGCTCTGTAATATAAGTGCCCGGTCAGGCAGCATTCCTTTAGTTTCTGCGGTCTTTGTAATGATAACAACAGCTGAGGACCCCTGATCACTGTCATAGTTTGGGAGCCACAGACTGTAAAATGGAGTACTAAGCCCTTTATACACATTATTTATGAGATATACATGCCGCTCAATACATGTAATCAACACACATTACATTGCGATTGTGAGTAAATGTGAGATATGTCGCAGCGATCAGGCTGGAGTCTTAAACCTTTACATTATCACACACCAGTATTTAATGCATGTCAGCTGGTAATGGTTTAGGGGAAGACCCAACTTTTTGGGGAAGATGCAAATTTGTTTGAGTAAAATTTTGGTAGTTTAAGGGAGTATTCAAGATTTTGCTAATTTCAAAGTAGGACAATTGAGAGTTTGATATGGATAATCACAAAATAATGGCAAAAAGAGTGACTACATGGATGTGATTGATATCAGGGACATGTCTAGATTCTGGAACTCATGAATGAAAACACTTCACTTCTTAAGAAAATTATTAAAAAGTTTGTCCACTTTGGACACTACCATTTTTATGCACGAAAGACCCCCACACAATGAGCACAGGCTGGACCCTATATTAGGATGAGTATATGTGGGAAAGCCTAGTAGCAACTCATGAATTCCCCATCAGTGCCACCATTTCACTGAAGCATTTCACTGAAATCACTACACAGTAGATAAAAGTCGGTCAAACCCACCAATATCAGCCAACCATGTAAGGTATATTTGAAGGAAGTAAGTCCAGCTTCAATCCATAAAATCAAATCCTTTATTTCATGATTAAAACAGATATGGCAACACTAAAATATGCCTAGGCATAGGCATGATTGGGGATAAGGGGTGCAAGGAGGAAACCGGCTTGGATGGCTATATTATGTGGTATGCTTGTATACAGCAAAACTACGTCGCATGAAGCCAAGTCCATTGATTCTCTCAGTAAGCATTTTGAAACAGATAAGAACATCTTTTGAGTCTTGTAAGTAACCCGAGATGCAATGTACCAAAGTCTATAATGCTGTGTCTAATCATTGTCCTAAACGTTCTCCCACAGTACCTATGCCATTGATAATGGGACGCTTTGGAGGGGGGAATATATTTTTATTGATTTTGGGGAGGGCATGTAGTATTGAGATTGTAGGGCTATCAACAATAAGGTAATCTGTTTGCTTTTTTGAAAAAATGGCCAAAGAAAAACCTTCATTAATAATTATTTGGTGGTGGGGTCACTTTTGAGTCGAGCATATGTGCTATTATCGGAAAGCATTTGGTTAATGGAAGTAGCATAGTCTCCCTTATTCATTACTACTACTGAACCGCCTTTGTCAGACATTTTTATAATGATGTCTGTACGAGAGCGTAGCTTGTCAAAAGCATCCCGCTCATGTCTAGACAGATTGTATTTAACGGGGGAAGAATTGTTGTTATTCAAAAGTCTTTTGATGTCCCTTTCAACATTATTCTGAAACCGGCCCATGGCTGTAGTCCATGCTTGTACAGGATAAAAACATGGGTTTTTGGTTGAAAAAGAAGAAATATTGTTAGTATCCTGGAGAGGTTTTTCGTGAGGATTCAAATCCATGAGACAAGTTAGGCTATGTTGTTCCATAAAGTCTTTGTTTTCGAAAATATTGTTAGGTGAAGATGGAGTTTCTAAATCATGATTATCTTCCATGTCAGAAAAAAATGTTTTTAATAGTTAGATCACGTACGAATTTATTAATGTCTTTGATAACAGAAAAACATTCAGTCTGTGGTTGGTTGGTGCAAAGTTCATGCCACGAGATAAAAGATTCATAACATCTACTGTGGGATTCGATTGGAACTGCTCAGGCGATTTCTGCAGAAAGAAGGGGTATTTGCGGCCCCCTCTTCTTCCCCGTTTTTTGAAGGTTTGGACGACTTCTGAGTTTTTTTGTAGTAGTGAGACTGGGATTTATTGAAGTTAGGTCTATTGAATAGACCATTACTATCCATTTCATCTCGAGCCTCCCAACTGTTCCCTTATAAATTATGTCTGGGGATATAAGGATTGGATTCGGTAGAGCATTCCTTGGTATGCAGGAGTCAGGAGAAGGCTGACAGCTTGTTTATGTGTATGGCCAGCTTAAAGGGGTTGTCCGGTCTTTTGCTAAAAGTCTGCAGTCTCTATGTGACTGCAGACTTTTGAATCCTCACAGCGTGCACACTGCACGCTGTCAAGATTCTTCTGTGTCGGTGGCAAGACCGGGTGGTGACATTATCGCAAGTATGTGATAAACATTCTTCCGATCACATTCTAACTAGACGAACGCAGCCTTGCTCGATTCACTTGTTTTGATCAAGGCTGAGCACGTCTAGTCGTAATGTGGCAAAAGTATGAATATTGCATACTTGCAGTCACTTGATTAACCGCTTTTGCTGCTGACACTCAAGAATTCCGACAGCGTGCGCACCGCACGCTGTGAGCATTTCAGAGTCTTCAGTCACAAAGAGTGACTGCAGACTTCTAGCAAAAGAAGAGACAACCCCTTTAAGGCTAGCTTTACATTTGCTCATCCACAATGATCTCAGTGTCATCCGTGTGTTGTCTGTATGCAATCCGTTTTTTTTACTCAGCAGCTATTAATCTTTTACAGGATCATTTACAGTTTCCTATACTACAAAGTTGTAATGTATCCATAAAAATCGGACACCATATAGATGGTCCGTATGGCATGCGATTGCGGAGTGAAATGCAGCTAAGAAAAATACGCAGATCTGCCTTATTGAATAACATCGGTCAGAGTACAATGCAATTTTTTATCGGATTGCACTCGTTCGATTTATATGCTAGGGTGAGTGAACCCTCAGTTGTGGAGCAGAGATAACTCCACCATTTTATTTAGTTTCTTTTTTGTTGTCTCAATAGGGCTACAACCAATTTCTTCCTAACATGTGGAATAACGATTTACTAATACAGAAATCCAAATCTCTCACATAGACAAAGCATTGAATGACAAAATTCTATCTGCCTGCAGCCACCATGAGAGGGAGCTTGCTGCATTCTGTTATACAGTCATCCTCACTCCTTTCGATATGAGATATGCTTATTCTGTATTGTCTGTATAAGTCCCCCCTAAAATTGTAAAGTCCTGCGGAATATGTTGGCGCTATAAAAAATATTTTTATCCTAATAATAAACCAGTATGCTGTCAGCTCAGTTTAATGGTGACAGATGAACCATTATTATTTCACTCTGATTTTGTATACTGAACCTGGCTGTAGACATTAGATAGTAATCTGGAAAATTTGACAATTTTGTCTACCTTAAGGCTATGTGCCCACGATGCAGAAATGAAGCAGAAAATTTCTGCAGCATTTCTGCATCTCCCTGGCAGAAAAAACGCATGCAGATTGTGCATGCGTTTTTCCTGCAGAATACATGCGGATTCACATGCGTTTCCGCATGCAGATTGACAAGCGCTTTCCAGGCGATAGCATCACTTGGAAACTGCTTGACAACTAGGTCACACTGTATAAATCCATGCAAACGGCATGGATTTATACAGTGTGAACCGTAAAAATTAAAACAAATAAAGCTATACTCACCCCCGAGGCCCCGGTGTGTGCTGCAGCGCTCGTTCCTGTCTGGTTCCCGGCTGCCGGGATACCGCGAGACAGAGCGGTGAAGGGCCTGCGGTCACATGACTGTGACGTCACCGCAGGTCCTCAAGCGATGCCGGCATTCAGAGAGAAGACGCCGGACAGGTGAATATAACTTTATTTGTTATTTTATTCTTTTTTTACAGGTACAATGGTACCCAGGTCTGGATGAGAGTCTTCTCTCCTCCAGAACTGGGTACCATCCGCACATAGAGACGCATAGAAGCCGCTTGTACAAATGTACAGTCGCGGTTTCTATGTGTCTCAATGCAAGTCAATGGCGGAGTTCCACTGCGCTTCCGCAAAATTAATGAACATGCTGCGGATTTTTGTACGCAGCATAAACGCTGCGGAAAAATCCGCAGCATGTGCATAGAACATGCGGAATCCCCTTGGGGACCATGGGGTGCGGATTACCTAGCGTTTCATAAGCGTTTATGCTGCGGAAATTCCGCAGCATAAACGCTTGAAAAACGCTACGTGGGCACACAGCCTTAGTGGAAACAACAATCTAACAAATTGCATTTTTCCCGTTAGGCTGTGTTCAAGGGCTAAGTTTGCCGCCTCATGTGTGGATTTCAGCACTTTTGTTATTTTCCCATTTATTTTCCTATACTGGAAGAGAAATATGGAAGTAACTAGCACAAATGTGAACAAAGCCTTAGATCCTTTGCTTCCTCCAAAGATAAGTGGTGCTAGATATATCTAGTAACTGTTATAGGCCTCATTCAGATGTCTCTAGGCGTTCAACTAGTGTTTTTCACAGTTAGAACACGTACTCATTACTGTATATGGAGCTGGTAACGTTTATTTTTATGTGGGCTAGGTGTCTGCAAAAAACAAAAATGGAGAAGTTCCTTTTTTTATGAAAGTTGCGGCTCAAACTCACAATGCAAGTCAATAGGTCAGTTTAAAGACAGCCTGTCACTACGGTTTAGGCAGCATGAATCAGAGGCTAGTTGCACAATTATAGGTGTATTGTTCTCTGAAACGTTCCGGCATTTCAATAAAAATATACTTTAAAGGGATTGTCCAGTCTTAAACTACAAGTCTGCCGTCACTCTATGTCAGGGGTGGGCAATTCATTTTCCCGAGGGACCACATGAGAGACTGTGACTGTTGTGGAGGGTCGAACCAATGGGCTGAAATTAATTCTGCTCAATATTAATATATTAATTATAATTATTTGATATTAATTGTATCACTTAATATTGAGCAGAATTAAGTATGCTGACACCCCCCTATATATAATTTGAGCTCACACACAGCCCCTTCTATATATATGAGCCCCCCACACAGCCCCTATATACTGTAAGAGCCCCCACATAGCCTCCTATATACAGCATGAGTCCCACATAGCCTCCTATATACAGGATGAGCACCACATAGCCTCCCTATATACAGAATGAGCCCCATATAGCCTCCCTAAATACAGAATGAGCCCTGCATAGCCTCCCTATTTACAGTATGACTTACCATTTACCACATACCATATGCCTTCCCATATACAGCATGAGCACCACATAGCCTCCCTATATACAGGATCCCCACATATCCTCCCTATATACTGCATGAGCCCCACATAGCCTCCCATATACAGCATGAGCCCCAAATAGCTTCCCTATATACAGCATGAGCCCACATAGACTCCCCATGTCCTGAATGAGCCCCAAATAACCTACCCATGTCCAGCATGGCCCCTCATAGCCTCCCCATGTCCAACATGAGACCCCCATAGCCTCCCCATGTGCAGCATGAGCCCCACATAGCCGCCCCTCATAGCCTCCCCATGTCCAGCATGAGCCCCACATAGCCACCCCTCATAGCCTCCCCATGTCCAGCATGAGCCCCTCATAGCCTCCCCATGTCCAGCATGAGCCCCTCATAGCCTCCCCATGTCCAGCATGAGACCCCCATACCCTCCCCATTTTCAGCATGAGACCCCCATAGCCTCCCCATGTCTAGCATGAGACCCCCTTAGCCTCTCCATTTTCAGCATGAGACCCCCATAGACTCCCCATGTCCAGCCAAACATCCCATACACTTGAAAAAAAAGAACACCACATACTCACTTTGCTCCCGTTCCCCCGGCCCTCTACTCCTGTCTTCAGTGCACTGACTCTCTGCAGTGCACAGCTGACGCGATGAAATTACATCATCGCATCAGCTGTTTCATATGCTGATTGGTGGAAAAGGGGGCCACCAATTAATTCACATCCTCAGGATGCAGACAGTGGTGACGGCCAGCGGGGGAGTGCATGGTGCGGCCCATGGGCCACTGTTTTAAGCCCCTCGGCTGTCTCGGTCCGCGGGCCAGAAATGAACAGCCAAAGTCTGCTCTATGAGATTACAGATGTGTGAATTATCACATGGTGCGCTATGAGCACCGCTGTCATGTGACTGCAAGTATGTGATATCCATACACCCGGCCACATTCCGACTAGACTGTTTACAGCCTTGCTGAACACACTTCAGCGAGGCAGCTCACGTTTAGTCAGACTATGGCCAAGAGTAGCATATTGTATACTTGCAGTTGTATTACTGCCCATTCCTGGCGGTGGAGAATCTTCACAGCGTGTGTTCCGAATAAAGGCCTTATGGGCACGCTATGGGGGCAGAGGAGGCAGTACGCTACCCTACATTCTGTAACCAATTTATCAAAGAAGCTGCTACATCTAAATCCACATGAACTAGATTCACACCTTTTTTGTGGTAAACTAAATAAATGCAGGAGATATCTGTTTTTTTCTGTGCACCCATAAGATCATTTCCCTATAACCTGGGTTACTGTAGTGTCTGCAGAGGTGTGTCTGCAGATTGCAGTGTCTGCCATCACCCTGTACTGCTTCAGTTCTGTAGAAATCAAGAAAGTTTTCGTATTTGAAAAAAAGAAAAGAACAACACAACAGTGAAAAACAGCAGCCACCCCCTTCCCCTCCTCCTCCTCCTCTCCTGACCGCAGAGCTGGCAGCGCCTGCGCACTACCGGTCTGCTGTAGAAAGTGTGTCACTGGGGCACGAGGCTCTCCTAGGGGTCACGTGGTCCTTGCTTCAGTGCAACGTGCCGGGCCTGGGGAGGACAAGCGCTAGTGCGCAGGCGCAGTACTGCAGTAAGGAGAACCTGGGTATGGTAAAGCAGAGCGGGAGCTGTGAGGGAGAGCAGTGCAGAGCAGTAGGGCGGAGAGATAGGACGTGTGCTGAGCACTTCCCTGGCGTTTGTACGGACTCACACTTCCCGGCTGCAGCTCTAGCACTTGTGTTGCTAGGTGACTTTCCTCTACGGTGCAGCGGCATCTGGAGCTTATTTTTTGCACATCGCTGGAGGTATTTTTTTTTTAAGGGGCAGTGCCATCTTTTAGACTGACAGGCATTTTACATCTTCACACAGTAGTATTGCAGGTGTGTATTGTGCCAGTCGTGTCACTGCCACCCCCAGAGGATATTGCAGAGGAGCAGACATCCAGCCAGCCGTATACTATAGAGGAGACCAGGGTGCCCCCTGGCACCAATGCAGCATCGGCTGGCAACATTGGCACTAATCTCTCCATGTAAAAGGAATTATTCCGGTGGATCTCTGCAGCCAGGGGCGAAATAAAGGGCACAGGACTGCAGCGTAATAGTAGACGTCGTGCTGGGCACCTCAACCATGGCCACTCTGGAGTGCAGCAACAACACTGGTATGTATGTGCCACCTGCACCCACCGCCATTATTTAATGGCATCAAATGTACAAAATAAGAATTGTTCTACTAATCTAATAGTGCAGGAAAATCTGATCAGCAGGGAGGCGATAAGCCAGCGCTGCCTCATATCTGTTATTCTATGTGTGTATAGAGCAGAAGATCTGGGGATGGGATATAGAATTATCAGTGTGTGTGTAATATAAATATATATATATATATATATGTCTCCATTATATACAAACAGAACGCCATTCGTACAAATATAGATATATTTATTGGCTTGTGACAATTCCTAGTGTTTGGATACTTGTAGAATTTGCATTAGTCTCTGATATACAGATCGGATGTAAGCATTAATATTGAATAGTCGGTCGGTTTCCTGTTACATACAGTATAAGTCCATGGATCTGTGGGAAAGCATGAATGGGAGGAGATCCTGGCCTGCAGAGCTTGCAGTCACATGGAATGGGTAAAGTAGGTCACTCGTGCTGTGTGTGAGCCAGAGCCTCCCAGTGGCTTCACGTGTTCTCCCGCCCTAGCCATGTGCACAGTGTTTTCATTCCTGCTTCTCCCATCTGCCCTGCCATTGGACAGCTGTGGGAACGCCTTTCCACCCTCCAGATGAGGTAACTGGTTCCCATGGCACTCCCTTTACTGGGACTGGGTCCCTGTTAATTGTTGCGCCCCCCCCCCCAATACTTTAAAAGTTTTAATGTATTCCCCCTAGGTTTTTGTAGATTTTTATGTTGTTCCTGTCCTAGTGTTCTGAATGGGGTTTGCCAAAGAATTCAGACTCAGAAATTTTTGCAACAAAACAGCCATTGGTGAACATAAACTTTAAAGTTGTAAACAGTAGAAATATATATATATATTGTATATAACAGGTGTTGTAAACCTGAACATGTATCAAACAGAGGATGGGGCGTTTGAAAAAGTTGGATCCAGTTGCTGGACTAGAGTTCCTGGCACATTTGGCATAACAAGCCAGGAGTGGGCCAGTGCCACGAGACTCCACACCAGTATTTATCCACTTAGTTTTATTGGTGATTGTAAATTTATTTATTGCGCTTACTGGATCCGCTTTCACTAATCATCGGAGCGATTAGTTTGTTGCGCAAAATAATTGCTGACACTTGCACGTGTACAGTCAATGACTAATACAGTGCGAAATGAGCCCAGGCGGTGAATAGGTTAAATCGGGGCGGGATGGCATGCTGTGTAGGAGGAGTGTGTTGACTTCGGGAGGTGCCGATTGGCCACTGGCACGTTTGTGGGCATGACTCTGGAGTCCATGTGCACTGGGAACACGTGGAGTGTGTGCGTGAGGCTGGAGCAGATGAGTAACCTCAGGTCAGTGACTGAGTGTTCATTACATATGACTGGATCCTCCTTATATAGAGTGCAGAAAGAAGAGCTGGGAGATCAATGTCAGGATGGGACGAGTGACAAAAATCAGGAATCAACACCGAGAAAACATATTTATATAAGTTTTAGGAGATATCTGGCCAAGACAGAAGTCTGGTTTTCTCCTTGACTCCTATGTGTCTCAGTGGAGGTCATGTGGATGTTATGTCAGCGATGCAGGCTAAATATAGGGGAAATCTGATTCCACTGAAACCCTCTACTCCGCTTAGTAAAGGCTTCAGATTGCACATTAATATTTATCACAGGTGGTCACAGTATCCTCAATGTCAGTGCAGCGTTGTGGAGGATCCCACTACTGTTCCACTAATTCTCATAAAATCTCACCTGATATCTGGAGTTTTCCTCCAGATTTCCAGGACACTTCTTGGGGATGTATAGAACAGACGCAGATAAATACAGTGGGAAAGAAGACATCAAAGATGACCTACAAGTGGTTCTTCATTGACTTGATGTACTAATCATTAACACAATCAATAGTACAGCAGCCATAGGTATAATCCATGGAAGGAATCTATTGTAACGCAGTTAGGAAAAGAGCCATACTGTTCAGTGTAATTTACGTATTTAGTATTAGATATATGTTGAGGAGAGGGGGTTACTGGTGGGTCCTTGCCCATCAGATGTCGTAGATGACCACTTGTACGATGCTGGAATGGTACATGGTGTGTGTAAAATGCTAATCCAATTCTCACTTACTACATGCATATTACAGATACATATAAATGATTGCATGTTGTGTTACTATGGAAACAAGTGCAGATCTATCAGAAAAAGTGTTCTCTACATTTTACGTGCAGTACGCATGGAGAGGGGAGTGGGAAATCAAAGGCTTCCTCTGTGTCTCTCTGATCATTTGCTGGTGGAGCAATTAATATAAGCCATCAATCTTGTAATAGTAGTGCACGTGACACATCGGGATGTCCACGTGGGTGTGTGGATCCAGCCGTGTCACCCACTCCCTGTTTCTAAACATTTAATGGGGAGCCTGTAACTTCTGCTCTTACTGTAGTTTCTCTGCCACTGTCAGGATCTAACCCTCATACTGCACCCTATAGCTCTCTGTCTCTAAAGGAAACTACAACTCTCAGGATGCTCTGACAGCTGCAGGGAGTTTATAGTCTCGTAACCTCTGGAGACCACTTTTTACAGACATAAGGCCCAGAGTGAACATGATCTCCATCCATGGGCTGCAGAGGAACGTGACTTGTCTCCACTGATTTATTTGAGGTTTTATTTTTTTCTGAATTCAAATCAAATTAAACTGACCGGAGCCGAGCGCCTGATAAAGTGTCACTAAAAGATGGCTGTGGTCACTGGTCACCATTATGTGCCATGTGTCACCTGAGTTCTTGGAGAGGGAGTGTAGAAGGGAGTTCCTCCAATATGTTTTCCTCTCTGCTTGTATTTCCCAAAATGCTAAGCGGTGCCTGCAGTGCAGTCTCCATGCTCCACCTTGTGCCAGACTTTAACTCTTTGTTTGACGCGGTGACTGGGCTCTTGTACAAAATGAAATATTAGAGCTTTTGACACAAGAGCGACAATTCAGTTATCAGAACTGCTGGAAGAAGTAGTTTGGATGTGACTGTGTCTTACATGGTCCACAACACATGAATAGACTATATACTATTGATTTTAGGAGTCACCAGTCTGGGTGAAAAACAGACGGAGATAATTGTAATGAGACTATTCATAGACAGCAGTAAAAAAAAAACAACAACCCTAAACTTGTAATCTCTATAATTCTATTAAAAAAACAAAATATTTGTCATACAACCCATTGGTTGCATTGTGGGGTTGGAGATGTCAGTATGGTTCTGGTTTCATGTTATGTCTAGAGCATTGACACTTTACAAATTTGTTGCTTAATTTGATTTTTGTCTCTCTCCAGGTGGAGTTATAAGTTATATTGGCTCCAGCGGCTCGTCCCCAAGTAGGACCAGCCCCGTATCTCTGTACAGCGATTGCTCATCTGGAAGCCCACAAAGTGGAGGCTCTCACTACCCGTCCTACCTGCCACCATCACCTTCTCATTCTTACAGTGCCAGCTCGTCTGGCTCAGGGGGCGAAACCTCTCCTCGCTCAACTTATGGCCTGGCTTCATCTCCTGGAGGGCTCCATGTGGCACTTGATGATGGAAGCAGGGTGTCACCGAGCAAAACTTCCAGCAACATAACAAGTAAGGAAACGATAAGTAACCCATGGCACGGTGTATGGACAATATGATCACAGTGTGCACTGCCACAGCTCCTGGTAGCATTAATAACATATGCACATTTCTTGTCTTTTACAGAGTTGAATGGAATGGTTTTGTTATGTAAAGTCTGTGGAGATGTTGCCTCTGGTTTTCATTATGGAGTGCACGCCTGTGAGGGCTGCAAGGTGAGTGCAAAAGATCAAAAAGTAATTTCACTAGTAGGCTGAAGGTGGGGGGATGGAGTACAAGATATTTTAGGATGTGTGTGTCCACTTCTATGGACTTGCCTCATACATGAAATCTATACATATATGGTTTCTAGATCCCATCTTGGATTCTCTGTTTTCATATCAGCAGTTGTTGGTAAATTCTAATATTACATTATAGTCTGTGAGTAGCTGCCACGTAAGCCCTTGTTCTAGGATAGCCGGTGGTTGGTTGGTGCATATATCCTTCATTTATATGAACGCCGGTGAGTGATTAATCCATACACCAATCAGCCATAATATTAAAGGCGCCTGCCTCATTGCCACCACATCAGTCCTGAGACATGGTCTCCATAAAACCTCTGAAGGAGTCCTGTGGCACCAAGACATTAGAAGCAGATTCATTATGTCCTGTAAGTTGTGAGGTGCAGCTTCCATTGATCTTGCTTGTTTTTCCATCATATCCTCTGAGATGCTCAGGTTGAGCATTGGGGAATATATATATATATATATATATATATATATATATATATATATATATATATATATATATATATATATATATATATATATATATTTTTTTGAAACCTGACTAAGAATTAAAGATGCTTTCTTGTTTGTGTTAAGACACTTATATTGGACATGTTGATTGTGATGTTGTGTGACCCTTTTATACATCCACTTGAGGCATTAAACTATGAGTGTGCAATATGGGCATCTCCATCTGTTCTTGGGGTTTTATATATTTGATACAGGGGGAATCTCATAATTAATCATGTATTTCCGTTCTATTAAAGGGATTTTTCCGGCGCAGCATCCAGCAGAACATTCAGTACAAAAAATGTTTGAAGAATGAGACCTGTTCTATTGTGAGGATCAACAGAAATCGATGCCAGCAGTGCCGCTTTCGGAAGTGTCTCGCAGTGGGCATGTCCAGAGATGGTGAGTTCCAACATGCCAAGATCAGAAATTAACCCCTCTCATATATTAACTATATTTCAAATACTTACATAATAACACTTGGTTTTCTTTCTCTGTAGCTGTGAGGTTTGGTCGCATCCCAAAAAGAGAGAAACAGCGGATGTTGGCAGAGATGCACAGTGCAATGAGTCACATTGCTGGGGGCCACTTTGGGAGAAGGAGCCCAGTTCCACTTCAGCCACAGCAACTTCGACCTTCTTCTCCACCCCACATGGGCCAAACTTCCTGCCCTTCACCTCCTTCTTTCTCGGAACCCTATCATCAATACCCACAACAGCTGACGCCTCCACGCTCTCCCAGTCCAGATCATGTTGATGATGTTATCGGTCAAGTGACTCAGGCTCATCGACAGATTTTTGTCTATGCCCATGAAAAATTGAATGGAAAAGTGACATCCTGGGAGACTGCTCATGAGAACCATGCTCCTACTTGCTGGTTGCAAGACAGTGCAGAGCCCAGAGGAAAGCGCAGTGTTCACCTGGTAAGATGTCTATGCGTTTCTCGGGCATTGTTAAATTTTTCAGATACAAATACTATTTTGTATCATGACGAGACTTCCTTTTGAAAGCTTGTATAATCTGTTGAAGAAAATTTGATATTAAAGTAGTTAATGCTTTTTCTCTCTACAGGCCTGTCCGATGAGTGCTCTTTCCCGTGGAGGTCCACCTCGCTCTGTGCAGGAGGTCTGGGAGGATTTTTCTCTTAGCTTTACCCCAGCTGTACGAGAGGTGGTAGAATTTGCACGTCATATTCCTGGCTTTCAAGACTTAACTCAACAAGACCAAGTCACCCTGCTAAAGGCAGGTACATTTGAGGTGAGTCATAATGAGTGTCTGTCTTCAGTATTTTCATTGCTACTGTCACTTTCTAGCAAGTTTAACATGTTTGGTTTTTCTTGGTCTCATAATGTCCACCTGTGTTCCTCTTACAGGTCCTTATGGTACGTTTTGCCTCCTTGTTTGATGTGCGGGAACGCTCCCTGCGTTTTCTCAGCGGAGCTACATACTCTTTACCAGAGCTTCAGGCCATGGGGATGGGCGAGCTTCTTAGCTCAATGTTTGACTTCAGTGAAAAGTTGGCATCTCTTAACCTGAGTCAAGAGGAACTGGGGATTTTCACTGCACTTGTCCTCGTTTCTGCAGGTCAGTACATGCTCTAAGCTGGACTTCAAGTTATGGATTAAATAGAATGAAAGTTTAAAGGGAATCTGTCAGCAGGATCCTACCCTCCTAAGTCATAATTATGGGCATGCAGGTCATAGAAAGTTGAATGAACTGATACTTTGATATCTGCGATTCGATTACTTATTGCAGAGAAAACCACATCTTTTCTTAACATGTTAATAAGGTGTTAAGAGGCAGAACAAAGATCTTTCAGAGTATCTGCCTCCAGAGCTTATTTTAATGCTTAGTGACACCACTGTATATAAATTGATTCCCCTCTTGGCACATGTGATGTCGGGCTCAATTAATGAAAGCTTTGACATGTGCTGATCACCAGAGTAATGGCTTCTGCGCACTGTTCTGCCCTTCTTTTGGCATTGGCTTCAATTCCCCTCTGCGCATGCGCTGTCCATCCACGCAGGAGGAATGTGAAGCTAATGACCATGGAAGGGGCAGAAGCCATTACTGTGGTGGTCTGCGCACCCAAAGTTTTCATGAACTCAGCTTGACGTCACACTGCAGCGAGGAGATAAATGAAATAAAGAGGCGTGGATGAGCATTAAGATAAGCTCTGGAGGCAGAAACTCAAGAAGATCTCTGTCCTGTTCAGAGGTCTTAACACCTCATTTACGGCAACACCCTAGATTGACATATGTAAACAAAGATAAGACAGCAGGAAAAAACGTACATAAAGGTGTTAGTAAATGGTATAGAGGTAAGCTGCTGACACAAAAAAAATTGCTTTGGAGTATATAGTCTGTATGGCAAAGCTACTGTAAAGGTAAAGGGATCGGTAGATGGTCAGAAGATAATATGACTGAGCCATAAGCTATACCTGAGAGGGTAAGAAAAGCAGCCCAAAGCTACTACTACTACTGATGCCTTTACCTTTACAGTAGCTTTGCCATACGGCCTATATGACGGCACTAAAACTCCAAAGCAATTTTTTTTGTGTCAGCAGCATACCTTTATACCATTTACTAACACCTTTATGTAGGTTTTTTCCTGCTATCTTACCTTTGTTTACATATGTCAATCTAGGGTGTTGCCGTTATAAGGGACTCCTTTTATACTCTGTCTTTTGGCTTGCACATATGAGGGTTGGCCATATCATGACTTGTTATGGTTTTTGATACTGAAGCATTCATGTTTTAAATGTTTTTAATATTGTGGGGTTGTTTGTATGGTTTTTGTCTAATAAATATTGATTTACAGTGATCCCTGCCTTTGCATACAGTCTTTTTTCTCTTTTTCTGGTTATTAATTGCAACTGTATGTGGTGGGTTGATCCTTTCATATTTTGATAGTGGTGCCCTCCTCATTTTGCTACTAACACCTCATTTCCATAATAAGAAAAATGTGGATTTCTCTGCAATAAGTAATCGGATCACAGATATCAAGGTATCGGTTTCTTCAACCTTTTATGACCTGTATGCCCAGATGGACCACTCAGGAGGGTTGATCCTTCTGACAGATTCCCTTTAAGACCAAAGAAGCCATAGCCTCTTATGTAAATGTTGTTATTGTATAAAAGAAGAGCTATCTGAAAATAAGTTTATTATATAGACTTTCTGCAATCTCTTGGGACAGCAAGCAGTAAATCTACAGTTTTCCTGCAGTGCCATCATAGGAGACATTAAGCAGTTACATGGTGTCCTTTGCAATCAAATGCTTGTGTTGCGCACAGGTGTCAGATCCTCCAAAAGTGAGCGAGATGCTCTGTCTTTTTTCACAAGAAGTAGTGTAGGGCGTCCTCTTCCTCCTGATAAGGATATCATCTGTTGTTCGTTTATTTACTTTTCTGCGTTTATTTACTTTTCTGAGCTGCTTTTAATACTTTTTTTCTGTATTTTGCCACAGATCGATCTGGGATGGAGAATACCTCATTGGTTGAGCAGCTGCAGGAAACTCTGATACGTGCTCTTCGCTCTCTCATCCTGAAAAATAGTCCAAATGACATTTCCCGTTTCACAAAGCTACTACTGCGGCTGCCGGACTTGCGGACCCTTAACAGCATGCACTCGGAGAAACTGCTGTCATTCAGAGTTGACACACACTGAAGTCTATCGCATCTGCATTGGCGCCAAAATTCAAGCCTTCTGGTTACATCATAGACTGTGTCACTTCCTGAGGAAGAATTGCTGACAGCCATCGTACTGAGGGAGAAATGGGGGTTGGAAAACGCCCACTGACTATTAAAATAACCTCTGTAGTGACTGGTAGTCACTGAAATTACCACTGGCATGCCTAGAATGGGGTGTGAGGCACTTATGGGATGCAGGATCTGCAGTGCCGCGTGTATATTTATACATGTGTAAATATGTTACTGTCATACAGTGTCAACCATTGTGTAAATATTTGTGTGTGTATATCAGAAGTTGTGAAAAATATAAATATTTTATGACACCCTTAGCCTGTTTGTTGTCGCACCCTCAATCCATGAGATCACATATATCAGACGGGAACCTGCAGAGAACAGCTCGGTACTATAAACTAGTATAATTAACCAGGTGATTCAAAAAGTCAGGACATGGCCACAGTTGTACTTCCGAAAATGGGTCAGTCCCATTCAATCAAAACATATGCTTATGTGAGTACCCCTGTAAGGTTTAGCGGTATAATAAACCCTCCGTACTTCTCAGCCTGGTCACACCATGCACATAGCCACCTGCTCTACAGTGACCATACTGGAGCAGGGCTCTGTGACGGTATACGGTACATAGACAATTTGCATATATGTACATACAGTATCTGCTGTATTTATATTTTGTATCTATTTATATCTAAAGTACGAGATTGAGCTGTAAATAAAATGAGGTTAAAACGTAACTTGAGGTAACTGTTGTGTACATGAGGAATAACACTATTTCTGGCCATTATATAAGTTGTATCCTACATTTTTTACCTCTTCAGGCAATATCTCTAACTTTCACTTCCCTCAGTTGGCTGCTTTGATGTTTCTTATACACATAGCGACATGTATTCCTGTGACTCTTCCTCTGTTGCACACAGAAACAGCAGCGTGGAAGATATTATACAGCTGTAATAGCTGTGTAGCTGTGAATCCAGCACTGATGTAAAATATAATTGCTAGAAGCTACATCTCGATCTGCCTGGTTTCTCACTGTATTGAATGCTCCTCATTCCTCCACTCCCTGTAGGTTGCAATAGGCTTTGTAATCTGATACCACCTCACTATGATGGCAGTCCATCTTGCTTTGATGAAGATAGATTTGAGCTGGGTTATTTTTTTTATTTTTTTTCAGAGTGAATGTGGAGTTTTGAGGGGAGGGGACAGAATGAGTGGCTCATAAGTGGAGAAAGTATCTTTCATTGATAAGATACAGTATACACGCCTCAGCATTGAAATTGCAAAACCAAGAATGAAAAGTTATGGAATTATGGAAATCACAGGATCGATATTTTGAGGATATTCAAATGATAAAAAAATGAAAACAAAATATTTAAAACATTATTTATTCAGTACAGAGTACGAGCGCTACGAGCAGAAATACATGTGCTTGCATACCTTTACATGCTATCAATTATGGTTATTCATGGTTGCCTGAGGAATGCTCTGCTGCTGTTCATGCACTTGGGCACACAAATCCATGAATATCTGCTGCTGGCCGCTCCCTAAGCAATTGAAGCCCCAGATGTGCTCAATGGGAGACAAGTCCGGAGACACTGAAGGCCATGGTACTACTTTTAGGCCATGCAGGCTCAGACTTCTCCATTTGGCACAACAATGACCTAAGCATACCTCCAGATGAAAACAAAAATGGCTTCACCATAAGAAGATCAACAATTTGAATGGCCCAGCCAAAGCCTAGTCCTTAATTCAATTGAACAATCTGTGAGTTGACCTGAAGAGGGTGCTGTATACAGAAGATGTCCTCACAATTGGACAGATTTGGAGCACTACTGCAAGGAAGAGTAGGCAAAGATTGCCAATTCTAGATGTGCTATGCTGAGACTCCTACACAAAAAGACTGACAAAAACTGGCATGTTAACAGGGCTATATAGCCTTTTTATATCTAGTGTATGTCAGATATTACCTGTCTCATTTTAAAGGGGTTCACACAGTAATTTTAATCCATTGCATCCTCTTTTCTCAATCCCCTCCTGCACTTCCAAGTCCTCCCCTTGCTTCTGAACACACTGCTCCACTTCTTCATGGAGCTATACATTTTTCTTATGCAGTCAGCGGAAGCTGTCCAATACATTAGCGGTAATCTTCCACGGCATCTCCTCTCTTTAGTAAGGTTCAGCAATTAAGGCTGCGTTAAATATACTTATTTTGTATAGTTATGTATTCAGGACTTCTTGCCAGATGTGATACTCCAAAGAAAATGTCACGATAATTCTTATAAAAAAAATTTAGTGCTTTATTGGATTATCCACCAAAAATAATCATTGCAGTAAAACATAAAATAAGTGAAGTAGTTACAAAGAAACTGTCCATTTGTCCATAATTAGCTCATTAGATTAGGTGCTAGTCCTTGAGTGTCCATTCAAGTTACAGTAGGCTGTAGTAGCACGTCTTAGCTGCTTACCCAGAATATCGTAAACTTCAGGAGCACATGCCTCTGTATGTGTTTAGGCCCAAAAATGCCATATGGACAGGAACACTTGTCAAGCCCTTATCCATCTTTTCCTGAATTCTGAATGGTAGTTTGCGCCTGTCTGTGTCAATATCATGGCCGAAGATGTTGCAGGAATAGGAGCATGTGTGTTGGGTCTTTATCCATGAATGAATGTTCAAGTTCCGGTACCAAGTGGAGCACATCTCCGCTGTTGCACATAGACCTTTGTAGTGAATGAAGTGAGAGAACAGCCCCCCCCCCCCATGTGTATCACGTGGTTTATATACGTGCCTCGCATAACACCTGTTTCTATATATGGAAATATATAAGCAAATATACACAGTACAGAGCTCAGAGTTAAAATGAATAACCATAATTAATATTTAACACGCTGCAGCCATTTTTCACCTTAAAGGTCTTTGTTTCTTTCCTTTCTACTATTGATAGTGAATTCCTTACTGGTTATTATTGTATCTATAGCTTTTGTTTCTCAGAATTTCAATACACTTTTGTTTGTTTTTGCTTTTTCCTTGTGTTTTTCTTCTCTCTCCACTTTTATTTTTTTTCTGTGTCTTCTTTATTTCCCCCTCCCCGAATGGATAGAAAATCCTATTCATAGAAAGTTATTGACAATATCCTTCAGGGTCTCACATATCAGGGTGACATAGAGGTGAATCTCACTAAAATAGAATATCATCAAAAAGTTAATTTTTTCAGTTCTTCAATACAAAAAGTGAAACTCATATAAAGTCATTACAAACAGAGTGATCAATTTCAAGTGTTTATTTCTGTTAATGTTGATGATTATGGCTTACAGCCAATGAAAACACAAAAGTCATTATCTCAGTAAATTAGAAAAATTAACAAAAAACACCTGCAAAGGCTTCCTAAGCATTTAAAAAGGCCCCTTATTCTGTTTCAGTAGGCTCCACAAACATGGGGAAGGCTGCTGACTTGACAGATGTCCAGAAGGCAGTCATTGACATTAAGTAAATGCAAAGTAAATTTTGCATTTCATTTGGAAATCAAGGTCCCAGAGTCTGGAGGAAGAGTGGAGAGGCACACAATCCAAGCTGCTTGAGGTTTAGTGTGAAGTTTCCACAATCAGTGATGGTTTGGGGGGCCATGTCATCTGCTGGTGTAGGTCCACTGTGTTTCGTCAAGACCAAAGTCAGCGGAGCCGTCTACCAGGAAATTTTAGAGCACTTCATGCTTCCCTCTGCTGACAAGATTTTTGGAGATGGAAATTTCATTCTCCAGCAGGACTTGGCACCTGTCCACACTGCCAAAAGTACCAATACCTGGCTTAAAAACAACAGTATCACTGTGCTTGATTGGCCAGCAAACTCGCCTGACCATAACCCCAAAGAGAATCTATTGGGTATTATCAAGAGGAAGATGAGAGACACCAGACTCAACAATGCAGACGAGCTGAAGGCTGCTATCAAAGCAACCTGGGCTTCCATAACACCTCAGCAGTGCCACAGGCTGATCGTCTCCATGCCACGCCGCATTGATGCAGTAATTGATGAAAAAGGAGCCCCGACCAAGTATTGAGTGCATTTACTGAACATACATTTCAGTAGGCCAACATTTTGGATTTTAAAATCATTTTTCAAGATGTTGTTATAAAGTATTCTAATTTACTGAGATAATGACTTTTGTGTTTTCATTGGCTGTAAGCCATAATCATCAACATTAACAGAAATAAACACTTGAAATAGATCACTCTGTTTGTAATGACTATATAATATATGAGCTTCCCTTTTTGTATTGAAGAACTGAAATAAATTAACTTATTGATGCTATTCTAATTTAGTGAGATGCACCTGTATATAATATCATTTCTGACTTTATGGGACATAGCTAAGATGCCACTGAACGCCCAATTCAATAGGAGGCTCTTAAATATGTCTTTAGGGGAACTTTCATCACCCATGCAAGCAAGCTTAAAAAAGTAACGTGCCATAACACCTGCAGTATACGCGAAACATTGTGAAACTCGGATAGTCCTACATTAATTACTGGACCAGAAAAATATGCAGGCTAGGGACAAACTTCAGCATCTTTACTATTAATAAGGAGATTAAAGTGGGAATCTTCTGGTCAGGGTGCTTTGTCCTAGACAAGACAACTTCTACAATATAAAAAAAATATATATATGTAACAGGCCATAAATACCACTAAATTATAAAACCTACAACACTGTATTCAAAAAACATAAAACACAAAGGACATGATTAAAAATTAATGATAAAAAGAGGGAGATGGATGTGCCTTGAATGGAAAATACAGTACTGGATCATTAAATATTATATAAGTGGCACTTGTTAAAGTGCACTGTGCATAAAGATAAATTCATATACATTGGAAACAATAAATAACAATCTAAATGAATAAGGTATAGATGTATAATGACCAAAGAATAATGAATAAGTTATAGATGTCTAGTGACCAATGAATAAATTCATTCTATCCAGTATGATGATCAATAGTTATTGCACAGTGCCAAAAGTACAGATCACATACAGGGATCAAAGAAGTAGTTGTTCAGAATTTAAGCATGATATGGCCAGCGATAGCTCTACATTCACAACATCCTTAATTAATAATTGATGCAAACTCTACTCCAAAATGATTGCCAACCAAATCCAACCTCATATCCCCTCTGGTGGATTAAGAGAAGCTAGTGCCCCAGGCAGTTTAGAAGGTGTGGCCCACCCAGGTACTCGATCATGTGATAGGTCATGTGAGTAACACAGGCGCTCTGGTGCAGATCTGTAGATGGAAAATTACAGAGATAGCGGTATGCGCAGCATATTTTTCACTTAGGTACAGCGCTATACATAATAGAGCAGGGGTGGGAGATTCATTTTCTCAAGGGCCCACATGAGAGACCGTGACTGTTGTGGAGGCCGAACCAATTGGCTGAAATTAATTCTGCTCAATATTAATATTAATTGTAATTATTTTTTTATATTAATTGTATTGACTTTATATTGAGCAGAATTAAGAATTCTAACATCCCCCTGTATACAGCATGAGCTCCCACATAGCCGTTATATACAATATGAGAACCCACATAGCCCCCTCAATCAACAACCAAAGCAATCAACCTGTGGGGCCCTTTACATGTAAACCATAACAAAAAATACCCTTAAAAATTGTCTATATTTAGTTAGTTTAAAAAAACATATACCTCATAGTCACATTTCTATGGACATGGACTACCTATATATATAAATATATAGACCCAATATGGCCTGAGAAGTTGTGTACTTAGTCTATTGGCATTTTCTTCTCACGCGTTTTCCCCTCTTTTGGTCATTCAGAAATTGATCAGGGGATTCCTTCAATCAGGGAAAGAAAAGGAGACCATAAGCCATACTGCAATGAGGATAACAGCTCACAGGCCCAGGCAATATGCCCCAACATAGCCCCTACATACAATATGAGCCAACACAGAGCCTTACATAGAATATGAGCCTCCACATAGCCTCCTATATACAGTTTTTGCACGCACATAGCTACCTATATACAGTATGAGCCCCCACATAGCCCTGTACATACAGTATGAGCCCACACAGAGCCCCTTACATAAAGTATGAGCCCTCCCATAGCCCCCAATATACAGTATGAGCCCCTACATAGCACCCTACATACAATATGAGCCCCCACATAGCTCCTACATACAATATGAGCCCCCACATACAATATGAGCCCCCACACAGCCCCCTATATACAGTATGAGCCCCCACATAGCCCCCTACATACAATATGAGAGCCCACATAGCCCCCTATATGCAGTATGAGCCCCCATATAGCCCAATATATACAGTATGAGCCCTTGCATAGCCCCCAATATACAGTATGAGCCCCCACATAGCTCCTACATACAATATGAGCCCCCACATACAATATGAGCCCCCACACAGCCCCCTATATACAATATGAGCCCCCTACATACAATATGAGAGCCCACATAGCCCCCCCTATATACAGTATGAGCTTGCACATAGCTGCCTATATACAATATGAGCCCCCACATAGCTGCCTATATACAGTATGAGCTCCCACATAGCTGCCTTTATACAGTATGACACACTATTCCATGAATAAGGTTCAGCTGAAACGCGTTGGAATGTGTTATACTTGAGAGCCGCTACACTGCTTACTCTGTAACTCATCCATGGTTTTTATGATACGTAATTAAAAGTGAAGTTTTAAAAGATATTTACAATCCTGATCCCGCTGGAGACATCTCTGCTTGTTTTCTTTTCACATATACAGTATGAGCCCCACATATAGCTGCCTATATACAGTATGAGCCCCCACATAGCTGCCTATATACAGTATGAGCCCGCACATAGCTAGCTATATACAGTATGAGCCCCCATATAGCCTCCTATCTATAGTATGAACCCCACTTAGCCTCCTATATACAATATGAGACCCCACATAGCCTCCTATATACATTATGCGCCGCATATAGTCTCCTACATACAGTATGAGCCAGCACATAACTGCCTATATACAGTATGAGCCCGTACATAGCTGCCTATATACAGTATGAGCCCCACACATAGCAGCCTATATACAGTATGAGCCCCCACATAGCTGCCTATATACAGTATGAGCCCGCACATAGGTACCTATATACAGTATGAGCCCCCATATAGCCTCCTATCTATAGTATGAACCCCACTTAGCCTCCTATATACAATATGAGACCCCACATAGCCTCCTATATACATTATGAGCCGCATATAGTCTCCTACATACAGTATGAGCCTGCACATAGCTGCCTATATACAATATGAGCCCCCACATAGCTGTCTAAATATAGTATGAACCTCCACATAGCCCATTTATATAGGCACACATCCCATACACATATTAATAAAAAAAAAATACAACACATGCACACATCACTCCCGTTCCTCCGGCGCTCTGCTCCAGTACCCAGGGCTCCACTTCTTCTTGTGGCTTGTGCGTACATGCTGGCGCTTGCTGATGACGTCATCACACACACGTCAGAGGCGTTGGGTGCTCCCATGGAACTGCGCCGCCATTCAGCATTGCTGGCAGCACAGCACCAGGAAAGCTCCCTGCCAGAAGATGTGATGCCGGCGACGCACAATAATGGTGGCAATCTGGCCGTGCCCCCCTGGAGTCCTGGGTCCCGGGCAGTAGCCCAGATTACCCCCATTATAATCCGTCTGTGTATCCCCTCACTACTCCATTTGGATCTAATTGAATATGTCCCAAAAAAGAGAGGAACAACACTATATTGAGATTTGGCTATACATGCCTAATCAAGCCCAAGATCATAGGGGTTATGGCATTACTGGTTACCATATTACAAGGCAGTACGATAAAAAGTGTTGTTTTCTCTACTTTTTTGGGGTCCACATGGATGAGTGAGGGGATATGAGGTTGGAGACAGTTGGCAATCATCTTGGAGTAGAGATTCACATCAATATTAAAAACACTGTCCATGATTTCCTACGCTAAGCACAAAGGGATCACACCCTCAGTAGATGTCGAAGAAGCCTTTGACAGTGTCCAGTGGGACTTTCTATGTCTGGTTCTGGCACATGTAGGACTTATTTACTTTTGGAGACCTTAGCAACTATAAAGCAAACACTCACAAGTCAGAGGTTCTTAATATCAACATGCCTTGCCCTTTTAAAGACCTAAAAAGTACTTTATCTTTTAAATGGGCCCCTTAGGCTATTATCCATCTGGGTCCTTGGATCTCTGCAAACCACAACGACCTATAGGCTATGTGCCTACGATGCAGAAATGCTCCAGATTTTTTCCTGAGCGTTTCTGCATCTCCCTGGCAGAAAAAAACGCATGCGGATTGTACATGCGGATTGTACATGCGTTTTTCCTGTCAGGGACAAGCGGAAGTGAAGCGTTCTTCACATGTATTTCCGCATGCGGGTTGACAAGCGCTTTACAAGCGATTTTAGCATCACTTGGAAAGTGCTTGACAACTTGGTCACACTATATAAATCCATGCAACCGGCATGGATTTATATAGTGTGACCCCAAAGAATGTCAAAAAATAAATCTATACTTACCTTCTGATGACCCCCGGAGTCTTTATTCGCTCCGTCCTGACTTGCCGGCAGCTCGCAGTACACTACACTGAAGAACCTGCCGTCACATGACTATGACGTCAGCGCAGGTCCTTCAGTCCACCGCGAGCTGCCGGCAAGGGAAGACAAGCGCACCGCAGTCCATCAGAAGGTAAGTATCATATTTATTTTTTATTTTATTCTTTTTTTTACATGTACTATGGTACCTGGGTCCGGAGGAGAGTCTCCTCTTTTCCAGACCCGGGTACCATCTGCACATTGAAACGCATGGATTCCGCATGTACAGATCCAGTGATGCGGATGACATGCGTTTCAATGCAAGTCAATAGCGGCAAAAACGCAGCGCTTCCGCAAAATAATTGGTAGTGCTGCGTTTTTTTCCGCAAGGATAATCCGCAGCGGAAATTTCCGCAGCATGTGCACAGCACATGCGGATTATCATTGGGGAACATGGCAGGCCTTCTACCATGCGTTTTTTAAGCGTTTCTGCAGCGTTTTTGCCGCTGCGGAAACGTTTAAAAAACGCATCGTGGGCACACAGCCATATTCCCTAAACTTTGCTGCTTTACTGCAAAAGATAAAATCAGATTTGGTCACTTGGAACCAACTCCTGTAGTCATGGTTTTGGAGAATCCTTGAACATATACAGTGTTCAAAATATTAGCAGTGCATTCAAAAACATGAGTTAAGCACAAAATCTTTATACTAGTTTTTATTTCCATGTATTGGGAACATTACACACTGTTTTCTAATTCAAAACATGAAGAGAAATGAATATAATTTTTAACTACTTCACAGAAAATAACAAAAAATGAACATTGGGCAATTCTAAAAAATAGCAGCGTCTGCATTTGTCTTTACAAACTCACAATATGTACTCTTTTTTTGAGGATTTAGCATTCCTGTGAATCAATAACCTAATATTTAGTTGTATACCAACAGTTTTTTAGAACTGCTTCACATCTATGTTAAATAGAGTCAACCAGCTTCTGACATCTGTCAACTGCTATTCCAGCCCAGGATGCTTTGACTACATCCTACAATCTTTTGGCATTTGTTGGCTTTGCCAATACTAGAAGGGAAACACAGGGGAACCAAAGAGGGATGCGCTACCAGACGCGTTTCGAGCGAAAACCGCTCTTAAACTTGGTATGAATAAGTGACTTATTCATACCAAGTTTAAGAGCGGTTTTCGCTCGAAACGCTTCTAGTATTGTTCTTCTACCAGCTGGAGCTACATTATCGCCATCTGGATATTTTTAAAAAATTCTAAATAAAAGTCATTTGTTTTTACTATTGGAGTCTGTGGAGCTGGATCATCGTCTTTCCTATTACCTACTAACATTTTAGTACATTCAGGGTTGAGGAAAGGAGGGATTCTGGAAATATTTTGGAGTTTGAGGTGGCAGTAGGTGGTAAGAGCTTGGATATGCGGTTTGAATGACAGGGCAGAGTCATGGGTTACTCCGAGGCAGCAAACTTCCAGTTCAGGGGAATGCGTGATGTAATTTTTTGTGATAGATAGATAGATCAGTTACAGGAGTTAATTGGGATGGACAAAAGATGATGATTTCGGTTTTGTCCATATTGAGCTTTAGGAAGCATAATGAGAAGGAGGATATGGCTGATAGACACTCTGGGATTCTGGACAGCAGAGAGGTAAAACATGGGCCAGAGAGGTAAATCTGGGTATCATCAGTATAGAATTTATGAGATGTCCCAGGCCAAACGTATAGATGAAGAAGAGTAAGGGTCCCAAGACAGAGTTTTGAGGGACACCAACAGAGAGGGCAGGTTGAAGAGGTAGTATGGGAATGGGAGACGCTAAAGCAGGGGTGGAGAACCTTTTTGTTGCAAGGGGCAATTTTAATATTTATACTATCACTTGGGGGCCATACAAAATTATCAACTTGAATATTACCCTGCTATATTTGATCACTCACCGCTAATGTGACGGTTGGAGCTGCTTCTCTTTGGTGCGACGTGATGTTAGGAGGTATTAATAATATTACTAGCAATTGGTTCTCCAGATTTGTGTTGGTACGTCACAGGAGACGCTGGGGTATTTATACATCACAGGAGACGCTTGGGCATCTAAACATCACATAGCAGATGCTGGGGCATTTATATATCACAGTGCAAGCTGGGGCATCTATACATCACAGGAGACGCTGGGGGCATATACATCACAAGAGACACTGGGGCATATACACCACTGGAGAGGCTGGGGGCATATACATCACTGGAGAAGCTGAGGGCATATATACATTGTAACGGGTCTGGGAGGCGAACCTCTGAGCTACTATACAAGGGGGCGGTCCTTGTAAGGGAGCGGGTGGCGACCAGGGAAGACGGGCAGGCAGTCACAGCAGGTGACCGGGACAGTCTCTGAGTGAACGGGCTGGAGGTCACGGCAAGTGACCGGGGCAGTCTCTGGATGAACGGGCAGGAGATCACGGCAAGTGACCGGGGCAGTCTCTGGATGAACGGGCAGGAGGTCACGGCAAGTGACCGGGGCAGTCTCTGGATGAACGGGCAGGAGGTCACGGCAAGTGACTGGGGCAGTCTCTGGGTAAAGGGTTGGTACGACCTGTGGCGGCTGATGGTAGACGTGAGCTCCCAGGTGAGCAGGCGAGAGTCTCTGGATAAACGGGTGGTCACAGCATGTGACGGCGGAGCCTCCAGGAAGACCAACAGACAGGCGGCAGATGAGCGCTCCCAGGTGAGCGGGCAGAAGTCACTGGACAGGCGGGTGGTCACAGCACGTGACGGCAGAGCCTCCAGGTAGGCTAGCAGACAGGCAGCAGATGTGCGCTCCCAGGTGAGCGGGCAAGCTGGTCCATAGACAGACTGTCAGGAGTTGGAAGGCAGACCGTCGGACCTCAGGCAAGCAGGCAGGTAGCTGATGTGCGCTCCCAGGTGAGCGGGCAAGCTGGTCCTTAGACAGACTGACAGGAGTTGTAAGGCAGACCGTCGGACCTCAGGCTAGCAGGCAGGTAGCAGAGTATCAGGCAGGAATAAGACAGCAAGCTGGCAGGAATCTGGCAGGTATCTGGCAGGTAACTGGCAACGGAACCTGAGGGCTGAAGCAGAGTAGTGAACAGTGCAACAACATTGCTCGGGCACCTCCATTTTGGAGGAGGTGCCTTATATATGGTGAAGTCCTCCGGCCATTGGCCGGGGACTCCTTAGGACGGCGCGCGCGGCCCCTTTAAGAGGGAGGGAGAGCGCGCGCGCCCTAAGCACAGTGGCCGGGAAGGAGCGCGCGCTGCCAGCAGAGCGGGAGGAGGACGCCGGGCACGGAGCAGAGCGGTGAGGGGAACAGCGTCCCTGCCTAGCAGAGGGCAGGGACGCCGGCGCTACAGTACCCCCCCCTTTAGGCCCCCCCTTTTTTAGGCCAGACAGAAATTTAGCAAGGATAAGAGGGGCATGGATGCTCTCCCGGGGCTCCCACGTTCTCTCCTCAGGACCAAACCCCTTCCAATCTACTAGAAAAAAGGTCTTTCCTCTTACCCTTTTGGTGGCAAGAATGTTCTCTACCTCAAACTCATCCTCAGCAGAAACCGGAGCAGGAGGCGTACCTGTAGACTTGGAAAAAGAGTTAAGTACCACAGGTTTGAGGAGAGATACATGGAAGGAGTTAGGGATCCGTAAGTTGGCCGGGAGTTTCAATTTATAGACCACCGGGTTGATCTGACTGATGACCTCCAGAGGACCGATGAACCGAGGCCCTAACTTGTAAGAAGGTATCTTGAGTCGGACATATTTAGATGAGAGCCAGACTTTATCTCCAGGACGAAATTGTGGAGGATCCAGGCGTTTTTTGTCAGCGTGTCTTTTCATCCGTTCGGACGACTGAAGGAGTGCGGATCGGGTACTCTCCCAAATGGAGGAAAATTTGCTAACGAGAGATTCCGCAGCCGGGTTGTCCACAGAGGTGGAGACAGGAAAAGGAATCCGAGGATGCTGACCGAAGACTACAAAAAACGGGGATTTGGAGGAGGATTCGCTCTCGTGATTGTTATAAGAGAACTCGGCCCATGGTAGGAGATCCACCCAGTCTGAATGATGGGCATTAACGAAGTGCCGGAGGTAACTGGTCAGGTTCTGATTGATCCGCTCCACTTGACCATTGGACTGTGGGTGGTAAGCGGAAGAGAAGTCCAGGGTGACGTCTAGCAGTTTACAAGTGGCTCTCCAGAAGCGTGAGGTGAACTGTACCCCACGATCCGACACGATGTGGAGGGGCAGGCCCTGAAGACGAAAGATGTGACGAATAAAGTCTTTAGCTAGCTCGGGTGCAGACGGGAGGCCTGGCAGGGGAACGAAATGAGCCATCTTGGAGAAGCGGTCACCGACCACCCAAATGACCGTACAACCGGCAGAGACTGGGAGGTCAGTTATAAAGTCCATTACTATATGCTGCCAGGGGGCAGCAGGTACAGAAAGCGGAAGGAGGCGACCGGCTGGCAGATGTCTCGGAACCTTGTTGCGGGCGCAGGACACACAGGCAGAAACAAAGTCTATTACGTCCTTGTGCAGGGTAGGCCACCAGTAGTGCCGGGTAATAAGCTGGAGGGTCTTTTTCTGACCGGCATGGCCAGCCAGTTTAGACGAGTGACCCCAGTGAAGGATCTTCTCCCGATCAGGTACTGATACGAACGTCTTTCCGGGAGGGAGACGATTTAGACTCACGAGAGCCACCTGCATTACTCTGGCGGGATCGATGATGTGTTTCGGATCTTCCTCGAGATCAGACACCAGAAAGGATCGAGACAAGGCGTCCGCCTTGACGTTTTTGTCAGCCGGGCGAAAATGAAGAACAAAATCAAAGCGAGCAAAAAACAAGGACCACCGGGCTTGGCGCGGGTTAAGTCTCTGGGCATGCTGGAGGTAAGCCAAGTTCTTGTGGTCAGTGTAAATTATTACCGGGTGAAGAGCCCCCTCGAGCAGGTAACGCCACTCCTCCAATGCCAGTTTGATGGCCAATAACTCTCGGTCTCCTATGGAATAATTGCGCTCTGAGGAGGAGAAGAGTTTAGAGAAGAAGCCGCAAGTTACCATCCTCCCGGAAGATGGTTTTTGAGTAAGTACCGCTCCGGCTCCAGAGGAGGAGGCGTCAACTTCCAGGAAGAACTGCTTGTTGCCGTCCGGGCGATGCAGCACCGGGGCGGAAGAGAAGGCCTGTTTTAAGGAAAGAAAGGCCTCCTCTGCTTCGGGCGGCCACTCTTTGGGATTAGTACCCTTACGGGTGAGCGCGGAAATTGGGGCAGTCCGGGAAGAGAAGTGTGGTATGAAGAGGCGGTAGTAGTTGGCGAAGCCCAGGAACCGCTGAATGGCCTTCAACCCCTCCGGTCGAGGCTATTTCTCGATGGCAGACAGTTTCTCTGGATCCATTCGTAGGCCGGTCTGAGAAATAATGTAGCCCAAAAACGGAAGCGAGGTCTGCTCAAAGAGGCACTTCTCGTATTTAGTGAAGAGGTGATTCTGCCTGAGCCTGAGCAGGACCTGACGAACGTCCCTCCGGTGAGTCTGGAGATCCGGAGAGAAGACCAAGATGTCGTCCAGGTACACCACTACGCAGGAGTAGAGAAGGTCCCGGAAGATGTCATTGACCAACTCTTGAAAGACGGCAGGAGCATTACAGAGACCAAAGGGCATTACCAGATATTCATAGTGGCCGTCCCGGGTGTTAAATGCCGTCTTCCATTCATCCCCCTGACGGATACGAACCAGGTTGTACGCCCCACGGAGGTCCAGTTTGGTGAAGATTCTAGCCCCCCTCAGACGATCAAATAACTCCGGAATGAGCGGAAGGGGGTACTTATTCTTCACCGTGATCTGGTTAAGGCCTCTATAGTCTATACAGGGACGGAGAGAACCGTCCTTCTTTTTGACGAAAAAGAAGCCTGCTCCCGCCGGGGAGGTAGATTTCCGGATGAATCCCCTGACCAGATTCTCCTCAATATATTCGGACATCGACCGGGTCTCAGCAGCGGATAATGGATAAATACGCCCACGGGGAGGAGTAGTACCGGGTAACAGGTCGATAGGGCAGTCGTATGGTCTATGAGGGGGTAGTGTCTCTGCCTCCTTTTTATTAAAGACATCAGCATAAGACCAATAAGGAATCGGAAGTCCAGGTAGATTAGCTGGGGTAGGAGAAGGACGGACGGGATGGACGGGAACCAGACAGGTCTTATGGCAGTCCTGTCCCCAGCGAAGGACCTCTCCGGTCTGCCAGTCAAGCACGGGTGCATGTCTCTGGAGCCAAGGTAGACCTAGCAAGAGGGCGTGAGAGAGTCCAGGCAGAACATGAAAGGAGATACTCTCAGAATGCAGCATTCCCACCTGCAGAGTAATGGATTCGGTGATGAGTTGGATGGGGCGTGGTAAGAGACCCCCATCCACGGCAGCAACAGACAAGGGTACAGCCAGAGGTTTGGTGGGGATGCGGTATTTCTCTACCAGTGACTGTGAAATAAGATTCCCGGCTGCTCCAGAGTCAAGTTGGGCTAGTTCGAAATAACAGTTCTCCCCGCAGACGATTGAGACTGACAGCAGCAGAGATGGAGAGGATTTATTCTTGTCTAGGTCGACCTCTCTGAGCGAACCTAGACACAGGCGTTTCCCGACCTCTCCGGGCAGGCACGGATCCGGTGCTCCTTACTGCCACAGTAGAAGCAGCTCCCCTCGGCACGGCGTAAGTCCTGACGGGTTTTGACCATCTTGGTCTGGTCGACCTGCATAGGCTCAGGAGAGTGTACCTGGGGAGAGACGGAGGGAGTGACGGGTTTCTGAAAAGTAGGAGCTAGACGTGGAAACCTCCTCTCACGGGTGACCTCTTTGGCACGCTCCTGGAACCGTAGGTCAATCCGGGTGGCAAGAGTTATTAGGTCATCGAGAGTGGTAGGAATGTCACGACCGGCAAGTTCATCTTTAATACGGCCTGACAGACCCTCCCAGAAGACGGATACCAGAGCGTCGTTATCCCAGGCTAGCTCCGAGGCAAGGGTACGGAACCGTATGGCATATTGGCCCACGGTGAGACCTCCCTGACGGAGGCGTAGCAGTGATGATGCGGATGAGGTCTTCCGTCCGGGTTCGTCGAAGACTTTCCGGAAAGCCGTGAGAAAGGCAGGCAAGTCGGACACCAGGGGGTCTCCTCTCTCCCATAGAGGATTTAGCCAGGCCAGGGCCTCCCCGGTGAGATGGGACATGATGAAGGCAATTTTGGCCCGGTCGGAGTTAAACTGGTGAGACAGGAGTTCAAAGTGCAGGGTGCACTGATTTATGAAGCCCCGAGCCTGGGCGGAGTCGCCTCCGAAGCGAGGAGGTGCAGAAAGCCGGGGTCCGGGGTAGGATACCATGGTATTAGTGGGCAGCGGAGCTGCCGGATTGCGAGTCATGGCACTGGCGGAGGTTGCTGGCGGAGCAGTCATAGTGTCCAGGCGAGAATTGACATTCCGCAGGTGACCCAGGATGGACTCCTGTTGGGACCTCTGACGGGACAGTTCATGACACAGGTCCGAGAGCGAGGGAGCTTGGGTGCCACCGGGTTCCATGGCCCGAGCAAACTGTAACGGGTCTGGGAGGCGGAACCTCTGAGCTACTATACAAGGGGGCGGTCCTTGTAAGGGAGCAGGTGGCGACCAGGGAAGACGGGCAGGCAGTCACAGCAGGTGACCGGGACAGTCTCTGAGTGAACGGGCTGGAGGTCACGGCAAGTGACCGGGGCAGTCTCTGGATGAACGGGCAGGAGATCATGGCAAGTGACCGGGGCAGTCTCTGGATGAACGGGCAGGAGGTCATGGCAAGTGACCGGGGCAGTCTCTGGATGAACGGGCAGGAGGTCACGGCAAGTGACCGGGGCAGTCTCTGGGTAAAGGGTTGGTACGACCTGTGGCGGCTGATGGTAGACGTGAGCTCCCAGGTGAGCAGGCGAGAGTCTCTGGATAAACGGGTGGTCACAGCATGTGACGGCGGAGCCTCCAGGAAGACCAACAGACAGGCGGCAGATGAGCGCTCCCAGGTGAGCGGGCAGAAGTCACTGGACAGGCGGGTGGTCACAGCACGTGACGGCAGAGCCTCCAGGTAGGCTAGCAGACAGGCAGCAGATGTGCGCTCCCAGGTGAGCGGGCAGGAGTCACTGGACAGGCAGGTGGTCACTGCACGTGACGGCGGAGCCTCCAGGTAGGCTAGCAGGCAGGTAGCAGATGTGCGCTCCCAGGTGAGCAGGCAAGCTGGTCCATAGACAGACTGTCAGGAGTTGGAAGGCAGACCGTCGGACCTCAGGCAAGCAGGCAGGTAGCTGATGTGCGCTCCCAGGTGAGCGGGCAAGCTGGTCCTTAGACAGACTGACAGGAGTTGTAAGGCAGACCGTCGGACCTCAGGCTAGCAGGCAGGTAGCAGAATATCAGGCAGGAATAAGACAGCAAGCTGGCAGGAATCTGGCAGGTATCTGGCAGGTAACTGGCAACGGAACCTGAGGGCTGAAGCAGAGTAGTGAACAGTGCAACAACATTGCTCGGGCACCTCCATTTTGGAGGAGGTGCCTTATATATGGTGAAGTCCTCCGGCCATTGGCCGGGGACTCCTTAGGACGGCGCGCGCGGCCCCTTTAAGAGGGAGGGAGAGCGCGCGCGCCCTAAGCACAGTGGCCGGGAAGGAGCGCGCGCTGCCAGCAGAGCGGGAGGAGGACGCCGGGCACGGAGCAGAGCGGTGAGGGGAACAGCGTCCCTGCCTAGCAGAGGGCAGGGACGCCGGCGCTACATACATTACTGGAGAGGATGGGGACATGTATGCATTACTGGAGAGGCTGGGGGCATATATACATTACAGGAGAGGCTGGGGGCATGTATACATCACTGGAGACATGGGACATATGTACATCACTGGAGACATGGGGGCATATGTACATTACTGGAGACATGGGGGCATATGTACATCACTGAAGACATGGGGCGATTGCTGTTTTTGTTGTCGTCTTGGTGGGACTGCAGTGCAGCGCGTGAGGTTGAGTTGAGCAATGGTGGGATTGTTACATGTTTGATAGCAGAAGGGAAGATGCCAAAAGTTAATGATAGATTGAAGAGATGTGTTAAGGTTGGGATAAGTGTGGCCTTGAGGTTGGGGAGGAGTTGAAATGGGATGAGGTCAAGTCTACAAGTGGTGAGGCGAGATTTGGAGAGAAGATGAGTAAGCTTTCTTTCAGTGATGGTGGGGAGGAAGGTTATGATGGAAGGGCATTGGTCTGCTATATGGTTGGGTTGTGGTGGTTGAGCAGTAAAGTCTTGCTTCATGTGGTCTTGTTTTTGAAATGTGTGTCAAAGTGTTCTGCAGAAATGAAGGAGGGGCAAAGGTGAGGTTGTGAGGCTAGATAGAGAACAAAAGCGTGTGAAGATAGGGTCTAATGAATGTCCGTCTGTGTGGGTGGATGTGGAGGACCAATGTGTAAGACAAAAGGATGAAGTAGGTGACCGGAGTTTGGAGGCTGCCAACTGGTGGATGTCAGTGGGTATGCTGAAAGTCACCCATGATGATGATGGGAATGTCAGCAGAGAGAAAGTGTAGAACCTAGGTGAAGTGGTTGATAAAGGTGGTGGCCTTGCCCTGTGGTTGGTATATGACTTCAAAAGAAGGGAGGATATTGGTGGGACTGGGTTGAAGGTGTAGTTGTCAGAAAGGAGAAGACCCTCTCCTTCGCTAGATCTATTGCCAGGGCAAGAAGTGTGGGTGAAGTGAAGGCCAACGTAACACAGTACAGCAGGGAAGGTTGTGTCGGAGGGTGTCAGCCATGTTTTAGGGAAGCCCAGGAAGGATAGGTTGCGAGACGTAAAGAGGTTGTGGAGTTATTGGAGATGGAACATGCGTTCCAAAGCGTTCCAAAGAAGGGGAATGACGAAGTGGCGGTCAAAGAAATGGGTTTTATGTTGGAGAGGTTGTGGTAGTTTCTAGTAATTGTGGAGGGCAGTGGCGTCCCGCCAATGGCGGCAGGCCACGCGACTGCTATGGGGCCCGTGAGCCGGGGAGGCCCGGTGTCAGCACCTGCACCGTGCACCCCCCGCATCTGGCCCTTCTCCTGCACCCCCTGCTCCACATTCAACTGTGAGGACTGGGGGCCGCAATTTACCCTATGGTGGGGGCTGCATTTTTACCCTATGTTGGGGGCTGCATTTTTACCCAATGGTGGAGGCTGCATTTTACTCTATGGGGGGGCTGCATTATGCTCCGTACAGGAACATGGGGAGTGCATTATACTGCGTGGAGGACCTTAGGGAGTGCATTATACTGCGTGGAGGACCATGTGGAGTGCATTATAATGCGTGGAGGACCATGGGGAGTGAATTATACTGTGTAGAGGACCATAGGGAGTTCATTATACTGTGTGGAGGACCATGGCAAGTGCATTATACTGTGTGGAGGATCATGGCGAGTGTCTTATACTGTGTGGAGGACCATGGCGAGTGTCTTATACTGTGTGGAGGACCATGGCGAGTGTCTTATATTGTGTGGAGGACCATGGCAAGTGCATTACACTGTGTGGAGGACCATGGTGAGTGTCTTATACTGTGTGGAGGACCATGGGGAGTGCATTATACTGTGTGAAGGACCATGGTAAGTGCATTATACTGTGTGGAGGACCATGGCGAGTGCATTATATTGTGTGGAGGACCATGGCAAGTGCATTATACTGTGTGGAGGACCATGGCGAGTGTGTAATGCTGTGTGGAGAACCATGGCGAGTGTCTAATACTGTGTGGAGTACCATGGCGAGTTTCTTATACTGTGTGGAGGACCATAGCGAATGTCTTATACTGTGTGGAGGACCATGGCGAGTGTCTTATACTGTGTGGAGGATCATGGCGAGTGTCTTATACTGTGTGGAGGACCATGGGCAGTGCATTATACTGTGTGCAGGACCATGGGGAGTGCATTATACTGTGTGGAGTGTGGAGAGGTGTGGGGGCCATTATACTGTATGTAGGCCCATTATAATGCATGGCGAGCTGTGTGGGGGTCACTGTTGGGGGATTATACTGTGTTGGGGTCAGCATACTTTGCCCTGGAAGTTGAGGTGGGGTAAAGTAGGATCATTATACTGTGCATATGGAGGGTAATGTGGAAGAATTCACCATGGGGGATCATACTGTGTTTTGTGGGAACCTTTGTTGGCATCACACTTTATGGGGCAATGAAAGAGGAATCTAGGACTTCAGCAAGGGGGAAAATTACTATGTAAAGGCTGGAAAGTTGTGAGATCTGCTCTTCTGTGACCCCGACAATTATTTACATTTTTTTTGGGGGGTGGTGGGGAGGGAAGGGGGGCCCAATTAGACCTTCTGCTATGGGGCCCCATGATTCCTATGTACGGCGCTGGTGGAGTGATAGAAGAATAGAAGATGGAGAATGGAAGGGATCAGCTGAGGAGGTCTAGGTTTTTCACATATATGGCCAGCAGTGAGGGGAAGCAAAGAGAGAGCAAATAAGTGGGAGAAGGAGAGTGCCCTGCTTGTTTTCTGTTTTAGTAGGACGGATGTGAATTTAAGCAACAGGTCTTCAGATAAGGTTAGGTGGGGGTGTAATAAATACTTTTTTTGTAGAGTGCTGAGGTTTGAGGATTGCAAAGGAGAATAAGGATTAGTGGAACAAAAACTGTAAGGGCATATCTAAGCATGGTGAAAGTATTTGTGGGAAAATAAAGAGATAGGGGCAGCCAGTAAACAGTTGTAGCTCTTACCTTCTGGTCACTTCTGGTCGATTTATAATTTGCACTTAAAATCTTCACTGGATGGAGCCACACATAGACCATGGTGTGCAAAGTACTGTAAAAGGAATTACAACCAATATCCAGATCTTTTTACGGATACATTTTAAAAGACTGGCAGAGACTGGTGCTGTAAATAAAATATTAATTGGTAAATGGTAAACAGTTCAGTTACACTGAATTTGGGAGCCAAGGTTAGCAATACAGTAGAAAACTGGCATCACAACTGGACAGAGCAGCACTAGAGGAAGGTAGACCAAACGCTATTATGCACACTGCTATACTGCCATCTAGTGATATGGTAGAGTACTACATACCTGAAAATTCATAGTCACTGGCAATGTTTTGGACAGGTTGACTGGAATATACAGTACCATCTCACTTGGGCTGCAGTTAAAGGGATTGGCCCATCATAACAACTTATCACTTATCCACATTATAAATGATAAGTTGGTGGCTGGAGGTCCCACCACTAAGATTTCCACTGATCCTGAGAAGGCAGTTCTGGAGTGCTTACTGTAAATGGAGCAATAGTTCTGCAAAGTGGTGTACATGTTGGACCATAGCTCCATTCAAATAGGAAATTCTTGGGATAGATCAAAAGTTTATCACCTTATCATGTGGAGCCCATTTAACAAGAGCTGAAAGATATTCTTTATTGCAGAAACGTGGACCATTAGAACCTGTAGTATGGAGATTTACATTGCCTACGGAAGAGTATTGTGGGTATGTGACCTGTGCAGAGATCACTGTGCAGGGAAGGGGCAGATGAGCTATGTCCATCACCTCATGTCAGTGGTGTATTCTATTTTATCTGCATTGAGCATTGCTTGCTATGCAAATGTCCCAAATCAAGCACTACTGCTCTCCAATACTGAATATGGGCTCCATCGACCTTCCACTGAGCCCATCTTCCATTGTCAGAGGTGTGCAGCACTAAGCTGAACACTTGGGCACCTTTGTTTTAGTGATTGGTGGAGGTCTCAACACCCAGATATCCACTGATCAAAACTTCTGACATTCCTCTATATGTCAAGGGTTGGCTTGAAATAATAATAATTATTATTATTTATTATTAAAGCGCCATTTATTCCATGGCGCTTTACATGTGAAAGGGGAATACATAATAAAAAACAATAGCGCCACTTTAAGCTAGCCATACACATAAGACAGCTGCCTTCCAAGTTCTCTGTGTACTGCAGTTTAAAGTAGCACTCTAGTAAAAAATATATTTTTACCTTTATAATGCAGCATAGCCTATAATTAAAGAATAAAGTGGCCATCTGTACATGTTTTTTATTTGATGCGATATGTCTGTGTTGTCTGCCATGTTGATTCATTTTACCCATCTGATGTGCCTCGCCTAATGCAGATTACATTTCCCATTATGCCAGAGACTCATACTCTTTCTCTTGCTGCTATCTAATGGTAGCTGGTAATAGATCAGTAACATAGCGCTGCTCTCCCCTGATGTATACTATAGACTCAGTGTATCCTACATGATGTACAGCAGATAAAAAAGTCTACATACCCCAGTTAAAATTCCATTTTTTTGTCATGTAAATAAATGATACCAAGAAGAATCATTTCAGAACATTTCCAATTTTAATTTCACCCATATGTAACGAGATGGACATATTGCCAATGTTCCCCCTTGAAACAAGTGTAATGTTAAGTATTGTAATGTGATTGGTGATATACGTTATTGATGTTAATATTGTGTGTCTGCGGTAGGGAGAGTTAGGATTAACAGTTGGGACTAGCCCAGAGTAGGAGGGGCTAAACTGAAGGTACAGAGACAGTTTCCTGCCAGGAAGTCAGATAGGGCCCGGTGTGCTTAGAAAGAAGTCCTAAGGTCTGATCAATGAGCAGTGCGGCATGATGTGGGTGTCCCAAATGTGAAAGGAGACCATGACAGAAGATAGCAAAATCCCGATAGAAGGAAAGGGAGAAGTGACCGAAAGTGACATATCGGAGATAGGTTCCAGGAGAGGACGCCTAGCAGTACGACCCACAGTTTATAACTGCGAGAAGTAACGGACCAATATAGGACAGAGTACGTGAGACGAAGAGAGTGCCCCGGGCGGGAGTTCCAAGGCGTCAAAGAAGTTAAGTAGCAGCCATACTGGCAACATAGTTCTCTTGAGGGGAAAGAAGACGAGTAACTGTGGGTTGAGTAAAGTACTCAGGGATGCAGGGAAATGCGGTAGATATAGTATATCTCAACTTCAGCAAAGCATTTGATAAAAGTATCTCGTACTATCGTTATTGAAAATTGAGTTAGGAGGGATAGCTAACTCTAGAGAAGACAGAGAAAGGATTCAGAAGGATCTAGGTAAGCTTGAACAATGAGCAGTAACTAATAGAATGGTATTTAATAGGGAGAAATGCAAGATTCTACATCTGGGCAAGAAAAATGAAAATTACATCTACAGAATGGGAAGAATAGATCTAAGCAACAGTACGTGTGAAAAAGACTTGGGTATAGTAATGGATCACAGACTGCACATGAGTCAACAGTGTGATGCAGCAGCAAAAAAGGCAAACACAATTCTAGGATGTATTAAGAGAAGCATAGAGTCTAGATCATGTGAAGTAATTACTTCCCCTCTACTTCTCCTTGGTCAGACCTCATCTAGAATACTGTGTCCAGTTCCAGGCACCACATTTTAAAAAAGACATTGAAAAACTGCAGCAAGTTCAGAGAAGAGCTACCAGGGTGGTGAGCAGACTGCACACTATGTCCTATAAGGAACGGTTAAAGGATCTGGGAATCTTTAGCTTGCAAAAAAGAAGACTAAGAGGAGACGGTCTACAAATACCTGAAGGGATGTCACAGTATAGAGGGATCATCCTTATTCTTATTTTCACATGGAAACACAAGAAGCAATGGAATGAAACTGAAAGGGAGAAGATACAAATTAAATATTAGAAAAAACTTTTTGACAGTGAGGGTGATCAATGAGTGGAACAAGCTGCCACGAGAGGTGGTGAGTTCTCCTTCAATGGAAGTCTTCAAACAGAGGCTGGACACACATCTGTCAGAGATGGTTTAGTGAATCCTGCATTGAGCAAGGGGTTGGAGACGAAGACCCTGGAGTCCCTTCCAACTCTTAACATTTTATGATTCTTGCTAGCTGGACTGAAGTTCTGAGCTCGGTTGTGGTGAATTAGTGAAGAACAATGAAGATAATAATATAATAATATAATAATAATAATAGTTTATTTTTATAGCGCCAACATATTCCGCAGCACTTTACAAATTTTAGGGGGGACTTATACAGACAATACAGAATAAGCATATCTCATATCGAACGGAGTGAGGGCCCTGCTCGCGAGCTTACAGTCTATGAGGAAGTGGGGGAGACACAAAAGGTAAAAAGTACATATATTGTATAATGCAGCCTTGATATACTGAATAGGATAAATAATAATACATGGACTGGTCGCCAGCCAGTATGTGTGCAGTCCTGACAGAGGCTTTTATGTGCATGGTTGGTTTGAACCCGAAGTTGAAGAAGATTTTAATATGGGGGAAAGCTGGGATGGACAGAGTGTGTTTAGGTGATACGCCAGTCTAAAGAAATGTGTTTTTAGGGTTCGCTTGAAACTGTGGGTATTGGGAATTAATCGAACTGTCCTGGGTAGTGCATTCCAGAGAATTGGCGCAGCACGCGAGAAATCTTGGAGACGGGAGTGGGAAGTTCGGATTATGGAGGATTTTAGTTTCAAGTCATTTGCAGAACGGAGGGCACGTGTAGGGTGGTAGACTGAGACAAGGGAGGAGATGTAGGGGGGTACTGAAGCATGGAGCGCTTTGTGGGTAAGCGTGATAAGTTTAAAACGAACTCTATATTGGATGGGCAACCAATGCAATGACTGGCACAGGGAAGAGGCATCTGAGTAGCGGTTGGCGAGGAATATGATCCTGGCTGCTGCGTTCAGGACGGATTGGAGAGGGGAGAGTTTAGTAAGAGGGAGACCGATTAGTAGAGCGTTGCAATAGTCAAGACGAGAATGAATAAGAGCGACAGTAAGAGTTTTTGCCGAGTCAAAGGTGAGAAAAGTCCTGATTCTTGAGATGTTTTTGAGGTGTAGATGACATGAACGAGCGAGTGATTTGATGTGAGGAGTGAAAGAAAGATCTGAATCAAAAATGACCCCAAGACAGCGGGCTTGTAGCTGGGGAGTAATGGTTGAGCCACAAACGGAGATGGCAATATCGGGCACAGGTAGATTAATGGAGGGAGGAAAGACGAGGAGTTCAGTTTTTGACAGATTCAGTTTTAGGTAGAGGGAGGACATAATGTTAGACACAGCAGAAAGACAATCACTGGTCTTTTGTAGTAATGCTGGGGTGATGTCTGGAGCAGAGGTGTATAATTGGGTGTCATCAGCATAGAGATGGTACTGAAAACCGAATCTACTGATTGTTTGTCCAATAGGAGCGGTGTATAAGGAGAAAAGAAGGGGGCCTAGGACTGATCCTTGAGGAACCCCGACAGTAAGAGGAAGGAGAGAGGAGGAGGAGCCGGCAAAAGACACAGAGAAGGAGCGGTCAGAGAGATAAGAGGAGAACCAGGAGAGAACCGTGTCCTTGAGGCCAATAGTGCGGAGCATAGTGAGGAGGAGCTGGTGATCCACAGTGTCAAATGCTGCAGAGAGATCCAGGAGAATCAGCAGGGAGTAGTGACCATTAGATTTAGCTGTTAGTAGATCATTAGAGACTTTAGTGAGGGCAGTTTCAGTAGAATGTAAAGAGCGGAAACCAGATTGTAAAGGGTCAAGAAGAGAGTTGTCTGAGAGATAGCGGATTAGACGGGAGTGGACCAGGCGTTCCAGGAGTTTAGAGATAAAGGGAAGATTGGAAACAGGTCTGTAGTTGGCCGTGCAGTTCTGGTCGAGGGATGGTTTTTTAAGTAATGGTTGTATGCTGGCGTGTTTAAAAGAAGAGGGAAAGATACCAGATGAGAGGGAAAGGTTGAAAATTTTAGTTAGGTGAGAGGTGACAGCTGGAGCAAGGGACTGAAGGAGATGTGAGGGAATAGGGTCGCTGGTGCAGGTGGTAGGGCGAGAAGATGCAAGGAGCCTGATCACTTCATCTTCCGTGACTGGTTCGAAGTCAGAAAATGAGCAAGATACAATGTGGCGGGGGGGAGCATGCATAACATTTGGGGATTGGGAGAAAATTTCCTGTCGGATATGGTCAATTTTTTCTTTGAAATAGTTAGCCAGATCGTCAGCGCTGAGGTCGGTGGTCGGGGCCTGTGCTGTTTGATTGAGGAGAGAATGAAACGTGTCAAAGAGTCGTTTAGGATTATTGGAAAGTGAGATGATGAGGTTGTTAAAGTAGGTTTGTTTGGAGAGGTGAAGGGCAGAGTTATATGTTTTCAGCATAAATTTATAGTGGAGGAAATCTTCGGGCAGATTTGATTTTCTCCACAGCCGTTCAGCGCACCTGGAGTACCTCTGGAGAAGACGTGTTTCAGGCGTGTGCCAGGGTTGTCGCCGTCTATGCCGAATTGTTCTTTGTGTAGGAGGTGCGGCTTCATCCAGGGCGCATAGCATTATTTTGTTATAATGCTTCAATGCAGATTCGGGACATGAGAGGGAGGAGATTGGGGCCAATGATGATTGCAACCTTTTTATAAATTTCTGGGTGTTAATGGCGCGTAAATTTCTATAAGTGTGGACGGTGGGAGTGTCTTGAGTAGAGTCACAGTTCTTGACAGAGAATGAAAGAAGATTATGGTCAGAGAGTGGAAGGGGAGAGTTAGTAAAGTCATGTACTGAGCAAAGCCGGGAGAAGATCAGGTCCAATGTGTTCCCGTCCTCATGTGTAGGAGAATTAGCAAGCTGTGAAAGGCCGAAGGAGGAGGTTAATGATAAAAGATGCGTGGCAGATGGGGAAAGAGGATCGCCAATTGGGATGTTAAAGTCTCCCATGATTATCGTGGGGATGTCGCAGGATAGAAAATTTGTAAGCCAGGCAGCAAAGTGATCCAGGAATTGACGGAGGGGACCTGGGGGGCGATAGACAACCGCCACTCGCAGGGAGAAGGGCCGGTAGAGTCTGACTGTGTGGGCCTCAAAGGACGGGAAGATAAGGGAGGGTACAGGGGGGATAACCTGAAAAGTACATTTTGTTGAAAGAAGCAGACCAACACCTCCACCTGATCTGTTGTCAGGTCGCGGGGTATGAGAGAAATGTAGGCCACCATAGGAGAGAGCTGCAGCGGCAGTGGTGTCCGACTGCTGGATCCAGGTTTCAGTGAGAGCCAGAAGGTTGAGGGAATTAGAGAGGAAAAAGTCATGGATGTAAGAGAGTTTATTACAAGCTGAGCGTGCATTCCAAAGGGCACAGTTGAATGAGACAGAAGATATGCAGGGAATATTAATGAGATTAGCAGGGTTTCTGAATGTAACAGGGAAAGAGTTAATGTTATTATTACTGGAGGGTCCTGGGTTGGGAGAAATATCACCTGCGACTAATAGAAGGAAGATACAGAGAGTGAGCAGATGATTGAGTGATTTGTGAGAGCGTTTCCTGCGTTGTATGGTGGGAATGAATGGATCTGCGTGGTATAACATTGTGAAGAGAGCATGACAACTGTACATAGGAGAAGAGAGGAGTGAGGGATTAATATGGATGAAGTGTGCCGCATTTGTGGGAGAACGGTGAATGTGGATGATTGTAGCAACCAGAGTATAAATGGCACAGATACAAATGGTGAATACTGTTTGCCAAAAAGATGACCTGGAAGCAAGTTTGTTTAATTGTCTTACCTGTCTCCTGCCCTGTCCAACTGCCATTTTCTAACTGCCAGGGCACTTTGCTAAATTATGGCACTTCGATAAAGTATGCATAAATGCTATATGCATAAATGCCCCCGCATAAATGCCTCCCCTTAACTAAGTCTCAATATATAGGGACGTATCTGCTTAGATCTGCACAGATTTAACTCATTAACAATCAATCACTAGCTTAAAAGACAACAGGAGACCATAAAGTGCAGGGAAAAAAAAAAAAAAAAAAACAGACTAGTAAACTCGGCATGGATCATAAACTCTTAAAGTAAGTGTGATGACCTTTAAGTATCATGGAATAAAAAAGCTAGAGGAGTGAAAAAATATATACCAGAAATTGATAGGCTGCAGAGCATTGCATGGAGATATAATGCAGTTTTCAGGACAGATCACACAAGCAGTGAAAAATATATACCAGAAATTGATAGGCTGCAGAGCATTGCATGGAGATATAATGCAGTTTTCAGGACAGATCACACAAGCAGTGAAAAATATATACCAGAAATTGATAGGCTGCAGAGCATTGCATGGAGATATAATGCAGTTTTCAGGACAGATCACACAAGCAGTGAAAAATATATACCAGAAATTGATAGGCTGCAGAGCATTGCATGGAGATATAATGCAGTTTTCAGGACAGATCACACAAGCAGTGAAAAATATATACCAGAAATTGATAGGCTGCAGAGCATTGCATGGAGATATAATGCAGTTTTCAGGACAGATCACACAAGCAGTGAAAAATATATACCAGAAATTGATAGGCTGCAGAGCATTGCATGGAGATATAATGCAGTTTTCAGGACAGATCACACAAGCAGTGAAAAATATATACCAGAAATTGATAGGCTGCAGAGCATTGCATGGAGATATAATGCAGTTTTCAGGACAGATCACACAAGCAGTGAAAAATATATACCTGTAAGAAGAGAAGAAAGATGAATATTAGCAATGCCATTTTCTAACTGCCAGGGCACTTTGCTAAATTATGGCACTTCGATAAAGTATGCATAAATGCTATATGCATAAATGCCCCCGCATAAAAGATAGAGAACAAGTAACAAGAGAAGAGGAAGGGATTGAAACTGTGTGTAGAAGATGCTATGTATTGTGAAGGAAACGTTCCTCAAGATGTGTACTCGCTATCTACTGTATATAATCCCTGTCAAGTTATCATTCATTGACAAGTTTATTTTTGACTGGTGGTCTTCCCTCATTGAACTGTAAAACATCTGGTCCTGGCCAACCACAGTCGTTCCATGCGATCAGCAAGGGCATAGCGCCCCCCATAGTACAAGTTTACACATACAGCCAGGACCCCCACTTTCATGTAATGTAACGGGGCGTTAGAGATGAGTACCTCGCCCACGGCTACCGCCCCGCACCACATTACACATAATCTGCACAATTTAATAGAAAACTGAAATCTTTCAGGTGAAAAAAAGAAAATCATAGAACAAAAATAATGTGGTTGCACAAATATGCACACCCTTAGGCTGGGGTCACACAAGCCATGATTCTCTCGTGCGAGAGAATCGGATCAATTATGCTAATGACACTGGGCTCAAACTCTGTCAGCCTAGTGTGATCTGATTATCTCGCCTACGAAAATCTAAGTACAGGTGTGGAGAAGATGGAGAACTTAATTTCTCCACCTTCTCCATTGTCTGAGTCCATGGATGTCGGACTGTTTAGGTGCACGTGATCTGAATTCCCACTTGTATGGGTGCGCGTGATCCGAATTCCGGATTCAGTTCTGGGTGAAGCTATTCTTTTGTTGGCTTGGAGGTATTGTTAAGGTCATTTTTGTGCTCAAAGGTGAAATTCCTCTTCATCTTCAGATTTTTAGCAGAGGCCTAAAGGTTTTAATGCAAAAGGGTGCACTCTGCCTATGTAAGGTGCTGCTCTGCATCTCATTGTTACTTTTCAGTTTCATTCTGGATATGTTACATTTGATGTGGAGTGACTTCATGTTTTCTATGTATCTTCCTAGTTACACTGCACATCATCCAAATCAATAAATGGTTATGAAACTCTATGGAAACATTTTCACTAGGAGCAGCCACATAAAGCTGGCATGTAAAGCTGGATCCATATGACATAATGTACAGCTGAATTAACTGCATTGCAGGTTCTTAGATCCTTTTCTCTGCACTAACCTCTAGCATCGGGCTGAAGAGAATATTGTATAAACCTTAGGGCTCACTCACACTAGTGTATAACACGCCCACATTCTAAGTTGTCCATATTAGAGTCACAATTCCCAGCCTGAATATGGGTCTAATAACCTAAAGTAAAGGCTACAAATTCACGTCATTAGATTTGTGGTCAGACCAGGAATTGAGGCCGTAATACAGACACTAAAATGCAGCAATATTACAGTCATTATTATTATTATAGCGCCATTCATTCCATGGCACTTTACATGTGAAAGGGATATACATAGCACAAACAATTACAATAAATTTGAACAATACTAGTTGGCGACTGTATCCTCACCCTGCCTGCGAGGTCTCACAATCTACAAGGGATGGGTGAGGATACAGTAGGTGAGGGCAGAGCTGGTCGTGCAGCAAATGGTGGAGCGAGGTTTACTTCAGGTTGTAGTCTTGTCGGAAGAGGTTGGTCTTCAGGTTCCTTTTGAAGGTTTCCATGGTAGGCGAGAGTCTGATGTGTTGGGGTAGAGAGTTCCAGAGTAGAGGGGATTCACGGGAGAAATCTTGTATACCATTGTGGGAAGGGGAGATAAGAGGGGAGTAGAGGAGATCTTGTGAGGATCGGAGGTTGCGTGTAGGTAAGTACAGGGAGACTAGGTCACAGACATATGGGGGAGACAGGTTGCGGATGGCTTTGTATGCCGTGGTTAGGGGTTTGAACTGGAGTCTCTGGGCAATGGGGAGCCAGTGGAGGGATTGACAGAGAGCAGAGGCCAGGAAGTAGCGGGGGAACAGGTGGATTAGTCGGGCAGCAGAGTTTAGGATAGATTGGAGGGGTGCCAGAGTGGTAGAAGGGAAGCCACAGAGAAACAGGTTGCAGTAGTCGAGGCGGGAGATGATGAGGGCATGCACTAGTGTTTTTGCAGAATCGTGGTTGAGGATTGTGCGGATCCGGGAGATATTTTTGAGTTGGAGTTGGCAGGAAGTGGAAAGGGCTTGGATATGTGGCTTAAAGGAGAGGTTAGAGTCCAGTGTTACCCCGAGGCAGCGGGCTTGCGGGACTGGGGAGAGTGGGCAGCCATTGACTTTGATGGATAGGTCAGTTGGGTGGGTTGAGTGAGACGGTGGAAAGATGATGAATTTTGTTTTATCCATGTTAAGTTTTAGAAATCTGTCAGAGAAGAAGAATGAAATAGCGCACAGACATTGTGGGATTTTGGTTAGTAGGGAGGAGATATCGGGTCCAGAGAGGTAGATCTGTGTGTCATCAGCATAGAGGTGATACTGAAAGCCATGGGACTCTATGAGCTGTCCCAGACTGAAGGTGTAGATGGAGACGAGCAGGGGTCATAGGACTGAACACTGGGGGACACCGACAGATAGGGGGCGAGATGAGGAGGTGGTGTGTGAGTGGGAGACACTGAATGTCCTGTCAGTTAGTTATGAAGAGATCCAAGATAGGGACAAGTCCGTGATGCAAAGAGATGAGAGAGTCTGTAGTAAGAGGGAATAGTCGACTGTGTCAAAGGTAGATGACAGGTCCAGGAAGAGGAGGACAGAGTAGTGTCGCTTGGATTTGGCAGTAAGTAGGTCATTGGTGACTTTAGTCAGGGCAGTTTCAGTGGAGTGGTAAGGTCGGAAGCCAGATTGGAGGCGGTCAAAGAATGAGCAGGAGGAGAGGTAGGAGGACAGTTCAGAATGGACATGTTGTTCCAGTAGTTTTGAGGCCTAGGGGAGAAGTGATATGGGGTGATAGCTAGACAGAGAGGATGGGTCAAGGGATGGCTTTTTGAGGATGGGTGTGATCGAGGCATGTTTGAAGCATGACGGGAAGACACCAGTTGTTAGTGACAGGTTGAAAAGGTGGGTTAGGGTTGGAATGAGGATAGTGGTAAGGTTAGGGATGAAGTAGGACGGGATTGGGTCAAGTTCGCAGGTGGTGAGGTGTGATTTGGAGAGTAAAGAGGAGAGTTGATCTTCTGTAATGGTGGAGCAGCTAGTTTTGGAGGAGGAGGATTGAGTAGGTGTGAGGAGGGGCTGTGGGGACTTTAGGGAAAAGCTTTGTCTGATGTTATCAATCTTCTGCTTGAAGAATGTGGCAAAGTCTTTGGCTGAGATGAGAGGGAGGAGGCGCTGGGGGACGGAGGAGAGAATTGAAAGTTTTGAATAGCTGTTTAGGGTTGTGAGACAGGGAGGATATGAGAGATTAGAAGTATGTTTGTTTTGCTGCAGTGAGTGTGGACTTGAAGGTAGTGAGGTACTGTTTGAATGCGATGAAGTGCTCATTGGAGTGGGACCTTTTCTATTTCTGCTCAGCAACCCTGGAGGCCCTTCGCAGTTCTTTAGTCAGGTTGGTGTGCCAGGGTTGCCGGTTGAGTGGACGAACTGTGGTATGTGTGAGGGGGGCGACCGAATTGAGAGCTGCAGCTGTTGTGGTGTTATATAAAGTGGCAGCAGCATTAGCATCGTGTAATGAACTTATGTCTGTGAGAGGGAGAAGGGATTCAGAGAGTGAGTGTAGGTCAAGGTGTTTGAGATTTCTGCAAGGGTGTGCAAGTTTGTGGAGTGGGGCTTGAGCACCTGGAGAGGAGAAGGTAGAGAATGTGAGAAGGTTCTGGTCAGAAAGAGGGAGAGGTGAGCTAGAGAGGTTAGATAGGGAACAGAGGTGGGTGAAGATGAGGTCCAGTGTGTGGCCATCTTTGTGAGTGGGGGCAGAAGACCATTGAGCAAGGCCGAAGGAAGAAGTGAGGGATAGAAGCTTGGAGACAGATGAGTGGGAAGTGTCAATGGGAATATTGAAGTCACCCATGATGATAGTGGGGATGTCAGCGGAAAGAAAATGAAACAGCCAGGTGATGAAGTGGTCAAAGAAGGTGGTGGCTAGTCCTGGGGGGCGGTAAACGACGACCAGTTGGAGGGGGAGTAGATGCGCACACAGTGCACTTCAAAGGAGGGGAGAGTAATGGAGGGTGGCAGTGGGATATGGGCGAAGGAGCAGTTGCCTGTCAGGAAAAAACTTACTCCTCCACCATGCTTGCCATTGGAGCGAGGGGTGTGAGAAAGATGGAATCCGCCGTACGAAAGTGCAGCTGTGGAGGCCGTGTCAGAGGGGGTGAGCCAGGTTTCGGTGATGCTGAAGAAGGAGAGTTTGTTAGTAATGAAAAGATCATGGATGTAGGAAAGTTTGTTGCACACGGAGCGAGCGTTCCATAGAGCTCCTGTTAGTGGGGCTGGCCTGATGGGAATAAGGTTAGAAGGGTTGCGAGAGTTTGTGACAGATCGTGGATAGAAGGTGGAAGTGACTGTGGGGATTTGGTGAGGAGGACCAGGATTTGGAGAGATATCATCTGAGTTAGGCCTCGTATATGCCTGTGAGATGATTGATCTCAGGTTAGAAGACCTGCAGGCAGTCTGTATATTGTGTTCACACACTTATTGGGAAAGTTGGATGTGTAAAACCGACCTAAGACCGGATTCAGATACGCATAAGGACCGCAATGCTCGGACTGAGTGGGAGTCTCCTGCCCAAAGTTACAGCCCCATATGTGTCGATGAGTGTGTACATTTGGGTAGGCAGACCCACGGACAGTGCGGACATTAAGATCAGTATATGAACCATGAAATATGCCTGTCTGAACCTGGCCCAAGGTTACATTCACACGTGCATCTCCAATTTTACATCTGTTTAAAACAGACCATTTTTATCTCATTTGCCTCAGTTTTGCATTCATGTTGCATGTTTTTTTGTCATGTTTTAAAAACTGAAACAGGTAGAGCATTTTAAAACTTTTTTATACCTTGACTCTTAGCAATGGATCAGTTTAAGGCTGGTTTCCCACGTCCATATATTTCCGATACCGGAAAAAACGGTATCGGAAATATCCGTGTCCCATGTGTCCGTGTGTGTTACATGTGTGGCAACCGTGTGCTGCATCTGGATCACACGGACCGGCGCCTGGGAATCAGCGCTAGTTACCGCTGTTCCCAAGCGTCGGGGGCTGAACGCTGCCCTCATCATGGTTCCTGCTGGCCCTGCGATCAGCACCAGCAGGGACAATGACGAGGGTAGTGGTAGTCTTCTCTCGCGGTGTCACTGTGCAAAAATAAGATTAAAATAATAAAATCCATATACTCACCTGTCCTATGTGTCCCCCTCTGTAATCCTCTGACCGCTGATGCCGGGGAGAATGATCCACTCCAGCGAGCGGCTGCAGAACTGCACTCAGTGAGTGACAGGACACCGCTCCTGATCGCAGCTCCTTGGCCCGGTCAGAGGATTACAGCGGGGAATCTCCGGACAGGTGAGTATATGGATTTTTTAATTTTATTCTTATTTTTACAGGTGGACACTGCAGGAGCAGACACTACTACTACCCTCATCATTGTCCCTGCTGGTGCTGATCGCAGCGCCAGCAGGGAACCATGATGAGGGCAGTGTTCAGCACAAACTGTAGCGCTCATTCCCAGGCGCCGGTACGTGTCACACTGATGGCACATGGATGTCATCCGTGTGTATTCAGCGTGAGACACTTTTGAAGACCGTGCATCCACAAAAATACGGACATGTCAGCGTGTGGAGCACAGACACAGGGTCCGTGGAAACACACTGACATGTGCGCATACCCTTAGATTTGAATGGATGTACGTGTGTGTGTGTCTCCAGTACGTGTGGAAACTGTCACCACACGTACTGGAAACATGGACGTGTGAAAGAGCCCTAAAGTGGATGAAACATGGATAGAAAATTGAAGAAAAGGATGTCTTCTGTTTCCGACAGAAACTTTGTGGGTCTGTGTGCTGAAAAAAAGAGAAAGGAACACAGATGGGTGAATGTAGCCCAAGGTTGATTCTCAGCACAGCTTACTTGGTGCTTCGTATGCCTTTGAATCTGTCCCATCCAGGGTTGGACTGGGTTGGCAAAGGCCCACCAGTAACATTAATTTTTGTGGCCTACTGCACAGCTACATGCAAAAATAACCTGACTCTAGTACACAAGTTTACTTTTGCTTCTATGTAATATTAACTTGGCTAACTTGTTTAATGAATGATTAGATTATACCTATTTCTGTAAATTGTGAATTGTGTAATAGCATTACTCATTAGTGCTCCTTCATAGGGGCCTACCGGAGGATTCTCCTCTTCTCCTGTTCCTGTGGGCCAGTCCGAGCATGGTCCCATTAACAATTCCATATACACAGAATTTAGAACATTACCTACAGCACTTTTCACTCTGAGCTGTTGCTTTTTATAATTTGAAGCCACTTTCTCAGGAACAGCAGTAAAAGGCTGATTAGGGAAGTCAAGTAAGTCTGGAAAGTGGCCATGAATACTTGTCAACTAGCATCTGCTATCTGTCAAGAAGACTAAGAAGCTCCAGTTTCCCAGACACCAAGAAAATATAGTAGGATACTTACTAATGGTTGATAATGCACTAGTTGCACTTACCCCACACACTGTTGCACCAGTTTCTTGAATTTATTTATTTTTTTGTGGGGAAGGGGAGTAATAGGTTTTTATTTTAATGGTACACAAACCAAAAGAAATGCAAAGAATTGTTTGTTACCTCGTCAATCAGAAATTAGTTGTCAGGTCAGGCTGAGAAGTCTTCATAAATTTCTGGAGGACTCTGGAGACTGACTGTTCTCCACTTGTTCTTGCTCCATTTTTGATATTCTGACAAGCTACTGAACAGATCCAGGCATTGTATAGGTATATAAGATAAAGCTGTCACATTGCATTCTCCTAAACTTTATCTATACATTTTAAAGAGTGGTTCTCCATTGTAAAAATAAATTACTTAGAGAGGTAGTCCACTACTTTATCATCGATGACCTATCCTTAGAATAGGTAATCAATGTAGGTAATCAATGTCTGATCTGATCTGTCGGGGTCCGACACCCAGCACCCCCGCCAATCAACTGTTCTCAATGTCGGTAGGCCGCCAGCCGTAAATGCTCAATTGCGGAGGTGGATATGCAGTACCCAGCCATGACTATCAGAAAACAGAGCAGCTCCGCAATTGAGCATTTTCAACCAGTGGCTGCCAACACCGAGATCATCAGGGGTGCCGGGTGTCGGACCCCGACAGATCAGACATTGATTACCTATTCTATGTATAGGTCATCAATGATGAAGTAAAGGACAACCTCTTTAAAGTAAGCACTGTATGTGTTCACACTAATTGGGAGAGCAGTCTGGAGAGACCCAGGTTGGACATCACTGATATAAGGAATAATATGTGTAGGTATTACAAACCTAAGTGTAATCTTGTGTTCTGAGTTCACATCGCACATGATACATGGGTGCCATGTAGTGGCATGTAACTTCTAAGTTCATATTGTAGATAGAAAGTATTAAGACTGGTGTTGTTAGATAGAAAGTATTAAGACTGATGTTGTGTCTCCTCTCTTAATTAAGGACCCACTAAAGCAGAATGAGCTGAACTCATTAAGAGTTGCACACCACTTAACGAATTCGGTGCATAATCTCAGTTGCCCCTGCCTCAGTTGCGCCATGCCAGAAATGCTACTCCAGTAAGGGACAGAAGAGGCATTTCTGGAGGTAAAAAAGACAGCACTTTTGCTGAATTTGACGGGTGGGCATAGCCACCTCCCCAACTCTGCTCATTATGGAAGAACTACTTCAAAATGGCCTAAAAACACTCAAAGCTCCACATTGCGCAACAAATTGTTGCGACTCTTCAAAGTGTTCTGCACCAGTAATTTGGCATAAAAGCCTTGATGAATCGCTGTCTATGTATCTAAATAAATATATATTTTTTTTCACTAGAGACCACTATCTACCACGCTATTCCATACACTTTTTGTGGTGTACTGACATATTCTGCCAGATGGAGACAGAAACAACATTCTTTTGGCTAGCTAACATAACCATAGGGACATGTTTTGTACACAGATAGACGTGGCCATGTATTTTATCACTGATCTCAAGAGAAAGGAGCTGATGCCTTTAGCACAATTGAATACTTTGAAGATACTTTGTACTGCTCATAAAACAACTGTTGATACACAAGTGATGTATGTGAAAAAAAACTTTAAAGGGGTATTCCCATCTCCAAAATCCTATTCCAGTACATAGTAGGTGTAATAATAATAATATTGGCAAATACCTCCAATTAGAAATGTAGTATAGTTCTTCTGATTTGCTATGTTGCTTAACCCATGTGCAGGGCAATGCAGTAGCTTAGGTATCCATGGTTACGATCACTCAAATAGTGACCGTTAGTTAGTTAGCTGTTAGTGGTCGTTACTATGGATACCTAAGTTACTTCAATGCCCTACACATGGGGTAAGCGACATAGCGAATCAGAAGAACTATACTACATTTCTAATTGGAGGCATTTGCTAATATTATTATTATTACACTTACTACATATTGGGATAGGATTTTGGAAATGGGAATACTCAACAGTCCAAAGAAAACAATTGGAACAGTTCTGAATGGCAGTATATACACTGCTCAAAAAAATAAAGGGAACACTCAAATAACACATCCTAGATCTGAATGAATGAAATATTCTCATTGAATACTTTGTTCTGTACAAAGTTGAATGTGCTGACAACAAAATCACACAAATATCATCAATGGAAATCAAATTTATTGACCAATTGAGGCCTGGATTTGGAGTCACCCCAAAAATTAAAGTGGAAAAACACACTACAGGCTGATCCAACTTTGATGCAATGTCCTTAAAACAAGTCAAAATGAAGCTCAGTATTGTGTGTGGCCTCCACGTGCCTGTATGACCTCCCTACAATGCCTGGGCATGCTCCTGATGAGGTTGCGGATGGTTTCCTGTGGGATCTCCTCCCAGACCTGGACAAAAGCATCCGCCAACTCCTGGACAGTCTGTGGTGCAACGTGACGTTGGTGGATGGAGCGAGACATGATGTCCCAGATGTGCTCAATCGGATTCAGGTCTGGGGAACGGGCGGGCCAGTCCATAGCTTCAATGCCTTCATCTTGCAGGAACTGCTGGCTCACTCCACATGAGGTCTAGCATTGTCCTGCATTAGGAGGAACCCAGGGCCAACCGCACCAGCATATGGTCTCACAAGGGGGTCTGAGGATCTCATTTCGGTACCTAATGGCAGTCAGGCTACCTCTGGCGAGCACATGGAGGGCTGTGCGGCTCTCCAAAGAAATTCCACCCCACACCATTACTGACCCATTGCCAAACCAGTCATGCTGAAGGATGTTGCAGGCAGCAGATCGCTCTCCATGGCGTCTCCAGACTCTGTCACATGTGCTCATTGTGAACCTGCTTTCATCTGTGAAGAGCACAGGGCGCCAGTGGCGACTTTGCCCATCCAGGTGTTCTGTGGCAAATGCCAAGTGTCCTGCACAGTGTTGGGCTGTGAGCACAACCCCCATCTGTGGACGTCGGGCCCTCATACCACCCTCATGGAGTTGGTTTCTAACCGTTTGTGCAGACACATGCACATTTGTGGCCTGCTGGAGGTCATTTTGCAGGGCTCTGGCAGTGCTCCTCCTGTTCCTCCTTGCACAAAGGCAGAGGTAGCGGTCCTGCTGCTGGGTTGTTGCCCTCCTACGGCCCCCTCCACGTCTCCTGGTGTACTCGTCTGTCTCCTGGTAGCGCCTCCAGCCTCTGGACACTATGCTGACAGAGACAGCTCGCATTGATGTGCCATCCTGGCTGAGCTGCACTACCTGAGCAACTTCTGTGGGTTGTAGAGTCCGTCTCATGCTACCACGAGTGTGAAAGCACAACCAACATTCAAAAGTGTCCAAAACATCAGCCAGAAAGCATTGGTACTGAGATGTGGTCTGTGGTCCCCACCTGCAGAACCACTCCTTTATTGAGGGTGTCTTGATCATTGCCAATAATTTCCATCTATTGTCTATTCCATTTGCACAACAGCATGTGAAATTGATTGTCAATCAGTGTTGCTTCCTAACTGGACAGTTTGATTTCACAGAAGTTTGATTTACTTGGAGTTATATTCTGTTGATTAAGTGTTCCCTTTATTTTTTTGAGCAGTGTACTATGGCAGATTGAGGACCCAATTTATCAAAAGTGTCTGACCTCGTTGGCTTCACAGGTCAGCTTTTATCTTACCTTGGAAAAGTTAGAAATGGAATCTGAACTATTAGTTGCTATGGGCAACGAGGCCAAATGTTCTCTCACTATGACTGGGTTCTAGACCACAATACCTGGACCATCCACGGGTCTCCTGACCAGAGCTAACAAACTCATATATACCTATGAGGCTGTTAGGTCAGAAGACTCGTGGTGGGTTTGGGATATGTGCTCAGTACACGTAAAATACGGCTGTCTGAACACGGTCTTAGGCCACGGCCCAACTATCAGTATGTGGTCAGTATTTTTTCTCAGGAGTGGGAGCCAAAACCAGGAGTGGGTGATAAATGCAGAATTGGTGACTTGTTTCTATTATACCTTTTCTCTGATTCCTCCTCACCTGGTTTTGGCCCCCACTCCTGAGAAAAAATACTGACCGAATACAGACCGAATACTGATAGTGGGGCTATGGCCTTAGTCAAACACTCTGTAACCATCATTCATCAGCACACAGCTATGCCCAAATTCACCAACCACACTGATGCAAATAAAAGAAAAGACACGACCCAGAATGCATTGCAACACGTAATTACAAAGCTTACAATTTATTGGTGGAAAGGACATTCGGGCCTCGAAAAACGGGACCATAAAAAAAATAAACAAAAAAAGCATGTTGGGAGAAATACCTAGAAAACAGGGTACAACATGGTTTAAGGGAGGAGGGATATCGGAGGGTAATTGACAGAGAGGGTGTGAAGGTGGGTAGATTACTCATCCCGCCACCCCTATTCTCACCCTCCCGACATTGATCTGAGGTAAGTTGTGTGTGTATATGATGTTTAATATTAATAACTTAGCCTATTTTACTGAAGGAACAAAGCTTATAAAAACAAAAAAAGTCAAGAGACAGGGGGAAACCAGCCTTGTCCGCAGAGAAAACGTTACCACATTACCAAAAACCCTGAGCTTACACTCCCCCCCCACTGAACCATTCCACCGCCAGGGCAATGAGCAAAGCAGTGGCGTGGTCACTTAAGTGTTAACAAACTCTGTCCCAGCTGAATCCCCCCCAATCATAGAGCAGTTTGTTTCAAGAAATTTCAGGAGAATAACACTATAGAGAAGGAAAGGGAGAAAGAAGACATTAAAAAATCCTAAATGTTAGCATGGCATTTTCATTTTTTTAATACAGCATTTATAGGCTCTCTGCATATAAAGATTACAGTAAAAAAATAGACAGGCATTATTTCTTTGTAGGATGGGGGGGAAACGGAGAGAAACCGGGAAGAAAAAGGGTTTGGTGGGGGAAGGGGGAGGGAGTCCCTGAAAAGATACATAGACACAGACATTACTAGACGACAGTAACCCCTTTTTTTAATAACATCAAAGCATAGATAAGATTGTAGAAGGGGCCAAAGTCCCTCCTAATGGCATGAAGAGGGAAAACATCTCCCATTTGGGGTAAACAATGCCTTGGATTTATACATTTTCCCAATTTAAAAAACAAACAAACAAAAAAAAACAGAAAGGCAAAATCAATAAGAGGAGAATATACCCCCATTAAACTTCATATAAACTGCATATAAAGCATTGTAGGGAACGCCATCATGGTCCAACCTCTCTCCAAGGCGCCATCTGATGCTAGAAATCAAGCAGAAAGGTTGTTTTATAAAGGGTCTGCTTTTTCTTCCCAGAAACAGCGCCACTGTAGTACAATGGCTGTGCCTGGTATTGCAACCCACCCCTATTCAAGTACATAGGACCAGTCCGCAATACCAGATACAACAAGGGGGCTGTTTCTGCAAAAAAACAACAACTAGACCTTTTATATCCAGTATCAGACAAACCCGTTTTACTATTTGCCACTTTTTTATTGGCATGTTTGATACATGAGGCTCTGAGTATACAGATAACAGCACGGCAACAGAATGTCTTTGGGATAATACCTTGACCTTTTAGCAGGCCTCTCGTACTCATAACATTAGTATCATGCGGACCCCGTATGAAGAGACGATGATGGTGCCCCCTACGTGTGGAGGATATCAAGTTTAGGGAGTATATTTTCTTCCTTTTCATTTTTATAAGGCAGTGCTGTCCTAATATATCATATGGTGCTATTAAAAATATAAACCTTGGGGGCCCTAGGAGTATTAGACTAAAGAGAAACATAAAGGATGACATGGTCAGGTCACCCTGACCATGCTCCTATTAGCTGCTACTTTAGGCGTAAACCCAGTATTGCCTTACCCTCTATACAATTAATTCTCTATAGGGGCCTTATGTGAAAAGAGAATTAAGAAAGTTTTCTACAGGCCACTCTACAACATCTTTATTAACTCTATCCAAGCCTGCGCCAATGTCCTACAGCCGGGAGGTCACCCTATACTAGATAGGAGCTCAGCGCTGTATGAGTCTGTCCTGATGATCCACTAATCCCCTTATACTATACATATGGCACAGGCTGAGCATATGGCATGTGAAGACTCCGGGCCGTAAGAGATGGGGGGCGTCAGGCCTGTTCAAGCCTACTATATATCTCAATCCTAATATAAAGTTTCTTTAGTGTAAGCAAACCGTGCCTGAGTCTAGGGAGAAGAAGGGATTAAGTTCGGATGGGGATAAGGCAATATAGATGGGTTGTGCATGTCGGTGGTTGGGGCATCAACCTGCTATTTAGAAATAAGTAAAAAGTGCCGCATAATAGGGGATTCATATTAACCCCTTAGCACCTGCACAGCCAGTCACCAACCATTCAATATTTTTTGAATTCCTAAAGATTACCCTACGCTAAATTACTTATGACCTATAGAACCTAAGTAAAGTGTAGTTTAGTTAATTTGGTCTTTACTATCCTTATATCACACTTCCTGAACAAGCAGAAGCCATTTTGTAGAGGCAAAAATATGAAATGGGGGTCACTAAAGTATGGTGGTGGGGCATGGGCAGAAGGGGGGGTAATGTAAATGGTGCGCCGAGGAACAAAACACAAGAATCCCTTTGGTTAAGGGCAGTGAGCTTACAGCAGAGGACGTCTGCCGGTGGGACAAACATAAAAAAGCAAAAGGCTAACATGAGACCACTGGGAATCCTAATATAGGACCTAGAGGATTGCACCTTGCCTCCCGGAAAGGGGGCAGAGATACCTGAAAAATGACCATTTTCCCTATATTATCTATGGAATATTGTAAGCAGACTGAAATATGCAGAGGTAGGTGGAGTGAGAGTAAGTATGTCACTTGCTTATTCAGAAAGTTTGATGAAGAACCCCAAGTGTGAGTAAACATCGCCCCCTGCATGTAGAACGAGACTTGAAAGCACCCACTTCATTGATGGGGAAGGTGGGGGTGGGAAAGGCATTATGAAAACTCACAACCCCAACAAAAACTTGACAAAAGCATCCCCGAGTGTCGGGCGTGTTTAACGGCATAGAGATGAAAGTGGCACTGCGGCGTCACAGGTGAGTAAGAATAAACCTGCAGACCAGTCAGCAAATGGTGCATGCACAACGAGCACGACTGCGAGAAGAGCAACACCACAAATGCGTTCTGCATAAACTCCGTAGGATCTGAGGTGAAGGTAGATGCTGGTGTGTGAAAGGTGGGACACGGTTGACACCACAGTGGGTTAAAAAAGGACGAGATGTGACCTGTGTTCAGGGAAATCTCAGTAGTAACAGAAATTTCATTTTCTGCATGTCACTGCCAAGTTACATGTGAACAGTGCCCATTTTGTATAGTGTTTGTAAATGTGGCCGCTAGAGGGCGCTGTTACACCTCAGCACACTAAAATTATGGTTAGATTTAAAGGGCATCTGTCACCATATTTTTTCCACCTAATCATAGAGTAGAATGATGTAGAGACACTTATTAGGCTTCTTGTTGTAGTTTTGATAAAATCACTGTTTTATCAGCAGTAGATTATCACTAGAGGACTAGCAAACCTACTGCCATGTAGTCCAACCAAACCGCCACCACTGACTGGCTGCTTTCTGCCTATGCACAGTGTACACAGAGAGCTGGCAATCAGTGGGTGGGGTTATACACAGTTCAGCATTCAGAACTGGTAGATCTGCAGCAGAGAAAGCAGAGATTTTATCAAAACTACAGAAAGCAGCCCAGTAAGTGATACACATTCATTGCAATCAGGCTCTCTGCCCCTACATCATGCAGCTTTCAGATGGGGTAGCAAAAATTTGGACACAGAATCCCTTTAGTATGTCTCCATTTAGTTTATTATAACGGTCCTATTGACTCTCCTGAATATTCTGTTAAAATACTTGTATGGAATCGCCATCAAATAACAAGGCTGGAGCATCTCTTAGGTATCTGCAATGGGCGGCTCCCCTGTTATTACTCCTTGAAATGCATAAATAAGTTAACAACTTGGGGGCTTACAAATCCTTTTCTCAAAAGGGTCCATCCCAGCACACGATGGGCACTGATTGGTCAGTTTCAGTGTGCAGTAACACGGCCCTTTGACAAACGAAAATAATAAAATCCAATGGCGTCATCTATACATTTCCAATAGGAGTAACAGAGTAACGTCACAATGTAGAGTACTAAGCGAAGAAGCTTCAGGATTGGTATTTTACGGGGAATGAAGTTTTTACTAAAACAGTGGAGTGACAAAGGGAATACGGTTCTACTACTAGCTGCACACCACTGGGCGCAGCAAAAAAAACCTTTAGTAGCGGAGGCATACAGTGTACGGTATTATGCATGCCATACGCCACTGCTAATATTAGTAATCTGACAACCAAGCCACTTCCTATCTGCTGTCATCCTCATCTATGGGCAGAGATACATGTGAACAGGGCCTGATGGTGAATCTATGGGTTGTGATCAGCCCTCAATGTGCCATTAAACACATTGATTATAGCATTAGATAATTTAACATGCTTTAAATTTGTAGTTCAAGACTAGAAAAAAATGGCTGCTCTCTTTAAAAAACAGCTCCATCCCACTCTGCAGGTTGAGCGTGTTAATATGGGTCTGGATCTTTCACTTCAATTGAGCTGAGCTGCAGTACCAAGCACAACCAGTAACAGGTGTGGCGCTGTTTCTACAAGAAAGAAGCCATGTTTTTCTAATCTTGATCAACCACTTTAAAAAGTCAATGCACTTGTCAGGCACAATGGTGCCCTTTTGATATTTGTCACCGGACCTTAATTACCACTTTATATTTGTATTTCTATATACGTATTTCCTAACAATACATTAAAATATACATTATCTAAATTGCAGGAAAAGGAAAGAATTACAAAATAACATTCATTAGGTCGTACAGAAATAGTGTAGACGTGATCTGTCAACATGGAGAGGAAATTCAAGTGAGAATGGCTGATAAAGGAGAACAATAGCTCGCATGCCTATTATGAAGTTACCAACACAGAATTGGGGCATGAAAGCTGCCCAGAGAACAGTAATCATGATCACAGGTTGGTCATTGTATGGATTGGCACAGAGCGGTCTGGCAGCTCTTTGGGCAGCTTTTACCACCAGAGTTGTGATCAGCAGCGGTGTTGTGCATGGCGACTTGTAATTTGTGTAGTGTGCCTTTAAATTTGTAACGTGCATAGATTATGTATCAAAGAAAAATAAAAGTGCCGCGTTGTTACTACTCGGAAGCGTTTTCCATGTGAACAGGTCACTATATGAGAGGAATGTAGACAGAACGCCTTATTTAACCCATTGTAGGTGGACACCACTTGCATAGCTGTTGCGCTGAGCCCTGCCTGGTAACCCCCTTCAAGTGTTGGGTAAGAACAGTGGGTTGGAGCAGTGACACAGTAATCCCGGATGGGTTGTAATCGCACAGTGTCCAGCACGTAAAGGGACATTGGTGACTACTGTTCATTGCGCTTATTTGCCAACTGTAGCGTAACTTTGCTGCACTTGATTTAAAGGAGAAGTCGAGTGTAATATATAAAAGCTCCAGGATTGCTGGTTCAGACTTTTTTTTTTTTTGGGGGGGGGGGGGGGGGGGGGTTAAAAATTGCCATGAATTTCAAGAGGTTTTTTTCTCCCATGTGCCACAAAAAAGCCTATGACAAAAAAAGTCAAAACCTCTATGAAGAAAACCCATTAAAATGCACCTTTAATTATGTGGTTAAGGGTACTAAAATCATTCCATTAATTAATGTCTTTGAGCAAACGAGGGATACATGACCTCTCTGCATCCCAAATGCCAATCTTTAACTGATATCAATCCTTCAAAAAATTATTTGGGACCCTTTTTGGAAAACTATCCTTAGAGTACAAGACCAATTTTCGCATACGAGAGCTATCCTTGGTTTTCACGGATCGCACTCGCACCTATCATATTATATAGGGCTGTGCACATGTCCGATTTTGATCAAAATAGGCAATGCAAGTCTATGGGTCTGTGAAAAACATGGGACCGCACTCGGATGACATCAGAGTTCAGTTTGATTATCAAGGACTGACAGAATGGAGAAGATGGAGACATTTTTTTTTCCACGTCCGAGAAAACCTGATGACATTCTGATCAAATTCCGATCAGAATAATGTGGAAAAAACCCGCGTGTGACCATAGTCTTACTGGAATAGTTTTTTGACCCCCAAAAAAAGTCATACCCAAAGCATGTTGCAATTTGAAACAATCCACGGATCAAAAAACAGTAAAAAAAGAAAAAAAAACACAGAAAGCAGCTAGAGTCTAGGTTCACACATTACAAGTGCGTAAAATCCACATCATTTCACAGTACCAGCAAAGTGAATGAGTTTTACCTTACCCTCGTCCACATTCTGATTTTGTTTTTTTGGTGCACAATCAGCATGGAAAGAGGCTTTTGTTTTTTTTTAAATCAACAGCATGTCAATTTCTGTTACAGAAACCCACTTTATTGATGCGGATTTTACCATTTCATTTTATTTGGGACCCTTATATTTAGATGATCGGCTGGCTTGTCATTGTTTTGTTATAGTTTTAGTGCATTTCCGCAACAAAAAACTCACCAGAAACTCATGACTAAGTGTGGAAAATATGCACGGATTTTTGATGCAGAAACCAGTGGGTTTCATTTTAGAAGGTCGTGGGTAAATCCACACCAGATAGGCAACATGTGAACCTAGCCTCAATGTGTCGCAAAACTGTGACATTTTTTAGACAACTTATTCCTAAGTAGGGATGAGCGGACCCGTGGAAGTTCGGGTTCGTGTACCAAAACTGTACCCGAACTGGAACCAGAATCCGAACCCCATTGAAGACAATGGAAACCTGAACTTTCTCTCTCTCTCTCTCTTCCCCCGGAACTCCGAACATTGGAACGGACTTTCGGGACACTAACTCTCTGGTATGAACGCCGAACTTCTAAGTTCAGGTTTGCTCATCTCTATTCCTAGGCCAAGTTATCAGCGGCAATGGCTGAAGGCCAGACTTGTGTTACTGCATCCCCACGAGAAAATCAACCTGGCTCACCGACAGATCAATGTTATCATAGGGGCACCGGGCCGGATAGCAACCAATCTGAAATCAGCTATTATCCATAGATCTATCTGGTTGTCCTTATGATAATACGGTCATATTACAAGGCAGGAAGGGTTGTCATAGGGCATAAACCAAGGCATAGATAAGCTTTGGAGCATATATTAATTACATCGGGAATTCTCCTTTAAGAGTCACCATTCATCATCATTTCATGAGCTACTCTTCAATGCTTCTGTCTATGATCTCCTCACATTAGCATAGGTGGGTAAGGCTCATAGGGTTGTACCCCTGCCAAGAGGTGTGGGTACTATTACTAGGAAAGATAATGTGGGTATGTGATATTAAGCAAGACATATAGAAGCAGATCCCATCAAAAAAGATGGCAGGTGTATAAGCAGTTGTAAGCCAGCAGCAACCCCAATGCTTATGTGAGGAAATTCTAAAAATATTGCTGGTGCAGCAGCTTTCCAATGTTAGGCCCCGGACCATGAATATAGTAATTGCATAGCCCACAAGCCGTCCCTAATGCTGAACTGTCTCTAACCTGAGTGAGGGCGGATGGGGGTAACTGTGTAAAACATTCAGGCTGTCACCTGTGATTAGGGCTGTCAGGCTGGTAAAATATGGATTTCAGGCCCTTGATAAAATTATATATATATATATCTCTATCTATGAATATACCAGCAATAGGGAGCAACACTAAATGGGATGTGCTGAACAGACACTGAACGTAGCTCCAAGTCTTATTACTCAGAATTTCTGAGCTATCTGTACCGCCTTGTGTGGCCTAGCGCAGCAAAGAATGGGTTCACTCCAAGGGATGAATAGACCTGTTTGAAAACCCGTAAAAAAAGCTTTTTTTTTTTTTATATATATATATATATACATGTTTTTTTTGTTTGTGTGTGTTTTGTGTTTCATATATACTTAAATATACAGATCCTCCCACAAGAAATGAACTTTACCAGAAAAAAAGGTTTCTGAGTGAGCTTAAAGGTTTTAACCCTGTGATTGCTGACGCAGTTTGTTTTTTTTAATCATCTCCTCTGCGCCTTTAACCCTTCCATGGGCCAAGGATAGTACATTTATAAACCTTGGAAGGGTTACATTTACTACATTCCGAAAGAGAGACAAAGTGATAGGAAGAGGGCATAAAATAGCAACACAATGACCCTATGGCCAGAATGCGCACACTTATATATATATACAGTATGTATATATATATATATATATATATATATATATATATACATACACACACATATATGGACATATAAATGTGTGTATATATATATATATATACATACACACACATGTATATACATATATATGAATGTATATATTTATATGTATGAAGCAATTGCTTCTTCACTGGTAAAATTAACAACTTGTGCACATAATCAGGCAGGGGGTTTTAGCAAAGACCGTTCGTTTTGCATTTTTTTCATACATACGCGGAGTTGCGTGACCCTTCAATGCTATAGAAAGATGCAAAGCCAAGGGGTAAGGGCAGGCGAGAGGACTTTACTTGCAACGCTTATAGGTTTCAACAAGGGAGCTCAGTCTTACATTGCATAATGATAAAGGTCCAGTGCCTTGAAACATTTAGGACCCTGGGAGCGTGCGAGACAGATGAGCGGATTCTGACCCGGAGAAAGAAAGGGTGGGTGTGTGTGCAGTGTCTGTTAGCCCCTTTAGTGCCACAGCAGTATTTTCCAGCAGTGAAGAAGTTAATCTTACATGAAAAAAAAAAAAAACAAGGAGGAAAAAAAAAATCTCTATATAGCGATATATATCTTGAATAAACCATCATATCTGCAGGCCAAAGATCCAGGATGTATAAAGCACTCTAGGAGATGAGAATTGACCCATCTCTGCCCCGTATTACCACCCAAAGTAATACCATGCAGTTTTTTTTTTTATGTTTTATATGTCATAATATCTCCAGCAGGAAAAAGGGGCTTCTGAGGAGTAGGAACGTTTAACCACTAAACTGCCAGTAAGTCTCCTGAAAGCAAAGAGGTTAAAAGAAGTCAGAATACCCCCTCCACATGGTACCCGCCGTTATACATTACAATTACTAAGACTATAAAGAGGTGGTTGGTAAAGAGGGGGGTGCCTCATATACCCCTAACCACCCCACCCCTGTCCTATGAAACACAAAAATACTTAAATGAATTAAAAAAAAAGAAAAAAATAACAAAAAATATCGTTCTCTCTCCTGTAAAATTTGACGTTTTGTAAATTATGGCTAACATCTGTTTAACCCTCCCACAAACATTTGAGGTTAATAAAAAGAAAAAGAAAGAAAAAAAAACAGAAAAAAATAATAAACAAATAACATTAAAAGGGTTTCCTAAAATGCTGAAAGAAAGGTGGTGTTAAATCCTTGCTTCTGTTTGAGTCACATAGGGCTGGAGGAGGCACACTGTTGAGGTCTGTATGATCGTCTGTGGCTGAGACAGTCAGTGGGTTTGTCTTAATGCTGTATGACAGAACTATGTAGGGGCATTTGTTTGACCCCCGATTAAAGTACAGTGACTCTCCAATCTGTCCACTCTGAAGCACGGGTCTTATCCGTGGAGATCCTTTTAGTTTTCCAGCTGGTGAGAAATGAAAATCCATATACAATTCCAAGTCCATATTTCTCACCTAGTCAGGACAGTGAGGTCGGCAGGAGAGACAGAGAAGGGTTGCGGTGGTTGAGGTATGAGTGTAAGAAAAAAATAAAAATAAATGCAACAAACATCTTCCTGGTTTAATCTCGGTAGAGTGAGTAAAGTGTATATGTGCGAGGTGAGAGCGAGTTTGGCTTTGATACTCACTTCTCCCTTCTTGGCGGGACAATCACTCCGCCTCTATTACTGTCAGTTATAAGGTATTCCTCTGCTTAAGATACTGAATGAACGGAAGAAAAAAAAAAGAAATATCCCAGAGAGAATTACATGTAGTGTTGAGAAGTTGGCATAAGAAGAGGACCATTTTCCTGTTTCGATCTCGGGGGGGGGGTTGGTGGCGTACAATCTTCAGAGTACATATTGGGCTAGAAGAGAGGAAGCAGGCTTAACTTCAGAGCTACTGTAAGCTCTTGGGATGTCGTGGACTCGGAAGGACCATGTCACCTGTGTGGCACTCCGTTCCAGTGCGACCAGTGATCCGGGCAAGACAGGAAGAATATATAGGTGGTGAGTTAGTTGTGGACATCACCACATTCCCAGGAACAAAAATAAAACATCAGTTCAAGCTGTATAGTCAAGTGGACACCCTAAAAACCTGTGAGAATATATCCCAATGAGAAGCTGGTGGGTGTGACGTAGCCCGACTTGTCAAAAACACTCCCAACAGGAAAAAAAATACCAATAGCTCTTCACCCGTAGTTCCCTCATCAACCACCTGGCAGCAAATGGGTGAAAAAATGAGGTGAGCAACAGGGGAGCACAATGTCGTGTGAATTATCCAAGTTGTCTTCAAATCCTTCGGTCAAGATATGTTCGTGTAAACCTTCTAAGCAGATGTATAGGACGCATGGCTGCCGAAATACGCTGTATTGCTACCTGATGAAAAAAACGAGCTTCAACCGAGGCCTAGGGTTGAGCGGTTCTCCATTTGACCTCCCCTCAAGCCACATTACAGAAGAAAAAGAGCAAGTCTACCCTCACCCTTGATGGGTAGAGATAGCATATGGGCAGCAACGGGGACTTTGAATTAAAGTAACAAAATCGAAGGGGGTTGAGGGCGACGAACATAAACGTGTATCCGCCTTACAGGTGTCTACACAGAAGCACATATATACAAATATATACAGATTTCGTTTTCTTATTTAGAGTGTGCTAAGCACACAGGTTTGCAAAGACAAAGAGACAGACAGAAAGAGGGGGTAGAGGCGAAAGGGATTCTGGGTAAATTTAGCCAGGCCTCGAAGGCCTGGAATTTTTAATGTCCACTGAGTGGACCGGACCATATTTCTTTTTAACGTCAGTCCGCAGACGTTAAGCTAAGAGAGATAGCTCTGTGCTCGGGGCCACATTGGCAGTCGGCAGTGCAAAAGGCTGACCGTCAACCCAGCCCTGAACCAAGAAAAACACTATTAAACAAAAAGGAAACCAAAAAAAAAAAAAAAACAACTCTCTTCATCCACTCAACAGCTGAGGTTAGACAGACGCAGAGCGTTTTTTTTTTTTTTTTCTTTTTATGTTGCAAGGAAATTTAGCACCACCCAGAACCAGAGAGAAGAAAGCAGCTTTTAAAATGCAAAGCTTATAAAATGCACCCATCTTGGTACGTAAAATCATTGATCATCTCCCCCTCCCCAAATTTCACCATATAATTGACTTCCCCCCATAGCTTAGAAGATTATTAATCAAATTCTATGTTACAAGTAACAAATTTATCCTTGTTCCACAGATCAATGCTCAGGATTCTCTCTGGTAATGGAATGACTTGAAGACCTATATTCCCCGTCATACAACAGGAGATGTTAACTAAGCACCGATTCCCGCCCCTCATATTAGCGACTTGGTACAATGATAAAACGTCATTAAAAAAAATACTCCCCGATTATCAGGCGGTGCTTAGTTGTCATCTCTGCGACAGCAAAGAATCAAATGCAACATTGTTCTCCCCAGCTTTATGGCACAGAATTCCCTTTGCAGAACCATTCTCGCTTCCAAATAGTACAAATCCAAAACAAAATGTACGAATATTCAGGATTTATATAAAAAAAGTATCTAAACATGCATATGCATCGTTAATTAAGTGCTTCAAATATTCGGCTTTTTGGGCGTGAAAGGGAAAAATCTGCCTGCGGAAAATGTCGAACCCTAAAACACTAAATTATAAAAAGGTTGAAATAATATGTGGGAATCAAAATAAAGGGAAAAAATAAGTGCTTCATTTTAGCGGCCAAAATATATTTATTTTGACGTCGGCTATAGTAGCATCGTTATTTGAAGTCCTTACCTCCTAAGGCAAAATGTATGGGATTGAATATGTGATCTAACCTAGGACTTATTAACGTTTAGCAGCAGTGATGCAGCCCCCCCTCCAAAAAAAAAAGTTACTCCAGTTTTTCCCTTGTGCATTTTCCCTATTAAAGTTATTGGTAAATAAATGCTACCAAAATGGCAGGCATTGGGCATATAACATCGGCCTCTATACTTAAAGGGAACCTGCCGCAGTGCATGTGGTGTCCAATCTGGGGTGGGATCATGATATAGAGCAGGAGGTGCTGAGAAGATTGTTATATAGTTCATTGGGAAAATATTCAGTATACGGCTCTATTCACATCTGGAAGGTTTAGTGCAGTATGCTAAGATAGAAATGTGACAGACCCCATTAGAGTTGTGGGGGTCCTTTAAGAAATTGTTTGTGTCATGTGACAGATCCGCCCTTTGTATGAATTCCATTTATCTGTTCCTACAACGGAACATAAAAATGGAATTCCTAAAATAGAAGTCAACATCAGCTAACATGTATTTTATAGATTAAATTCCATACTAACTCTGTGATTAGGAGTCCAGTGGGCGGTCCTACACTGTGATTGACACCCAACTCTATATGCCTTAATTTATTTAAATTCCATAGGAGTCCAATGGGCGGTCCTACACAGTGATTGACACCCATTGCTGTATGCCTTAATTTATTTGAATTCCATAGGAGTCCAGTGGGCGGTCCTACACTGTGACTGACATCCAGCTCTATATGCCTTAATTTATTTGAATTCCATAGGAGTCCAGTGGGCGGTCCTACACTGTGACTGACATCCAGCTCTATATGCCTTAATTTATTTGAATTCCATAGGAGTTCAGTGGACAGTCCTATACTGTACAATAATTGATACCTATCTCTGTATATCCTAGCTTGTACCTTATAAACTTAATTCCACGCTAAATGTGAACGTAAGGTTCACACGTTGCGACACTACTCAACGACTGACACCTATCTCTGTATGCACAGTCACACGGGGAAAGCTAATTATCATTAAGTTACTCCATAAATGAAATTCTGGGTTCTCTGAATTTCTGCTCTATACCATGCTATCTGCAGATCAGACACCATGTGACAGGTTCCCTGATATATGGGTCCACGAAAAGGTGGACTCCACTACACATGTTTGAAGAGGGCACGTTAATTTTGCCTTATTCTAAAAGGAGGAGAGGATTTCATTGTATTCGTTTTGCCTTTATTAGTGATACCTACCCTTCATTGGGTGGCTACACCAGAGATTGTTTTTCATTTTAGTGCTAATTTGAGAACATGTCATGCTCTCTCACAAAGGTTTCCCAAAAATGTACAGGATCAAGTCTAAAATACACATAGATTTAGAAAAAAACTAAGAAAATTAAGTGCTTATTTTCATTGAGCTTATTTAGGAAAACAAAAACATTCAAACATAAATTGGAAACCATCATTGGTAAGAAGTGCGTTCTACAAAGTGCAAGAAGATAGGGATTGGGCATAGTTAAAGTCTACACTGAAAACAGGATTTCCCCATCTTGTAGAAATATTGGCAAAGCAACCCTCAAAAAAGGGTTTGTAAATAGACATTTGCTGGCTAAATAGTAAGGCCTGGAACTTCATAAAGCCATGTAGGATCAGATCGCTAAAAGATCCCTCATCATAGGGTGCAAGAGCAGCAAAGAAGGGTTAATATCTGCAATAATGGCATTTAAAAGTGCTTCTTAGAAACATTTTTGGTTTATATAGCTGCAGTGGGTTCCTGCTTTTCCGCATGGCAGTGTAATGGGAAGAGTGGGGAGAAAAAGGGAGACTTTGGTGCAATTTTTCAACCCAAACGGGCATGTGTGGGGTGATTTTTACAAACCGAGGGTGCCATAGAGGGAATTCTGTGTGTGGGTGTAGAAAACACTACATCCCCCAGCTTCCTCAGTGTTCAGAGGAAGGCATAACATTAAAACTCACTAGGAGAATTCAAAGGCTGGGAAAGATACATATCTGATTGTGTGTATATCCATATATGTATATCAAGTACCGATTTGCAAATATGCAACGTTTTGTATGAGAATACCTACTCTCTACCTAAAATATCACAAATGCATACCCTAGAGTTCGTCAATTAAATAGCCCAAGGTCCTGTCGACTATGCTGCCTGCAACACTGGACCATGATGTGTCCATGCCTCATAAAGGCACACACTTCATTTTGTATTATTTCCTTTTAGTACATTGACCCTGATGGGCCTAGATCATCCCATTCTATACTGATGCTGAGCACATGGCTTTTCAGATTACATATAATGTATATATAGATATAGATATACAGCATAATCAGATATTTCATTTATTCCACACCCAAGAATCAGTGTGTAAGTGCTCTGTTCTGTAACAATCCTCGGCTCACAGAAATGGGACAGGTTCAAAAATTTGCATGTTACCGAGAGGCAAGAGGACGCCCCACTTCTTCGTAGGTGGACGCGCACAATGTATACAAGGCAGCTCTGGCCAAGGAAGGAGCTGACTCTATAGCCATCTGGTGGTCCTGAGTCTGCAAATGTCTCAGCATAATACGGCCAAGCATTATCTAAGTTGAAGCCTTTGTCTTCAGTCATACATATTATATATATATATATGTTTTGTTTGTAATATAGAATATATATATATAATATATATACACATATAAACACAGAACATTTTATATGGGGGGGCAATAGAACATTTAGCCTTGCTCATAACGTTTACCCTTCCCATATCCAAATTTAGGTCACCCAGGTAACATTCACTGGGTGAACATTGATGATGATGATAATGATGATGAATTCTCACGTCTTAGTGTACCAAAAGGTTTTCAGAAGCATCAATGAAAAAAAGGTGACTTCTTGCATCTTAAGGTTTGCTCGATGGTAGAAAAGAAAAAGCCTTAAATCCTTGTTCTTTTTTTGCTTTTGCCAGTATGGTGATTGAAGATCTGCTGCAGAATGATGTCAACCTGGGAGCATCCATTCCTGGTAAGTGCCGGACTTCAATGGCAGTTTTCATTAGAAGAGCTTTACGAGCCACTCATCTCTATCCAACTCAGGACTTGTGAGCTGTACAGTGGTGGCGGGTTGGAATAGAGCCAAGCGATTCCCTTTCCTCTCTGCCCCGCTCTGCTCCCCTTCAGACTTCCTGGTCCTCAAACACCTCAAGAAAGAGCGGTGGGAACAGCTCCGTGGGACACTCAACTTTCATATGTAGGAAGCGACTGGCATGGCAAGCTCCGATCATGCGCAAGTCAGTCACTTTCATCAGGAGCTTAGGCCAGAAGTGGGGAATGTTGTGTTTGCGGTGGTTGATGTAGTGTTCGAAGGCGAGGAGGTACGTCTCCTGACATTTCTCTATCTTGTCTGTGCAGATCAGACCGGTGCGGTCTAGGAAAGGAGAGAAATCTTAGAACTTGTGCAATGTCATAGAAAGATTACATTATAACCAAGAAGCAAACTGTGTAGCAAAGAATGAGACTACTTAATGGACTTTGCATATTTTTTCCTACAAGGCTAAGAACTTATAGGCAGGTAGTTGCTAATTACCTACCTGTTCTGCCCCGGATCTGATCTCTGCCGGCTCACGGTCTGCTCCTGTCTGTGATTCTGCGGCTACCGGTGACGTCACGTCAACAGAGAAGCTTCTTCTCCTTATCTTTGCTCTGTTGACAGAGCATGACTGCCAATGTCATGCTGATTGACAGCTTCCCGCTACCTAACTGCGGGGAGCTGGCTGTCAATCAGCATGATGTCAGCAGTGACACCCCATTGACAGAGAAGACTAGAAGAAGAGCTGCTCTGTTGACGAGAGGTCAACGGAAGCAGCAGAATCGCTAGCAGGAACGGTCCATGACCGCACTGAGCTGGCAGAGATCGGCGCTGGGCAGATAATTAGCAACTACCTGCCTGTAAGATATTAGCCCCATTGAAAAAAAAATAAGCAAAGGCCCTATAACTCCTTTAATGTCTTGTATGTAGATGACATTATTTTGTATTAGTCTACATCTATGAAACAGGTGCATTTATGTTGCGGCAGTTTAGTGCACATGGTGGCAAAAAAAAAGCCACCAAACCAGAAAAATGTGAATACACCCTAAATAAGCTTTCCTTTTTTATTGATGAAATAAAATTGGTTGGATTTATTAGAAAGGGTTAGACCAAATGACCCAATGGTAGGACTGAATGCACGTGGCCAATCCCACATGCAGTGGTGAATGATGTGCCAATTCGTAACCAAAAATGGGCAAGATTCAGCTGTGTGCCTTCAGACGAACTATCTGATCTTACCCTCAAGCATCTTCATCCTAGGGTGGTTACCTTCTCTCAAGTGCTATAAAAGTATTTATTAAAGATATTGTATACAGATATGTATTCACCTGAGGACATGAGCAAGACGGCTTGTAGCAGAGCCACTTCTGTGTCATCAAGATTGAATGCAGACAAAGATCGTCCCAAGTCAAATATGGCATCAGAGACCACCCCTAGTCCTCCGTTCTTTAGCTGTTCTCGCTTCACTGCCATCTCACCACTCAGTGTTAGGGTCTCGCTGTCTGGATCATACCGCACGGCAGCCCGGAGAGACATGATCTCCATACAGCATCCTTTCAACAGGATGATCTGGTCTTCACATGGTAACTGCAAAGAGAAGCAGAGGTCAAAACCAGTAACACATATCTAATGATTAAACTACGTAACACAGTCATTAAAGTCTCATAAACAGCTTATGCCTATGACATGAACAGCTGCAATCCTTACACAGTACATGCTTCTATAATATATTTAGTTTAAAAATTAACTAAAAACTTTCTATTTCTTTTTAAGAATTTTATCAGACATAGAAAGTTATGAAGCTTTGAAAAATTGCTTTATTAGAGGATTTGTCTTCATTCCTGTAAAAAGAAAATAAACAGCTTCCAAATCCCTGCTTTTCCCCAGTCTATTTGCCTGCCTTTATCTGCACTGATATCAGCATGTACTCATTTGGAGTACAGATGATGGCAGTGAGAGGGTCAGCTCCTGTCTCCTCCTCTGAGTGTTGTTGTACTTATCAGAATAATCTCTTGCAGCAGCTTATCCCCACAGTTAGTGAGACCTAAGTGCTGAGACTTTCACTGCCATCATCTGTACTCCAAATGAGTACAGTCTGATATCAATGCAGCTAATGGCAGGTAAATAGACTGGGGAAAAGCAGGGGATTGGAAGCTATTTCTTATTTCTTTCTACAAGATTGAAGAAAGTTCCATAACAAAATTATTTACAAAGTTTCATAACTTTTCACGCTGAACAAAATAATAAAACAAATAAAAATCAAAGTTTAGTTATTCTTAACTGTGACTCTTGAACTTTCAAGAAACTACAACTACCAGCAATTCTGTGGCCTACCGAATATTAGGCTGTATCAGCTGCTGTTTACAGATCTGTAATTCTGTACTATGAGGCCTCTTATACATTAGGCTGTATCAGTTGCTGGTTACAGATCTGTAATTCTGTAGTATGAGGCCTCTTATACATTAGGCTGTATCAGTTGCTAGTTACAGATCCGTAATTCTGTGCTATGAGGCCTCCTATACATTAGGCTGTATCAGTTGCTGGTTACAGATCTGTAATTCTGTGCTATGAGGCATCCTATACATTAGGCTGTATCAGTTGCTGGTTACAGATCCGTAATCCTGTGCTATGAGGCATCCTATACATTAGGCTGTATCAGTTGCTGGTTACAGATCCGTAATTCTGTGCTATGAGGCATTCTATACATTAGGCTGTATCAGTTGCTGGTTACAGATCCGTAATCCTGTGCTATGAGGCATCCTATACATTAGGCTGTATCAATTGCTGGTTACAGATCCGTAATTCTATGCTATGAGGCCTACCGAACATTAGGCTGTATCACCTGCTCTTTACAGATCCGTAATTCTGTGCTATGAGGCCTCCTATACATTAGGCTGTATCACCTGCTGTTTACAGATCTTTAATTCTGTGTTATAAGGACTCCTCAGTTGCTGTTTATAGATTTGTAAATCTGGGCTAATAAGCTGTTATAGCTTCACATTGTACCTTAGTGTGTCTATAAATGGAAAAATAAATGTTACTGGAACCTCGCTTTCGGTGATGCCAATCTGTAGAGTCCATGTATGAGTGCTGAGCACTACAGGCCAAGATGTTTGTGCTCCTCTGGCCAGTATTATAGCATGTACCAACCTCAATAAGCTTTTGTTTTCAGGACCACTCACCTCGGAGAACATAGGCAGTTTCTTGGCAAAGTCCACCACTCGGGTAATCGCAGGAGTGATTATTTTGGTGAACTCACTGAAAGCTTCTAGATCAACTTTATCCCCATCTGGCATTGACGCCATGGGAGACTGCCCAATGTCTTCAGGCTTTCATGTCACAGAGGAGAGAAGAGGGATACAAAAATGGCATGAATATGTATGTAGGTAGAACATAAAAGAACTCTACATTAGTGATAAAGATCAAACCTGGGTTTCCACTTTCTCCATGAATGGAAAGATTGGATTTAGCTGAAGATTATCCGCTTGCCTGGCGTTTATCCAGCAGAGGGAGCCGTATAACAAGGCAGGACAACCGTAAGGGAAAGAGAGCGTGTACCCTCCACGTGACACAGAGAGGAGGGAGTGGGGAGACAGCATGGGAGGAAGGGAGGGAGAGAAGGAGCTGCAGCTCCCAGCTGCTTCTATCCTTCTCCGACAAAATCTACATGCGTGCGTCATGTAAAGGCCTGCAAGTATACTGATCAGAAATGTGCAGGAATCCATGATCCAATCAATGGTGTCTGGGCATCCAGTGCCAAGTTATAGGGTCAGCAGCTTCGCACTGCACAGATATCATCCATTAATATGCACGACTGTGCTGTATGCAGGAAGCATATACTGTACAGATAATACATGTAGCAGATAATATACATGTACAGCACGGCAGTAATACCGCGGAGCACGAACTTGTGTGAATTTCTAGAATGTTCTACAGCACAGCCATATGGTGAGATATAGGAAAGTGCAATGCATCATCTAAGTAAAGGGAGGCATTACTGGCAGAAACCTAACACTGCTGCAGGAAGAATAAAGCATGAAGTGCTCCATACGCATGTGGCGGGGAAAGTTTGTGAACTACCGAAAGACAAGGTGAGGGGTAGCACACAGCGGGTGATGAAAAAAAGTTTTGCCAAAAAGTAGGACAATCGACTGGGCACAGTGACGGATAACGGCACACTACAAGCACGGTGCTTCCTCTGTGTGTACGCCAGTGAATTATGGACCAGAACATATAGATGCATTTATATGGTAATACTTTTAAAGACTGAACTTGATGGACCTGCGTCTGTTTACAATCGATGTAACCCTGAGTCCCATTCTAACATGTTCCATGTTTAGGAGTGTATCGTGCACACTCACTTCTATGCCAGCGCTGATACAGCATGACAAATCTATTGTGTACGCAGGCGGCACTCTGACACAGCTGTGGGTCTGCCAATATCTATTTCCAACCCTGCAGTGTCTGCATGCGTCCACCAGTCCGGCCTGCTGACACTTGTGTGACTAGTACTGCACTTGTACATCGCTGTGCCCTGCCACCTGTAGGTGCACAAGTCCAAAGAAAACTAGACCCAAAACTTTTGTTTCACATCAGTGGTGGAGAATTGGTTTGTCAGACCAGAGCTACGGTAGGTATGAATGGACTACTTCTTGTCATTTCGGCTATCAGATTTCCAAGATAGCAAAAATCTTTCAAATGGTCTTGTGACAACACTTGGAGATGCCTGCAAAGCACTGGATGATATATAATAATTACACATTAATTCATCCCGCACCACTGAACAATAAGGGTACGGCCGCATGGAGTGGAATTGCTGCTCTGGCAATTTAGCCAGAAACCTCAGTGCTAATTGCAGAAGCAAATGACCATCAAATCGTATCGATTTGGGTGGTTTGTCTTTTGGTTTGCCACTACAGAAGGGGTAAATAAAAAGACTTAACTCCCCTCCCCTAGTAATGCTAACCTGGTCCTCTGCCAGTCTCTGTGAAACCTGGCCTACTGCAATGACGATTCGTCCTGTGTGACCACTGCAGAGGGCACATTGGTCAAGACGCCATCAAGGGAAGCCAGGTTATGCAGAGACTGGCAAGGAACCAGGCATGGGAGCCGTGGAAGAGCCAACTGAGGGGAGTATATTCATTTTTAATTTTTTATTGAGGAATTGCAGATTTTGCTATGGATCAATGGGTAATGTGCAATAAAACTGACGACTAGGATTAGAAATGGATTTGACATCCCTACTGAACCCAATAGGGAAAATCTGCAAGAAATTGGCAAAATAAACTGACATGCTATCGATTTAGAATCAGCACTGACTTCAGACAGATTTTTTTCCCCAGATTTGTTAAAATCTCAACCTCTTTGCAGCTACTATAAAATGCAGGAGATTTTCCACCACTAAATCTGAAGAACATTGGGCAAACGCATATGAGCATATCCTGAAGGATTGCCGTTTTAGGAAGCCAACTAGCCAACACATGTTAGTTTGTGAAATATCAGGTCTACCCTAAGTGCTATTATTGTGAGGAGGAACAGTTAGCAATGAAGTGGTGGTCCAGGTAAGCTCACAGGCTGGCCTGCTTCCTACCAGAATGCATGCCTCCTACGGCAACATTTACTGGAGGAGGGATAATGATATAAGGTGGTTTTTCAGGGTTCTGCCCCTTAATACTAAAGGGTAATGTTAATGCTTCAGCTTTCTTAAGACATTTTTCACAATTGTGGCCCTTTTCATGTTCCAGCATGACTGTGTCCCAGCGCACAAAGCAAGGTCCATAATGGCATGATTGGGTGAGTTTGGGGTGGAAGATCATGAGTGGCTGCACGAAGCCCTGACTTCAACCCCATCCTACACCTTTGGTATGAACTAGATGGAGATACTGGGCCAGACCCTCTCATCCAACATCAGTGTCTGACTTCACAAATGTTCTTCCGGTGATAGGGCAAAACTCCCCATAGAAGAGTTGAAGTTGTTATAGCCACAAAGAGGGGACCAACGCCATATTAACAACAAGGGTTGTCAAATGTGATGTCCACCAGGTTCATATAGGTGTGATAGTTGTCTATATTATTTTGCCCATATAGAGGAAACATGGGCACTAGTCACACACAACTTCAGACAGAGAACCATAGCCAAACAGACTTTTGCATTATTGTGTGCTTCTCAATGCAAGAAGGATACCCCTAGGTACAGGGTCAGGACGTCAGTGGTGTGATGACCCATGCATCCTTATTATCCACTCACACACTTTACAGCAGGCTGTGCTGTTTTGCCAATGGGTAAAAGTATAGAGGGGTGTAACAGATGCGGCTTGCTCTCTCTGAGAGGTCACAGCCTCTCCATCTGCACAGGATGTTTGCTTAAGGAAATCAAGAGATTCCCGGCTGTATCCTGCCATGTACACATGTCAAAATCTATGCTTCTCTATACCTCATTATAATACCAGCCATACATGTATCCTCTAAATGGGGTTAATGAGGATTGCATGGTACTACGGTGTTAAATGGCTGATGGCTATGCCCTGCTCCTGGCTTCTGTGCGTGGATATTGCACTCTCCAGATCCCTCCAATAAGTGTAATGCTTACATCTATCCAATTTGTTTGTTATATATATTATATACAGTACAGACCAAAAGTTTGGACACACCTTCTCATTTAAAGATTTTTCTGTATTTTCATGACTATGAAAATTGTACATTCACACTGAAGGCATCAAAACTATGAATTAACACATGTGGAATTATATACTTAACAAAAAAGTGTGAAACAACTGAAAATATGTCTTATATTCTAGGTTCTTCAAAGTAGCCACCTTTTGCTTTGATGACTGCTTTGCACACTCTTGGCATTCTCTTGATGAGCTTCAAGAGGTAGTCACCGGAAATGGTCTTCCAACAATCTTGAAGGAGTTCCCAGAGATGCTTAGCACTTGTTGGCCCTTTTGCCTTCACTCTGCAGTCCAGCTCACCCCAAACCATCTCGATTGGGTTCAGGTCTGGTGACTGTGGAGGCCAGGTCATCTGGCATAGCACCCCATCACTCTCCTTCTTGGTCAAATAGCCCTTACACAGCCAGGAGGTGTGTTTGGGGTCATTGTCCTGTTGAAAAATAAATCATTGTCCAACTAAACGCAAACCGGATGGAATAGCAAGCCGCTGCAAGATGCTGTGGTAGCCATGCTGGTTCAGTATGCCTTCAATTTTGAATAAATCCCCAACAGTGTAACCAGCAAAGCACCCCCACACCATCACACCTCCTCCTCCATGCTTCACGGTGGGAACCAGGCATGTAGAGTCCATCCGTTCACCTTTTCTGCGTTGCACAAAGACACGGTGGTTGGAACCAAAGATCTCAAATTTGGACTCATCAGACCAAAGCACATATTTCCACTGGTTTAATGTCCATTCCTTGTGTTCTTTAGCCCAAACAAGCCTCTTCTGCTTGTTGCCTGTCCTTAGCAGTGGTTTCCTAGCAGCTATTTTACCATGAAGGCCTGCTGCACAAAGTCTCCTCTTGACAGTTGTTGTAGAGTTGTGTCTGCTGCTAGAACTCTGTGTGGCATTGACCTGGTCTCTAATCTGAGCTGCTGTTAACCTGCGATTTCTGAGGTTGGTGACTCGGATAAACTTATCCTCAGAAGCAGAGGTGACTCTTGGTCTTCCTTTCCTGGAGCGGTCCTCATGTGAGCCAGTTTCTTTGTAGCGCTTGATGGTTTTTGCAACTGTACTTGGGGACACTTTCAAAGTTTTCCCAATTTTTCGGACTGACTGACCTTCATTTCTTAAAGTAATGATGGTCACTCGTTTTTCTTTACTTAGCTGCTTTTTTCTTGCCATAATACAAATTCTAACAGTCTATTCAGTAGGACTATCAGCTGTGTATCCACCTGACTTCTGCATAACACAACTGATGGTCCCAACCCCATTTATAAGGCAAAAAATCCCACTTATTAAACCTGACAGGGAACACCTGTGAAGTGAAAACCATTTCCGGTGACTACCTTTTGAAGCTCATCAAGAGAATGCCAAGAGTGTGCAAAGCAGTCATCAAAGCAAAAGGTGGCTACTTTGAAGAACCTAGAATATAAGACATATTTTCAGTTTTTTCACACTTTTTTGTTAAGTATATAATTCCACATGTGTTAATTCATAGTTTTGATGCCTTCAGTGTGAATGTACAATTTTCATAGTCATGAAAATACAGAAAAATCTTTAAATGAGAAGGTGTGTCCAAACTTTTGGTCTGCACTGTATATCCTCATTAACCCCATTTAGAGGATACATGTATGGCTGGTATTATAATATACACACACACACATATATATATATACATACACACATACATACACAATATATATATAAATAAATATATATATTAAAAATAAAGAGAAAATTGAAGCAGCAGTAGCTCCACCAAATTTAGATGCAATCCTCTCCATCTACAAGCTATTAAATGAAAAATAGAAAGTAACCTTGAAAAAAAGCAGCACTTCCTAATGATGTGAGCAAAAAGTTGGAGTTTGTTCAATGCCCAAAGGTGTATGACGTTTCGGCTCCCATAATGAGCCTTTCTCAAATTTGAGAAGTGCTGCTTTATTATTTTTATTGATATATTTATATTAGGGGCTGTCTACAAACCATGACATAATTGGTGGTATTGTGTAATTTATATTTGTTTGCCACCAACTTATTAGTTGCACATTGGTCAGTCTTGAATTCAGAACTAATGTTAGTGACGTGAGCTATTCATGTGGCCTTATTCTATGCACAATTAAGGGCCATACTCTGTAGGGTGGTATACACGTTCCCTATGGAGGCTAAGGGTATGTGCACATATTCAGTATGTGCAGCTGAAAAATGTGCTGCAAATACTGGAGTGTTGGCAGGAAAAACGCTGCATAAAATACACTAGTTTTTTGATGCATTTTTTTTCTCATTCATCTGAATGGGTGAAAAATGCTGCAAAACACTAAATAATTGACACTCTTGAGGATTTGAAACTGATTCAAATCTGCAAGGAAAAAATAAGCAGTGTTTACATGAGATTTCAGAAATCTTATTCACTTTGCTGGTACTGTAGTATTCGGGGTTTTTTTTTCCTGGCAAAAATGAGCTGAAAAAACACTGAAGAAATGCAACATGTGCACATGCCCTAAAGGTGATATTTTTCAGCGCATATGAAAATTGAGCAAAACCTGGTAAATTATCAGAACTGTCATTATTTTATATCCTAGAGGGCTAAGAGATTCTGGCCATCTTTCCACCACAAGATGACATCTCTATAGGTCTGAAAGGATTGCGCAGCTGTCAAGAAGCTATTACTAAGAACAGGAAAAAAGACAAAAGTGAACATTTCTTCTGGATCACAGAAAATGGAAACCTGAGATGTTGAGGAAGGTTTTGGGGACTAATTAGTCTTAATATAGTTTTTTTTAAATAGCAGAAGGTGGTACATCTGACACCAAGTAATGAAAGGGTGCAAAATCAGAGCTACTCTAGGGATATACATATGTACAGTACAGACCAAAAGTTTGGACACACCTTCTCATTTAAAGATTTTTCTGTATTTTCATGACTATGAAAATTGTACATTCACACTGAAGGCATCAAAACTACGAATTAACACATGTGGAATTATATACTTAACAAAAAAGTGTGAAACAACTGAAAATATGTCTTATATTCTAGGTTCTTCAACACTCTTGGCATTCTCTTGATGAGCTTCAAGAGGTAGTCACCGGAAATGGTTTTCACTTCACAGGTGTGCCCTGTCAGGTTTAATAAGTGGGATTTCTTGTCTTATAAATGGGGTTGGGACCATCAGTTGTGTTGTGCAGAAGTCTGGTGGATACACAGCTGATAGTCCTACTGAATAGACTGTTAGAATTTGTATTATGGCAAGAAAAAAGCAGCTAAGTAAAGAAAAACGAGTGGCCATCATTACTTTAAGAAATGAAGGTCAGTCAGTGCGAAAAATTGGGAAAACTTTGAAAGTGTCCCCAAGTGCAGTTGCAAAAACCAACAAGCGCTACAAAGAAACTGGCTCACAGGAGGTCCGCCCCAGGACAGGAAGACCAAGAGTCACCTCTGCTTCTGAGGATAAGTATATCCGAGTTACCAGCCTCAGAAATCGCAGGTTAACAACAGCTCAGATTAGAGACCAGGTCAATGCCACACAGAGTTCTAGCAGCAGACACATCTCTACAACAACTGTTAAGAGTAGACTTTGTGCAGCAGGCCTTCATGGTAAAATAGCTGCTAGGAAACCACTGCTAAGGACAGGCAACAAGCAGAAGAGACTTGTTTGGGTTAAAGAACACAAGGAATGAACATTAGACCAGTGGAAATCTGTGCTTTGGTCTGATGAGTCCAAATTTGAGATCTTTGGTTCCAACCACCGTGTCTTTGTGTGACGCAGAAAAGGTGAATGGATGGACTCTACATGCCTGGTTCCCACCATGAAGCATGGAGGAGGAGGTGTGATGGTGTGGGGGTGCTTTGCTGGTTACACTGTTGGGGATTTATTCAAAATTGAAGGCATACTGAACCAGCATGGCTACCACAGCATCTTGCAGCGGCATGCTATTCCATCTGGTTTGTGTTTAGTTGGACCATCATTTATTTTTCAATAGGACAATGACCCCAAACACACCTCCAGGCTGTGTAAGGGCTATTTGACCAAGGAGGAGAGTGATGGGGTGCTACGCCAGATGACCTGGCCTCCACAGTCACCAGACTTGAACCCAATCGAGATGGTTTGGGGTGAGCTGGACCGCAGAGTGAAGGCAAAAGGGCCAACAAGTGCTAAGCATCTCTGGGAACTCCTTCAAGATTGTTGGAAGACCATTTCCGATGACTACCTCTTGAAGCTCATCAAGAGAATGCCAAGAGTGTGCAAAGCAGTCATCAAAGCAAAAGGTGGCTACTTTGAAGAACCTAGAATATAAGACATATTTTCAGTTGTTTCACACCTTTTTGTTAAGTATATAATTCCACATGTGTTAATTCATAGTTTTGATGCCTTCAGTGTAAATGTACAATTTTCATAGTAATGAAAATGCAGAAAAATCTTTAAATGAGAAGTTGTGTCCAAACTTTTGGTCTGTACTGTACATCTGGAACAAAAACCTAAAGAGATGAACTGGAATATAAATTGGTATGCATGCAACGTGTAGGCACATGTTATACATCTGGAGTAGGTGACACTACTGTGCAGATCATGATGCACTAATGAAATAAAGAAGTTGCTGATGTCCTCAGAACATGGTCACCCCAGACCAATGTCAGTACATATGTCACAAAGACTGATTATTTCTCCTAAATGTCTTATTTGCATCTTGCCTCACCAAGAACTTCCTGCGCTGCTTCCAGTGGCTGCCCTGTGCGTTGGTACTTCGGTGAGCTTCTGTCACGATACGAATCAGCTCCCATTCTTCACTGCTTGGCTCAGGCCGCTGCTGCAGAGTCTTGATCATCTCCTCCTTCCGACGCCGTTCCCGATTTTCTTCAATCAGCTTCCGCTTGGCTACCCGCTTGGAATCATCCAGGACAACTGTGAAGATGGAGGGAGGTGAATAAAGAATGAACAGCGGAAGGAAACCATACATGTTCTGGTATTATACAAAGTGTGCAGTGTTTTATGTACCTATGTGATATAAAACATGTAATATAGCTAATGTAATAAATAAGACTAGAATATAAAGAACTGCTTGTAATTAATGTCAGCCATCACTTTGCTCATGGTAATCATACTTACGGTCCATCGCCATGCCCACAGCAATGCATTTCTTAAAGCGACAGAGCTGGCACTGATTTCGGGTGATCTTGTCGATGATGCAGCAGCCATCGTACTTGCAAGAATATGACGGGTGCAGATTCTTTTGGATGGTGCGGCGAAAAAAGCCCTGCATGGTAAAGAGAAAAAAAAGACATTTTCATGACTAATTACTATAAGAAATAATAATTAGTTCTTCTCATTTTCTGACACCAGAATAAGTAAAAAGAAAATGTACAGGTAATAATAATGTATTGTTTTTAATAGCTAAGTAGCTCATTATCGCCTATCTGTCTGTCGACTTCTCCAAATAAAGGCAGCACTCCAAACCGAAAAATATGGTGAAATGGACTTCATACACCCCATAATGCTGAATAAAGGGCATTAGAGCAGTTAGACTGTGGAATGCCGACCACAAGAGGTAGTAATGGCTGACATTATAACAGCCTTTAAAGAAGCTCGGATGATTTCCTCAGTACACATAACATTGTGGGTTATAGCTAATTTAGTGACAAAATGTATAATTGGTGGAGAAAGGTTTCAGGTCTTTTTTCAACCTATGTAACTATGTAACACTTGATTTTTGGATTTGGAGTGCTGCCTTTTTTTAGAGACTTATACATGAAGAGGTTCTCGGTGGAATCTGACAAGGCTTTGTACCCATTGCATGCATGCATTGATTGTAGTACTGCACCATGTTTCCTGTTTTATCTATTATCTATCTATCTATCTATCTATCTATCTATCTATCTATCTATATCTCTATGTAATATTTATATCTCTATCTATCTAGAAATCTATCTATCTCATATCTATTTATCTATCTACAGTTGAAACCAGAAGTTTACATACACTATATAAAAAGACTCATATGCATGTTTTTTTCAATATCTGACATAAAATCAGAATAAACCTTTCCCGTTTTAGGTCAATTAGGATTACCATAATTTTTAATATTTACCAAATGCCAGAATAATGAGAGAGAGAGAATGTTTTAAGGCATTTTTATTACTTACTGCAAAGTCAAAAGTTTACATGCACTAAGATTCCTATCCCATTAAACAATTCTGGACTGCCCATATGATGATTTCATATGTTTGGAAGCTTCTGATAGTAATTTTGGCAACATCTGAGTTAATTAGAGACACACCTGTGGATGTATTTTAATGCACACCTGAAACACACTGCTTCTTTGTGTAGCAATATGGGAAAGTCTAAAGAAATCAGCCAAGATATCAGGAAGAGAATTGGGGACTTGCACAAGTCTGGCTCATCCTTGGGTACAATTTTAAGATACCTGAAGGTGCCTCATTCTTCTGTACAAACAATTATACGCAAGTGCAAACATGATGGGAATGTCCAGGGTTCTGTGTCCCAAAGATGAAAGTGCTTTGGTCCGACATGTGCATATCTACCCAAGGACAAAAGCAAAAGACCTTGAAGAAAATGATGGCAGGAGCTGGTAAGATGGTGTCAATATCCACAGTGAAACGAGCACTGTATCAATATGGGCTGAAAGGCCACTCTGCCAGGAAGAAGCCATTACTCCAAAAGAAACATAAAAAAGCCAGATTAATGTTTGCAAATGCACACAGGAACAAAGACCTTAATTTTTGGAGACATGTCCTGTGGTCTGATGGAACTAAAATTGAACTTTTTGAGCATAATGACCATCGTTACGTTTGGAGGAAAAAGGGAGAAGCTTGGAAGCCTAAGAACACAATTCCAACTGTGAAACACGGGGGTGGCAGCATCATGTTGTAGGGTTGTTTTGCTGCAGGAGGGACTGGTGCACTTCACAAAATAAATGGCATCATGAGAAGAGAAGATTATGTGGCAATACTGAAGCGACATCTCAAGACATCAGCCAGGAAGATAAAGCTGGGGTGGAAATGTGTCTTCCAAATGGACAATGACCTGAAGCATACTGCCAAAATGGTAACAAAGTGGCTTAAGGATAACAAAGTCAATATTTTGGAGTGTCCATCACAAAGCCCTGATCTCAATCCTATTGAAAATTTATGGGCAAAGCTGAAAAGGCAGGTGCGAGCAAGGCGATCTACAAACCTGGATCAGTTACACCAGTTTTGCCAGGAGGAATGGGCCCAAATTCCAACCAACTATTGTGAGAAGCTTGTGGAAGGATATCCCAAACGTTTGACCCAAGTCATTCAGTTTAAGGGCAATGGTACCAAATACTAATGAAATGTATGTAAACTTTTGACTTTGCAGTAAGTAATAAAAATGCCTGAAAACATTCTCTCTCTCTCATTATTCTGGCATTTGACAAATATTAATAATTAAGGTAATCCTAATTGACCTAAAACGGGAAAGGTTTATTCTGATTTCATGTCAGATATTGAGAAAAACATGAATATGTGTCTTTTTATATAGTGTTAGTCAACTTCTGGTTTCAACTCTATCTATCTATCTATCTATCTATCTATCTATCTATCTATCTATCTATCTATGTCATTATACTTGTCGCTCGCCTCCCAGATTACACTTTATATTGTTTAGGCTGTTTTTAATCCATTTTAATCCACTGTGGCCATTTCCTGCTGGTATTTCCTTCCTACCTCTGTGTGCCAACTACAAGAGGCAGACATAGCAATATTATATGCCATACAGTTCAGGAGTAGAGAATATGGTCCCTATTACTGCAGCCTGGGAGGAGGAGGAGGAGGATAGCAGTTAAGCAGCTAGTCACATACTATAGACAGTGATCAGTTTGCTGAAGAATCTTTGGCTTATATATTAATTATCTGTTTGTACCACGGCCAATGGGTGTTTCCATTATATAATGAACTCTATAAAGAACATTGAGCCTCACTGAAAAACGGTTTTGTTGCCCATAGCAACCAATATGAGCCCAACTTTTTTTTTTTAAGCTGCTCTGGACTGTGCCCTGATTGGTTGCTATGGGCAACAAATTCAGTTTTTCCATTAGACAGTTCTGATAAATCTGTCCCTATATGTATAATGTTGAAAGAATGAAATCCCGACAAGCACTGCTGTGACCACATCCTCAGCGTGCTGTGCTGTCCACAATCTCATTTTAATGACATATGCCATCACTCGGACAACGGGAGAGACTGTCCTTCTATACATGGGCAGACGTCAATATATCAGGACGTCAGCAATTAGAGATTGCAGCGGAAACGACGCTGGCTCACTCACCTTGCAGCCCTCACAGGTGATGCACCGGTAGTGGTAACCTGTGGCCTTATCGCTGCACACCACGCACGGCTCGTCTTTGTCCAAGTAGCTAGGGATGTACCCTGCAGAGAGCAGAGATACCGAGCTGTCACCTGTTTCGCCGGGTGAAAGGAGGGGGACACTCTTATTCAAGTCAATAACACCGATACAGGCTTTGGGGGTACAGACAGACTGACAAACTGTGCCAGAACAATGGGTCAATAAGAGAAACAAGCAAGAGTGTAAGGCCACGTTCACACGTTCAGTATTTGGTGAGTTTTTTACCTCAGTATTTGTAAGCCAAAACCAGGAGTGGGTGATAAAGTGGTGACGTGTTTTTGACTGTCCCACGCCGGGTTTTGGCTTACAAATACTGAGGTAAAAAACTCACCAAATACTCAACGTGTGCACGTGGCCTTAAGCGGATCAAGACAGGCAAAGACAACACAGGGGGTCTGCTAGAGGCAAGACACACACAGCCATAGAGGACACACACAGCCAGGCCAACACATGGAGACACGGGAACACAAGAGGGCCTGTTCATTATGTCGTAAGTAATTATCCAGTGTCTCTCCCTTCTGAATATCTCTCTCTCTTGCCATTTCGGAAGTAATTATGTTTTATAACTCTGAGATCCTGTCTGGACGGTGCAGAGATGGCAGCGGGGTGAAAGGGGGCCTGCTGCGTGGGGTGAAACGGCGGCTTCTGCTGCAGAAGGGCTAGAAACGTGGGAGGGAAGGCCTGACATTGGTGTTATGAGACACATCATGGTCGTATTACAGATGAGGAAACACAGCACCACAGGCAAATAGGGCGCTGTCAGGGATCACCTTGCTGATCTGCTTCTTCAGGAGTAAAAAAGCCATTTCAGATATATCAAAGCTATTTAGATGGATAGTGGCTAATAACAGTCTAGGGGTACTGTCTTTCCTGGAAAAGGGGGACCTATAGACTAGGCAACGATCCTGGGTAAAAGGTATGCTAATTAATTTCCTCCAGTAAAAGGAGTGTAGTGGCGCCACTCTGAGCTGAGCCACCTTCACGGGAAGCCCTATGGAAACTATGATCAGGGACAGATAGGCGATACTATTAGCTGAGTAACTACATACTGCGTAGCCAATCTTACATAATGCCTCCACTATGTAGAGCCAAAGACTGCCTATCACTACCGTATGACTAGGCACAAGCCCTGCAATCCACTACATGACTTTGTGCAGGATTTCCAGATATTAAAATTTCGTAATGGCAGAAAGCAGTTTACTATTTAGAGAGAGTAAATATTCAGAAGCCATCGTCATGCCCAAACTAGTCCTGTCAAGCTGATGACAGATTGGTATTGATTACTAGACTTACTTTGGGCACTGATTTACAGAAATGTGATTTATTTATTTCACGGATTGCTAGTTACTACGACAGAAGAATTTAGGTGGGAGCAGCAGTTATAGGAATGACTGATAAAATAGTAAGAATACCTTCCAAAATATTGCAAAGAAAGGGGAGAGCGTATTACACACATTATCCATAGCCATACCCCCAAACCACATTTGTAAGATAGAGCAAGGGAGTGAAGAATGGTAAAGGTTAACCCCTCCATGTTTTTAAGATTCTCCAGGAAAGCCAACCCAGTTAGCAACAGAGCGCGTCAAGCTCTAATTTTCCTAATCCCTGCTGATCAACTCTCGAAGAAGTAATTTGTTAGCCTGTGTCTTATCCATGGACCCAACACAGGACCATATGGATGTGTTTCTTGCCCCTGGACAAGAAGCAAACCATGGAGAGGTGGTCCCTAAGGCTCTAGGCATACACAGCTAACATTCACGATCGGTGTGTGGCCCATGATGTCCAGAAAGCCACAGGTCTCCTGATCTGAATTCAATAGCCTGATAGGCATATAGGAAGGCAGTGAAAACCACAGCCAGTCTGGACATCAGGGTCTGCATACAGACCATGAACGATGAATCTGTGAAACTGGCCTAATCAGACATGCATGTAAAGTTTTTTTTTGTCAAGGAAAAAATACTCATAAAAAACATGTAAGCTTCCTATTGAGTTTAAAGGGAATCTGTCAGCAGGTTGTTTGCTATTTAATCTGAGAGCAGTTTAATGTATTCAGAGAGACTGATTCCAGGGATGTGTATTTGCTTGGTAGTTTCTTGTAGTTTCAATATAATCCGTGTTTTATCAGTAGGAGATTATTACTAGAGAACTAGGTGTAGCATGCAAGGCAGGCTGGCTAATCTGTGTAACCCCGCCTCCACCACTGATTGGCTGCTTGCTGACACTGTACAGTGTACACAGGAATCAGCCAATCAGTGGTGTGGGGCGGGGTTATACACAGTTAAGCACTGCTATGTCTACATCTGAGAAAACAGGGATTCTATCAAAACTACACTAAGCAGCCCAGTAAGTGATATGTCGCTGGAATCAGGGTCTCAGCCCCTACATCATGCTGCATTCAGGTTCCATAGAAGAAATCTGCTGACAGATTCCCTTTAATGAAAAATGCTCCAAAAACCAGAGGCAAAAACAGCACCATGTGCAGTCTTGCAGCGTTTGCTCATTGATATCAAGAGTAAGCTTATTCAAAGGGCATTCGAAGCTCTTTTTTTATGTGGATTTTGGAGCAACATTTGTTACAAAATTCAAGTAAAGAACTCCATGTGGAGAATTTTTATGTGGATATTGGAGTAGATGTTGCTCCAAAATCCATATGAAAAAAAGTTTGAAATACTTTTCTGCAGAATTACCAGAGGTGTACAGCCAATGGGTGGAATCCGGGGTGAAATTCCACAGCACTGAGCAGATAAAAAAAAAAATCTACATTTCTGGTAAATCTACACTACAAATTTTTTTCCTCAGCATATGGATGAGAGGTTGTAAGATCTCATTCACACTGCTGTTAGCAGAAGCATACTGTCCTTCTGGAAAATCTGGATGGAAAACCCAATGCATATACAACCCACGTGGCTATACCCTAAGACTGCGTTCACATATAGCAGGTACACTTTGGCTTTAATCCACAGCAGCCCTGTGCCGCTGCGGATTTTCACTGTTTCCCTGCCCAATCACTTCATCTTGCAGGGTAACACCTGTTTAACATGCAAAGCCGAGTGGCTATTGCGATCAACGGCACAGCTTTGCCAAAGAAATAGGTGTTTCCCTGCAAGATTAAGTGATTGGGCAGGGAGAGAATGCAAAGACCCCGGCAGCACAGGACTGCTGCAATCTAACGCCACAACTTGATTGTGGCATGGGTACGCAGCGTAAGCCTGGGTTCACACATAAAAATAATGATTCCTTGTTTTTGCCGCAATTTTAAAATCTCGCAAAAAAGGACAAATTTTCACTGCAATTAAAAAAAAAACCAACACACAGCATAATGGACCCAATGTAACTGCAGCAAGTCCTATGCTGATAATTAAGATTTATTTATGTTCTCCTGGAGAATCCTTGCAAGAATGAGCAAATGAAATGATCGTGGGATCCAAAGCCAATAGTGATACAGGAGATACAGGAAGGATTATACAGTGGGAGGAGTGATAGAAATTTCATGTCCGAGAAACAGAACAAACACCCTCAGTGGACATCATACCTGACATACCGCCTTTTCCCATACATTGGCTATTCTTTCTTTTACGCTTCCCATCCGGCCACCTGTACGGATAGAGAGATAACATGAATAAAAGACAAGATGTAGAGGCTGTCAGAAATAGCTCACTAATTCTGACATGTGTATTGTACCCAGAAATTTAGCTATAGAGAAGAGAGTCCTCTAATCCTGCACGTCATTAATATCCAAGTATTAAAACTCTTACCAAACAGGACACCACCTAACACACCTACGTTTGAAAACACTCACCGCCTTGAACTTAAATGCACCGGATTACTATATTGTGTCACTGTGTCACTAGCTGTCTATGTCAAACTGCTGACCGACACAAGCTGCTGAGTAAAAGCAGGGAAAGCAGGTGCCCAATGCCATTATGTATTGTGCAAAAGGAGAAAAAATACATTCCAAAGATGATAATGGTGAGTGCTAAAAGACCCCACTGTCCGCTACGAAAAAGAATTAAATATATTAAAGAGGTTATCCACCGATCCGTAATAGCAGCGGTTTGGATGCAGCTCACCTGCGCTGTGTCCAAAACGCTGCGTTGTACAGTAGAAGCACAGTGGATGGGATTTATAGAAATCCTATGCACACTGTGCTTCTATTTGACACAGCATAAACTCACCGGCGACGCAGTTTTACCAGCCGCAGCATGTCAATTTCTATTGCAGAGACGATAATCTCCGCAACAGAAATCTCCCCGATAGAATGTATAGGGTGCGGTAACTCATCATGTGTTCAATGAACACATGAGGATTTACCTGCGGGATCTGATGCAGCGCTTTGGACACAGCGAAAATATGCTGTGTCCAAAGCGCTGCTATAGCCTGATCGTGAGCACATAGCCTTAGTTGTCTAAGACATTAAAGAGGTTAGTAATAACTTTCTAGGAAATGAGACCCTGTGCAATGTTCACAGATTTCAAAGGATTTTTTTTCCTAGTAGATTCGCTCCAAAATTATCCTTAAAGTGTAGCCATCATTTTAATTTTTATTCCATAAATTAACAGTACATGTGAAAACAATAAACTTTGCAATATATCTTATCAGACAAATCTGTTTTTTTTTCACCTTCTGTATTGATCTTCCATTTTCCATTCACGGGTAAAATTTGTATTCAGTGAATTTTTCATTACTAAGAAAAAATATGAAAAGCTGGTGCTTTTGCAATTCTGTGGGAGGGTTGAGATAGAGACAGACACATTCTTCTGCAGGTTCACTTGAAATTACACTTACAGCTCTACATAGAACTTTATGAGCACCAACTGCCATCTCCTATCTCAGTAATGAGAAAAACTGTATTCACTGAAGCCAGATTTTAAATTGTGAATTTTGAAAAATAAATAATCAGTCCAGTAGAAGAAAGATGTGGCTTTCTCTAATAAGATATATTACAAAGTTTCATACATATATATATACACATGTGAGTGTGTGTGTGTGTGTGTATATATATATTGTATATAAGAAAAACAATGGTGTGCTTGGTTTTAACGTAACTTTATTCTTTCATGAGTTATTTACAAGTTTCTCTTTTTTTACAGCCATTGACATGTCGCAGAGTTTAACATGTGAGGAGCGGATAGAAATTGTGTTGATGTCTGGTGAACGCAGTACCCGGGTCATTGCAGCAGATTTCAATGCAAGACACCCTACGAGACCACCCATCTCCCAAGCTACAGTTAGCAAACTGCTTGCCAAATTTCGTGAAACAGGTTCAGCTTTGGATTTGCCAAAATGTGGAGGCAAGAAAACTGTCACTAATGAAGAAACATCAGTGGCTGTCCTAGCTTCATTCAGCAAGAGCCCACAGCGTAGCACTCGCCGCATGTCACTGGAGAGTGGCATCAGTCGAACATCACTTCGGCCGATATTAGCTACTCACAAATGGCACCCTTACAAAATCCAGCTGCTGCAGCATCTCAACGAGGATGACCCAGATTGGCGCACTGAATTTGCAGTATGGGCAAAACAAAAATTGGAACAGGACCCTCAGTTTACACAGAACATTATGTTCAGTGATGAGGCAAACTTTTTTGTGAATGGTAAAGTTAACAAACAAAACCACCGCTATTGGTGGTTGGCGGTCGCGTGACCCGTCACATGACTAAATGACGTCACCGCAGGTCCTTTAGTCTACCGCGAGCTGCCGGCAAGCCAGGACAAAGACACCGGGGGCCATCAGAAGGTAAGTATAATATTTATTTTTTTATTTTTTACCATTCTTTTACGGTCACGCTATATAAATCTATACCGGTTGCATGGATTTATATAGTGTGACCAAGTTGTCAAGCACTTTCCAAGTGATGCTAAAATCGCTTGGAAAGCGCTTGTCAACCCGCATGCGGAAACGCATGTGAAGAACGCTTCACTTCCGCTTGTATTTGGCAGGAAAAACGCATGTACAATCCGCATGCACCTGGCAGGAAAACGCATGTACAATCCGCATGTACAATCCGCATGCGTTTTTTCTGCCAGGGAGATGCAGAAACGCTCAGGAAAAATCTGGAGCATTTCTGCATCGTGGGCACATAGCCTTAGCCTTCTTTTTCCCAGATCTTTTAACTGTTCCTCGTAGGGCATAGTTTGCAGTCTGCTCGCCATCATGGTAGCTCTTCTCTGACTTGCTCCAGTTTTTCATTGATGATTGCTCTCTTCATATAATGTGTCCAAAGTAAGCAAGTCGCAACTTGGTGATCCTTACTTTGAGTGACATGTCTGGCATGATTTGTTCTTCTTGCCATCCATGGTATTGGTAACATCCTTCTCAGCACCACATTTCGAAGGCATTTATTCTTTTTCTGTCTTGTTTCTTTATCGTCCAGATTTCGCATCCATATGTTAGTACAGAAAAAACAAACTATGTACGAGCTGTTTCTTCGTCGCCAGAGAAATTGTCCTTGATTTGAAGACCTTGACCATGTGTACTATTGATCTATAAATGACGTTTACTCTTCAGTAACTGTTGTTTTAATTTCTATTTCATAAATCAATAGTACATGTGAATATAAGGCTGGGTTCACATAGCGTTTTGTGGGGTTTGGAAGTAAGCCCGATAGAGCCACTGAACATAGTGGCAAACGCTATGTGAACGAATCCTAAGAAACTTTGTAATATACCTACCGTAATTAGAGAAATATGCTTCTTTCTCCTCTGGGACTGATCACCTCTGATGATTTCATTTCATTAGCTCTGATCATTTCATTGAATTTTAAAAGAAAAAAACACTTGTAAAACCCTTTGTATTAATTTCTATGGGAAATCCACTTTTCGGTTCTTAAAAGGAGTTTTATTTTAGCGTTTTTTTTTTCTCTTCAGGTTTTTGAAAAATGTCTGGTAGAAAAAAGAAAAAAGTCCAAATCACTTCTTGGAAGAAGATCCTGATAGAATCAATTTTAAGCAAGCAAAGTCAAATCAAAAGGCTGCAAAAAAAATGCTTAAGGAAAAAAACTTCAAATCCACTTCAGGAAAATAAAAACTCCTCCAAGAGCTCCCCTAAAAGGGAGAGTTTCTTGAAGAATGATTCCGCTTGAACTAGTCTTCAGATTTGTTCTCCTCAAAAGACTCCATGTGAACATGGCCTAAAACTTGTCCCAATGAGGAGTTTAACCTTCTTTTTAAATCTTCGTCTCCATTTTATCAGTTGCTTGATTGGCGAATTATCGGTCTCCAATATATCACATGCCCTGCACCGACTACCTGCGTGCTACAGTGCCGTCCATGTGGCCTGTGGGCCAGAGCCTCAGTGCATTCCTACGACACTTACATTGAGGCACTCATAGGAATACAGAAAAAAGATGACTTTCGGTCCACAAAAATGTTATAGGATTCGGATGGTCAGAGTTGGTTATGTCAACAGTGCCCGAGAACGGCGAAGACAGTGTGGAAGAATTGCTTGCACTACCTTTTTAACTGGTGTACAACCTGATTACAACTGGTGGCAAAGATAGAAAATAAAATATTCCCGAGTTCTTCCTTACATCAGTTATGCCAACCATGAAAAACAGCATTTATGTGGCACCCCAACAATCCACATAAGCATTTTAGTAGTAGGCTGTACAATGTATCTTCTATGTATAATTGCCCAGAATGACAATAAGGTGTACAGAGAAGCGACACAGGCTCATCTATGGGGCATTCAAGTCCAGAATAGACAACTTCTCCTCGCCTGGAGATGGCAAAAAATTCTGCAGGTTGTACATGCTTCTCCTGTGTGTTAGCGAGGGGGGGCAGATAATATGCTCCATACATTCCTTCTGTCTGTGTCATAATGCAGTGGGAGTAACAGGTTACATGTTCTATGCATTTTTTCTGCAGTCTGCTCTACTCAATGCAGAGGGGGAGGAAGAAAGTTTCTATGCATCTATTCAGCCTGTGGAACTCTTTGAATGACAATATTACTTTTTATATAGAATCAGACTGCGTAAATTGTCATTGGGAGCAGAAGGCTGACACAATATCAAGTGTATTGTCTCCGTCTGCGCCACCCATGCAGGGTGGGTGTGCAGCACTTCATTCCGTCACTGTGTGTCCACAAGTACTAGGAGGGAGAACACATAATACATCCTTGTCATGCTACAAGGTCAGACATAGAACACGCAAAACTTTCCCTAAATAAAGCATCATTTAGAGACATGATCATTTTACTGGCAGCATCAATGGAAAATCAGGCAGGGGCAGAAGACAGATTAGACACTTGCTTTGTTTTTGGCACCCAGTAGTGGGATGAGAAATATGCATCTCACTAAATTAGAATATCATTAAAAAGTTCATTTAAGTTCTTCAATACAAAAAGTGAAAATTACATATTATATAGAGTCATTACAAACAGAGTGATCTATTTCAAGTGTTTATTTCTGTTAATGTTGATGATTATGGCTTACAGCCAATGAAAACACAAAAGTCATTATCTCAATAAATTAAAATAATTAACAAAAAAACACCTACAAAGGCTTCCTAAGCATTTAAAAAGGTCCCTTAGTCTGCTTCAGTAGGCTCCACAATTATGGGGAAGACTGCTGACTTGACAGATGTCCAGAAGGCAGTCATTTATACACTACACAAGGTCCCAGAATTCCAATTTTCATTTGAAAAATAAGGTCCCAGAGTCTGGAGGAAGAGTGGAGAGGCCACAATCCAAGCTGCTTGAGGTCTAGTGTGAAGTTTCCACAATCATTGATGGTTTGGGGAGCCATGTCATCTGGTGTAGGTCCACTGTGTTTTATTAAGACCAAAGTCAGCGCAGCCGTCTACCAGGAAATTTTAGAGCACTTCATGCTTCCCTCTGCCGACAAGCTTTTTGGAGATGGAAATTTCATTCTCCAGCAGGACTTGGCACCTGTCCACACTGCCAAAAGTACCAATACCTGGTTTACACACAACAGTATCACTGTGCTTGATTGGCCAGCAAACTCACCTGACCTTAGCCCCATAGAGAATCTATGGGGTATTGTCAAGAGGAAGATGAGAGACACCAGACCCAACAATGCAGACGAGCTGAAGGCTGCTATCAAAGCAACCTGGGCTTCCATAACACCTCAGCAGTGCCACAGGCTGATCACCTCCATGCCACGCCGCATTGATGCAGTAATTGATGCAAAAGGAGCCCCGACCAAGTATTGAGGGCATTTACTGAACATACATTTCAGTAGGTCAACATTTCGGATTTTAAAATCATTTTTCAAAGTATTCTAATTTACTGAGATAATGACTTTTGTGTTTTCATTGGCTGTAAGCCATAATCATCAACATTAGCAGAAATAAACACTTGAAATAGATCACTCTGTTTGTAATGACTCTATGTAATATATGAGTTTCACTTTTTGTATTGAAGAACTGAAATAAATTAACTTTTTGATGATATTCTAATTTAGTGAGATGCACCAGTATATCTGGATCACCTGACGTGCTATAATACTTTCATACACAACAGATGAGACGTCTATGTCATGTAATCTTTAAGTCTTTTTAGTTAGTTGCCCCCCTACCTATTCATTATTTGTCAAAGAACAGTCCTAGTGGGCAGAGCACTTCATCCTTATGTATCGAGTCTACCTAAACCTGACCAACTTTCCTAACCAGTCTGCATTGTACAATTCCTCTGTTACTTCTTCTGGGAAGGTATGAATACATTCTACAATGTCAGAGTGTATAGAAATGTCCCATTAACATTAAGAACAGTAATGACCGGTTGTAAAGATGAGCAAAAAGATTCAAAGTACCCTGGATCAGTGACTACTTTGGTACTCACAATCGGGCCAGAGCAGTGTGAAAAGCAAAGTACTGGTGCAACACACGTCATGACATCAAGGGGGCCTAGTAATCACAAGGATGCCAGCGAGAAAATTCGTACTGCCGTGGTCCGGCTGCCGCGGAGTGCTGACATGGACATCGGACGAGGGTTCTTTTTTGCTGATTACTACCTGAGTATCATTGTTTCATACCTTTCCAGAAGGGATAAAAGAGGAACAGCACCATGCCTCTAAAAAGATGCTCCAGAACTGCTATTTCAAGGGGAATGCAAATATAAACTAAAGCAGACATATCAGTAGTGGTGACACATCTTTTTCCGAAGTGAAACTTGGTGAAATAAGAGTGTCCTATTGTTTGCACTGCTCAGATTTGAGTGGCAATGGGTGTAGAGAGAGCAATGGTGACAAATCAGGTACATGTGGCATGTGCAGCCACGCAGCAAGATTATATTACTACTGGTGGACCTTAGATATGAGCGAACCTGAACTTAAAAGTTCGGGGTTCGTACTGGACAGTTAGTGTCCGGTGCTAAACTCCGAACATGGATTTCTCCTGGAAGTCCGTTTTAATGTTCAGAGTTTCAGGGGAAGTCTGGGGATGAGACAGAGAGAGAGAAAGAAATTTTCCTGTTCCAAAGTTCGGGTCCTCATTGTTTTCAATGGGGTTCCGGTTCTGGTTCAAGTTTTGGTACAGTTCTCGTACCCAAACCGAACTTTGGACTAAAGTTTGGGTCAGGTACCAGAACCCGAACTTCCACGGGTCCGCTCATCCCTAGTGGACATATGATATGTGCTACCTTTGTTTTCATGCCCTGGATAAATGCTGATAAAATGGCCATCCGTACCGCTTTAGAGAGAAAAGAAAGGAAGGGGATGATGGCTGCAGACTTTAAATCTTGATTTTGCATCTGAGTGGAATATTTGTAGATGTCACCATGTGCATAAGTGAGGTCCACACTATAGCGATCTAGTGTTCATCTCTCCTTGGGGTAATGTAGTGGTTAATCAACCCTGGTCTGTTTGGTTCTGCTTTGCGGCATTTTCAAAGCAGGAATGTTATTTTTGGAAGTCGACATAGGGTACTGATTGCGGAGGATCCATGCCAAGTTTGCCATAAACAACTTTGATTCCCACCAGATGCGGGGAAAATCAAACCAGAGATAAACTTGCACAGATGAGAAGAAGGGAGAAAAGGCCGACAACAGAGCAAGCAATTCAGCTTCTTCTACTTCTGCTTAAAATGAAAACAGAAGGGTGTGCAGAGCGAAATCACACAAAAAAGGCTACAAAGAAGCATAGTAACAAAAGAAATGGAATGGAAAAGAAGATAAAAATGTATAAAACAAGCAAGAGATAAGGAAGGGAGCAAGAGAGGTAAAGAGACCTGACATACAGGAAATCAGTGATAAGGCAGCAGATAAAAGGTATATTGTACAAGTAAAGATTGCTTATACCGAGCAAAGGTGAGAATGATTAGAAAATTAATAATGCAGCCATGGAATATGGTGCATTTCAGCCTTCCCTGCTGAATTCATTGAAGCCCTGCCTGAGAGATCCTGAGCACCTCTGGTGAATACCACGTGCAGCTGACTGTGCCAGAGAAGGTGTGACTGGGGCACAAGCCAACGACAGGTCACAGGATCGTCACAAACCTCCCAATTCTCATTGCTCACTGTTATGTTGCCTAAATGAGACGTTGGTCCACACGTGGGCCGTGCTGTCACTGTCCACATCTGCTGCATCTACAGCATCCAAACCACAGCAACATAGGAAGAGGACATCTGAGAGCAGCGACATTGTGTGTGTGCGGAGAGGTGGATGGATTAGATAGATAGATAGATTGATAGATAGATAGATGAAAATGAAGAAGTAGGCAGCACTACAATGATTGCAGTGGAAAAAAAAGTGATTTTTTTCATTAACACATATAAATACATTGCGACGTTTGCAACCACATTTTTTCTTCTGTATTTTTTTTAAGATAGATAGATCATCACAGGAAAGAAGCTGCAGCATCATAACAGTAAATTGGGTGCCAGTCCTAGGATTTTGACTTAGCCCTCCTTTTATGTAAAGAAAAAAAATGCCAGCAACCCAAAATGAAAAAAAATTAAGCAGTGAGGGTACTGTTTTCACCTATGTAACAGATAGATAGATAGATGGATAGATAGGGTTAATGTCAAGACCAGGCAAAACTACATTTGGCACTGCCATGGTCATGTCCATTCCTAAAATACCACCTTGTACAGGACTTGTGGGGCATGTTTTGTTGAGCCCCATCCTGTCACTTGATGCCATTGAAGTCTGTGCACACCATACCCACCATTGAATTGCTATACTATACCTTTGCAGACTATATTCTTCTCCTCCTACGGTTGCCCATTACTGCTATCGGTTGCATGCAATTTGCTCTTTTTCTGGGTGACTACCATTTTACGCCATGTAGCTACAGGCATAGAAGTAGTCGCAGAACATTGTGTCAGCAATACATCGTAACACTTATTTTAGCGTGAGAAGATGCCTTGCAAATGATACAAAACCTTCAAGAGGGGGAAATGTGAAAAATGAAGACGTGCTATCCATCCATGAGAGGCGATGGAGGCCTCAGGGAGGCTGTGATAGGCATTACAAAACTTAATGAACATTTTATGCATATGTATGTAGTGAAGCGTGAGCTTGTGTCGTCTCTGCATACCAATGTACTAGTGCATTATTAGCCTGGCTCCATGCTCTGCCATATGATGAAATGGCAGAACTCTACTATCTGTAGCTATATAGGTGCACACACCCACACAGGTGTCTTACTGAGGCCGTTGCTCCTGTTAATATTATGGAGCATGTGTATGTATTTATGGCTGCTGTTCGTGTACAGAGCAGTCTGGAGGGAGGTGGATGGAGCTGTATACAGCCACATAGGTGCAGGCAGGGCGCACAGGCTTGCAGTTATGCGGAACTAACCATGTCTCGCATGCTATATGGCAGGGAGTGGCCCCCACTGGAATTGCCTTGTTTTGTGCGAGGATAAACAGTATATACGTTTGCACGCTCACACACAACATATCAAAGGTTGCACGGGGTAAGAAAAACTCTTTTATTGTCCCCATAAAGATAAAGTTGGTGGGATCACAGGTCCTTGTCTGTGTCATCTGGGCAGGTTTTATGAAACCTAAGTAATGTGTCACTAAGTGGAAGCAAGGACAAGTCTCATACAGCCTATGTGTCACCTTACAGGTATAATCTGCCTTGTCACGCATCTACATAATATATCACTGCCCAACTAGGAAGATTCGCCAGTCTGAAACCCGTGAAAGACCCAGTGGAAGCAATAATGATGGATGTATTGGTCTTAAAAGGAATCTGTCAGGGCGAGTTTACTGCTGAAACTAGTGTTATGGCTGTATAGGTCTGAATAGAACAATTCAAATGATACCTTACTTGAAATAATCCGATGTGTCAGCGCTGAGAAATCAAGCTTTGCAGCTACATTCAAATTATCCATGAAGTGCATTAGGGGCGTGCAACAAATACATGGACACGCCTTCATTGCATTTGCAGAATAATTTGCATGTAGCTTCAAAGCTTGATTTCTCAGCCCTGGCACATTGGACTCCTACGAATCTCCTTTTTATTGTTGACCTATACAGCCATACTATTAGTTATTCCAGTAGTAAAATCGTCTTGACAGGTCCCCTTTATCTCAGCTTTACCAGAAACAGATGAAATTCAGAATATGCCGAATATTTAGCAAGTCAAGGACTGGCAGTCATGTAAATGTTTACTTTGAAGTTGCTGCTTTTAACAAACCTGCTATCCTATGACAGATCTGTCTTCCGCGCCCCGCTAAAACCTGTGAACACGGAAGCATTTGATGTTAAGGACACATCTGATGATGGGAGAGATCATATTTTCCACAACTTTCAAAGGTCGTTTAAGACAGTCATGTAATATATTCCACTTGTGTTATCTCTGGTGACCTTAGATGAAGGGGACATTACATAACGTGACATAAGATTCCTGAACTGTGTCACCTTCGGGTGGACGGAGCACGCTCTAGGCCGCACACCTCAGCTGGTGGAGAACACGTTTAGCTTTCATTCTACTCCGTGGAGGTTTCCATATTGTCCTCTGGAACAATGAAGACTTCAATCACATCTCACCATCACATCTGCCCTTGAACCCAGTCTTAGATAAACCGCTGCTTCTTGGGGGTTAGATGAGTGGTCAACGTTAATGGCTTCGAGGTTGGTAATTGCAATGTAATGTAATGGGTATTTCATCAATACATGTAAACCGTCACCGGCGGATCATGTCCAACGTCTCATATTTGGGTCCCACTACTCAGCCATCTTATAAATTCCCATACTAGCTCCTCAGCTATAGATCTGAACTGTATGAAGGAAAACATGCAGCAATTATGCCTGCACTGCGGGGGTTACGTTTACATTGGACACCTCAGTGAAGATGAATATCTGCAATATTCCCCCTCTAGTCCGCCTCTCCCTCTTCTCAGGTCCCCCCCCACCCCTGGTAAAGTACATGCTGTACCAGACAGGGGCCTGGGCAAATTGCCAACTCCTGAGGTCTTCCCAGTTCATGGCTCCAGGCCAAGGCCTGCATCCCGACACCTGAAATATCCCCCTAGTGACAGGGAGGGGACGAACATTAGAGAGGAGAGGCAGTCACGGGACAGGGAGCCTGTGGATAAACATCCGTCTCCTGACTGACCTCAAAGGGCAAACAGTTACCTTAACTCTCCCTTGACTCAAAAAACTGTTACTAGATTGTCAGCTCCTTGTGCCACAGCCCAAGGGGGAGATCTGGAAGGAAGAATGCGTAGAAGGAAAAAAAAAAAACATCTGACAGGTGACATGACGTCACGGAGGAACTGAAAGTGGAGACCTTGTATGGGTTGATGCAAAACTTCTGAAGTCCTGCAGACTTTCTGCTTCGCCTCCCCTTAAAGACCTTGTGTGCTGTCAGCTGATAATCTTTCTGCATGGATTTCCTGTACTCATGTAATGTCATTAATCATCCTGAAAGTTACGTGACCTGAGGAAATAAATGAGTAGGAAGCTACATCTCGATAGGTAAGGTCCATCACCTTACATGCCAGTGTCGGCCTGTGTTCAGCTTATAAATAAAGTTAATTTAGAAAATTCATATATATTCCTCAATAAATAAATTCACAAACACACAGTGTTAGAAAGAGCGGCCATCAGTGGATAGATCTGAACATCCTCAATACCGGGCCACCGGCACGGAGGTCTGATCACATTTCTATGAGTGTACACAAATTTTATATCTTATCATACATGGATGATCCTTGCTTGGCTGTTGAAATGACAATGAAGTAAGTTTGTTGGTGCCCCTTTTTTCCAGGAGCTTACATCGCATTAGGCCTGTTTAAAGCAGGTCCTGGAATCCCCCTTGGAAATGCTTACTTCTTTGCAGAACTCACATGATATTAAAAAAAAAACACACTACGCTTGGAAGAGTTATGGGGAAGCTTTATCAGCAAACAGAGTACATGAGAGCACCATAAAGAAGCCTTCTCAGAGGCAAGAGCTTTCTTATTTTTAATCTGGGTCAGTCATCGGCTGATCACTGCAGGTCTGGTTCCAGAAACCCCAATGATCAGATAATCACTTTAGGTCTGGTTACAGAAGCCACAATTATCAGATAATCACTTCAAGTCTGGTTCCAGAAACCCCCAATGATCAGCTGGTTGCTAAGAGTCCAGTTCCAGAAACTCACCAACATCAGCTGATCACTGCAGGTCTGGTTTCAAAATGTCCAACAATCAGATGTTCACTGCAGGTCTGGTTCCAGAAATCCCCAATGATCAGTTGATTACTATGGGTCTAGTTTCAGAAATCCTCAATAATCAGGTGATCACTGAAGGACTGATTCCAGAAAGGCCATCGATCAGCTGATCACTGCAGGTCCAGTTACAGAAACATTCAATAATCAGCTGATCACTGCAGGTTTGGTTCCAGAAATCACAAATATCAGCTGATCACTGTAGATCTGATTCCAGAAACCCCCAATGATCAGCTAATCACTACAGGTCCAGTTCAAGGAACACTCAATAATCAGCTGATCACTGTAGGTCTGGTTCCAGAAACCCACAATTATCAAGAGATCACTAAGGGACCAGTTCCAAAAACCCCAAACAATCAACTGATCAGTGCAGGTCTGGTTCCAGAAATCCCAACGATCAGCTAATCACTGTCGGTCTGGTCCATAATGATTAGTTCATCACTGTAGGTCTAGTTCCAAAACGCTAATAATCAGGTAAGCACTGGAGGTCTGATTTCAGAAACTCCTAATGATCAGCAGATCACAGCAGGTCGGCTTCCAGAAAACCCATCGATCACCTGATCACTGCAGGACTGATTCAAGAAACCCCGAGGCGATCAGCTGTTATCAACCTACATTTCCCCTTTAGAAGTAAATTATTGATTGCCAGCAGACCATTTATGATACATAGATGGGCTAGGCCTCTGTGAGCAGCTCACCACTCTGGCTTTTAGAGGGATCACCCAGGCTCAATAACCCCATAAAGATGTGTACATGATGTTCTTAAATCGATAAGAAGTTTTAGAAGCATCTAAAGAAAACATCCAAAAAATGTAAGTAAATATGTATATATATCGCATATATTCTAATATTAATGGAAGACAAGAAGTATAAAACCTCCACCAAAACTTGCCTCACCCTGTGGGAAGGCAATCACCAGCACACATCAGCACACTTCCTCTGATCAGTAGAAGCTATAAGGTGATTATTGTCCCCGCACAGCCTGGTACAATATACGAATGTTTATTCATTGATAGGGTATAGGCTCGGCATATAGAGTCAGGTCATGTGGGTTCCTATCTATACTGAGTGTGATTGCGGTATCTACACTATCGTTACATTGTGCTTAATCTGTACTTGTATTAATACACAAGGGCTGTTTCTTATCTGGCTGGGATGTATTTTGATGTCGACATTTTTATACTTTTATTATTAGAATGAATGGGTGTATTGAAATGTAACAATATCCATAAGAATAGATATAGAACAATTACAAAAGGGTCACTGAACAAACTAATAGTCCAAAAACACACACAGAAAAGCCTTTAGGACCTAACTTTTTTATTTATTATTATTATTATTATTATAGCAGTAAAACTTATTCCCCATAAAATTGGAAGAATATCCAAGTAGACATAAGAAAATACTCAGGGAAAACAAAGGGGTGGGTCATTAATGGTCCACTTTGTCATCCATAATAGATAATACACAAGAAATAAACACCACAATCCGTATGGAGCTAAACACTAAAAACAAACGGGACACAAGAGGGGAGGAGGCAAGGACAAGCCCAAGGGCATGTGTTATAACTCCAGCTCACCCCATCATATCCCTCAGCTAAGGTGGGAATACCTCCCTGACAGTGGAGATTGGCACTCTAACTTAACGATATGGCACCCCCCACCAGGGGTGGGCACAGAGGAGCGCACTTGTGTAAGAACGTACGGAATACAGGCCCTTTGAAGTCCAATAGTTCATCATAATACACCCTTTTATGTGTCCATGATAGAAGCTGCTTGCTGCTTTAGAGCTGGTTTGTGGCCTCCTTAAGTTTTGGGCCCATGTTGCACCAATGGTATGTCCACCCCTGACCCCCACTCTTCATTTACTAGTTTCTATATATACCTAATGACATCCTATTCTTGGAAAAAAATATATATACTGAATTTTGCCAACATGAAAAGATAGATATACTAAATACATACTGTATATCTTGCCAATAACAAAAGGTAGATATAATGATGTAAACGTTTCATCGCGCCCGTGTCTGCACGTCTTTAATCATTTTATGGGAGCTTTGAAAATTATCGAGTTGGATGGGTACCCCCTCTCAAAATAGATGCAGGTTTCATGGGTGCTAAGGTTAAATATCTGAACCAACTAAACTGCCCCAAAAGTATTGACTAAAGTGCCAACATGTAGAGCAACTTATATGCAAAGTCAAAAACTTCTGTCAACATTTTCCTTGGGGCTCTAAAAACAAAGGTAATTTCCTATTAACTCACTTTTGAAAAAAAGAAAAAAAACAAAAACAAAAAATCCCCAGAAAAACGAAAGATGACAAAGCTTTTTTGTCTCCGACTTATCAGTACCATATAAGACCCCTTATCATACGTTGGTAAATGTGTAGCGGCAAGATAAAGCGGTGATAAACTCCTTACATGTGAGGGAGACGTGACATTGTGAAACACTGGTATACAACCTCATATGCCTAAGGGTTACACAAAGAATAACGCCAAGATGGATTCACAGGAAAAAGAAAAGCAATTATCATCCGCTCCATCCATTGTCCATGGTACTGCCATGTAATATCTGCAGGTAACCAGGTATATGAAGCCAGACTGATCACAGGACCAGCTTCAATGTGGAAAAGGGGTGTCAGGTTGACATAAACCATTAAAGGAACTGTCCCTGTTCCAAGGACAGATGATAAATGTTAGATTGCTGGGGGAGTGACTACTGGGATGGGTAACAAATGTGACAGCAGCAGCACTGAGCATGTGCAACCACTGCTCCATTCACTGCCTATAGGAATGGTGGCCATGCACATGCTCGTCGCCTCTCTATTCACACAGGGGATTTGCGCCCCCTGTTCGATGAGGGTCACAGCAGCAGGCCCCTGAGCAGTCACACATTTATCATCTTGTGGGCCCCAATGGCAGTTGTATTGGCCAGAAACAGATTTAGCTATGAAACTGCTGAATAGAAGTTTCCATAACTGGACAAATTTCTACAATGATCACTACAGGTGGATTTAAGGAAAACCAACACTTTTGCCTATGACCATCCTACTGCTATGAGATTTAGGAAGGGAAAAAAACAACGGTAGCCGGTAGCATGGTGAATTGTGGCTATGCTGGAAGTTGTAGTTCCACCAAAGCTGCAAAAATTGAAGCAAGGAACTAAGATGTAATCTCTTGAATCCCGATTTAATAGCACGAATCCCAACGCTTAGGACTCACCCATGGATTAAAGTATGTGAAGCTGGAGCCTCAGTGCACAATCGGAGAAGTAAACGTCTGAGGCGCCAAGTGCAACTCCGTATTGTGCGCCACGTGCACCTCCGTATTGTACGCCACGTGCGCCTCCGTATTGTGCCCCACATGCGCCTCCTTATTGTGCTCCATGTGCGCCCCCGTATTGTGCGCCACGTGCGCCTCCTTATTGTGCTCCACGTGCGCCCCTGTATTGTGCGCCACGTGCGCCTCCGTATTGTGCGCCACATGCGCCTCCGTATTGTGTGCCTCCGTATTGTGCGCCACGTGCGCCTCCGTATTGTGCACCACGTGCGCATCCGTATTGTGCGCCATGTGCACCTCCGTATTGTGCACCACCATATTGTGCGCCACGTGCGCCTCCGTATTGTGCGCCACATACGCCTTCGTATTGTGCGCCACGTGCGTCTCCGTATTGTGCACTACACATACTGCTGAGCAACAGAACATCACGCAGCATTTTCACTTTGTCTGACTCATACCCACCATTTATTTTGACGCTGTGGGCGGTAACAGCTCAAGCTGTGTGTTCGCCGCACAAAACCACCGCCTCCTTCTCGCTGACGTTTATGATAGTGCCGGCTGAACGGGATGAGGATCTATGCTGGCAAAGGATCCCTATTTATATGCGAGCAAGGGATTTCCCCTCGCACAAACAAAACTCTTTGCCAAGTTTGGCGTTTATACAGATTATAGGGCAGGGTTGATGCCAACCTTCTCTCACACACTCGCTGATCTTCTACGATACTTACAAACATAAGACAAACATGCCACGTGAACACCAGGGCTAAGCAGGCACTGACAGGAGACCTAATTAGATCTTTCAGCCCCCCTTCATTAGCTGCATATTTAATTAGCATTTCCATTCCCTTACTTCATTTCCTGCAATGCCATCAAATTTGATAAAGGCTTGAAATAATTTTTTTTGCTCTGAAATCTTTAAAATAACGTCCTTGAAGTCATGTAATTATGTTTCCTTTCCTATGCATTCTCTAGCCCGTCCACCTGATCTTTTATATCTAACTTTTTCTACCAGTCGATCAGGGATTCCTTTTCGGGACTGTACATACTGTATATTGTTTCCCGCTGTGCAGTAAGGTTTTTTATAAAATGTATATTCATGTGCCAAAAGGAATGGTTAATTGTTTAACAGAAACCATTTGTCGCTCATATCCTGGGGGTGCAGTTGTGATATGAAGGAAAGACAGATATCAGAGCGTACAGAGACCAGATTGTATAGGAGGCCAGGACAGGTAGTGAGAGATGGAAACATGACACCCCATAAACCCCTTTAGCATATGAACTCTATATAGCCTCATGCTATAAAATGTTTAGAAGTTTAATAAATAGCCAGTATTGCTGCCAAGTGATTACCATTAACTGTACAATTGGTACCAGTCCGTGGAATATTAGTGAGGCGACTTGCGACTAAACTACATTGACCTTATAGGCAATGGACAACTTTGACATGGAAAAAAAATATTTTTAAATATGTTAGTATATTAACTTTTGTTAATAAAATTGCACCAAGTTTCATTTAGCATTCATCATCCTAGCATTTTTTTCAGACTCCCTAATATGCAGTTTGCAGCCTGATTCAAGGTTCAGATCTTTTTTGGTGGGAGTGTCTCTCCCAGTAATACAGGCTGGATGTGAGGTCTGTGAGTCTCTCCTAGTAATACAGGTTGGATGTGAGGTCTGTTTGTCCCACCTAGTAATATAGTTTGGATGTGAAGTCTGTATATCTCTTCCAGTAATATAGGCTTCATGTGAGGTCTGTGTGTCTCTCCTGCTAATACAGGCTGGATGTGAGATCCGTGTGTCTTTCCTAGTAATACAGGCTCGGTGTGAGGTCAGTGTGTTTATCTTGCATATACAAGCTAGATGTGAGGTCTGTGTGTCTCTCCCAGCAATATAGGCTGGATGTGAGATCTGTGTGTCTCTCCTAGTAATACAGGCTGGATGTGAGGTTTGTTTGTCTCTCTTAGTAATATAGGTTGGATGTGAGGTCTGTATGTCTCTCCCAGTAATATAGGTTGCGTCTGAGGTCTGTGTGTCTCTCCTGCTAATACAGGCCGGATGTGAGGTTTATGTCTCTCTCCCAGTAATACAAGCTGGATGTGAGCTGTGTGTGTCTCTCTTAGTAATTCAGGCAGGATGTGAGTTGTGTGTGTCTCTCCTAGTAATATAAGCTGGGTGTGAGATCTGTGTGTCTCTCCTAGTAATACAGGCTGGATGTGAGATCCGTGTGTCTTTCCTAGTAATACAGGCTGGGTGTGAGGTCTATGTGTTTCTCTTGCTAATACAAGCTAGATGTGAGGTCTGTGTGTCTCTCCTAGTAGTACAGTCTGAATGTGAGGTCTGTGTGTCTCTATTAGTAATGTAGGTTGGGTATGAGGTCTGTATGTGTCTCCTAGTAATACAGACTGAATGTGAGGTCTGTGTGTCTCTCCTAGTAATAAAGGCTAAATTTGAGGGGGTGCCCTGACCTTCACTGAATTTCAACTTGGCCAATCCTTTGTATTCACATGAGACAAGCGTCCAGCAGAGGTGTCTGGCAGCTGCTTATTCCCATCCTATTTAGAACACATGCAAGCTTAGCAGAGTTAAGCGTTGGGGGTTTATAGCTGTTGGCCAAACAAGCATATGGTTGACAAGAGAATAGTGTAAGAGAACCTTAAGGAAGATCTGACACCAGAATTCGGAATGCACAATGTACACATTGTTATATACATTTCAAAGACCTGATGAGGCCTGTGTACTTATTTTGAAAATCAGAGTAAGTGTATAATGCTGCATTCACGCATCTGTCTGTCACAGTCTGAGTATGGCCCATGATGCCTGGACTGGCCGTGGGTGTCCTGATCTGAACTTGACAGACTCATATATGACTATTAAGCTGTCAAGTTCAGGTCAGGGGACATAGGGTCAGTACGGGCATCATGTGTCATACTCAGATTGTGACAAAGGTGAATTTGGTATAATCCTCCTGACGTTTGTTTCTTCCTAAAAATGTTAATTTTACCAGGCATGGAAACTTTCAAAAAGGATTATACAGCCATTCCAACATAGGTTTTCAAAGAAAGTACTCCAGCCTCATTAGCTCTTAGGCTATGTGCCCACGATGCAGAAATGCTCAGGATTTTTCCTGAGCGTTTCTGCATCTCCCTGGCAGAAAAAAACGCATGTGGATTGTACATGTGGATTGTACATGCGGATTGTACATGCGGATTGTACATGCGGATTGTACATGCGGATTGTACATGCGGATTGTACATGCGTTTTTCCTGCCAGGGACATGCGGAAGTGAAGCGTTCTTCACATGCATTTCCACATGCGGGTTGACAAGCGCTTTCCAAGCGATTTTAGCATCACTTGGAAAGTGCTTGACAACTTGGTCACACTATATAAATCCATGCAACCGGCATGGATTTACATACTGTGACCCGAGAGAATGTAAAAAAATAAAAAATAAATATATACTTACCCTCCGATGGCCCGCGCTGTCTTGCTTCACTCGGTCCCGGCTGCCGGCAGCGGTACACTGAAGGACCTGCCGACGTCAGCGTCGCGTGACCCGTCACATGACTCTGACGTCAGCGCAGGTCCTTCATTCCATCGCGAAGTGCCGGGAAGCAAAGAGGAGCGCACCGCGGGCCGCCAGAAGGTAAGTATATATTTATTTTTTATTTTATTCTTTTTTTCCAGATTTTTTAATGGTACCTGGGTGTGGATGAGACTCTCCTCTCCTCTACACCCCGGTACCATCCGCACATTAGAACGCGCCAATTACGCAAGTACAGATGCAGTCTTGCGGAATTGGCGCGTTCTAATGCAAGTCAATGGCGGTGAAAACGCAGCGCTTCCGCAAAATAATTGGTAGTGCTGCGTTTTTTTCCGCAATGATAATCTGCAGCGGAAATTTCTGCAGCATGTGTACAGCACATGCGGATTATCATTGGGGAACATGGCAGGTCTTCTACCAAGCGTTTAAGCGTTTCTGCAGCGTTTCTGCCGCTGCGGAAACGCTTAAAAAACGCATCGTGGGCACACAGCCTAAGGCTAAGTTTCCACAATGAGCTTTTCTTGAGTTTTTGACACTGAAGAATTTTTGCACCTATTATTTCAATTAGGTTTCTTGCATTTTTTCATTGTTTTTTGCGTGCGTTTTTTAACATGCATTTTTATCACCTTGGCATTTTTTGTCTCTTTTTGGTGTGTCATATTTTAAATAAAGCTGCTTTGTTTTTGATACTTCCTGGTATTTGGCTTTGACAAAACTTTATTGATATGCTTAGGTGCGCATTACATGCGTTTTTCATGCGTTTCCGCAGTAGGATGTGCGTTTTTTCCTGTGGGAAAATCTGCACATAAAACTAAGTGTGCCCGCAAGAGAAACTGACATGCTGCGTACGTGAAACACGCACCGCAGGTCAGTTTATGCTGAGTAAAGTAAAAGCACAGCAGGAAGGAGATTTCTATAAATCCCATCCACTTTACTGAAACTGTAAGAAGCTGCGTTTTTAACGCAGCGAAAATGCACAGCGTAAAAACGCACCAAAAGCTTATCATGGGAATGTAGCCTTAGAGATCTATTTACTAGTGTATGCAGTATGTATTCTGAAATCTGGTGACAGGTCCACTTTAAAGGGGGCCTGTTAGGCAATTCATACTGCCCAAATTGCTGGCATTATCAATCGCAGCCTAACTGCACAACTGCAGCCAGGTATAATATTCTATGAAATACTCTTGGCATTTCAAAGAAAATATACTTTGAAGATCTGGCCGGGGACCATAGGTAAAGGGTAGACTAGTCTGGTTGTGCCCCCGGCCGCCTCCTCTCAGTGCTGCTGCAAGTTATTAATAGGTCTCTCCCTATGTACAAGTGAAGGAGTGACCTGTCAATCACCTGCAGCAGGGCTAGGAAGCGCCGGCAGCGGATGCCGCTGAACTAGTCTAATCTCTGGCTATGGTCCCCGGATCTTCAAAGTATATCTTCTCTGGAGTGCCAGAATGTATCAGAGAATAATTTACCTGGCTGCAATCATGCAGCCAGTCTGGGATTCATGCTGCCCGTGGTTTGGTTGACAGGTTCCCTTTAAATCCACTGAAGTAAACTGCATACACATATATTGTTACATACTGATATCATGTCTCCCTGTGCAGTGGCTTTCTGTGTTTCCAACAAGATGAAATGCTTCAAGTTGCCGAACGAACATCATACTTCCTGTCTGAGTGACCACTATGTACAGTGGCTTGCAAAAGTATTCACCCCTCTTTGGCATTTTTCATGATTTAATACCTTACAACCTAGAATTTCACTGTTAACTATTTTTTTGAGGGTTTGGGTTTGCATCAGTTCATGTAAAGAACATGCCTGCAACTGTGAACATTTTTCTTTTTTTTTGTGAAGCAAACAACAAATAAAATAAAATAACTGAAAACTTCAGTGTGCATAACTATTCACCCCCCTAAAGTCAGTACTTTGTAGAGCCTACTTTTGCAACCCCTTCAGGGTTACCTTTGGTCTCTGTGCTGCCTCTCTGATTAATGCCCTCCTTGCCCGAGCTGAGTTTTGGTGGGCGGCCCTCTCTTGGCAGGTTTGTTGTGGTACCGTATTCTCTCCATTTGATGATAATGGATTTGATGATGCTCTGGGGATCGTCAGAGATTGGGATATTTTTTTATAACCCAACCCTGACATGTTCTTCTCAACAACTTTGTCCCTGATTTTGGAGATCTCCTTGGTCTTCATAGTGTTGTTTGGTTAGTGGTGCCTCTTGCTTATTGGTGTTGCAGCCTCTGTGGCCTTTCAGAAAAGGTGTGTATATACTGACAGACCATGTGACACTTAGATTGCACACAGGTGGACTTCCTTTCACTCAGCATGTGACTTATGAAGGTAATTGCTTGTACCAGAAATTTTTAGGGGCTTCATCGCAAAAGGGGTGAATACATATGCACATGCCAGTTACGGTATTTTATCCCATAAATTTAATTTATGCCTATATTTTTCTCACTTTACCAACTTAGACTATTTAGCGCTGATGCATCACACACAAATCGGATTACAAAAATATTTAAAAACAGGCTGTAATGTAACAAAATGGGTAAAAAGACAAAGGGGGGGATACTTTTACAAATTACCGTAGTTGTGTCAACAGGTGAAGTTCTGGCTACCATACAATATACTACCTCTCAGTGCAGCACATTTGTATTAGGTAAGTAGCTTGAGGATGAAACACAAAAAAAACAAGAAAATTGATGTGCCAATTCGCACATGTGCCAACGCTATACAAAGAGGAGTTTGTGTAACAAGTAGAGAACAGTGCCAGGATACAGGGTGCAACACCCAATGTCTGGGCGCTAAGTTTCATCAAAACTGTCTCTTTGCAATATAAAAATGGACGCACAACTCCAGCAGTAAAAGTTAACTGGGCAATCGAAAAACTCCAGTGAGCAAAGCCTGGATAGTTACTGAATACAGGCCATTGAGAAACATGATGTAAGAGCTGGCGCATGACCAGGATTGTGCATAATCGTTCCTGCTGTTTCTCCCCTCCTTTCTCATAGGAACCATTTTAAGCAGATGTGTTATGTAATATCCAGTATATGGTCTAGTCACATTAATCTGGTGCTGTATACAGAGCGGAGGAGGCCATTTTGTGGACTTTATACAATGAAGGATTATAGTTCACTTGTAATCATTGCTTGCAGTTTGCGCCTTATCGCTTAGAATAAATTCACAATTGGTTGATCCATAGAAGTAGGTGATGGATTGGATATATAATACTGTGGACACGTATTGGTTTTAGTTTGCGATAAAAGTTATAGACAACACTTTTCCATCACTGGAGTCGCAGCAGAAATCCCTGAAAACCTCCGCTTTGGAGATGCACAAGCTAATACATTCAGCAATTAAGAAATCGCATTATCTAAATTCCCATATTATATACTCGATAGCAGCCCTGCTGTTTGCAGGAGGCAAAAAGAAATAAAATTATTGGTGACTAGTAGTGATGAGCGAGCATGCTCGTCACTCGAGATTTACGAGCATGCTCGGGTGTTTTCCGAGTATCTTCAGTGTGCTCGGGTGTTATGTTTGAGTCACACCGTGTGCTTGATTTGCGACTGTTTGACAGCTTTAATACATGTGAGGAATGCCTGTTTCTTAGGCATTCCTCACATGTATTAAAGCTGTCAAACAGTCGCAAATCAAGCACACGGTGTGACTCAAACATAACACCCGAGCACGCTGAAGATGCGTTAAGAAGAGTTAACAGAACATACTCACTCATTACTAGTGACTAGTTCTAGAACTCACACATGCTTCCCCCAGCTACTCTCTTGTTTCTGTTATTTATTAAAGGGGTTGTCTTGGTTTTGAAAACCCATTATCTAATATCCTTTAAGTTAAGCTCCCATGAAGAGTTTTTGACGCTGCATACTTCTGTTGTGCAAAAGACGCAGCGTCTTACAGTTCCAGCAAATTGAATGGTGTATATATTAATCCGATTGCCCACTGTCAATTTCTCTTTTAGGTCCGATATGTTTTTATGCGCAGATTTTTTCCATAGAATTGCATTAGATGCAAAAAATCCATAAGTAAAAAACGCATGTGATCCACACATGACTGTATCAATAACATTTTGCAAAGCCAAATACCAGAAAGTATCAAAAACAAAGCAGCTTTATTTAAAAAATGACATACCAAAAAGACATAAAAACTGCAGTACCAAAAACGCGATAAAAACACATTTTAAAAAAATGCACTCAAAAATGCAATGAAAAAAACAAACAAACCACAAAATAACCTAATTTACCTAATAGGTGCAGATATGCTGCAGAAAATCTACAACATCAAAAACTCATCAAATACTCATTGTGGGAACGTAGCTTTATATATTGAGAACTTAATAAATTGGCCCAAAACAGCTACTCTCACTCTGGAGGATCAGGCATTCATTGATTTCAATCGGAACTGTGCAATACTTCATTTTTCCTGTGGGGGAGCTGTAGTGAAATCAAACACTTGCTGCCAGTTTCTCCCTCAGATTACAGACGATCAGCTGTGGGTCAGTCTCTGATCAGATTATTTTTTGGGGGGAACCTTCTAGGAAATGGATTGCAAAAAGCAGAGTAGCCTTTGAGGTTGTGTACCTGAAAGCCCCAGCTAGATTTATTAGTGTACAGTCAGCAAGCGGGCGGTATCTATTTTGTGAGCTTAAGCAATAATAATCAGCCTACAGTTTAGTGTCTGGATAATATAAATTGTTGCTATTGAATTTGTGGTTTCGGATAATGGTAGACACGAAAAGAGATCAAACAAATCTAATGTATTAGTAAAAATACATTTTCACTATTGTGTTGTGAGTCCATACAAATATGAACATGTACTGTCAAACCAGACCGGTCAGGGTTGCAGGGCCGAACATGAAAAGGTCATCTCAGGGTATCCAGTTCCAGAGTTACCTAACTTCATTCCAGTCCTAAACACTTATGACTTGACACAGACAAGCAGGAGGAGTACATTATATCAATGAACACACGGCAGGTTCAGTAGAGGCTGAAAAACTGTATATAGCCATAAAATGTATACTCAGCATCATTGTACACTGCACCAGGGGCAAAATGGTTAATATGTAATGTATATGGTGTTCTCAGCGAGTCTAATTGGAAGCAGCGGTCTCTATTCCTGGACTGAGACTTCACTGCCATGTGTGTGTAAGCTCTCATCGAGAAAACCAGAGAGGAGAGGAGAACGTCACTGCAGGGAGATGGGAAAATCCATCTCCTGTACAGTCTCCTGTATGGGGACATGTAAAATCTCCTGTATGGGGACATATAAAGTCTCCTGTATGAGGACATACAAAGTCTTCTGTATGAGGACATACAAAGTCTCCTGTATGGGGACATACAAAGTCTCCTGTATGGGGACATACAAAGTCTCCTGTATGAGGACATACAAAGTCTTCTGTATGAGGACATACAAAGTCTCCTGTACGGGGACATACAAAGTCTCCTGTATGGGAACATACAAAGTCTCCTGTGTGAGGACATACAAAGTCTCCTGTATGGGGACATACAAAGTCTCCTGTATGGGGACATACAAAGTCTCCTGTATGGGGACATACAAAGTCTCCTGTATGGGGACATACAAAGTCTCCTGTATGGGGACATACAAAGTCTCCTGTATGGGGACATACAAAGTCTCCTGTATCGGGACATACAAAGTCTCCTGTATCGGGACATACAAAGTCTCCTGTATGGGAACATACAAAGTCTCCTGTGTGAGGACATACAAAGTCTCCTGTATGGGGTGTAGGGTTTTTACTCACTTGGGTGCGACGGGAGTCAAATGGGAAGCATGTTCCTTTAAAAGTCTATGTCGGTTTATTACTTCATAAACCAAAAGAATTAAAAGGAATAGAAACAGCCTTTAGCTAAGGCAAACAAAGTAAAGTGTCCTTTAAGCAAGTCTCTGCTTAGCCAGTCCTGTGGGCATATAGGCTGGGTAGCGTCCAGTATCCTGGCTCGGTCTGGAGACAACAACACACAGGAGGCCTTCTCCCTCCAAACACTCAGACCATGTGTCAAACAAACGGCCTCCATTTTATAGGCTGTTATTCACACCCAAAGGGGAGGTACGTGGGTAGCTGGACCCATCCAACTCTCCAAACTACCTGTAACCCGGTCAAGATGCACCAATCAGTTTTCTTAGCGCTTTCGTGCACTAGAGCAACACTCCGGGTTACATCACAGTGGACAAACATCTCTGTGATACATACCTCCCATCGACTATGCGACAATTAGCCACGTTACAGGGGCATACAAAGTCTCCTGTATGGAGACATACAAAGTCTCCTGTATGGGGACATATAAAGTCTCCTATAGGGGGACATACAAAGTCTCCTCTATGGGGACATACAAAGTCTCCTGTATGGGGACATATAAAGTTTCCTTTAGGGGGACATACAAAGTCTCCTGTATGGGGACATATAAAGTCTCCTTTAGGGGGACATACAAAGTCTCCTGTATGGGGACATACAAAGTCTCCTGTATGGGGACATACAAAGTTTCCTTTAGGGGGACATACAAAGTCTCCTGTATGGGAACATATAAAGTTTCCTTTAGGGGGACATACAATGTCTCCTGTATGGGAACATACAAAGTCTCCTGTAGGGGGACATACAAAGTCTCCTATATGGGGAAATACAACGTCTATGGGGATAGCCAATGGTGGATCCTAATTAATAGGGATTTCTATATTCCGTATCAGTATCCTATTCCAATTCCCATACTCCTATATCTAGGAGAGTCCTGTGGCACTGATAATCCGGCTCTTTCTAGTTCATGTGCACAAATACTGTGACAAAGGGAGTCTAAAGGCTAGGTGGGTACTTACCATAAGTATACATTGATTTAGACCGTAATAGATGAAACCTAAAATGGTAAAAAATTAAAAAATGGTTCATACTAAATTTCCATTTTTTCGGAAAAAAATTATATATATTTTAAATAATTTCAACTGGTTTTAGGGGATCACTGTTATGCCCAGTGACTGGTTGCAGTGGTAACATGTTCCAGTGATGGGATGACATTGCTGCAGCAGGAAGTAGAGCCAAGCAGGGCACTGGGCAGCATTGAAACAGGAGTAGCGAAGGATCTGAGAGTAATCCTTATTTTAAGCCTTAAAGGGAGCCTGTCAGTAGGATCGAACCTTCTAAGCCGTCTATACGGGCATGTAGGTAATAAAAAATGGAATACAATGATAGTTTGATATTTGCGATCCGATATTTGATTTCAGAGTAATCCATATTTTTCTTAAATGTAAATTAGCTGATAAGATCTATGGGCCGGACATAGATCTCTCTGAGAATTGGCCTCCAGAAGTTATTTTAAATGAAAGGGAGCGTTACCAGTGTGAGACATGTAATGACTGACAGTCTGCTCTCCTGATCTAACATGACATAAACCCTATATTCTGGGAAGAAATGCACTGGATCACTATTCTATCACCTGTAGTAATGTGATGAGTAATGTAAATGGCATAGTAATGGGCACATCACTGTATCAAGGTTACCAGCCGCAGTGCTAATGGTGGAGCATCCAGAGACAGACCTGGGCATAAAAGAATCAGCATACCCCATAAATACCAGATTTAGGGAGTGTGCATCAGTATGTGGAGCGTGATAGGTTCGTACTTGCCCAGCCAAGCACAGTAAGCATGCAAATGTGTTTCCTTAAGACCCATATTTTATTTTATAGGCAGGATTTTAACAGAAGGGTGCAGCCAGCAGTGTGCTTTTACTTGTCTATATATCTGTGCACTTTTAGTTACATATGTATCATAAATCGCACATCTGATGACCACATGAGAGGCGTTGCAGAAGTGAACAAAGGAATTCCAACAACTGTTATACAAAAGTCTGACAGCATCTCTATAGTGCCGCCAAAAAATGGGACAGTGAGCACCATGTAACGCTTATAGCGGGAGATGAGGCTGTAGGGCGGTGCAGGGAGAGCGACTGTTCCCACCGTCTGGTACCTAAGAAGCCCTAAAGGCCCCTTTGTCACGCTAGTGGGAAGGGAGCCTTTCATCGATTTCGCATTGGGATTCCAGATACTCAAGTTACCCCTTTGCATTAGACTGTTACATCCAGGGTACATTGGGGGTGTCACAAGCTTTCTAGACCCTGTACTACAGGTAGATCTGCTTTTCCTTGCTACCTTTCAGACAGTTTGTATGTCAGCATCCTTTGTAGTTCAGGCCTTCTCTTGATGAAACAGAAAGATCTGGATGAGCATTGCATAGGTCAGGCCTAGCGGGTAGTGGGAAATCAAGCTCATGTAAGGTAAGTGCATTCTCTGCGCCGGTAATAAATTATTGACAGCGGTCTTGGCCATAGAAGTATCCTGGAAATCCAGCCTGCCCAAACCTAACATTTTAACAAGCAGATCCCAGGGATGTCTGGTTCATCCACACAGCGTCCATCATTAAGAAATGACTTCCTCATCGCAAGACCATGTAAACAGTTTATCTACAAAATACAGATGGCCAACATTGCAGCCGACACAGGCCAGAATCCACATCTACCTTATCCCGTGAGCATTACCACAAAAGAACAGAAAGCAATGCTTGCATATGGATGGCAGGCAGGAGACAGCGCCAGGCATTACACTAGAGGGAGGCAGAGAGACGGGAACTGTCAGGAATAACACTAACAACGCCATAAAGGAAGGCTAGGGAACGTAGGAAAACTGTTGGCGGGGCAACATGTGTGCTTAGCACAATGCACAAAGTCCTGATAGACAAGACAGACAACAAGGTACTTGGGCCAAGGACTTGGTGACATCTGCCTTGTCAAGCTGCAGAATGGGGATAGGTTCCAAGTTGTGATCTAAAGGGCAGCGTCTATTATTCCTTCCACGTGTAGGATGGTGACTCACCTTGCTATAAGTATTAAAGAAGAAGACCTTGAAGGAAAGAACAGCGCAGAGTATTAGGTTTCATGCTCTAAGGGAACTTGTGTCTTCTCCTGATAAGCACAATATGGAGGGTCACACCAGGCTATGTCTACATGCAAATACACTGAGATACATGTTACACAACACGCCAAACTCAGTGGCCTAATGTTCCACTGTCTAGGAAAAAACAGCCCTGTGTACAATACTCTCCTACTTGTATGATGGGTCGGAGAATGAACAGCCGGGGAAAGTCATATGATATGATCCCCAGACATGTCTAACACTAGGAGCTTCTTCTGGATCCATACAGCAATACATAGGAAGACACTAGGCCCATAGGTTCAGTCCTCTGGTACAGCAATATACGGCACTGCTCACCCGCACAACAACCATTTTCTCCCATGTAATGGCGACACAGATTTCTGACCAATATCAGCCTACACTCTACTTAGGTCTGACATCACGATTACCACTGCGGCGGGTTATAGTCATCTGAGAGGGATGGCAGAGTGATAGGGGATAGCAGTTTTTTTTTTATTTCAGTATGATGAGAAAACATGGAAATTCATTTGTAGTTAAGAAATTGAATTGACCTCGATAAAATATCTGCATGTAATCAACCCAGGGTAATAGGGCTGACAGGCGGGTGGGTACTTGTTCATGCCCTCTGATTGGGGCGATCATATGATGACAGTGACTGTGCTATGTAAAATATGTATTATTAGGACGCCTGTCCTAGTGATAGACGGTATCACCACCCTTTACTCATAGCTTTGGAGCAATGATTCCCACCCTGTGCCTCTACAGCTTTTATGCAATGACTACGGCCATTACCTAATAGCCAGTGACAGCCATGGCATGCTGGGAGTTGTAGGTTTGCTGGTTTCGGATCAGTGATTTATACTACGAATGGAAATCACCTAAAAAGCATTAAAGTGTCTGTCCACTACCTAGACAATCTCTATTTTAAATAAAGTAGTTACCACTATAAAGTAATAAAAGTAAACACAAACTCACCTCCCACACCAGTGCCACTCCAGCAATGTTGGCACCGAGGCCTGTGCGGCACAATAATGCCACAAGAGCACTGCAGCCATGCCGCTATTGTACTGCTGCACTCTTACTTCCTTCAGATTTCGCACTAGTGGCAGTAGCAGCTACTGATTGGCTGCAGTGATCACGAGGCATAAAAATGTCATGTGAACCCCAGCAGACCTGGCGCCAACATCACTGGTACGACTGCAGTGCAGGAGGTCAGTATGTGTTTTGTTTTTTTTTATTATACAAGGGAGACTCGGTCATCCAAAAAGGAATTGTACAGATAGTGGACAACCGCTTCAAGGTGGTTGTCCCATAATTAAGATTTATCAGACCTATCCAGGTTGGTTATAAATGTATGATCTCCGCGGGTTCGGCCTCTAGAATTCCCACTGATTATGAGAACATATATGAATGGAGCGCCCCAACAAGATTTCTCCTGTGCATCCCCTCTACTCTCTACCCCAACACATCAGACTCTCACTTACCATGGAAACCTTCAAAAAGAACCTGAAGACTCATCTCTTCCGACAAGCCTACAACCTGCAGTAACCACCGCTCCACCATACTGCTCCTCGACCAGCCTTACCCTCACCTACTGTATCCTCACCCATCCCTTGTAGATTGTGAGCCCTCGCAGGCTGGGTCCTCTCTCCTCCTGTACCAGTAGGTGACTTGTATTGTTTAAGATTATTGTACTTGTTTTTTATTATGTATACCCCTTTTCACATGTAAAGTGCCATGGAATAAATGGCACTATCATAATAAATAATAATAATAATCTTGGGATCGGTGGAAATCTCAGTAGCTGGATCACCAGCTATTCTGTGGATACTGTAAGTGATATACTGTATGTTGTTTATTGGACAACTCCTGAAAAGTTTTCATGGAACTGAAACTTTCCCATGATGAAGGAAACCCCGGCTACAACTTTGCCCTGGGGTAATATAAGGCACTACAAAAACTTCCAGGCCTTGAAGAGGCGGCAGAAAACTTCTCCCAGTAAGGGATAGCTCATCCATTTGTTGCAGCTGTGGGTGGTGACATTTGTCCCTCATACTACACATGACACAGACAGACGAGTTCCTGCATTTCCCTGGCAATCTCCCACACATTACATAAGTCTACAAAGTGGAGAGTGCACTTCAGGAACACCCAGGAGGTTTTTGTTTTTTTTTCTCTGTAACGAAAATCCTGTGAGCAAAATGGCATACGGCAGGTAGTGGTCGGCGGACTCTGATCACCCAGTATGTGAGCAGTTAAAGTTCACCCTCTGGTGCAGAGTCCAGAGATAACTTTTAACCCTTTTTTGAGAACATAAAGAACTTTTTAGCAAGTTCTTTTTGGTCTATTCCTCCACAGACCTGATAAGTGGCCTAGAAGAGGTTGAACCTGATGGACTTTCTCCCTGTTTGACATTTTAGGTGGTTGGTGATAAGTAAAGCATATATAGCCTCATGGCTGTAAGTACAAAACATAGGCTGCTTAACCACTTCCTCACCAAAGGCGTGAGGCCCTTATAAAAAAAACCTGACCTTCCTGGCGTGCTTATCCTTACACAGGAGCCAATCCGAATAAGCAGAGCTGCAGTGTAAAGGCTGAGCCTTTGATCAGTCATGTCAATTTCAGGCTGCGCTAAACTCTTAGAGAAGGCTTAAAAAACAGCTAATATTATTAAAAGAAAAAGGCAAACACTAGCCACAAATGCTGATTCTTAAGTCCATAACTTTAGAAAACCCATTTTTATATACCCATTCAGGGAATTCTGAGTTAGTAGAAGAGAATGTCATGTTCAGGGTCCTAATATCTTGGCCAGAATGGAGAGCGGTTATAGAGTGTCTCTCGCTCTGGAGGACCTGTAATGACACAGACAACACATTGGGCAAAGTGTAATGTTTCATTTCCCCAGTGGTGGCGCTGCAGGGAAATTGAATACTTATGTTTTTCCCACAGATTACAGAAGATTGCCGGGATCAGGTTATTGTGAATGAACTCTTTTTACAAGTAGAGATAGTCCGACGCAGAGAATCCCTTTAACTCCCTACAGAATTAAATAAACTGGGTCTTCAATAAAAATGGAATAAATTCTGGCAGCAGCTTCTTTTTCTGATATAATACTATTAGTTCTCATCCTATTTCTCTTCAATTCTGAATATTTACTGGAAAGAGCTGAACTAAAGCTCATCGGTCTCTACTAAGCTAGCATGGAGGGTGCATTATAGAGTACCGACTGGCTATTAAAAGGATTATCTAAAAGTTTTTTTCCTAATTATTATATTTTGGGTTTCTGTAGGAAGGAATCCCTGTGTTGTGGTATTAATTGTCCTCACCTTTCCTCCAAAGGAAAAATAATGAGCATTTCACTGAATGATCAGAGGGAATATGGTGATGCCAATAGTCCTGTAACCTGTATTTCGCAATTTTGTGTCTGTGGTCAACACAAATAAGAGGACTAGAGCACAAGGCTAAATGGCGTAAATCCGAAGTGTTGGTGCTGAGAGGGGGGTAAGAATGACATGAGCAGTAACTGCAGCGGCACAGAGTGCTGGGAGGAGAAGGACCTCGGCATCTCTGCTATACAGACATTACAGAGCATAAGTAGTCATAATTGCAGCAGTTCCTTCCTGTGGTTAAATGCACAGTCATCGAGACAGACAATCTTCACGTTGTAAACTCTCTAATGAAGTTTTATGTGTAATGACTGGCCTACATACTGTCCCCATATGACCTTCCATTGAAAAAAAGGCTGTAGCTTGAAACCCCAGCTATTGGACACAACCGTTAAAGATGTAAGGCTATGTTCACATCTTGTTTTTGGATTCATTGGAGACTTACGTTGGGAATGTTCTCTTATGTATACCTTTGATGTGTCCATACGCCCCCATTCACCCAGCATATGCCAGAAGAGAGTCCTGTTGACATACGCTGGGCCAGTAGGCGTCTGCATACTGTCATTTTACCACTATATAGGATAACGTAGTCTACTATACTTTACTATGCAAAGGAACACAGAAAAACTGGAATCAATGGCTGACTTATCCTACGTAATGCATATATAATAATATGTGTTGGAACCGATGAAACAAGTCACTACTAAAAAAGGGCTTATTACACAGATCATTAAAGGGATTTTTCAGATTAAAGCACCACTCCAGTGTTTGGTTTTTATTTCAGCTCTGGAGTGGTGCTACTAATCTAAATTCCCTGAGCCTAGTATTATACTTACCAGCCACCTTCTTCAGCCATTCCCGCTACTCCAGTCCCACACCGCCATTTTGCGACCACAACTTCTGACTGACCGGAAGTCAGAGGTAATAGTCACAACCTCTAAGTCTATGAGAACCTCATTCAGGCCTAGTTCTGGCTCTCATAGTTAGCAGCTACCTCACTGTAAATTCTTAGGCCCAGAAGAAAAAAAGAAAATAGTACTGGATAACCCCTCTAAGTTCTTTAATAAGTGAAATTGCAATTTTGCAATATACTTGTTATTCAAAGTACTCTCCGATCTCAAGAATGGAGGGATTTTTTATTCCATTGTTTTCTGCTCAGTGCCTTAGTTACCAGATCTGTGTAGTCCATCAACGGTAGCCAATAGGATGAGAGCAGTGCTTACAAGCCCTTTGTTATAGAGCTTGTAAGCACTGATCTGAAGCTATCCCGATCAATGGATCTAGCCAGTTTCAGTGCCCCTTTGCTTCTCCGATGCAGCAGTGCAGAGGTATATAGCTACTTCAGCTTGCAGCATGGGAGCGTGCATATTTCAGTCTGGTTTGGCAACAATACTGTTGGTCCGAATTGTGAATTAATCAGGAATGCACCCACCAGCAAACAGGAAGTCGGGAGGCTGGAGAGCCATACTGTCCTGGAAATAAATGTTGTGATAATCCCAACAAAAATTATATTTTAGGCTGCATAAAGGATTCAGAAAATGATGGCTGCCATGTTTGCATGGGCAAATGATTGGGAATGGTCATTCAACCGATTATCATCCCATGTTAAAGGGTCTTAACAGAGATCAAAACGTGGCCACACAGAAAAGCAGTGGGTGGGCAGTCAATCATAATCTCACATTTCTCCTATGTCATACTTACATGGATCCAGTAAGCAGAGCTCTATGCTCCTATATGAAGGATTGTTCAGCTATATAAACTCTCCTTAATTTGGGGAGGTGTCATAGAGGGATCACGGAAGTCGAAGGTAAATTAGCTGTGCAGATCTAAGGAGATGTGAAGTGGCCACAGAGAGGAAGGTTTGCCCCAATTTGAGAGAAAGCTTTATGTCCAATTATCTAAGTATGCACTAAAGGATATCTACAGCTAACTACCAATGTCGCGCCACTACAAACATGGTTTATGGCCAAAACTCATACAATGGTAAATATAAGCATATTGACTAGTGTTGATCGAGCACTGAAATGCTCGAGTGCTCGGTACTCGAATTGAGCACGTTGGGCGCTCAGACGTGGCATAATGGAAGTGAATGGCAAACTCGAGCACTCGAATGGGGATCTGAGCACTCCAGCACCCTCCACGCGATACTCGGCACTGCTTGCTACTCGATCGAGCACCCCCATGCTCAATCGAGTATCGAGCAGTGCCGAGCACACTTGCCCATCACTACTAATTATCATCAGTAGTGTTATGTCTGTGATGGACCTGCATTTACTTTTACCCTACAAATAGAGATAAATTATTTAGGCATCCTTTGACCATCATCATCATGTATCTTAGCAATCCACACCTTTTCTCCTTATACTTTGATACTAAGTGTGTTGGGGGTCTCTCTCCGAGGTCCCTGCTGACTGCTTTATTTCTAGAACTCGCTTGTAATAACTTGTGACCTCCGCAGGACGTTAACTGTATTACTGAGCGAAAGCTGCAGGAGGTAATGGCCTAAAAGCAGGGGAGGAAGCAGAATAATAGAGCTGAATGTACGCTACAACCAGCGTGAGGATTCATCTGTTTCTGTAACTTTAGACCATCTGCCCAGTAGAGGTCCCCACAAGCAGCACACATCATCAAGAGCCTGGGACCCCACTAATGCATGGAAAATTAATTAAAGGAGATGTGTATAACTTCATTCTTCTTCCCTGTGCTACGGTAAACCCTGCAACCGCTGAAAATGAAATAGCAGCTTAACATCTGCTGCATTTGGCTCAAATACACGAACACCCACCAAAGTAAACTAGCCAACAAAAGCACGCAGCATGGTATTATGGTCAGCCCCAAAGTAGGGCAGCCAACCTTCAAGCTTGTTTACATGGAACTTTTCATTTGGAGAATGCACAAAAATATGCAAATATTAAAAAGGGGAGATAAACGATTTCATTCACTGAAAGATATAAATATCAATTTAACGGAGGTCTGTGCGGAATATCATGCTGGGAGCTCAGTTTCCCTATCAATGAGCCGACATTTGCACGTTAGGGAATGACAATTCTGTAGAATATCTCTGTGATCGGAATCAGTGATGAGGGTGACACTGATGGGAACATGTCCCACTGCTTCCCTGCAGCTTCCCAGAGACATACGGCAAGTAAGGTGGCCTTGCAGGGGAATTTAAAGGGGTTGTCTACTTCTACTTTGATTTAAATCTTAGAATAGGATACAAAAGAGTTAAAAAGAAAAAGAAGGAATAACTCATCCCCTGCCATTCCCATTCTGGCTCTCCCTGGTCCCCAACATTATTTGTACCACTAGGGAGCCTGCGGACGTGTAGTTCTTTCAGTAAGTGCATAGAAGAGGCTTAGGAAGACAAGTACTTGTGGGTGTAATTCATTTAAATATAATAATAAATTAATATTTCAGAGTCTGATGTCTGTAAGGAATTTTTCCACAGACAGTAAGTCACGTCCAGTCCACGTCCCAGACTTCGCTACCATATAATTCCTGTTCCTGGCATGATAAATCTGTTTCATTGACTAAGCATTTGGGAAGCAAAACAGCGGTACCAGTAATTACAGCCAAGCCATTTACCTCTTTTCATCTGGCTCTGACAAGCAGTCCAGCCCGCTAAGATTCTGGTCCATTCAACGTAATTCCATCCAGAACCAATCAGAAGAGACCAAGGCGGGCTCCGCCCCCAGTTGCCCGAAGTTCATGGGACACCGCCGTGTTCACATGGAGGCAGGTCCTACACCTTTCCCGGACCGACCATTCCCATCTCAGAGAGAGGGAATCATACAGATGGGGCCTGGTGTCCAGAAGGGGCCCCTGAAAAACAAGAATGAAGAGGACAAAATTGGGTTAAAGAAGGAAATATTGTTTGTCTGCATGGAAAATACGCTCAGTCATCACTTACAACATGGCGGTTACAAAAGGGGGTGAAATACCAATGCAAATAAGGGTGACACATGTCAAACTCAATGGACTCAAGGATATCCTGAAAAATTTGGGCGGTCCTGCAGCAGTATGTGGGAGTTAGTGGGCACGTATAAATAACATGGTCAATTTGCTCTCAATTGATACAATGGAAGGAACATGCTTCCTTGAAAATATGTTAAAAGCCGTCCTCTAACCGCTAATTCCAGCCTCTTACAGTTTTCCTACAGACTGAACATTCTTCACTACCGTCCTTTGTTCACATGCGACTTTAATGGTGGCTCTTTCCAGTACGACATAAATCTCCCTGTAATGTCTACTAGATGGTTCTGTGACTGCCCCCTGTATTATTTTCTTCAGACCATATCCCACTGCCTCCCCCCTCGTCCAAGATGTGAGCACTTGGGGGGCAACGTCTGGACTAACCGCAGCGCCTGCTTCAACATAGAGCTTCTGCTGTAGCCAGAGAAATATGCGATGCATTCCCCTTAGCAATTAGGGAAAGGTCACATAATGTACAAGACCACATCATCTCTTAAAGGGGTTCTCTGCACTCAGGTAACACTGTTTAAAAAGCCTTATTTGATTATTTTAGAGTAACAGAGGAGAATCTCTCATTCAGGAATATGTGACACGTCCATTCCTTCTTCAACATTTAATGCAAGGTTTCCCCAACGATAGTAACCGGAAAGACAGTCATTGTGTGACCCAGAGAGAGCAGTGGCAGCCCAAACTGCCCAACTATCTAAATGGCAGGTTCATTTACCAAAAGCTGACCACAGACAAGATTAGCTCCAGATCTGATCGGTTCACTACAGTCTTTCACTGAAGGGATGACATTTTTTAAAGGGATCCTGACAGCTGCTTCATGCTGCCTAAAACAAAGGCAGCAAGGATCAGAGCCTGGCAGCACAATTGGAGCCAGGTATATTTTTCTCTGAAACGCTCCAGCATTTAAAAAAAAAATATTCCTGGCCGCAATCATGCAGCCAGGCTCTGATTCATGCTGGCAGTGGTTTGGGCAGCATGAACCAGCTGTCAGGATCCCTTTAAAGAAACAATAACTTTAATTATTGGACTTTATGCATAAACTGTTTCAGCTTTTGTCTGCAACTATGGGATATCCATCTGTCTTTTCATTTATTATATATGATAAAATGCTTTGATTGTACCTTTTGTCTGTAACAAAGGTTATTTATAATTAAAAGGGTTGGGACAAAAGTCTGCCGTCGCTTTATGTGACTCCAGAGTGCCGGTGTAAGCGCTGTGACGATTCCCAGTGTTCCTGTGCTAGCTGGTGGTCACGTGACTGCATGTATGCCTTGTCTCATGCCGACTAGACTTATCCGGCTTCCCTCAATTCACTCTACAGAAGTGAACAAGTCTAGTTGGAATGTGACAGCAAGCATGCAAATTGCATACATGCGAGCAAGTGACCGCCGAGTAGTGCGGTGAATACTGAAGAATTATATCACAATTTGGGAGTCTGCAATAATGTAAAGTGACTGCAGACTTATGTCCGAAACATGGACAATCCCTTTAAATCTAATATTCACTATGCCTATATTAAGAGATGTTGGTGGTTCAGGTTTACAGACATTTAATATATATAGCCATACACATATGCAGCCATTCACACAAGTTACTGCGGCATATACGCATACATCCACCACCATTATTAGACGTATCCAGACCTATAATGGTGAACTGAGAGAAAGCAGGACTTCATGATACAGTAGAGTGTAGAAATGCTGCTTGTTCAATTCCCTCTTCCCTCCTTTCAATCACTCGGAAAGAAGTCTGGTCCCATGCCCATGTCACACAGCTGCCAGGGCCTACTCCTGTTACCTGGCAACCAGGCAGCCTGGACGCCACCAGAGGGATCTGTCTCTGTGAACCTTTTCTGTACCTCTGGCGCTCTGCCCTTTATGCCCTGTGAAACCACATACATAATGAACTTAACTCAAATGTTGCCAGTGAGAAAGAGGAAGCCTGGCATGACAAAATCACTAGCGACATTTGCATTGATTTGGACAGACGAGATAAATGCTGATTAAATTGGTGTCGTATTCTGCCTAGCCATCATTAGATCACGTAGACCCCCCAGACAATGGCCGCAGCATGCCACAAATACCTCCGCACAATGCTGCTCATATTCAAGCCATGGGAGATTCTCTCTTGCCTAGTATTGAAGTCAATATCTGTGTATTTCCCTGTGTTGTTCGCTATTTCTTACTAAACTCTTCAGAGACTTGGCAAATACTCTCAGAAGAAACCCATGTGAAATTAAAAAGACGGGCAGGAGGAGGTACAGACAGTGCAGGAGCCAAGCGGCTTCCCTCTGCCAGACCCACTGGGCTACTGAACAATCTGGCCTCTTTGTAAAGACATTTGAAGGGGGGGGGGTAGGAATCCCACATGTGGGATAGAGGATTTGGAGAATTAAAGAGGAGAGGAACGAAAGGCGCAGAACCCCACATAGAGACTCCAGTCTGCAACAGCTTGGAGCCAACACTTTGTATGGATCAGTGTGAGGAGGGAAAGCAAATGATTGCACGAGCCGCCCTATAAAATGCCATCTACTCCATGCTCATCATAATAAATGGAAGTCGCCATTTACATAGATAGTAGAACAAACAGTTAATCATATTATGTATCTCTGAATCTCAACATAGTTGTTTATGTGGTAAAGAACACATCACAAGACATTTTCTAAAACCCCTTTAACATGTGATCCCTGAGGGCTGATGGTTGTGCCTGCAGTGACTGAAAGCTGGTTAGCCCCCTCTATTTACACATAACCTATAGATAAGCATGACTTAGCTGCCCTCGTCCTTCACAACAAATTAAAGCTACTTTGGATCCAGTCTAACACGTCCATAAACTGTTCTGATTCATGTGGAATATGACATGCTAACCATTCTTTTTAAATGAGAGGTTCCTCTTTATTAATTTTCTGCCAGTACTATAGGTGTTGTAGCTTCCTTCCCCCCATCCCCCTTCAAGCATTCACCATGATAATCCAATTACCAGCCCTGAATGGAAAGCTTGCCTCAATTTAATGCCTATATGTAGTATAAGGCCACTATCAGTATTTGGTCAGTATTTTTTCTCAGGAGTGGAAGCCCAAACCAGGAGTGGGTGATAAATGCAGAATTGGTGACTTGTTTCTATTTTACCTTTTCTCTGATTGTTCCTCACCTGGTTTTGGCTCCCACTCCTGAGAAAAAATACTGAACGAATACTGACTAAATACTGATAGTGGGGCCGTGGCCTTACAGACAGAGAGACAAAGACCTGCCCTCACTTCCTATATTCCATATCGGCATGTCTGCTGATAAAGATGGATGACACCTACCAACAGGCAGAGGACAGCAGCTTAGACAGAAGACACATCAAGTGTTGGCACTTTGGACTAATTTGAGGAGGGGGAGGATAAAACACCATTATTTTTTTAATAAAGTGATTTGCAAATTGTCTATTTAGCACATCTATTTTATTTTTCTAAAAGTACAGTGACCATTGTATGCCTAAATGGATATAAATATTAGGGAATAAGAGTCGACTTTTGTCCTTTTTCTCTATGGAAATCTAGTGAGTTAAACTCTGTACCTCTTCTCCAAGCGGCAAACATTCTCCAAGATTGAGGAGTCCAGGGGCTCAAGAACCCTTGAGTCTATTTTGGTTCTCTACAAGACTGCTTTCAGATCAACATCTATTTGCTTTCTGTTGATTTTCTTATATCAATCACTCTACTTAATACTTTTTTTCCTAGTCTAGTGAGATTTGTTAAAATTCTTTAAAACTAAAAAGGAGAACACAAAAAGAATAATCGCTCCCTCCATGTGTTCCCTGTATCTAGACAAGCCTGCCAGTGAGAATAAGGATCAGGCAATGGTAAATGGCAGCAGACTCATTTGTACCCCCCGTTTGTTTTTTTTTTTGCTATTTTTACCCTCATTGAATTAGCTTTCAAAAGTATCAACAACATCTTTCTAGGTGAACATGAATTAATTTGGTTTTTTTTGCTGCCAAATTCACTGTCATTTGTTGCTGAGGATGCCCGGCTGGCACACATACAAGTTCTTAATGAAGGACAATTAGTCGTTTAATGAAAAGGTCTCTTCAAAGGCAGCCCATAAACCCTTAGTCTGAGAAAATAATCCCCCATGTGTGGTAGCTGTAGAACTAAAAGCCATGACACTAGGCATCCCTGGCGTAAAGTGTGGCTTGTTGGCCAGTCCCTTTATGCAGGATGAAGCCAATGCTATGATTCAATTATTGTGTTAAGTATAAAGAATAAAGAAAAAACTACACCCTGAAATTAAAAGGGACTTAGAATGAAGACATCTACAGAAGCCAGTAAAGAAGTAAACTAGTGTGTGCTAGGGACTTCCAAAGTCTAGCGGGGAGGAGTTGTACTTAAAGGGAACCTATCAAGTTGGATAACGTTATTAATTTGCAGATTTTTGGTTAATAGCGTTAGGAAGGTGCCCGTCAGCTGTACTTAAAGTGTAGCAACTGGGAAAAAAATAATTTTCTTCCTCCTGTGAGCCGCCGGCTGTCAGTCATACAGATGTGCCACCGCGGCTACAGTCAACGATCACAGCACTGTGAGCTGCGGCTGTATGCACGCCCCAACACTTTGACTGACTGTGCATCAGTGCACAGCCAGCTGTCAGTCAAAGTGTCGGGACATGCTTACAGACGCAGATCACAGTGCCTGTATAACTGAAAGCTGGTGGGTGTCGGGAGGAGTAAAGTTAATTTTTTCCCGGGTGCCGTATATTTAGTACAGCAGCCGGACACCCTTCCAATGCTATTAACCTGCAAATTAACAATATATCTTCAGGTTAATAACATTATTGAACATGACAGGTAACCTTTAATGCCTAAAAAATTACAATGGGAAGGAGCATGTTCATTTGCTGCTTTCAGACAATCCGCAATGATCAGAACACTCCAAGTAACAGTAAACTAATTGGTTCATATGGTAGTAGATTACTAAACTCCTCACAAAAATCTATTTAAAAAGAACCTGTCACAAGTTTCACGCTAATCACTGAGTAAATTTGTGCTGTAATTTATGCCAGTTTCTGGTGTAAATTAAATTAAATCTGTCTGAAAAAAGGAGGTTCACTGCTTTCACTAAGTCACACCCCATTTTGAACAGTGTGACGGAAGATGTGAAAAACTGGAGTGTACTAAAATTTGTGACTTCTTTCTTTTGGCCTAAGGTCGATAATAAAATCCTCCTATTTTTTTATAGAAAAAGAAATGAGTACAGAAAGATGAGATCAGGGTCGTAGAGGGTGCATCAGCCATCTCAGTTTAAAGGGGAACCATAGATGGCCTGCACCATTTAAAAAAGAAAGCAGAAAGAAATTACGGTATCTCTCCATCAGTAATAAAAGTCTCAGTTTTATTACTTTGACTTATCTTTATGATAGTTTGCTCTATCCACCCCATGTACTAAGGTCTTGTTACATTTCTTAAATGTTGTGCTCTTGTCTCAGTCAACCTCCTGTACTAAGGTCTTGCTACTAGTGATGAGCGAGCGTGTTCTGTTAACCTTTTCGACGAGCATGCTCGGGTGCTTGCCGAGTATCTTCAGCATGCTGGGGTGTTATGTTTTTGTCACTCCATACTCATGATTTGTGACTATTTGACAGCTTTAATACATATGAGGAATGCCTAAGAAATAAGCATTCGTCACATGTATTAAAGCTGTCAAACAGTCGCAAATCATGAGCATAGAGTGAGGAAAACATAACACCTGAGCACGCTGAAGATACTCGGAAAACACCCGAGCATGCTCGTAAATCTCGAGTAACGAGCATGCTCGCTCATCACTACTTGCTACATTTCTTAAATGTTGTGCTCTTGTTTCAGTCACTCATTTGTAAACTGGCCTGATGAAGGTGCCACTGTGCTCCGAAAGCTTGCAGATACAGCTTTTCAGTTTATACAATAAAGGTATCATTCCTAGAATACCTTTTGTCTTTTTTGGACATGAAAGTATTTATAAAGGCTGAGGTGGAGAAGACAGATTATGGAAGTTATGCTTTCACCTGACTTAGAAAGTATGAGCTATCAGTGTACAAGGAGGCAGAGATAAGGCAGACTGTCTCTCACAAAGCAGAAAGGTCAAGGCGAGAATCTTTAGAAAGAGAAAGACAAATAGAGGAGATGAACATGAACAATAGCTTGAGAAGAACATCTACACCATGAAGGACAGACAAGAACATAGCAATTGTGCTTCCATCTACAAGGACAGGAAAACTGTGAATCATAGAATACATTCTCCGTATGTTCTCCCACATTTAGTTGCTGGGGCATAAAGACAAGATATTGTAGGGTAATACTTGACGCCAGTATCACATGATCAAGAGTGCAAAAAACACTTCCAAACTCCTTCAACTTTCATTAAAGGATTTCTCACTGAAAAAAAACTTTTAATGCAGGCCTGAAGTAGCAGATAAACAAGTAACTAATGCGCTTGTAGAAGTGCACAAAGATCCACACATGTCCCTGTTTTTACAAACACCCCACTTTTGTCTTGTGCTAAATACAAGAGCGTTTCCTGTGTTGGCACGTCATCAGGGAAGTGTATGAAGGGTGCTGGCTAACTGCTTATAGAAGGGGGCCTTCTATCTCTATGCATTGGCAATGAGAAGGAAGGGGGCAGGCTTTGCTACTGAAATAATCAGTCAGCCAGCATTGATGACAAGTCAACTCAGGAAACTTTCTTTTCAGTCGACTCGAGCACAAGTCTGAAGTGATGGTGCCAGGACCTGGTAGCACCGGATCAGCAGCAACTACTAGTGGAGCACAAATAATTATGCACTTCACTGGGACTTGCTGTGAAGCTTAAGGAAATTGCAGGCAGTACCGCTTGCCACACTAGCGCCCCATACACATCACATGGAAACACAGTCTGAAGTAGAAGATACTTAAAAAACCTACTTACTATTCAATGTCAAGACTAGGCAGGGGAGGCATGGTTCGGATTTTCTACAGCACTCCCTAGGCCTCTACAGCACCCATTTTGGTAAAAGAGTTAAAGGGACACCCATCTGCAGATGGAGGCAGTTGATTGCAGCAGAGGACATTAGTTATGGTGACTACACATTAGAAATGTATAGTCACATTGAATGTTGGGGTGGAGGATCGCTTAAAGGGGCATATTAAATTTGGGACAGTAACAAGACTTACAGAATCTGCATATCTCATGTAGTTTAAAGAGTTTGAGCACAAAGTTTCTTTAATACCAATGAAGCGGAGGAACAGGTATTTTCAGGTAGGGTGCAGCTAAACAAATAAGAGGGCCCGAGCTCTGAATGTGTCCCTCAATACTCCCCCGCAGAGCTCTTCTGGCTGTATCTATGGTTACTGCCGTGTTTTGCCATGTAAGTGTGAGTCAGAACACAGGTGATAAGTAGCAGAAAAGAGGAATGAGCACAGAAAAGTTACACTGTATCAAGAAACTGTGATGTGTGTCGAGACGTTCGAAAGAAGGGATCAAAATCATAAGTGTGAGTAATGCTTGAGAGATGTGGAGAAACAAGATAGCACAGGGTAAACCGGAGACAAATGGATGACAAACTATGCTAAGCAAAGACCTAGCTATATGCAGGTTGACAAATAAGCTGCAAATGTAGAAAAAAAAAAACATTCTATACAAAGATATATGAAGAAGATGCAACATTGTGGACAACATGACATCAGTCATTTTTAGATGGTAAAACCTAACGTATACCTTTCTAAATCTAGGTTAGGTAACTCAGTTGCAGATTTTTCAATTTTTATGTGCTGCACTACATTTTCTGTTAAAAACATCATAATATAAACCTGATAGACCCCATTAAAAGTTAATGGGTCCGTCTGGCGTGGCACTGATGATATCTGATGTAATAAATTAGTCCATTGTATGAATTATGTTTTTCTCTAATACGGAACAAAATAACAAAATTCATTTGTGTAAGATCCATCCCAATGAGTGCACTGAATGAAAAAAAAAGCAACACTGTCGGGCGGGATGATAATTCCAACTTCAGACATCCACAATGCAGCCACATTTTAATATCGGCATGACGTCACTTGCGGAGGTGGCACTGGTCTCTGATTTTGCTGCTGGGTATTCTTCTTACAATACGCACTGACAGTGCACTCTATTGCCGGCTCGTTACTTCTGATCAGAGCTGACGAGTGAGCGCACTGTCACTGTGCATATTGTATACTGCACAGTGAAAAAAATGTACTGAGCACACTTTGGAATTGGCAATTGGAAAGGATGTTACTGATGACGCTTCATTTCAACAAGGGGGCGGAGGCTGTGGCAATGATCTGATGTCTCGTTTGACGAAGTTTCATCAAGGAGGAAGTAGTAAAAAAATATAAAGCAGTTAGAGTAGTGATGGAATGGTGAGGGACTTTTTAATTAAAGTATATGAGAAAGGAGATTAGATTATTACATTAAATATATATGCATTTGGGATTAAAATACATGTTTGTTTTGGACCACCCCTTTGATGTTGCATTCAGTTCACACTTTTAATGGCGTGCTTCAGACTTTTACATTTTATTTTTAGAATTTTGTGAGGATAAATGGTGCAGTCTCCACCACTATTCTTGCCATCAATATTACCAAAGCCCCAATGGATCTCAATGCATTCTATCAGGATTCGCTAAGCAAAACAAACTAAAGTAAAATAAAGTAAGTAAATTAAATAAATCACATTTATAAATCATTGACAAAGCAAAAAAAGACATAACTTATAACTTGTAAGGAATGCAACCAGCTAGTCTTCAGCTTAACATACGACTTAAAAAGCAACAAAACCCGTCTACATAAGGCTCGGCGAAGTGGATGCCCTACTCCTTGTAGTACTGCCCGCATCTGCTCCACATATGAAGACAGCTGCGGTACGAGAAACCACATTATGTAAAGATTATTATGCCAAAGTTATTTCTGAAATTATTCTATTCCCCTGTCCTATGTGATTTTGTAACCATGTAGGAAAAAGAAGCTAGCGTCGTCAACAAGGCGGCTAGAACAGCTGTCATTGGAGCAATTACTCGGGTAAGAGATATTCGTCATATTCTGAAATAGTATCTGACACTTTAACTGAAACCATGGCTGAATTCTTTAAAATAAATAAATAAATCGCAAATTAAAGTGGCAAATGATGAAATATTCAGTTTTTACCCTTCTGCATTCATAGTGTAATTAGATGCAAACAATGTGCAATACTATTAGAGAAAGGCTGGGTTTACAAAGAGTGATAAATGCCTCAATCAGATGAATATCCTAATAAGATTGTACCCTTTCTGGCAAAAGAAAGCACTGTTATTCCCCATAATGGGGATTCCCATCAAAATTTCTGTGTACATGCCACCATCGCAGACATCAATGTGATCAGATGAGAATGAAGCAGAGATAATTAGGGGTCTGATTATTCCGCCTATTTATAATGATTGTTCCTGCAATCCAACGTTCTCTGCTGTCAGTAAATATTAGGCACAGCAGTGTGAGAACATAATGGGGTAGATTAACAAAAAAAAAAATTTATAGAGGAGTTGATAATAACCAATCAGGTTCCAGATCTAATTTCCGTTTTTTTTTTTGTCTGGTATTATTGATGACCTTCTTACTTTTCGCATGCACTAACGTTACCTGACAGAGTATCCTACTCTGTTCTCCAGAGCTTTCCATTGATCATGGTCATGCACAAGGAGATCTTCCAGTCGTATTTGACCAAATGTAAATGTCACATAAGACTGAAAAAATTCAGCTACTCATTGATATCAGATGCTAAAAATGATTGCATCCAGTAAATCTTAATTTGTAAAGACAACAGTTTATGGTGGGGCATTTTGCAGTGGTACCCCCCCCCCCTCTACAGCAAATAAAGGGGTATTCTGGTCTACAAAAACTTTCCATTTGATGGATGGTAATCATTGGGTCATTGTGGATCTCATTTTTAGGACCTACACAAGAGGTCCAGAGGAGGCTAGATGAATGGAAAGGAGCAGCCAATCATGCGCGCATTATGCCATTCTATTCAAAATCAATGTCACTGGCTTCAATGTCACTCCCATAGACAATGAATGGAGCGGCAGGGAGCATGTGCCACCATCCACTTCATTAACTTCTCCCGGTCACCCATTCTAGAGTTTGGTGGTGTTCCAGGAAAGAGGACCCATTCCCATCTAATGGTTATCACGGGTGGATAGGTGATCAGTTTTTGTGTTCGGTTCATGTACAATCTGACAACTTTTTTTTGCCTCTATATGGATGTAAATGTGTGTGGAGGAACAGTAGGGCACTATATAAGTCAACAGATGACCTTTTGGAACTTCATGTAACTTAGAGTGGGCCATGTACATGAGGCTGTTGTATTTTGTCAAGTCCTATTGAATTAGCAAGTTAGACTTTCCAAGTTCAACGTCTTAAATGAGATTTTTTTTCCCCATTTTTCACAAATAAGGAAAAAAAAGCTTTAGTTTATCCTCACTGTGCAGTGAGGATTTTAGAAGAAGAGTAAGGGTTAAGGTCCAAGTGAGCTCCCTGTTCAGACAGAAGAGGCGAAGTGCATTACAGCCTATAACTCATTGCGCAGTCTGAACTGCAGGACATTAAGGGATCAATGAGAGTCCCACGAGGAAGGGAGGAAGAAAATCAGCAGATAATAGGGGAGGAGGCCCCTCTTACTGAACCCAGCAATGGAGCAGCAGCAGCAAAGAGGAGCAAAGGATGTGTACTATATTATTCTATGTAAGGCTGGTAGAACTGAAGTAGGTTTGGTCTGTTGCCATTGGACAGACCATTGTTTTGGCCTGTGGGTAAGATGGATGGAGAAGAACACAGCTTTTGACTGAAAAAAAGGGGATCACAGAAAGTCTATGCACAAACACCTCCAAAAATTAGGGACTGATGGAAATGTATAACCCTTACCACTGCCCTAGTGCAAACAGAGTTTCTGGTTTGGCTTCTTATCCTAAGTCATGTGGCAAGGCTCGTTAAAGGGTAAATATTGACTTCAAAGATGGATATAGCCAATAGGTGGCACTAGAGTTCAAGTCTGTGAAGAGACTATTTGCATATCTAAAATCCCCAGACATTAAGGAGCAACTAGCCATAATGCCATAACCTTTTTCTCTTTACCCCTCAAAAAAACCATGCCATGATGCTTGACAGCCAGACTGTAAGAAGCCAATAAGGAGCACTATATAAGACAAAATATAATGGCAGATCCATAAAATCATGTAGCCACTTAACTTACTAAACTGGTAAAGGGGGCTGAATGTTCTTATTCCTGGGCCATCATTAAGGACGAAGTCTAATCGAAGTCACAATAAAGATGGCGGTAGTGTAGACGGGGGTGCAGCAACAGAGGCATATTAACAGACAATATAAAGCAGCAGTAACTGGCTGCAGAACAAGAAGGGGTCAGCTGGATTTAGGACTGCAGCTGCTCTCCCTATCCTCTTTCCTGCACTAATTCCTCATTATCATGGAGAGCACAGGCTATGCCACGCTGGCGACCACTTTAGTACCATTTTCATCATTGAACATACATGAATAAGAACATGCAATTCATCAAATGCATTACTTATAAGGAAAAACACACTAATCCCATAGGCATGGCATTAATCACAAGATTACCTCTCCGTATATCTCACTATGGGACTGTGGGAGAGGATGTACCTGTGCTATCTACAGAAGTTTGAGGGTAGCGGGAAGGGAAGAATCATGGCCTCTCTATAGCTAGATCTGTAGCGCTGTAGATGAATCTGAATGATCATACATAGAAATAAATGTCATTTTAGCGTAGGATGAGAACTGGCTCTGCCGTACCATGCATGTATACTTGTAGAGTTAGTGTCAGACACTTCTGTATCCGCCCTGTAAATATGTACTGTCTGTCTGGGTTGTAAATAAATGCCGCAGGCTTTGATACCATTAGGTGTACAGCCATGCATTGGTATGAGGCTGGCAGTGCCCAGCCCCATGCTAATCATCTATAAGACTAACTGTGTCAACTGTGAACACAAGAATGGGTGTATTGGGGTGTGAGATGTTGGCTGGCAGGGTGCCTGTCGGAGCTTCGAGCACACACTGGTGTGGGGTATGGGAGACAACACTGAGCTATAAATACGCATATGTGTGTGAGGGGGAGGCTGGCACTACATCCGTCTGATCCATGAATACATGTAATGGTGGGTAAGTGAGGAAGGAGACATTACTGTTATAAATACAGGCTGGTGGGCACACCTCTGTCGGCTGAGAAAACATGCATACTGCCAAGTATTGGGAAAGGGACAGGAGACAGAAGGTATATGTGGTGGTCATGCCGTAGTCTGTGCCATGGATGCATGCAATGGTGCAATGTGGTGTAGTATATTAATGAGTATTCCTCTTTCTAATCTGTAGATAAATGTAATCGTAAGTCATATATTGGGGGTGGGTAGGGGTATGATCATATGTATTACTATGTGCTGTATATAGTGGGGGTCCTCTTGTTTTGCTATGGAAGTATACATGCAAGTAATGGCATGGGAATATAAATCTCTTTCTATATAATGAAAGTAAGGTAAGCCGGTGTCCAGGATAAAATCTTGAATTTATTGTGTCCATTTAAAAACATAACGATTGGTTCCACAAACAGGAGATATAGACTTAGCTTACGCGTTTCAGGCACAACTGGCCTGGGCTATTACTAAGGGCTAATTGTGCCTGAAACGCGTAAGCTCAATCTATATGTGGAACCAATTCAAAGTGATGCAATAAACTGAAGATTTTATCCTGGACGCTGGCTTACCTTCCTTTCCTTGTGTTTCATTGCCTAGCAAGCAGCCGTGTGACCAGCATCGGGGCATATCTCTACATATGGACAGTGGGGTGGTGAACATCTCTGCCTGTGCCGTATATTCTTGTCATATTGGAGCAGGATACCGCTGAATGCATAAAAGTAATGGCGCACTGTTGTATAGTGGCGCGGTGGGGGGTTAGCATACGTGTAATAGGGTGCTGGTGGACAGACGGCGTAGCTGGTGATGCCAATGTTATGCTCCGAATACAAGTAATGGTGTATCGGCGTGTGAGGGTGAGGCTGGCACTGGTTCCATACTGGAAATGTGACACTGTCTCTGGAAGCGTATTGAGGCGAGAGGCTGGCAGCTGCACAGTGTGTGTTTACACAGACATTACCACGGACGGGGGAACTACCGCTAATATAGCATGAGCTGGAAAAGATGGTTGAAGAGGGAAAATAGAGATAGGATGGCGGGGAGGAGAGGAGCTCTAGAGACAGCGCAGGAAATGTAGAGGAGGGAAGAGGCGGTAAAGGTCCAGATGAAGGAACAAGGGAATTATGGAGGATGCTCGAATTAACTTTATTAACCCAATAAGGAGAAAGATAAAATGAGGATGGGGAATGTAACCGAGAACGAAGGAGGAAATTAAAGAGACAGACGAGGAGGAATAAGACAGCTGGAGATCCACAGACACTGCAAGTGTCAATCTGGTTTATAGCAATGTCGGTCCATAATAGAACCCAGAAGGCGCAGGATAGGACGGAGGGAGGAAGCAATACAGGGTAAATTAAGAGATAACGGAGAAAGGTGGGGAAGGAGAAGAGTCACAGAAAGTATAAATGAGTAAAAGTGAGAGAGGAGTCTATGAGGGAGGGAATCTGGAGAGGGTAATGCCAAGCACAGGCGAGAAACATGGCAGAGGAGGATGGCGTGATAGGAGGGAGAAAAGACAAGTAGACTAGGGAAGAAATGAAAAGATGAGAAGTAGAAATGGATCAAAAAGAATGAAAAAAAAGGTGCTAGAAACTACCGAGAAGAGATGGAGATGCCACGAAGGGAAAAAAAAGGAAGTGGCGAGAGGACAAAGAAAAATGTGGAAAAAAAAGAGGGAGACGGGATTGGATTAGCGAACAAGAGTGATGGTACCAGAGATAATGGGAGAAAGAGAGACATCCATATTGATGGAGTGTGAAAGCGAGCCAGAAAGGATAAGATATATGGCAATGTGCCCCACACTCTCCTCCCTGCTCCCCACAGTCACAGAGCCGCAGGACGAACCCCTCCCCTGCTTTCTGCACTATTGATAAATACATTAGTATGTGCGGGATACGAAGCAGCTGCAGAGCTGGCAGAGCAGGGGTTAACCCTGGCACTGCCGCAGAACATGGGAACGACTGGCTAAGGCGGAGCGGGTTGTGCCAATATACTGCGGACCAAAACGGGTTAACAGCTTGAGCCTTACCTTCCAGCTCCGACTTCCACGTGGTTCATTATGGAGACTTCTTGGAATCAACAGCTGCTTTGTGTTTGCTGCATTAAAATGAGACAAGTCTGCAACTCACTGCTGTATGTACGATAAATGGATGGATGGATGATGATATATAGATAGATAGATGATATATAGATAGACAGATACAACTAGCTAGATAGATAGATGATATACAGATAGATAATAGATAGATAGATATGGGATAGATAGATAGATACAAGTACATAGATAGACAGATAGATAGATAGACAGATAGATATTAGATAAATACAACTAGATAGATAGATAGATAGATAGAAGATAGATAGATATTAGATAGATAGATAGAAGATAGATAGATACAAGTAGATAGATAGATAGAAGATAGATAGATACAAGTAGATAGATAGATAGATATTAGATAGATAGATACAAGTAGATAGATAGGTATTAGATAGATAGATACAACTAGATAGATAGAATATATATAGATAGATACAAGTAGATAGATAGATATTAGATAGAAGACAGATATTAGATAGAAGATAGATAGATAGATACAAATAGATAGATAGATACAAGTAGATAGATATTAGATAGATAAATAGATAGAAGTAGATAGATAGAATATATACAAGTAGATAGATATTAGATAGATAGAAGATAGATATTAGATAGTAGATAGATAGATACAAGTAGATAGATAGAGGGATAGAAGATATATAGATAGATAGAAGATATATATATATATATATATATATGGGATAGATGGATAGACAGATATTAGATAGATAGGTAGATAGACAGATAGATGTGGGATAGAAAGATAGAAGATATATAGAGAGAATATATATATATACACTACAGACCAAAAGTTTGGACACACCTTCTCATTTAAAGATTTTTCTGTATTTTCATGACTATGAAAATTGTACATTGACACTGAAGGCATCAAAACTATGAATTAGCACATGTGGAATTATATACTTAACAAAAAAGTGTGAAACAACTGAAAATATGTCTTATATTCTAGGCTCTTCAAAGTAGCCACCTTTTGCTTTGATGACTGCTTTGCACACTCTTGGCATTCTCTTGATGAGCTTCAAGAGGTAGTCACCGGAAATGGTTTTCACTTCACAGGTGTGCCCTGTCAGGTTTAATAAGTGGGATTTCTTGCCTTATAAATGGGGTTGGGGCCATCGGTTGTGTTGTGCAGAAGTCAGGTGGATACACAGCTGATAGTCCTACTGAATAGACTGTTAGAATTTGTATTATGGCAAGAAAAAAGCAGCTAAGTAAAGAAAAACGAGTGGCCATCATTATTTTAAGAAATGAAGGTCAGTCAGTGCGAAAAATTGGGCAAAATTTGAAAGTGTCCCCAAGTGCAGGTGCAAAAACCATCAAGCACTACAAAGAAACTGGCTCACATGAGGACCGCCGCAGGAAAGGAAGACCAAGAGTCACCTCTGCTTCTGAGGATAAGTTTATCTGAGTCACCAGCCTCAGAAATCGCAGGTTAACAGCAGCTCAGATTAGAGACCAGGTCAATGTCACACAGAGTTCTAGCAGCAGACACATCTCTACAACAACTGTTAAGAGGAGACTTTGTGCAGCAGACCTTCATGGTAAAATAGCTGCTAGGAAACCACTGCTAAGGACAGACAACAAGCAGAAGAGACTTGTTTGGGCTAAAGAACACAAGGAATGGACATTAGACCAGTGGAAATCTGTGCTTTGGTCTGATGAGTCCAAATTTGAGATCTTTGGTTCCAACCACTGTGTCTTTGTGCGACGCAGAAAAGGTGAACGGATGGACTCTACATGCCTGGTTCCCACCGTGAAGCATGGAGGAGGAGGTGTGATGGTGTGGGGGTGCTTTGCTGGTGACACTGTTGGGGATTTATTCAAAATTGAAGGCATACTGAACCAGCATGGCTACCACAACATCTTGCAGCGGCATGCTATTCCATCCGGTTTGCGTTTACTTGGACCATCATTTATTTTTCAACAGGACAATGACCCCAAACACACCTCCAGGCTGTGTAAGGGCTATTTGACCAAGAAGGAGAGTGATGGGGTGCTACGCCAGATGACCTGGCCTCCACAGTCACCAGATCTGAACCCAATCGAGATGGTTTGGGGTGAGCTGGACCGCAGAGTGAAGGCAAAAGGGCCAACAAGTGCTAAGCATCTCTGGGAACTCCTTCAAGATTGTTGGAAGACCATTTCCGGTGACTACCTCTTGAAGCTCATCAAGAGAATGCCAAGAGTGTGCAAAGCAGTCATCAAAGCAAAAGGTGGCTACTTTGAAGAACCTAGAATATAAGACATATTTTCAGTTGTTTCACACTTTTTTGTTAAGTATATAATTCCACATGTGTTAATTCATAGTTTTGATGCCTTCAGTGTGAATGTACAATTTTCAGAGTCATGAAAATACAGGAAAATCTTAAAATAAGAAGGTGTGTCCAAACTTTTGGTCTGTACTGTATATATATATATATATATATATATATATATACACAGTACAAAACCAAAAGTTTGGACACGCCTCATTTAAAGATTTTTCTGTATTTTCATGACTATGAAAATTGTACATTCACACTGAAGGCATCAAAACTATGAATTAACACATGTGGAGTTATATACTTAACAAAAAAGTGTGAAACAACTGAAAATATGTCTTATATTCTAGGTTCTTCAAAGTAGCCACCTTTTGCTTTGATAACTGCTTTCCACATTCTTGGCATTCTCTTGATGAGCTTCAAGAAGTAGTCACCGGAAATGGTTTTCACTTCACAGGTGTGCCCTGTCAGGTTTAATAAGTGGGATTTCTTGCCTTATAAATGGGGTTGGGACCATCAGTTGTGTTGTACAGAAGTCTGGTGGATGCACAGCTGATAGTCCTACTGAATAGACTGTTAGAATTTGTATTATGGCAAGAAAAAAGCAGCTAAGTAAAGAAAATCGAGTGGCCATCATTACTTTAAGAAATGAAGGTCAGTCAGTCCGAAAAATTGGGCAAACTTTGAAAGTGTCCCCAAGTGCAGTTGCAAAAACCATCAAGCGCTACAAAGAAACTGGCTCACATGAGGACCGCCCCAGGAAAGGAAGACCAAGAGTCACCTCTGCTTCTGAGGATAAGTTTATCCGAGTCACCAGCCTCAGAAATCGCAGGTTAACAGCAGCTGAGATTAGAGACCAGGTCAATGCCACACAGAGTTCTAGCAGCAGACACATCTCTTCAACAACTGTTAAGATGAGACTTTGTGCAGCAGGCCTTCATGGTAAAATAGCTGCTAGGAAACCACTGCTAAGGACAGGCAACAAGCAGAAGAGACTTGTTTGGGCTAAAGAACACAAGGAATGGACATTAGACCAGTGGAAATCTGTGCTTTGGTCTGATGAGTCCAAATTTGAGATCTTTGGTTCCAACCACCGTGTCTTTGTGCGATGCAGAAAAGGTGAACGGATGGACTCTACATGCCTGGTTCCCACCGTGAAGCATGGAGGAGGAGGTGTAATGGTGTGGGGGTGCTTTGCTGGTGACACTGTTGGGGATTTATTCAAAATTGAAGGCATGCTGAACCAGCATGGCTACCACAGCATCTTGCAGCGGCATGCTATTCCATCCGGTTTGCGTTTAGTTGGATCATCATTTATTTTTCAAGAGGACAATGACCCCAAACACACCTCCTGGCTGTGTAATGGCTATTTGACCAAGAAGGAGAGTGATGGGGTGCTACGCCAGATGACCTGGCATCCACAGTCACCAGACCTGAACCCAATCGAGATGGTTTGGGGTGAGCTGGACCGCAGAGTGAAGGCAAAAGGGCCAACAAGTGCTAAGCATCTCTGGGAACTCCTTCAAGATTGTTGGAAGACCATTTCCGGTGACTACCTCTTGAAGCTCATCAAGAGAATGCCAAGAGTGTGCAAAGCAGTCATCAAAGCAAAAGGTGGCTACTTTGAAGAACCTAGAATATAAGACATATTTTCAGTTGTTTCACACTTTTTTGTTAAGTATATAATTCCACATGTGTTAATTCATAGTTTTGATGCCTTCAGTGTGAATGTACAATTTTCATAGTCATGAAAATACAGAAAAATATTTAAATGAGAAGGTGTGTCCAAACTTTTGGTCTGTACTGTATATATGGGATAGATGGATAGACAGATACTAGATAGATAGATGTGGGATAGATAGACAGACGATAGATAGATACAAGTAGATAGATAGATACAAGTAGATAGATAGAAGATACATAGATAGATATATACAAGTAGATAGAAGATATATAGATAGATAGATAGAAGATATATATAGATATATATTGGATAGATGGATAGACAGATATTAGATAGATAGGTAGATAGATAGATGTGGGATAGATAGATATATATGGGATAGATATGGGATAGACAGATAGATAGAAGATATATACAGTGCATTGTGAAAGTATTTGCCCCCCTTGAACTTTTCTACCTTTTGCCACATTTCTGGCTTCAAACATAAAGATATAAAATTATAATTTTTTTGGGAAGAATCAACAACAAGTGGGACACAATCGTGAGGTGGAACAAAATTTATAGGATATTTTAAACTTTTTTAACAAATTAAAAACTGAAAAGTGGGGCGTGCAATATTATTCGGCCCCCTTGAGTTAATACTTTGTAGCGCCACCTTTTGCTGCGATTACAGCTGCCAGTCGCTTGGGGTATGTCTCTATCAGTTTTGCACATCGAGAGGCTAAAATTCTTGCCCATTCTTCCTTACAAAACAGCTCGAACTCATTGAGGTTGGATGGAGGGCGTTTGTGAACAGCAGTTTTCAGCTCTTTCCACAGATTCTCGATTGGATTCAGGTCTGGACTTTGACTTGGCCATTCTAACACCTGGATACGTTTATTTTTGAACCATTCCATTGTAGATTTTGCTTTATGTTTGGGATCATTGTCTTGTTGGAAGATAAAGTCCCAGTCTCAGGTCTTTTGCAGACTCCAACAAGTTTTCTTCCAGAATGGTCCTGTATTTGGCTCCGTCCATCTTCCCATCAATTTTAACCATATTCCCTGTCCCTGCTGAAGAAAAGCAGGCCCAAACCATGATGCTGCCACCACCATGTTTGACAGTGGGGATGGTGTTTTGAGGGTGATGAGCTGTGTTGCTTTTACGCCAAACATATAGTTTTGCATTGTGGCCAAAAAGTTCGATTTTGGCTTCATCTGACCAGAGCACCTTATTCCACATGTTTGGTGTGTCTCCCAGGTGGCTTGTGGCAAACTTCAAACGAGACATTTTATAGATATTTTTGAGAAATGGCTTTCTTCTTGCCACTCTTCCATAAAGGCCAGATTTGTTAAGTGTACGACTGATTGTTGTCCTATGGACAGACTCTCCCACCTCAGCTGTAGATCTCTGCAGTTCATCCAGAGTGATCATGGGCCTTTTGGCTGCATCTCTGATCAGTCTTCTCCTTGTTCAAGATGAAAGTTTAGAGGGACGGCCGGGTCTTGGTAGATTTGCAGTGGTCTGATACTCCTTCCATTTCAATAATGATCGCTTGCACAATGCTCCTTGAGATGTTTAAAACTTTGGAAATCTTTTTGTATCCAAATCCAGCTTTAAACTTTGCCACAACAGTATCTCGGACCTGCCTGGTGTGTTCCTTGGTCTTCATGATGCTCTCTGCACTTGAAACAGAACCTTGAGACTATCACAGAGCAGGTGCATTTATACGGAGACTTGATTACACACAGGTGGATTCTATTTATCATTACCAGTCATTTAGGACAACATTGGATCATTCAGAGATCCTCACTGAACTTCTGGAGTGAGTTTGCTGCACTGAAAGTAAAGGGGCCGAATAATATTGCACGCCCCACTTTTCAGTTTTTAATTTGTTAAAAAAGTTTAAAATATCCAATAAATTTTGTTCCACTTCACGATTGTGTCCCACTTGTTGATTGTTCCCCAAAAAAATAGAATTTTATATCTTTATGTTTGAAGCCAGAAATGTGGCAAAAGGTAGAAAAGTTCTAGGGGGCCAAATACTTTCACAATGCACTGTAGAGATAGATAGATACAAGTAGATAGATAGATAGAGGGATAGAAGATATATAGATAGATAGAAGATTTATATATATATATATATATATATATATATATATATATAAAAATAACGCTGCTCAAAAAAATAAAGGGAACACTCAAATAACACATCCTAGATCTGAATGAATGAAATATTCTCATTGAATACTTTGTTCTGTACAAAGTTGAATGTGCTGACAACAAAATCACACAAAAATCATCAATGGAAATCATATTTATTAACCAATGGAGGCCTGGATTTGGAGTCACCCCCAAAATTAAAGTGGAAAAACACACTACAGGCTGATCCAACTTTGTAATGTCCTTAAAACAAGTCAAATGAGGCTCAGTATTGTGTGTGGCCACCACGTGCCAGTATGAACTCCCTACAACGCCTGGGCATGCTCCTGATGAGGTTGAGGATGGTCTCCTGTGGGATCTCCTCCCAGATCTGGACTAAAGCATCCGCCAACTCCTGGACAGTCTGTGGTCCAATGTGACGTTGGTGGATGGAGTGTGACATGATGTCCCAGATGTGCTCAATCGGATTCAGGTCTTTGGAACGGGCGGGCCAGTCCATAGCTTCAATGCCTTCATCTTGCAGGAACTGCTGACACACTCCAGCCACATTGTCCTGAATTAGGAGGAACCCAGGGCCAACCGCACCAGCATATGGTCTCACAAGGGGTCTGAGGATCTCATTTCGGTACCTAATGGCAGTCGGGCTACCTCTGGCGAGCACATGGAGGGCTGTGCGGCCCTCCAAAGAAATGCCACCCCACACCATTACTGACCCACCGCCAAACCGGTCATGCTGAAGGATGTTGCAGGCAGCAGATCGCTCTCCACGGCGTCTGCAGACTCTGTCACGTCTGTCACATGTGCTCAGTGTGAACCTGCTTTCATCTGTGAAGAGAACAGGGCGCCAGTGGCGACTTTGCCAATCCTGGTGTTCTGTGGCAAATGCCAAGCGTCCTGCACGGTGTTGGGCTGTGATCACAACCCCCATCTGTGGACGTTGGGCCCTCATGCCACCCTCATGGAGTCGGTTTCTGCAGACACATGCACATTTGTGGCCTGCTGGAGGTCATTTCTCAGGGCTCTGGCAGTGCTCCTCCTGTTCCTCCTTGCACAAAGGCGGAGGTAGCGGTCCTGCTGCTGGGTTGTTGCCCTCCTACGGCCCCCTCCACGTCTCCTGGTGTACTGGCCTGTCTCCTGGTAGCGACCCCAGCCTCTGGACACTATGCTGACAGACACAGCAAACCATCTTGCCACAGCTCGCATTGATGTGCCATCCTGGATGAGCTGCACTGACAGAGGAACTTCTGTGGGTTGTAGAGTCCGTCTCATGCTACCACGAGTGTGAAAGCACAACCAACATTCAAAAGTGACCAAAACATCAGCCAGAAAGCATTGGTACTGAGATGCGGTCTGTGGTCCCCACCTGCAGAACCACTCCTTTATTGAGGGTGTCTTGATAATTGCCAATAATTTCCATCTATTGTCTATTCCATTTGCACAACAGCATGTGAAACTGATTGTCAATCAGTGTTGCTTCCTAAGTGGACAGTTTGATTTCACAGAAGTTTGATTTACTTGGAGTTATATTCTGTTGTTTAAGTGTTCCCTTTATTTTTTTGAGCAGTGTATATACAGTGCTGGCCAAAAGTATTGGCACCCCTGCAATTCTGTCAGATAATACTCAGTTTCTTCCTGAAAATGCTTGCAATCACAAATTCTTTGGTATTATTCTCTTCATTTAATTTGCTTGCAAGGAAAAAACACAAAAGAGAATGAATCAAAAATCAAATCATTGATCATTTCACACAAAACTCCAAAAAAGGGCCGGACAAAAGTATTGGCACCCTCAGCCTAATACTTGGTTGCACAACCTTTAGCCAAAATAACTGCAAACAACCGCTTCCGGTAACCATCAATGAGTTTCTTACAATGCTCTGCTGGAATTGTAGACCATTCTTCTTTGGCAAACTGCTCCAGGTCCCTGATATTTGAAGGGTGCCTTCTCCAAACTGCCATTTTGAGATCTCTCCAGAGGTGTTCTATGGGATTCAGGTCTGGACTCATTGCTGGCCACTTTAGAAGTCTCCAGTGCTTTCTCTAAAACCATTTTATAGTGCTTTTGGAAGTGTGTTTTGGGTCATTGTCGTGCTGGAAGACCCATGACCTCTGAGGGAGACCCAGCTTTCTCACACTGGGCCCTACATTATGCTGCAAAATTTGTTGGTAGTCTTCAGACTTCATAATGCCATGCACACGGTCAAGCAGTCCAGTGCCAGAGGTAGCAAAGCAACCCCAAAACATCAGGGAACCTCCGCTATGTTTGACTGTAGGGACCGTGTTCTTTTCTTTGAATGCCTCTTTTTTTTTCCTGTACACTCTATGTTGATGCTTTTTCCCAAAAAGCTCTACTTTTGTCTCATCTGACCAGAGAACATTCTTCCAAAACGTTTTAGGCTTTCTCAGGTAAGTTTTGGCAAACTACAGCCTGGCTTTTTTATGTCTCGGGGTAAGAAGTGGGGTCTTCCTGGGTATCCTACCATACAGTCCCTTTTCATTCAGACGCCGATAGATAGTACGGGTTGACACTGTTGTACCCTCGGACTGCAGGGCAGCTTGAACTTGTTTGGATGTTAGTCGAGGTTCTTTATCCACCATCCGCACCAGCCACAGTGCCATGGGCTTTAAACGTCTTGAAGACACTGCGCACGGAAGACACAGGAATATTCAGGTCTTTGGAGATGGACTTGTAGCCTTGAGATTGCTCATGCTTCCTCACAATTTGGTTTCTCAAGTCCTCAGACAGTTCTTTGGTCTTCTTTCTTTTCTCCATGCTCAATGTGGTACACACAAGGACACAGGACAGAGGTTGAGTCAACTTTAATCCATGTTAACTGGCTGCCAGTGTGATTTAGTTATTGCCAACACCTGTTAGGTGCCACAGGTAAGTTACAGGTGCTGTTAATTACACGAATTAGAGAAGCATCACATGATTTTTCAAACAGTGCCAATACTTTTGTCCACCCCCTTTTTTAGGTTTGGTGTGGAATTATATCCAATTTGGCTTTAGGACAATTCTTTTTGTGTTTTTTTCATTGAAGACAAATTAAATGAAGAGAATAATACCAAAGAATTTGTGATTGCAATCATTTTCAGGAAGAAACGTGAGTATTATCTGACAGAATTGCAGGGGTGCCAATACTTTTAGCCAGCACTGTATATATATATATATATATATATATATATATATATATATATATATATATATATATATAGATAGATAGATATATATGGGATAGATGGATAGACAGATAATAGATAGATAGAAGGTATATAGATAAATAATAGATAGATAATAGATATATAGATAGCTAATATATATATAGAAGATATATAGATAAATAATAGATAGATAATATATATATATATCTAATACTGTAGATAAATATATAAAAGATATATAGATAAGTAATAGATAGATAATAGATAGATAGATAATAGATCAACCCACAAAATGAGGGGAATACTCCAAAATCAGATGCTGAGACAGTAGATTAAATCTAGAGTTGCACAAAGAGTAGACCATGACTGTGATAATTTGTAGGTATGGGTTTAGGCCTCAGGATCAAAAATCTGAAAAATGCTAAAAGAAACTGGGCTAAACTAAAGTTCCCACTACAATTATTTTTTGAGTTCAGCCTTTATCATCTTTTGGAATAGAGCGGTAGACAGATAAACAGCACAAAATGTAATCGGTGAGTGAGGGTGAGGACCGGGCTGGTGGCCATAGACCACCTGGTAGTGTAATGAATGAAAGTCACATTTGGAGATGAGAAAGGGTTATAAGATAGAAAAGATTATAACAAGATGGAGAGAAACAACAGTGTTCCTGTGAGATGTGTAAAAAAGGAGACATGCAAAGACATAGGAAAGAAAGGACTTACTAGGATTCAATTTAATAAATAAAATTGGGTGCCAGAGAGAGCAAATATAGACGTTTTCAGAGGAAAACCAGAATATGACATTTGGAGAATACACTTTCTGAAAATGAACATTTCAGGCAGACACTTTCTAGGGATATTTTTTTTTTCCTGAGGATGGAGGCTAATGATTGCTGATGGTTAACAGTACATGCTCATTGATTTCCATGTTACATTGTGCATGCTAACTACATTAATCCAGGTGTTTCTGCAATCCTATATACCAAAAACACCGGCCTGTCTCTATGGAGAGCATCAGCACCCAGGGCAAGAGGACCAGCCTACAGGGATGCCAGCAATACTGCAGGGTGGTGCTGAGCTGTAATGATCGATGGAACAGCAAAAGCTCTGAACTAAATTACCATTTTTGTAAATGAACAGGCACTTATAGTGTAAGGCCGGCCGTACCAATGAGACAGCTCTTTACAGGCTGCGCCACTGAGAACATAGGTCAGGAACTGCTAGCATGCATTGATTCCCCTACTACATACACAATGGGCCTGATTTATTGTTGCATTTGCGCCTGTTTTTTGCTTCGTTTTAGGTGTTTTTAATATGCGCCTAATTCTTTCATTAATTTGTGCCTTTTTAAAATTTCATTTTATTTGTGTTCACTAGATTTTTTTTATGTCGCCATCGTGGGCAAAGTTTAGAGTTTCCAGATGTTTTCGCCTGATTCATCATTTGCAACTTTTTGAATATTCACAAAATTTGTCGCAAATTTATTTATTTTTTTAGTTATTTTGGGGTCATTTTTGCTTCACGGTTGGGACGGTGTTCTTGGGGTTGTACTCATCCTTCTTCTTCCTCCAAACACGGTGAGTGGAGTTGATACCAAAAAGTTCTATTTTGGTCTCATCTGACCACATGACCTTCTCCCATGCCTCCTCTGGATCATCCAGATGGTCACTGGCGAACTTCAAACGGGCCTGGAAATGTGCAGATGTGAGCAGGGGGACCTTGCTTAACCTGCAGGATTTACTCCATGACGGTGTAGTGTGTTACTAACGGTAATATTTGAGACTGTGGTCCCAGCTCTCTTCAGGTCATTGACCAGGTCCTCCCATGTAGTTCGGGGCTGATTCCTGACCCTTCTCAGAATCATCTTTACCCCACGAGGAGACATCTTGCATGGAGACCCAGACCGAGGAGGATTGACATTCATCTTGTGTTTCTTCCATTTTCTAATAATTGTGCCAACAGTTGTTGCCTTCTCAACAAGCTGCTTGCCTATTGCCCTGTAGCCTATCCCAGCCTTGTGCAGGTCTACAATTTTCTCCCTGGTGTCCTTAGACAGCTCTTTGGTCTTGGCCATGGTGGAGAGGTTGGAGTGTGATTGATTGAGTGTGTGGACAGGTGTCTTTTATACAGGTGACGAGTTCAAACAGGTGCAATTAATACAGGTAATGAGTACAGAGGAGGAGGGCTTCTTAAAGAAAAACTAACAAGTCTGTGAGACAGAATTCTTGCTGGTTGGTAGGTGTTCAAATACTTATTTCATGCAATCAAATGCAATATAATTATTTAAAAATCATACAATGTGATTTTATGCTTTTTTTTTCTTTTTAGATTCTGTCTCTCACAGTTGAAGTGTACCTACGATAAAAATTACAGTCATCTGTACATCTCCATTCTTTGTAGGTGGGAAAACTTGCAAAATCGGCAGCGTATCAAATACTTATTTTCCCCCACTATATTTTTGCAAGCCTCATTCAGATGAATGGGACCTTTACAGAAACTTCTGCAACAAATCTGCTACTTGTAAATATACAGCTCCCCGTCATGTTTGAGGACCTCTAATAAGGGTTATATACACAGAGCTGAATGATTACACTGGTATACAGTGATTTTGGTGCCAACGATGTCTGAACGGTTTTATATTGAGTTTATCGAGCTGATTAAGAATATGACTTCACTTTTGCTACACTGGCTCTAGTTTCTGAGATATTTAACAATTAATTACAGTAGAATTCTGGCTTCAAAAAGTCGCTTTTCTAGCATTGTAAGCCTACAAATTTAAATACAAAATAATAATATGGGATATTTCATTACCTAAGACACTGTTAAAGAGTCAAGAGACCAAAAGCTATTGCATTTATTATCACACACAAGTCGCATTGGGGGAATGCATTATTTTCATGGCTCAATTATCTCAAAAGCTAGAACCAATTCAGCAAAAGAAATATGATGTTTGAATTAAGCACCCTCAAAATACCCTAAATCCATTCAAAAAACCTTGGCACCTGAAAATTTTTTTTTCCTACAACTAATAGGAGCTACTTACAAGCGCTTTCCTGCATAATTTATATCCTGGTTTGTCGTTTCCTGGTTTTCCAAAAAAGAAAAGGTGATAAAGGGGGCTGGCTTAGCTAATGAAATTTACACTCACAGACAAGTTGTGCAGATCTTTTTGTTGTGCAACATTTCTAAGTGTTTCTGTTGCACAAGTCATGTTGCTGAGTAGCCCTAGAAGCTGCTGGGAAGGAGCACCTCCCTGACAATCCGAGCACCTTGCCTAATTAATCTACTATCAATGTATACTTTTGGAGGTCTGGAAACCCCTTTAAATCAGTTGTGTTCTCCAGATAAGCTTCTGCAGGTGACAATGCACTTGCTGTTCTGCGCAGCCTGCATTTATAAAACAAGTGTATGGCATAGGAATACATTTTGGGCTCACATTGGCGCTGCCTCCACTTAGGATTCACATTTAGGCTAAGTTCTCACAATGGGCTCTGCGTTTTGTTTTTTTTTTAATACAAGTAACCTATTTTACTTAGTGGATGCAGAAATGGTGCGGTAATTCTGCAACATCAAAAAAAACTCACCAAAAGCTCATTGTGGGAACGTAGCCTTATAGTTGTTTGTGTTCATGGTTTTAATAGTTTCCTTCACCCATGCTGGTGGTAAAACTCCCTGCAGCTTTTTGCAGTGCCAGTTTTTGGAAAAAGCCACGTCACAATGGCTACATGTGAAACCACCCTTGAACTTGGTAGCACGTGATGCGACCAAGAAGAGGTGATTTTTCTGTATTACGCATAGAGTCTGAGCTCAGTGTAAAATTGTCTTATGGAGGATGCGCGGCTGGATGATATACATCTGTTGGGTGTGCCTGATATGGCCCAAGACACAAACTGGGTGAGGTCTCCATATATATTTAGCTATACAGTGTAGGAAGTTATGTCACATAGAATGTAAAATCCCTGCAGAAAATATTGCGTAAGGCCTCATTCAGACATCCGTGCTTTCAGCATCAGTGCTTTTCATCCAAGTTACCTCAGTGTTAGGTCAGTTTTTATCATCAAGACTTTATCGGTGATTTTCACACATGAAAAAAAAGTAAATAAATAAGTGACAAAGCTTTGATGTCATCAATGAGCGGCCTGGCATTTTCATAGACCCGTAGACTTGTTTGGTTAATTTTGATTCATGATAAAAATCAAAAACAGACATGACTACATGATTATTTTTTTTTGCCGGACACACACAAAACACAGCTCCATAGATTATAATGGGTATGTGTTCTATCCGTAAAAAACATGGATAGATCACCTATGTGAAAATCGGATGTCTGAATGAGGCCTTAAAGGGGTTGTCCACTACTAGGACAACCCCTTCTTAAACTAAATGTTCGGCCCCGATAAAATAGTAAAGCCTATATTCACCTCCCGTGCCCGCTCCATTCCAGCGGTGTCGGCACTCGCGATCTCGTGGCTGTGTTGTGGTGGAATGACACGTGATGCCCGGCGCCCAGTCAGCACTGGCATCACTGTCCTCGCCTTCGTATGAACTGAATATGGAGAAGAAGCCAGGACTGCAGTTGATCTCTGACTTCCTCTTCATGTCCAGTTTGTCCAAAGGTGGGGACAGTGACACCAGCGCTGCTTGGGCGCCAGGCATCACGTGTCATTCCACCGCATCAGAGCCTTGGGACCGCGAGTGCTGACACCGCTGGAACGGAGCCGGCACGGGAGGTGAATATAGGCTTTATTATTTTATCAGGCTCGGATATTTAGTTTAAGAATGGGTTGTCCTAGTAGTGGACAAACCCTGTAAGTAGTATACATCAATAATAGCAAAATGCCTTCACTGAGTGACATCATTGGAAACCACTACACTACCATCCGACTGAAAAATAATATCTGAGCCCAACAAACAATGACGGCATGTGAAAAAGGTGCGCGCATGCTCGTTATTATGGGGACCCCAGAGTACTATATGGGACAGCGTAGTAGGAGTGAGGGTTCATCCAAGCTGTCCTAGAACTTGCTACTTGTGTAAGGACAGTAGTGGTATGTGAGGAGGCTGCTGCTGCTGCTGCTGCATGGTTCAGCGTGGGAATCAGTGAACTGTTGCGTCTCACTTCAATCACATGCAAATCCACATCCTAATCTGCTTACCAACTCAATCCTGATAGAGGTGGGGGCATCACTGAGGTGCAGCAGCTATGCCCCTTCTTTGTAGCATTAGAAAGTCAAGGGTAAACATAGCAGGGAGGTGTAGAAGAGAAGTACTGCGATACAGACCTCGGAATAAGGCCTGACCGAGGGAGAATTACTGGTGGAGAACAACCAAGACATGTAAAGATATTGGGCAGCATGGTGGCTCAGTGGTTAGCACTGATACTTTGCAGCGCAGGGGTTAAAATCCCACCAAGGACAACATCTGCAGGTGTTTGTATGTTCTCCCCGTGTTTGCGTGGGTTTCCTCCGGGTTCTCCGGTTTCCTCCCACACTCCAAAGACATTCTGATAGGGAATCTAGATTGTGAGCCCCAATGGGGACAGATATGATGCTGTCTGTAAAGTTCTGCAGAATATGATAGCGCTATAAGCGCTATATAAGCAATGCATAATAATAATAAAGTATATAGAAATGGGTGTCTAGTAACTCTGATACAATCACATACTGTAGATATTGATGGTTAGGAAGAATGACACCTCATGGATCCTCCCGAATATACGGTATAGTGATGTTTATTGAATGATTATATATTCATGACAAGTAAGAAACTGCTGTGCAACAAAGACCATCTAGTGTTAGAACTTCAGGCAGAACAATTAGGTTACATTCAGGCCGTACATGCCAACTCATGGCCAGCCACAACCACAAATTACAGAGGTGACAGCACCCATTTGTGAACCCGTGTGCTCATCCCTACCACTGACTAGTCAAAGGATTAGTGCGGTTGGTTCACGTGGAGAATGACTGATAAGCACTAGCACTGACTTTCATTGACTTATAGATTGTGAGCCTCGCGGGCAGGGTCCTCACTCCTCCTGTACCAGTTTGCCGCTGCGTTTTTGTTCAAGATTTTTCTATTGTTTTTGCTACATATACCCCCTTTTCATATGTAAAGCGCCATGGAATAAATGGTGCTATAATAATAAATAATAATAATTAGTATGTGGTCTTTATGTGGTCAATAATGCACACAGATAGCAAACCTGCCAACTAACTGGATTCCAAAAAAAGGTTGTCTTCTGTGAGTCATCACATTTTAAAGGAGCCAATTCAGATCTGACAAAATAGATCAAAAATTAACAGGCTCTGAGTTTAAGGGGAATCTGTCACCAGATTTTTGCTACCTAATCTGCGAGCAGGATAATGTAGGGGCAGAGGCCCTAATTTCAGTGATGTATCAGTTACTGGGCTGCTTGTGCCCACGATGCGTTTTTTAAGCGTTTTTGCAGAGGCAATTCTGCTGCAGAAACGCTTAAAAAACGCATGGTAGAAGGCCTGCCATGTTCCCCAATGATAATCCACATGTGCTGTGCACATGCTGCGGAAATTTCTGCTGCAGATATCATCGCGGGAAAAAATGCAGCAATACCAATTATTTTGCGGAAGTGCTGTGTTTTCGCCGCCATTGACTTGCATTGGAACGCATGGATTACGCATCACTGTATATGTAGCTACGCATTCCATGCGTTCCAATGTGCAGATGGTACCCAGGTGTGGAGGACAGGAGACTCTCCTCCGGACCGGGGTACCATAGAACCTGTAAAAAAAATAATAAAATAAAAAATATACATTATACTTACCTTTATCTTTGCTTGTCGGCAGATCGCGGTGGACTGAAGAACCTGCGCTGACGTGATTTAGTCATGTGACGACAGGTCCTTCAGTGTACCGCGAGCTGCCGGCAAGCCAGGATGGAATAAAGACTCCGGGGCCATCAGAAGGTAAGTATATAGTTATTTTTTACCATTCTTTACGGTCACACTATATACAGTTATATGAAAAAGTTTGGGCACCCCTATTAATCTTAAGCTTAATGTTTTATAAAAATTGGTGTTTTTGCAACAGCTATTTCAGTTTGATATATGTAATAACTGTTGGACACAGTAATGTTTCTGCCTTGAAATAAGGTTTATTGTACTAACAGAAAATGTGCAATCTGCATTCAAACAAAATTTGACAGGTGCATAAGTATGGGCACCCCACCAGAAAAGTGACATTAATATTTAGTAGATCCTCCTTTTGCAAAAATAACAGCCTCTAGTCGCTTCCTGTAGCTTTTAATGAGTTCCTGGATCCTGGATGAAGGTATTTTTGCCCATTCCTCTTTACAAAACAATTCCAGTTCAGTTAAGTTTGATGGTCGCTGAGCATGGACAGCCCTCTTCAAATGATCCCACAGATGTTCAATGATATTCAGGTCTGGGGACTGGGATGGCCATTCCAGAACATTGTAATTGTTCCTCTGCATGAATGCCTGAGTAGATTTGGAGCGGTGTTTTGGATCATTGTCTTGCTGAAAGATCCATCCCCTGCATAACTTCAACTTTATTACTGATTCTTGAACATTATTGTCAAGAATCTGCTGATACTGAGTGGAATCCATGCGTCCCTCAACTTTAACAAGATTCCCGGTGCCGGCATTGGCCACACAGCCCCAAAGCATGATGGAACCTCCACCAAATTTTACTGTGGGTAGCAAGTGTTTTTCTTGGAATGCTGTGTTTTTTTGCCGCCATGCATAACGCCTTTTTGTATGACCAAACAACTCAATCTTGGTTTCATCAGTCCACAGGACCTTCTTCCAAAAAGAAATTGGCTTCTCAAAATGTGCTTTTGCATACCTCAGACGACTCTGTTTGTGGCGTGCTTGCAGAAACGGCTTCTTTCGCATCACTCTCCCATACAGCTTCTCCTTGTGCAAAGTGCGTTGTATAGTTGACCGATGCACAGTGACACCATCTGCAGCAAGTTGATGCTGCAGCTCTCTGGAGGTGGTTTGAGGATTGTCCTTGACTGATATCACCATTCTTATTCTCTGCCTTTCTGATGTTTTTCTTGGCCTGCCACTTCTGGCCTTAACAAGAACTGTTCCTATGTTCTTCCATTTCCTTACTATGTTCCTCACAGTGGAAACTGAGACAGCTTTTTGTATTCTTCCCCTGAACAACTATGTTGAATAATCTTTGTTTTCAGATCATTTGACAGTTGTTTTGAGGAGCCCATAATGCCACTCTTCAGAGGAGATTCAAACAGGAGAACAACTTGCAAGTGGCCACTTTAAGTAGCTTTTCTCATGATTGCATACACCTGGCTATGAAGTTCAAAGCTCAATGAGGTTACAAAACCAAAAAAGTGCTTTAGTAAGTCAGTAAAAAGTAGGTAGGAGTATTTAAAACAAGAAAATGATAAGGGTGCCCATACTTATGCACCTGTCAAATTTTGTTTGAATGCAGATTGCACATTTTCTGTTAGTACAATAAACCTCATTTCAAGGCAGAAACATTACTGTGTCCAACAGTTATTACATATATCAAACTGAAATAGCTGTTGCAAAAACACCAATTTTTATAAAACATTAAGCTTAAGATTAATAGGGGTGCCCAAACTTTTTCATATAACTGTAAATCCATGCTGTTTGCATGGATTTATATAGTGTGACCAGGTTGTCAAGCACTTTCCAAGTGATGCTAAAATCGCTTGGAAAGCGCTTGTCAACCCGCATGCGGAAGTGCATGTGAAGAACGCTTCACTTCCGCATGTCCCTGGCAGGAAAAACGCATGTACAATCTGCATGTACAATCCGCATGTACAATCCGCATGTACAATCCGCATGTACAATCCGCATGTACAATCCGCATGTACAATCCGCATGTACAATCCGCATGTACAATCTGCATGTACAATCCGCATGTACAATCCGCATGTACAATCCGCATGCGTTTTTTCTGCCAGGGAGATGTAGAAACGCTCAGGAAAAAATCAGGAGCATTTCTGCATCTTGGGCACATAGCCTTAGTGTAGTTTTGATAAAATCATTGTTTTATCAGTGATCAGCAGGAGATCATTAGAGGACTAGTAAACCTGCTGCCAGGTAGTCCACCCTATTCATGGGCACTGTATATCCCCGCCCCCACCACTGATTGGCAGCTTTCTGTGTACACTGTACATGGGCAGAAAGCTGCCAATCAGTGGTGTGAGCGGGGTTACACAGAGCTCAGCATTTAGAGAACTGCTAGATTAGGAGCAGTGAAAACAGGGATTTTACCAAAATGACAGCAAGCAGCCCAGTAAGTGACACATCGATGGAATTAGGGTGTCTGCCCCATCATTATACTGCTTTCAGGTGGGGTAGCAAAAACCTGGTGACAGATTCCCTTTAACGCAATACACGCACAGATCCATATAAAAAAAACAAACTGATGTGTGAATAGTTCCATGAAATTCTATTGGGAGAGTAAAGTTGTTTTTTTGTTTTTTTTACACAAACCGACCATTGGCATTACATGAGAGCAAACTTTTTTGCTGATCAGAGGTCATTTAATCGTCTGTTTACACAAGCAGACAGCGCTTAATGATGAAAACTGTATGATTGTTCAGTGAGCATAGACTGCAATTGTTTTCGGCAGCACAGGTTTACCTGTTTGATCAGAATGATCCGCTACTGAAAGAGATGAGCTTTTTTTCAGCATTAAAATTCATTTTGCTCATTCATGAGGTGATCGTTCCTAGGAATGTTCACGATAATCTTGCAGTGTAATTGGAACTTAAAGGGGTTTTCCATTACTCGGACAACCTATTCTGAATCACCATATTCCCCCACGTTAAATAATAACAGCCTGTACTCGCCTTTGGTGACGGTTCTCCTGGGGCTTATGTGACGTTGTTATGTCACGTGAGCCTTGCAGCCAATCAGCAGCCACTAGTGGGCCGCTTCAATCTCACCTCCTTCCACATAACTGATATCCGGAGTAATTCAGAGCAGCAGCAGCTCTCACTTCTGCAAGATGTCAGTTTCAACTGAAGGAAGTGAGAGTGAAGTGGCCCATTAGCGGCTACAGGGCTCACGTGACATAACGTCACACAAGCCCTGGGAGAACTGACATCGCTGGAACGGCGCTGGCACCAGAAGCCAGTACAGGCTGATATTGTTTTACACAGTGCAATATGGTGATTGGGAAGGGGTTGTCAAAGTAGTGGACAACTCCTTTAATACTGTGACCTCAATGCGCCTTAAGGGTGAATTCACATGGGGCAGATTTTGTTTGAAAAGATTCTGCAACTGAAAGTAGGTTCCATCAGATTTATATGCTTTGTAGTACATCTAACATTTATATGGCATATTCAATAGGCATAAAAGGCAGATGTCAGGAAAAAGTGAAATCTGGAGCCCAAAAAAGACCTATTTACAAGGTTTTACTCTTCTTCATTGTTCGGCGTACACTGCTCCCCTACTTTCCAGCTTCCTGGGGACAGTGATTTCCTGTTTTATTGACAGTTTGGACCAGAGTCATCTTTGAGCCACTGGACCGGACTATGCGCTTTCCAATGCTGTACGCAGTGACAACTTTGCCTTTGCAGCTTCGAAACAGTGCAGGGGTACTATAGCTGGCCAGATTCAGTGATCCAGCCAACTTCAGAGCAGGTCTAACAAGCTCTACTGGAAAGATTCACGGCACTCATTGCCTAGGAGAACTGGCTACCACTGATAGACTTCAGTGGTGGCCGGTAACCTAGGCAACATAGTAAACAAGATGAAATATCTCTCCATTCTTGACAACAGAGAGTAATTTTAATAAGTAAATTGAATAATTGCTTGTTTTTACAACCACTTTACAAATTTACCCATTTAAGATTATAAAAATAACCCTTTGTACACTAAAAAAAATATGAAATTACCTAAATAATGATGAAAATAATTATGCCAAATCAAGTAATTATTTAGGTCCAATGTCCATTAGGTTCCGACAGATCAGCAGGAGGCATTAAATCATAAGATAGTTTTCCATTATCCTAGATAAATATAAAGAATACATACACGAAGATAATGATAATTATTTTTCTCTATTTTATTTTGATTCCTCCCCGGGAGTCAATGTACCTTTTGAAAATCCACAGAAAAGTGCGGAATATACATCCCAGGCTGACAGGTGGTCAACAACATAATAAAGACACAATCGGCAACATGAATTGGTCTAGACTTCATTTATATTTCTTCACATACGTCAATAAGTAAGTAATGAGATGAAACCAACTGTGCAGACAGGAGGTAGCCATGCATTTACTGTACATCTGACAGGTTACATACTCTGCTCATGTCAGTATAAGAGAGCCTCTTAGCCTTTGCCTGTACGTCATTATGGCATATACCGAACCGTACCATATCACTAATGTGCACTGCGTACATGGATGAATATATGGAAATAAGCCTCCAATAAAGCACGGCATCATTTTTTGCATCATATGGAGGCAATTGGAACCCAAATACCGATGTGTTGAGGATGCTATATAAAAAAAGAAGAAATTAGGATAAAATAACATTATAACTTTTAATCCCATATCAAAAACCCTGCCAGTCCTAAAGTGACGACATCAAGTCTATTATTTATGTGACCACTGCAGCCAATCACTGGCCTCAGAGGTCAGGTGACATGTAACCAATCATCACTGCTAAGGATGATTGGATGGAGTGGTCACATACGAATGATGGACCTGATACATAAAAGGCAAACTGCAGGGCCCACTGCATGGGGGAGTTAATAGGTGAGTAATATTTATTATAATCGGATCAATGATCACTCAAGATGCATCGACGACACCAGAAGTCAATAGAAGAATAGCTATGGGCACATCAACAACGAAGCCACTGGACAAGGTCTTCAAATCGAGGAACATTTCACTGGCAAAGAAGACATGGCTAATACATAGTTTGGTCTTTTCTGTGGTAACATATGAATGCGAAACCTGGACGATAAAGAAACAAGACAGAAGAAGAATGGAATCCTTTGATACTGTATATGGTTCTGGAGAAGGATGTTATCAATACCATGGATGGTAAGAAGAACGAGTAAATCAATCTTGGAAAAAATCAAGCCAGACAGGTCACTTGAATCAAGGATCACTAAGCTACGACTTGCCTTCTTTGGAGACATCATATGAAGAGAGCAATCACTAGAGAAGGACATTATGGTCAGAAGAATAGAAGAAACAAGGCAAAGAGGAAGACCAGCAACCAGATGGCTTGATACTATCAAGATAACGGCAGAGAAGACCCTGGTGGACCTACCTAAGCTTGAAAAAGATCGATCTTCCCACAGATTGTTCATCCATCAAGACGCCATGGCTTGAAATCGAGTTGAAGGCCGTCAAAAAAATATATACCATATATATATATTTATTAAATGTTATTTTTTATTTTAACAATTTTGCTGCTCTTTGCCAATTTTCTTTAAAAATTCTGGGAAAAAACCCTTTCAGTTTTAACTGCGGCCGCACGAGGATTTCACATAATTAGTGTAAAGTTGGAGTAGTCACAAATATCATAAAATTCAATGACCTATAGGAAGAAGACATCAGAATCCACAGAACGGAGATTTGAATTGAGAGCACGCGGTAGCAAGGTGTCTCATTGTTATTGGAGGGGGTCTGGAGTTAAGCTTTAAGATTTGTTCAGTCAGGCAGCTGATGAGCTATGGTCATAAATCAGCTCCGGTCTGTGTGTGCAGGTATTTTCTACGTGCGCGCGGGTGATCTATAGTACTGATCTGTCTGTACAAGAAGAAGAGCATCTGAAAAGCCATTTATACTCAGGATCATCTAGTGGAAAGTACAGGGTGGAGTAGCAAACAGAATTTTAGGAAAGGTATCATTAGTTTAATAAATCTACAATGAATGAATGACAGGAAGGACATGAAGACAACAGTTATTGGACTGAGACAGAAAAATGGAGGAGTTTCTCAATGGGACCAATGAGATTTTTTTTTTAATATTCTGCTTGAATCTGATTGGTAGCTATGGGCTGCTGTTCCACGTATTATTTGCTTCAGTTTGAATAAATAACGATGAAAGGATATCCTGCACTGGTCGAAACGCGTTGGTTTTACTGACTAAAATATTTTGTCTACATTTATGTTCTTTAAAGGGGTATTCCCATCTCCAAGATCCTATCCCAATATGTAGTAGGTGTAATAATAATAATATTAGCAAATACCTCAAATTAGAAATGTAGTATAGTATTTTTCATTCGCTATGCCACTTACCTCATGTGCAGACATTGCAGGACCTTAGGTATCCACGGTTACGTCCACTGGTACAGTTAGTTAGCTAGCTGCTAGTGGTCGTAACCGTGGATACCTAAGGTCCTGTATTGCCTACACATGAGGAAAGAGACATAGCGAATCAAAAATACTATACTACATTTCTAATTGGAGGTATTTGCTAATATTATTATTATACCTACTACATATTGGGATAGGATCTTGGAGATGGGAATACCCCTTTAAGTAAATTTGAAAATTTAGCCCACTTACAGAGTGCCGGATATCCTTTCATCATTATTGTCTGACAAGCTCATGTGCTCGTGCCCCTGTTTGAGGACTATACTGCAAGACTGGTGAGCTGGTACTACATCTCAGCTCCTATTGAAGTGAATGAGAGATGATCTGCAGTAGCTACGTACTTGAGATGTTCCAACTCCGTACACTGTGTACTTCCAGAAGCCACAGGACCTGCTAACAGCTGACTAGGCGACACTCAGCACCCAAACAATCTAATATTGATGACCTGTCCTATCGATAGATCATCAATATCAGTCCTAGATCAGGCGTCTCAAACTCAGCTGGGTATATGGGCTGCACATAGAAATTTTTTTTATTTGGGGGGCATGCCTTCTTTGCTAAACAAAGTGACATTTTAGTGATAACAGCATTTTTTTCTACACACCTTTAGATCATTTTTTTTTAACATTTTTGCCATGTTTACTTAGTTTTTTTTCAATGGCATTATGGGTTATGGTAGAATTTTATAGCTTGCATCGTTATGGATGTGGCGATAAAAAATGTGCACTTTTTTGGTTTACTTTAGTTTATATATAAAGCAGCATTTTTAGTGGAAAAATATTTTTAGCAAGTTTTATTTTGATTTTTTTTTTAATTTTTACAATGTTGATTCCCCAATTGGCCACCTACAGTAATATTGTCTTACAATTAACACCATATATTAATTCTGGCAAACATCTTGTAGTAATGTGCCCCATCCTGGTCCCCATCTTGTAGTAATATCCCATCCTGGTCTCCTTCTTGTAGTAATGGCCCATCCTGGTCCCCTTCATGTAGTAATGTCCACATCTAGATCCCCATATTGTAGTAATGTCCCCATCCTGGCCCCATCTTGTAGTAGTGCCCCATCCTGGTCCTAATTTGGGAGTAATGTCCCCCTTTCCTGGCCCCCTTCTTGTAGTAACGTCCCCATCTTGGTCCTCATCTTGTAGTAATATCCCATCCTGGTTCCCGTCTTGTAGCAATGTCCCCATCTTGTAGAAATGTGCCCATCCTGGTTCCCTTCTTGTAGTAATAAGACCATCATCATCTTCATCTTCTAATAATGCCCTATTCTGGTCCCCATATTGTAGTTTTGTCCCCTGAGGCAGCATCATGCATCAATTGAAATGTATTGCCGCGCAGAGACAAGCTTTTTGCACAGAAATACCAATGCCAGCCACTGGCCAATTAGACGTCAGCAGCTGACATTAGCCTGCCGGCGCATGGCAGTGACATCATACGCCGCGCCAGCATGCCGATTTTATTGGCCGGCGGTGAACATTGGTATTGCTATGCAGAGAGCTGGTCTCTGCCATTGGCAGACCCCTGAACTGGGCCACGATCATCAAGGGGTCTACAGTGCCTGCAAGCTGAATGAAGCAGCCTCAGGGGCCTTATGCGGCCCACAGACCACATGTTTGAGACCCCTGTCCTAGATCATTTCAGTATTAGTATAGGTCAATAATCTCACAACAGTGAGGTTCATCTCCTTGCACCATCACTCAGCAATAAATAAAACCCTGGAAAACCCCTTGAAGGTTGGGGTCACATGGTCATCAGTTTTCTCATGCGAGATAATCAGACCGATCTAACATCATATTAGAGAATATTTATTAATAACTGTTGCAAGAAATAAGTGGAGCTGCTGCCCATTATAATCAATCAGATTGAAGCAGAAAATTAAAGAACAAATTTGATTGGTCCCGATTGGCACTTTTTATTTTCATCAGTTCTCCCCCCATTGGATGATCAGTAATACTCTAAGTAGACATGACTAGAATTATATCTGGTCCATAATATCATGATTGTAGCAAGGTTTGACATACAAGTACAGAGTTTTATTATTTGTCAACTCCATGAACAAAGCAGTAACATATAACTAAGGATGGAGTACCGTTCAAGTGGCTCCTATGGAGCCAAGTGCAAATGTCAAAATTTGCTCATTAAAGAAGAAATATGTTTAAAGCTTTCTGATTAACGTCCCTCCTCACACCAAGTGGGAATCACTACAGTTATAGAATTACTTCCCTCCGCCATAACAAAAACATTCATGTCGGTAGGGTATGGTATCCGGGAGAAATGTAAAAGCTCGGACCACTTAGTGCCATGTATCAATAATCTGAACCGCAATGGTTCCACCGTCGTTATAAGGACCCCGCTACCAGCACCGTGTATAGCACTGTGCCAGGATACTGAACAGTATACTGGGAGTAATGGGAGAGAAGAAACCTGGAGAAGTGGAGGATCTAAACATATGACCCTTGGGGGATTATAGGAAAGAGGCATTTAGCTCAATTGCACTTTCCACGCCTCTTTGTTCACTTGACTCCTTTCTCGATGAATGGTTTTAGGGATCACATTTCTGAGCCTCTCCAGAAGAGTTAAAAGTTATGGAGAAAATTAGGAACCGGGGCTCTAAATATAGAGAAATGTTAGCAGCTATTCATGCAGGAAATTAGAGTGTGAATTCTAGATCCAGACACTACAACAATGAGATCAAGCCTAACCTCAAGTCATTCAGAGAAGTACAACCCTAAGCAGGCACAGACACTGGCACAATGATTGCAAATTTAACCTCTCCAAATCCGGACACCTGTCTAACAAGTGAACCTTAAACATACCAAAGCCATGCCGCTACAGAAATATTACATACGTGCATACCAGTGGGTAAGCATTAACTTGATTTTTCCAGAGCAATACATCTATAGAACGTCTGCAAACCAGGTCTGAACAGCATAATAACAAGTCTATTCTCTAGAAAACTAGCCATAACTAGTGAGGCATAGCCTCTATAATCTGTACATACAAACAGCTCTGGCTACAAACACAATGTAAATCAGGCACCTGCACAACACGACCTCAAAAGTCTTCTCTACAGTCCACTACCAATGAATGTACGAGAGACCCACAGTCAAGTGCAGGCCATGCGGTGACGACATGGTGGAAACAATGACGACACTGGAAAAATGTATATTTTTCCCTAAATTTGTTTGCATGAGCAACACCGCTTTTATTTTTTTAAGCAAAATATAATACAGAAGGACCAACATATAAAGATGATTTGAGGAGAGATGAGGAGATCTATCTGCGGAGGAAAGAGTTTGAGTGAAAATTCCTGAAATTCACAGTTTCATGCGAATTTGGATATTTTGAGATTCAATTTGCACTCGCAAAAAAAACATGCCTGTCACCATTTCCCACACTGCTGAAGCATCAGAGAGCAGACTATCGTCATTTCGCATTGCTGTGTGGGCCTCCCCATAATGCCCTACAGCTATAACACCTAGCGGATTATACCTTGTCCAGTGATGGTCAGTACTTGGGCCATCACAGATCAGCGGTTCCCAATGGAGAACAGATTGTACGGCAGAGTCGTTTTCAGTCTCCAGAGTCATGGGGTAAGTCTGTGTCTTCTGTAAAGTGTAAGCTCTTATGGTCAGCAGGGTCCTCTCTCTCCTCTAGAGTGTAAGCTCTTATGGTCAGAAGAGTCCTCTCTCCTGCAGAGTGTAAGCTCTTATGGTTAGCAGGATCCTCTCTCTTTCCCCTATAGAGTGTAAGCTCCTAAGGTCAGAAGGGTCATCTCTCTTGCTTGTAGAGTGTAGCGCTTATGGTCAGTTGGGTCCTGTATCTTTCTCTCCTGTAGAGTGTAAGCTCTTATTGTCAGAAGGGTCCTATCTCTCTCTACACTCATCTCTAGTTTTGAGGTCACAGTTCAAAAGAATTTTTAGGGCATGATTAGCCATAAGTCCCCTACCTCCAGTTAGTTAAGGCTCTGTTGCAAACCTCCTCTAGCACTTCTGTTACATTTGACAAGTATAGCACAGCATGAAGCGCTTTTTTAAATATTGAAGCAATAGATACCACAAATGACTCTTTTATAGGTCAATGGGATCTGTGGTATGACTACTCCAGTACTGCACTGTAGGTGAACATAGCCTAAGTCCAAAAATTGTGTCAGGCATAGAAGAAGAATTTCAAGATGAACTATGAACAACTGGGTAAAAATGACATTTTATTATTCCCCTCTGTAGCTCCAAAGCAGGAAAGTAATCATAAAACTGATGCTAATGGCTATTCCTCGTGATACGTTTCTATGAGGGAAACCTACAATATGAGGCATTGGCTCTCCATGTCAGGCCCTAGTTGAACAATTTACCATACAGATACCAGAAATGCAAGAACAAATCTAAAGCTCTTGTGCGCTTATAGAAGATGTAGAATAGAGTGTAGGAAAGGAGAACGCTGTACCTGCAGCCAAAAGAAAAGAAAAAAGCTGGACCCTGAAAGTTGAGTTGTAAGGCTGCGTTCAAATAGAATTTTTTTAGGGGTCTTCAAAAACTACAAGCTTTTTCAAGTGGCTTCAGGACACACTCCTGTCTGAGGAGGTTTAATTTTCCTGAAGTGGTTTTTGAAGAGGTTTTGAAGAGTTTTTTTCAAAACATTTTTTCCCTGAAGTGGTTCTTGCAGCCTTTTGACTTGATGTGTCAAATTTAGAGCCGATTCAACAAGGAATCACTAGACATGTTTCAAAACCTGAAAAGAAAAAAGCACCCAAAAACCTGATCATGGGAACGGCAAATACAATTTAGGGTCTTTTTGCTGAGTTTTTAAGAGTAGAAACTGGGTGGAAACTCAAAAGTTTTTGCAGAGTTTTGAGAGGAGGATATTAACAGTTTTTGTTCAGTTTACGCTCCATAATCTTCCCAAAAAAAGTCTCATTGCAGATAGCCTAAGGGTATCTGTACACAACATCTTTTTTTCCAGGAGCAAAGCCAACAACTTCTTCTTGGTGGTGCTGTTAAAGCAGGTAAAGAAGTTGTCCAGTACTTTAGATCAGGGTTCCCCAACTCCAGTCCTCAAGGCCCACCAACAGGTCATGTTTTCAGGATTTCCTTAGTATTGCACAGGTGATGGAATTATTGCCTGTGCAGGTGATGGAATTATCACCTGTGTAATACTAAGGAAATCCTGAAAACATGACCTGTTGGTGGGCCTTGAGGACTGGAGTTGGGGAACCCTGCTTTAGATTACCCCCCGGGGCCCCTAAGGATTTTTGTAATTAGCTTATGCTGCAAATACTGCCTGTGAGTGGCGCTATCCTTGGCCGCTCACAGGCATCACGTGACCCTGTGCTGACGTCACAAGTGAGGTGTGACTCAGCGCTGGGTCCCCGCGGTGGCTGCTGGGTTGTGGGTGGGGTTAAGTGCCGGGGGTCACGTGATGCCTGTTAGCGGCCAGTGATAGCGCCGCTCACAGGCAGTATCTGCAACATAAGCTAATTACAAAAATCCTTAGGGGCCCCGGGGGGATACATTGGGGGGTAATCTAAAGTACTGGACAACCCCTTTAAGAAGTAACAAAATACTGAACATGTACACAGCAATATCGTTTTTACATTGCTGTGTATGATGTTCATTTTTTTTCAGCGGTCTTGTGGTGCGCTTTCAGGCGAGTTCCTGGTGGAATCCACCTTAAAAATAAGTCATGTGCACATATCCTAACATGGAAATTAATAGAAAAAAATCTTTCAAGAGTTTTTGATGCAGTTTTTAAAGTCAATCTGAACATAAACCAATATAGATCGGTATTGGTTAATTATAGGGTACCTTAGTGACCATCCAAAGCAGATGTGGTAACCTGACAATCTCCACCTGTGGTGGTAACTGGAGAGCTAAAAGTTGGAGAACACTGGTCTATATAAAGCGATCAGGTTCTTTTTGGGCAGGAACTCCGACAGCAGAAAATAGAATAACTGATATACAGGAGTATATTGTGGGCCCTGAGAAATAAAAATGACACCTTTTATTTAAAGGGTAGGGATATTGACCGCAGACGCTCACAAGCAGTGGTCACACTTTCATTAGGCTGTGAGCTCACTACAGTCCCATTCACAACAGCTCTGCTTGCTAGTTCATGACCCCTTCTGGGATTATTCGCCCCCCTTGCTCATAAGCAGCAGGTCTCCACATGCACATACAGAGCACACATAAAATCCCTCCCTCCCACAGCATGGCAACACCCCACCTTTCCTCTGATGTCTACTTCCAACCATTTAACCCCTTCACTGTGAAAATCCCTGCCTAGATACAACCCGCAGAGCTCATCATCACCGAGCAGCCAGTGAATGTAGGCGCTCGATAACATCCGATGCATATTACCACTGACGTGGAGAGATGTCAATTTCATTGAGGGCCTTTTTTAGTTTTACTACTATTATATTTTTTTGCAGCCATATAACATATAGAGCAGGATGACCATGCCCAGAGTGCAGAATACTCATTGTGGATGTTATTAAACACACTGGCACAGTGGCTATCACTACTGCCATGACACCGGTGTAGGTGCCAACCTAATAGAATTGCAAAGCTACAAGCGGTGCCAGTATCTTCTCATAGCTAAAGTTGGCCATAGATGTATCTGTAAACCTTGAGGGCAGGGTTGCCAACTTGTTTTTTTTTTCTGGACAACTAATCCAAAAATCATGGCCAGCCAACATTTTTTTTTACGGACACATTGGAAAACAATAAAGAATTCATTAAGATTTGAACTGACATATGTCTACAGCCCACAACTATGATATGCAGACATTAAACTGTGAAATGATGATAATTTGGCCACGGCCCCACTATCAGTATTTGATCAGTATTTTTTCTCAGGAGTGGGAGCCAAAACCAGGTGAGGAACAATCAGAGAAAAGGTATAATAGAAACAAGTCACCAATTCTGCATTAATCACCCACTCCTGGTTTTAGCTCCCACTCCTGAAAAAAAAATACTGACCAAATACTGATAGTGGGGCTGTGGCCTTACAGTCATAATAATCTGCACAAGTTTCTCCAGCTTCAAAAAAATCTATTACAAATTTTGCTGCAGATTTTTAGCAGGAAAACCATACCTTCCCACTCCCAAAAAAGGCACTAAACCTGGGTGCATTGTGACAGGTGAAATCGGCAATAAAAAAATTGACATCCTATAAATTTATAAATCTGCACTGCAGGTCAATTAGATATCTTTAAAAAGTAATTTGCTTAGTTGGAACTGTATCATGTTGCAGATTTTCTCAATGCAAATTTGCACAAAATATTCACCACGTGCATTCATCCCTTAGGCCACGGCTCCACTATCAGTATTTGGTCAGTATTCGGTCAGTATTTTTTCTCAGGAGTCGGGGCCAAAACCAGACGAAGAACAATCAGAGAAAAGGTATAATAGGAACAAGTCACCAATTCTGTATTTATCACCCACTCCTGGTTTTGGCTCCCACTCCTGAGAAAAAATACTGACAGAATACTTACCAAATACTGATAGTGGGGCAGTTAGTGATACTCAGATGCAGAAATTTCAGCAACAAAATCTGACATGTGGAAATTCACCACAAAGCCTCAGTCAGATGTCAATGATTTTTTTTTGGTCCGAGTTTCATCAGTGTTTGGGGCAGTGTCAGTTTTTACCATCAGCTTTCATTAGAGATTTTTCATGTATGAAAAAGTTAATAAATTACAAAGCTTCTAATCACGGACAGTACACAGATTATCCACTGATGCCATGCATGTGCAGTCCGTGATTCTCACCGACCCACAGACTTGTGTGGGTATTTTTGATCTGTGACTTGGATGAAAACCACACACATCTCCATAAATTTTTTGCAGACATGTGAACAGCTCCATAGATTACAATGGGTATGTGTCCTATCCGTGGAAACCACCGATAGAACATATATGAGAAATACAGTGGTCCGACCATGCCAAAAAGGCACAAAAACCGCACAGTTCAACAGCGTCTTTAAACACACAGCGGATATGAATTTTTAGGAAATGCCATCCACTTTTCTTGAACTGTTAAATGTAACAGATTTTATGCACAAAAAAACTGCTCAGGCGCTGCATTTACGGTACATGGGAACATGGCCTAAATAGGATTTTCCATGATATGCCATCATTGTTTAATTGCTGTAACGCTAGAGGCAGCTTTAGGCTATGTGCCCACGATGCAGAAATGCTCAGGATTTTTCCTGAGCGTTTCTGCATCTCCCTGGCAGAAAAAACGCATGCGGATTGTACATGCGGATTGTACATGCGGATTGTACATGCGTTTTCCTGCCAGGGACATGCGGATGTGAACCGTTCTTCACATGCATTTCCGCATGTGGGTTGACAAGCGCTTTCCAAGCGATTTTAGCATCACTTGGAAAGTGGTTGACAACTTGGTCACACTATATAAATCCATGCAACCGGCATGGATTTATATACTGTGACCTAAAGAATGGTAAAAAATAAAAAAATAACTATATACTTACCTTCTGATGGCCCCCGGAGTCTTTATTCGGTCCGTCCTGGCTTGCCGGCAGCTCGTGGTACACTGAAGGACCTGCCGTCACATGACTAAATGACGTCAGCGCAGGTCCTTCAGTCCACTGCGATCTGCCGGCAAGCGAAGACAAGCGCACCTCGGGCCATCAGAAGGTAAATATAATATTTATTTTTTATTTTATTCTTTTTTTACAGGTTCTATGGTACCCGGGTCCGGAGGAGAGTCTCCTGTCCTCCGGACCCGGGTACCATCCGCACAATGAAACGCATGGATTTCGCATGTACAGATGCGGTGATGCAGATTCCATGTGTTCCAATGCAAGTCAATGGCGGCGAAAACGTCGCGCTTCCGCAAAATAATTGGTAGTGCTGCGTTTTTTTCCGCAATGATAATCCGCAGCGGAAATTTCCGCAGCATGTGCACAGCACATGCGGATTATCATTGGGGAACATGGCAGGCCTTCTACCATGCGTTTTTTAAGCGTTTTTGCCGCTGCGGAGACGCTTAAAAAACGCATCGTGGACACACAGCCTAAATGTCCTGGACCCCAATGAAACAAAATAAACAAGACCCTCCCAAGTACCATTTATAATAATGGACTATTCGCATGTGACAGAGGGGCATTTGAGCCCTCCACAGGTAAAAAAGTAACTACCATCTCTGAACCCTGTATAGTTATACCCCTGCATGGGGCCCCCACTGATCTGAAGAAAGTCAAAAGGCAGTAAGGAAACGGACAAGCTGTGCGGGGTTGTTTCTACATTCCCCATTCACCTCCTTTCTAAAGACAGGTATGAGATCTAGAGAATAAGCCCCCACCAATTAGAAATTTGTGGAATTTCTTATCATTAAACTAGTCAGAAAACACTATTCATAGGCAGAAGAAACACGACTATCATTAGGCTGTGTGTTCACACTGCGTTTTTTTTTAGATGTTTTTGAAACAGAAACTGAGCAGAAACTAGAAAATCCTCCTCAAAACTTCTGAATTTCCAGTCAGTTTACGGTCCAAAAACTCAGCAAAAAGACTCAGTGTGAACACACCCTTACAATGATCACTACATTCAGGTTCTAGAATGATCAGATTCGACTGATGGAAACTTGTTCCAACGGACAAACCATTTAGCAAACTGGCCTTTCCTCAGGTATTAGCGGAAGGCTATGTGCCCACGTTGCGGAAATGAAGCAGAAAATTTCTGCTTCATTTCCGCATGTCCTCTCCCGGAAAAACGCATGCGGAATTCCGCACGCGTTTATTGCGCGTTTATCGCGCGTTTTCCACATGCGGAATTGCCTTGCGTTTTTAATGCATTGCACAAGGCAATTCCGCATGCGGAAACGCAAAATTAATGGACATGCTGCGGATTTTTGAACGCACCATAAACGCTGCGGAAAAATCGGCAGCGTGGGCATAGAACTTGCGGATTCTCATTGGGGACAATGGGATGCGGATTATCAAGCGTTTTACAAGCGTTTCCGCTGCGGAAAATCCACAGCAAAAACGCTTGTAATCCGCAACGTGGGCACGCAGCCGAAAACTGTACTATGCTAGCAATGATACCAAGTCTCTGTTCAGACTGGGGTTGAATCTAACATCGGACCTTTTCCAATCTATTTTTTAATGATTTATAGGCATAGAGTGGTATATGTATTGTCTGCACATGTCCCGCTTAATTGTAAAGTGCTGCTGAATATGTTGGCGCAATATAAATAAAAATAATAACAGCAACATATACTGAGTGGAGCTTTAGTGGTGGACACGCCAAACGTGGCCACAAAACGTGATGTGAACAGAGATTAACAGGAACAGAAGGAACAAGTCCGATAAAACTGATATATCTATCCCCCTCGCTAATCCAGTATCCAAATATTAAATCATATTTATATGCTGATTATATAGGCGGCAGGGATAATCTTACATTAGGCCCAATCTGTGTGTGAGCATAAGTGTGGATAGGAAATTAGATTGTAAATCCCCCTGAGGCCGTGGCTGATTTGCGAGTAAAATATTTGCCTGCACATTGCCGAAGGATATGTATCCTGCAGATGACCTTTGTGGCAAAGAAAGTAAAATGATGTTTTTGCTTCAGTTCCTTTAATCAGGCATTCAGTAGTCTGGGCATTCTGGTAATGCAGGATTTGTTCCTGGCACTGCAAAGTCATCAAGCCTTTCAAAAAAAACACATCCAGATATGACACTGCTAGGCCCAGGTCAGACAGTACATTTTTTATGCAGTTTTTTTTGCCAAAAATTTAGGAAGAGATGGTTTTCAAATTCTCATCCCCAATTATGTGGAAAATCTGATACCCTGTAGCTCCTCAAAAAAGCAGAATTCACTGCTAAACTAGCCATAGAAATATGCTCAAGAGCTGATATTAACGAACCCTTTATTAACACGCACGGTCTCGGTCACTTAATGTGCATTATTAATGGCGGCCAGCCGCCCCTCCACTGATGCACATCTTAGCAAGAAACAGCAGAAGATAGACAAGATAATTTGAAGCATTTTTCACTCAAGAATGGAAGCCCAAATGTGCTGGAGAGACCACTTTACAGACAATAGATCAGACATTGGAGTGAAGATATATGGGTGGTACTGATATTGGGGTATTGTCAGTGGCATGATTATTTCTGGGCATTGTGTACTTTTAAGACACTGAATGTACTAGTATTAGATCAGATAGACAAGTTGGACACCATTGTGAACAGCCTCAACTTATCTCAACACCGCCGGTATCCCCAGTATTATATCAGACAGACAGGGTGGAGAGCAGTCTGAGCAGCCTCTTCTTAATGTACGTGGAAAGTGAGCGCATATGTGTACATGCATTCATCCCACATATCCTTTGGTTTCTAATCTGGGCCCAATTTTCTTTACATGCAAAATAAAAGTATTACTGCACAGTGTCAAACTAGTGCTAGGTAAGCCACAACACTCAGAAATAGCACTAACATCAAATAAATGCACTAATTCCAACATTTATTCCATCTAGAATGGCATTTGAGCAAGTAAGGTTTGCCACCCATCTTGAGTGCTGCCTTTCCCTTCACATTGTTTGGGAATCAAAAAAGAATAACTAAACAAATTCATAAGTACCTTTAATTTGAAAATCACACTCATTTTGTCTGGCGAGGTAACAACTATATAATTAATATGGCATTCGTCTTAATAAACTGATATAAACCTATCCTGGAATGTTAAAAGAACAGGAGCCTGTGAGCAGGTGCAGTAGGAAGCTCTGCTGCTGTGACCTGGAGATACCCTATAGCATATCCGTATTAGATCATATGCTGTATTAGATCAGAGAGACAAGTTGGACAGCAGTGTGAGCAGCCTCTTCTTACCTCAACACTCCTGGTATCTCCAGTATTAAATCAGATAGATATGGTGGACAGCAGTGTGAGCAGCCTGTTCTTACCTTAGTACCCCTGCTATATCCAGTATTAGATCAGATAGACAGGTTAGACACCAGTGTGAACAGCTCATCTTATCTCAACACCACTGGTATCCCCATATTATATCAGACGGACAGGGTGGACAGCAGTCTGAGCAGCCTCTTCTTACCTCAACACTCCTGGCATCTCCAGTATTAGATCGGAGAGACAGGGTTAACAGCAGTGTGAGCAGCCTCTTCTTACCTCAGCACCCCTAGTATCTTCAGTATTAGATCAGATAGACAGGTTAGACACCAGTGTGAACAGCTCATCTTATCTCAACACCACTGGTATCCCCATATTATATCAGACGGACAGGGTGGACAGCAGTCTGAGCAGCCTCTTCTTACCTCAACACTCCTGGCATCTCCAGTATTAGATCGGAGAGACAGGGTTAACAGCAGTGTGAGCAGCCTCTTCTTACCTCAGCACCCCTAGTATCTTCAGTATTAGATCAGATAGACAGATTGGACAGCAGCGTGTGCAGTCTCATCTTATCACAACCACCCTGGTATCTCCAGAATCAGATTATAAGGACAGGTTGGACAGCAGTGTGAGCAGCCTCATCTTATCTCAACACCCCTCGTATCTCCAGTATTAGATCAGATAGACAGGGTGGACAGCAGTGTGAGCAGCTTCTTACCTCAGCACTCCTGGTACCTCCAGTAGTATTTGTTTCCTACACATGAAGGGGGGAGCGGATCTTCCTACTGCACATGCTCAAAGACCCTGTCTTATTAACATCCTCGAACAGGTTTCTGTCAGTATAAATGACAACAGCCATTTTGATTCTATAGTGATTACCTCCATTGACAAAATGAGTGTGATTTGCTAATTAAATATATTTGGGAGTTTACTCATAATTACATTTCCTTTAGTTATTTTTTTCTATTCCCGGAGAACCCCTTTAAGACAAGTTTAAAAATGCGTCAAAGCAATATTGTGACATGTGGCCTTCTGCACAGAGCCACTTCCTGTGGCCTCACTACCTTCCAAATACAGAGAAGTAGGATTACAAAAGACTCTCCGCCTGACACTACACCGCTCAACCACACATGTGTAGCCTAGGATGTCGCTTACAGAGGATCGCAGACCTGAGAGGATTTCCAAATCACATAGGCACTCACTGGCCGCAGTGCCTGCCATTAACATTTGGGCAAAAATAGGATGCCAGACAGATTTACAGAGTGCACAAGGGTACGCTGATTAATATTCCGGTTAGGAAAACCATGATACATGTATTTGACATCTATAAAACCACAATAGTAAGTGCTACGCTTCCTGTAATACACAAGATGACTGCACCTGTGAGATGAATGGGGAGGCCGGGACGGAAATGCTTCACAGAAAGTGTAAAAGTGAATTCCCCTTGCAGATGATAGCTACAATTCTGCATGACGGCGGTAACTTCTGTCTACAAAAGTCCATTAAAGATCAAGCTGGGTGTTGTAGTCGTGCAGTCTCCATCTCCCGATGAAACGCTTTCATCCAGCCACCCTCTTGGCTTTCCCTCCCCTGTTATATCTCAGCTTTCCTCCCCTCACAGCGCCCAATGTGTCGACAAGCGGTACATTTCCGTGTCATACACAGGGCCTCATTGTCCACACTTGTCCTACAGACGGCCCACACAGTTACACCACAGGCGCATTTAGCAAATATACATGAGCAACTGCTCCCCATAAACCAATGCAGTGTCTGCAAACAGAGAATCCAAGTGTCCAACTAGGAGTATTGCGTTACGTCCGCTTATAAACTGCGTGCAGTAATAATACATGCAAGACGATAATAAAACACACTGAAATTTGGTTTGACTTTTCTTGGCAAGGATTTGCCTTATTATCCAGGATAACGTGAAGTGTCCCTCCCTCAGTGAGGGTGTGGGCCTTGGCACAGTGGCTTCTGCACAGATCTGGCCCACGCTAGGGACGCACGTGGCCGGCTGTCAGATCAGCTGGCAGAAGATCAGCGCCCAGGTCATGTGACCTGGCACAGGCGCCTACTCCACCCTAGTGACATCAGAGAATGGAATACCCCTCTCATTAACCCATTTCACATATTATAATGTTACTGGCAACCAGTGCAGCTCACAGTACGATGTAAGATCATCACTATACAAAACCACAATTTCATAATCATGCATCATTTTTTAGGCTAAGGGTGAGGAACATTGCGCAGCGCTTCCAGGATGCCTTTGTAAGTTCTGCAATGCTGAGCATCTATTCCCTTATACTGGGCTCTGCAGGATCACTAAGCTTTGCATCTATTCCCTTATACTGGGCTCTGCAGGATCACTAAGCGTTGTATCTATTCCCTTATACTGGGCTCTGCAGGATCACTAAGCGTTGCATCTATTCCCTTATACTGGGCTCTGCAGGATCACTAAGTGTTGCATCTATTCCCTTATACTGGGCTCTGCAGGATCACTAAGCATTGCATCTATTCCCTTATACTGGGCTCTGCAGGATCACTAAGCGTTGCATCTATTCCCTTATACTGGACTCTGCAGGATCACTAAGCGTTGCATCTATTCCCTTATACTGGGCTCTGCAGGATCACTAAGCGTTGCATCTATTCCCTTATACTGGGCTCTGCAGGATCACTAAGCGTTGCATCTATTCCCTTATACTGGGCTCTGCAGGATCACTAAGCGTTGCATCTATTCCCTTATACTGGACTCTGCAGGATCACTAAGCGTTGCATCTATTCCCTTATACTGGGCTCTGCAGGATCACTAAGCGTTGCATCTATTCCCTTATACTGGGCTCTGCAGGATCACTAAGCGTTGCATCTATTCCCTTATACTGGGCTCTGCAGGATCACTAAGCGTTGCATCTATTCCCTTATACTGGGCTCTGCAGGATCACTAAGTGTTGCATCTATTCCCTTATACTGGGCTCTGCAGGATCACTAAGCGTTGCATCTATTCCCTTATACTGGGCTCTGCAGGATCACTAAGCGTTGCATCTATTCCCTTAAACTGGGCTCTGCAGGATCACTAATCGTTGCATCTATTCCCTTATACTGGGCTCTGCAGGATCACTAAGCGTTGCATCTATTCCCTTATACTGGACTCTGCAGGATCACTAAGCGTTGCATCTATTCCCTTATACTGGGCTCTGCAGGATCACTAAGCTTTGCATCTATTCCCTTATACTGGGCTCTGCAGGATCACTAAGCATTGTATCTATACCCTTATACTGGGCTCTGCAGGATCACTAAGCTTTGCATCTATTCCCTTATACTGGGCTCTGCAGGATCACTAAGCTTTGCATCTATTCCCTTATACTGGGCTCTGCAGGATCACTAAGTATTGTATCTATTCCCTTATACTGGGCTCTGCAGGATCACTAAGCGTTGCATCTATTCCCTTATACTGGGCTCTGCAGGATTACTAAGTGTTGCATCTATTCCCTTATACTGGGCTCTGCAGGATCACTAAGCGTTGCATCTATTCCCTTATACTGGGCTCTGCAGGATCACTAAGCGTTGCATCTATTCCCTTATACTGGGCTCTGCAGGATCACTAAGCGTTGCATCTATTCCCTTATACTGGGCTCTGCAGGATCTCTAAGCGTTGCATCTATTCCCTTATACTGGACTCTGCAGGATCACTAAGCGTTGCATCTATTCCCTTATACTGGGCTCTGCAGGATCACTAAGCGTTGCATCTATTCCCTTATACTGGGCTCTGCAGGATCACTAAGCGTTGCATCTATTCCCTTATACTGGGCTCTGCAGGATCACTAAGCGTTGCATCTATTCCCTTATACTGGGCTCTGCAGGATCACTAAGCGTTGCATCTATTCCCTTATACTGGGCTCTGCAGGATCACTAAGCGTTGCATCTATTCCCTTATACTGGGCTCTGCAGGATCACTAAGCGTTGCATCTATTCCCTTAAACTGGGCTCTGCAGGATCACTAATCGTTGCATCTATGCCCTTATACTGGGCTCTGCAGGATCACTAAGCGTTGCATCTATTCCCTTATACTGGACTCTGCAGGATCACTAAGCGTTGCATCTATTCCCTTATACTGGGCTCTGCAGGATCACTAAGCTTTGCATCTATTCCCTTATACTGGGCTCTGCAGGATCACTAAGCATTGTATCTATACCCTTATACTGGGCTCTGCAGGATCACTAAGCTTTGCATCTATTCCCTTATACTGGGCTCTGCAGGATCACTAAGCTTTGCATCTATTCCCTTATACTGGGCTCTGCAGGATCACTAAGTATTGTATCTATTCCCTTATACTGGGCTCTGCAGGATCACTAAGCGTTGCATCTATTCCCTTATACTGGGCTCTGCAGGATTACTAAGTGTTGCATCTATTCCCTTATACTGGGCTCTGCAGGATCACTAAGCGTTGCATCTATTCCCTTATACTGGGCTCTGCAGGATCACTAAGCGTTGCATCTATTCCCTTATACTGGGCTCTGCAGGATCACTAAGTGTTGCATCTACACCCTTATACTGGGCTCTGCAGGATCACTAAGCGTTGCATCTATTCCCTTATACTGGGCTCTGCAGGATCACTAAGCGTTGCATCTATTCCCTTATACTGGGCTCTGCAGGATCACTAAGCGTTGCATCTATTCCCTTATACTGGACTCTGCAGGATCACTAAGCGTTGCATCTATTCCCTTATACTGGGCTCTGCAGGATCACTAAGCGTTGCATCTATTCCCTTATACTGGACTCTGCAGGATCACTAAGCGTTGCATCTATTCCCTTATACTGGGCTCTGCAGGATCACTAAGCGTTGCATCTATTCCCTTATACTGGGCTCTGCAGGATCACTAAGTATTGTATCTATTCCCTTATACTGGGCTCTGCAGGATCACTAAGCGTTGCATCTATTCCCTTATACTGGGCTCTGCAGGATCACTAAGCGTTGCATCTATTCCCTTATACTGGGCTCTGCGGGATCACTAAGCGTTGCATCTATTCCCTTATACTGGGCTCTGCAGGATCACTAAGCTTTGCATCTATTCCCTTATACTGGGCTCTGCAGGATCACTAAGCATTGTATCTATACCCTTATACTGGGCTCTGCAGGATCACTAAGCTTTGCATCTATTCCCTTATACTGGGCTCTGCAGGATCACTAAGCTTTGCATCTATTCCCTTATACTGGGCTCTGCAGGATCACTAAGTATTGTATCTATTCCCTTATACTGGGCTCTGCAGGATCACTAAGCTTTGCATCTATTCCCTTATACTGGGCTCTGCAGGATCACTAAGCTTTGCATCTATTCCCTTATACTGGGCTCTGCAGGATCACTAAGTATTGTATCTATTCCCTTATACTGGGCTCTGCAGGATCACTAAGCGTTGCATCTATTCCCTTATACTGGGCTCTGCAGGATCATTAAGCGTTGCATCTATTCCCTTATACTGGGCTCTGCAGGATCACTAAGTGTTGCATCTACACCCTTATACTGGGCTCTGCAGGATCACTAAGCGTTGCATCTATTCCCTTATACTGGGCTCTGCAGGATCACTAAGCGTTGCATCTATTCCCTCATACTGGACTCTGCAGGATCACTAAGCGTTGCATCTATTCCCTTATACTGGGCTCTGCAGGATCACTAAGTGTTGCATCTACACCCTTATACTGGGCTCTGCAGGATCACTAAGCGTTGCATCTATTCCCTTATACTGGGCTCTGCAGGATCACTAAGTATTGTATCTATTCCCTTATACTGGGCTCTGCAGGATCACTAAGTGTTGCATCTATTCCCTTATACTGGGCTCTGCAGGATCACTAAGCGTTGCATCTATTCCCTTATACTGGGCTCTGCAGGATCACTAAGCGTTGCATCTATTCCCTTATACTGGGCTCTGCAGGATCACTAAGCGTTGCATCTATTCCCTTATACTGGGCTCTGCAGGATCACTAAGCGTTGCATCTATTCCCTTATACTGGGCTCTGCAGGATCACTAAGCGTTGCATCTATTCCCTTATACTGGACTCTGCAGGATCACTAAGCTTTGCATCTATTCCCTTATACTGGGCTCTGCAGGATCACTAAGCTTTGCATCTATTCCCTTATACTGGGCTCTGCAGGATCACTAAGTATTGTATCTATTCCCTTATACTGGACTCTGCAGGATCACTAAGCTTTGCATCTATTCCCTTATACTGGGCTCTGCAGGATCACTAAGCTTTGCATCTATTCCCTGATACTGGGCTCTGCAGGATCACTAAGTATGGTATCTATTCCCTTATACTGGGCTCTGCAGGATCACTAAGCGTTGCATCTATTCCCTTATACTGGGCTCTGCAGGATCACTAAGCGTTGCATCTATTCCCTTATACTGGGCTCTGCAGGATCACTAAGCGTTGCATCTATTCCCTTATACTGGGCTCTGCAGGATCACTAAGCGTTGCATCTATTCCCTTATACTGGGCTCTGCAGGATCACTAAGCGTTGCATCTATTCCCTTATACTGGGCTCTGCAGGATCACTAAGCGTTGCATCTATTCGCTTATACTGGGCTCTGCAGGATCACTAAGTGTTGCATCTATTCCCTTATACTGGGCTCTGCAGGATCACTAAGTATTGTATCTATTCCCTTATACTGGGCTCTGCAGGATCACTAAGCGTTGCATCTATTCCCTTATACTGGGCTCTGCAGGATCACTAAGCGTTGCATCTATTCGCTTATACTGGGCTCTGCAGGATCACTAAGCGTTGCATCTATTCCCTTATACTGGGCTCTGCAGGATCACTAAGCTTTGCATCTATTCCCTTATACTGGGCTCTGCAGCATCACTAAGCGTTGCATCTACACCCTTATACTGGGCTCTGCGGGATCACTAAGCGTTGCATCTATTCCTTATACTGGGCTCTGCAGGATCACTAAGCGTTGCACCTCACAACAATGAGCTCGAATCATAGGAGATGTATTTATCAGGAGCACTAACCAAAGACCAGAGGTAATAAAGGACTACAGTAAAATAATAGCTAAATGCCAGACAACAGAATAAAAAATGACAGTGGGAATTTATCAAGACTCGTATTTCATACACCATAGCTGAACCAAAAGCCCAGTGCACCAAATTTATTACACCTCGAATTCATTTCTATGCGCTGTCCGTGAGCTAAAACATTAAATCCATGCCAGATATGAGCTGCCAGAAAATGTACAATTTACACAATTAAGTAAATTTATCCACTGGCTCGTTCACACGACCGTGGAAAAAAACGGATAGCACTCGGACCAATGTCATTCAATGGGGCACTGCAGATTTTTTTTACTAACCAATTCTGCGGGTGAAAAAAATGGTAGCATGCACTAGTTTATTCCGTGAATCGGATGAGACAACCATTCAAGTCTAAGGGTGCGTAAAAGATGTGTCATAGTATAACATCTGATTCTTAAGAATACATTGCAACTCTGTAATTTAGGAAACTGAAAAGGGTCTTGTAAATGATTTACAGCTGCTGCTGTAAAAAATCGAATTATATACAGATTGCACATGGATGACAAGTGAGAAAAAGTCGTCCCATTTTTATGGATAAAACGCTGAACGATTTTTTATACACTTGTGTCAACCAACCCTATAGCTAATTGGCACCACTCTTTTTAGAGCAGATACAAAAGGGCAAAAATTTGGTGCAAACACCCCTTCCCTCAATTTTTAGACTTTTTGACATTAGAACACTGGCATAGAGGGAAAGATAAATTCCTCATTAATCTATATGATAATATCCAAGACAACCAATAGTTAAGCCAAATTATGTCAAAATGCAAACAAGACAGACAAATACATAATTATAACCCATGAGGTGTACAGTCATGGCCAAAAGTATTGAGAATGAGACAAATAGTAATTTTTCCAAAGTTTACTGCTTCATTTTTTGTAATGGCAATTTGCATATACTCCTGAATGTCAAAGAGTGATCAGCTTAACAGCAATTACTGTACTTGCAAAGTCAATATTTGCCCAGAAAATGAACTTTAACCCCCAAAACACATTTCAACATCATTGCAGTCCTGCCTTAAAAGGAGCAGCTAACATCGTTTTAGTGATTGATCCATTAACACAGGTGTGGGTGTTGATGAGGACAGGGCTGGCGATCAATCAGTCATGATTAAGTAAGAATAACATCACTGGACACTTTAAAAGGAGGCTGGTTCTTGGTATCATTGTTTCTCTTCAGTTAACCATGGTTATCTCTAAAGAAACACGTGCAGCCATCAATTGCACTGCACAAAAATGGCCTAACAGGGAAGAGTATCGCAGCTACAAAGATTGCACCTCAGTCAACAATCTATCGCATCATCAAGAACTTCAAGGAGAGAGCTTCCATTGTTGTCAAAAAGGCTCCAGGGCGCCCAAGAAAGACCAGCAAGCGCCAGGACCGTATCTTAAAACTGTTTCAGCTGTGGGATCGGACTACCAGCAGTGCCGAGCTTGCTCAGGAATGGCAGCAGGCTGGTGTGAGTCCTTCTGCACGCACTGTGAGGCGGAGACTCTTTGAGCAAGGGCTGGTTTCAAGGAGGGCAGCAAAGAAGGCACTTCTCTCCAGAAAAAACATCAGGGACCGACTGATATTCTGCAAAAGGTACAGGGAGTGGACTGCTGAGGACTGGGGCAAAGTCATTTTCTCTGATGAATCCCCTTTTCGATTGTTTGGGACATCAGAAAAACAGCTTATTCGGAGAAGAAGAGGTGAGCGCTACCACCAGTCTTGTCTCATGCCAACTGTAAAGCATCCTGAAACCATTCATGTGTGGGGTTGCTTCTCAGCCAAGGGAATCGGCTCACTCACAGTCTTGCCTAAAAACACAGCCATGAATAAAGAATGGTACCAGAATGTCCTCCAAGAGCAACTTCTCCCAACCGTCCAAGAGCAGTTTGGCGCCAAACAATGCCTTTTCCAGCATGATGGAGCACCTTGCTATAAAGCAAAGGTGATAACTAAATGGCTCATGGAACAAAACATAGAGATTTTGGGTCCATGGCCTGGAAACTCCCCAGATCTTAATCCCATTGAGAACTTGTGGTCAATCATCAAGAGACGGGTGGACAAACAAAAACCAACAAATTCTGGCAAAATGCAAGCATTGATTATGCAAGAATGGACTGCTATCTGTCAGGATTTGGTCCAAAAGTTGATTGAGAGCATGCCAGGGAGAATTACAGAGGTCTTGAAGAAGAAGGGGCAACACTGCAAATATTGACTTGCTGCATTAACTCATTCTGTCAATATAACCTATTGGTACTCATAATATGATTGCAATTATATTTCTGTATGTGATATAAACATCAGACAAACACTAAAATAAAAACCAGAGGCCAGCAGATCATGTGAAAATATAATTTTGGTGTCATTCTCAAAACTTTTGGCCATGACTGTACTCACTTCTATTTGTTTCTGGAAAAAATTGGGTGTGAAATATATCTATCATAACACGTCCCACAGGAGCAGTGAAGCAAGTTTCCACACATGTCCTGAAGGAGAGATAGAAACCCACTTTCTGCAATCTGGCTAAGCCAAGTAGTTTTATCCAAACTTCCCTTCTATAATGTAGAAAATATCCAATATTTTTGGAAACCTGGCTAACTGCAGCCAATAAAACATCTACTTTAATTTTGTAATATGTGATAAAAAAAATTAAAGCTACTGGTGTTTAGGAACAACTGTTCAAGGTTTTCTTTGCATTAGATTTAATGAGTCCTCCTCACTGTCAAAACTAGAGGAATCAAATGGACATGATGTCTAGGGAAGAAGATCTTAAGAAAACACCCTCATCAGTAGCCCGGGGCTCCCTGCCGAGACACCATTCCACACCTGTCAAAACCCATTTGCTTAGAGATCCAACTTCCGCTCCCTGCGTCTAGGAAAGCCTGAAGCTATACCAAAAATCTTGTACAGTGGTTACATCGACCCTATCCCCATCCAGGACAGTTAACATCAGAACGAGGCACAATAAAGTTTTACCAGTAATTTCCTTTAACCCAATGAGTTGTAGGTTAGTGCCCAATCTACCAGTCCACCCATCCTGGAATCTGGGCATGGCTCTGCTCACACATCAATTATTCCCTATTTGAATGATTCTGGAAATTTTACTGTTCTTGTTTGGATCCAATAACCGTATAATTTTAATGGGGGAGGTCTCGTGGATCTCAGGAAGGATAAACTTGTTTCTACTCCCCAATGCCTAACAGATGGGCACCAGAGGTTACTTATAGCCACCCTCTACCATAGGGAATATGGTCATGTCTGGCTGAATGTTAATAGGGGGATTGGGTTGACATCTGCTAGTAGATGTGTGTAGGCCTTATTAGCAGAAACCAACTGGGATCCAATAAGTGTTATACATGCAAAGTCTTTAATCAATATTTCCTAAAGCTACCAAATCCTTCAGCAATGCAACGGAATTGCATTAACAGCATCTGAGAGACCAGAAAAACCTACAGGCTCAGAAAGGGAAAAATATTCTGAAAATCAAAGGTAAATGATTGAAGGGAAAAGTGCAGTGGTAGCAGAGTTAAGCAGAGTACAAGATTAATTCCTGTGAAATACATGGCCAGTACAGAAATAGGAGCTGCTGAACCTCTTTACCTGGGCAGCTGTGAAGGGGACTGCAAAGACGTTGGCAAGAAAAGAGGTGGTAGACCTGTTTTAGGATTATTTTCTAAACACTAAAATAACCTCAATGCAAAAATGGCCATACACTTTAGAAAGCTCGTTTTGCTGACTGCTATTTCTCCCAACCCCCTCATAAACATGCATACTGTGCTTGGATGGGTCATCATGAAGTCTAACATGCCCAGTCCTTCTTTTTTTCCCTGCTATTGGGGAGAGATATGGGACATCTCCCTACATATTAGATTAGGTAATGCTTCCAAAATTGGAGGCTTTGCTCATGGTAATCTACTATGTATGAGCACTTTACAGGGGTTCTCCACTATTATAAAAGTTAAACTTAGTGAGCCAGGGCGGTGTGACGCAGGGCTGTGGACTAGGATTCGGTGTCCATTTTGGTGGAGATGGAGTGGGTATAAAATGGACAGACTCCTAAAATATATAATAAATTGGGTACAGTAGTTCAGAGCAGTAAGTGCTGAATATTTTTTCATAGGAATTTGGGAAAGTTAGGAAATGTCCTATAAATGTCTATTCTGTTCCTGATCTAAGAATTTAGACTTTTAGTTACAATGAATCTGTGCTGCACTTTATGTACATGCTCAGTAGTGAGGCAGTGCTGTGGAGTCAGAGACATGGAGTCGGAAGTCAGGGAAATTGAGGAGTTAGAGTCGGAGGCTTGGCTTACCGACTCCACAGTCCTGGTTGTGAGAAAAAAAATATTATTGTCCACGGGACGGGTGTCACCCCTGAGCACCCTGTACTGTATCCACATCCAATCTATTGACATCAATATCCGGCAGAGGGGGAGGGAGGTGTCTTGTGAGAGCTACAGCCTTCACATTCTGCCCCAACAGTGTCTTCCTGTTTGGATAGACTGTGAAGACTGCAGCCGATCAGCGGTGTCTGATTGGCTGCAGCTGTCATGTGACGCCTAACCCCAGAGGATGATGTGGATCCCTGGGTGATTGGGACAGTATCTATGCTCTAGCACCACTGTATTCACTTCTACGGGTCTGACTGAACAGCTATATCCCAGCCCCATAGAAATAAATAGAACAGTGGTCACAAATGTGTACTACCAGTACATTCACAAAAGGAATACTGAGTCCCCCGTTGATGAGATTTGGTCAGGGTTCCCAGCGATTAAACATTTACCACCTATCCTCTGGAAAGTGTATCTTGCAGGACAACCCCTTTTTAGAGAAAGCATATATCACCCTGGCCAATCTTGGCAACTAGAAATAACTCAGATGTCTTAAAGCAAAATATATCTGCGCTTCCATCATGAGAGTCTTGAATATTGGATCTTCTACCATGTGTAACACTAGGAGCACTTAAGGTCCTTTCTGGCATGCAGTGTGTTACAGGGACATTCATCAAGAATCTGTTGCTTTTGGCCAGCGATGTTTAAGACTCCCAAGCCTCCTTCAGCATCACAAAACAGCATCTGCACTACAGAAGAATGTAAAGATGATATCACTGAGCAAACATGGGTAAAAACGACGGCCGGCCTCCCTGCTTTATATATCAATATAATAGAAAACTTTAATTACTATTTCTTTTTTTTCTGTAAAGTAGCTTCCGCAAAAATGCATAAACTACGCATCAGGTGGAAATTTAAGAAAAAATTATCTTCACCAGAACTATAACCAAAGTTCACAATGAATACTATTTATACTTCTGGTGCTAGAATGAACACCACCTAGTAAGAAAACAGCACCATTATACACTGGTTACACACCAGTCGCACCTTGATATTTGACCCTTCATGTGTATTCCATAAATGTAAAGGCGGAAGGTGCATTCATGATAGGTTGCCAATCGCTGTGAGGGTGCGCTGCTCTTAAATCTAATGCATACTGGCACCAAACAACTTCCCTGTGTTAAAATCTTCCCTAAGGGGACACAAAGACATGACCAAAGATGCAAGGGGTTTCTTGGCAGCAAGAAGAACACATATCCAAGGTGCCTTTGTCCTAAGCACAGTGGGAAAAAACGCACTGAGGAAGCAGTCAAGACTCTGAAACCAAATAAACATGGCCAAGTTTTGTGGGTAATGTGATATGAACACAATGAAAGTGCAAACATTTATAACTATTTTTCCCTTCCTAGCAATAAAAGATTATACCTGATGTACACAGCAATCCAATGTGAATGGAGACACAAGTATAAAGATAGAAGCACTGTGGTACTTAATGCTGCTGGAGAGATTTTATAGTTGGCATTCTGAGGAGGTATGCTGTGCTGCATTGTGATTTATAGTTGGCATTGTGGGGAGGTATGCTGTGCTGCATTGTGGTTTATAGTTGGCATTGTGGGGAGGTATGCTGTGCTGCATTGTGGTTTATAGTTGGCGTTGTGGGGGGTATGCTGTGCTGCATTGTGGTTTATAGTTGGCGTTGTGGGGAGGTATGCTGTGCTGCATTGTGGTTTATAGTTGGCATTGTGGGGAGGTATGCTGTGCTGCATTGTAGTTTATAGTTGGCGTTGTGGGGAGGTATGCTGTGCTGCATTGTGGTTTATAGTTGGCGTTGTGGGGAGGTATGCTGTGCTGCATTGTGGTTTATAGTTGGCATCATGGGGAGTTATGCTGTGCTGCATTGTGGTTTATAGTTGGCGTCATGGGGAGTTATGCTGTGCAGCATTGTGGTTTATAGTTGGCGTTGCGGGGAGGTATGCTGTGCTGCATTGTGATTTATAGTTGGCATTGTGGGGAGGTATGCTGTGCTACATTGTGGTTTATAGTTGGCGTCATGGGGAGTTATGCTGTGCTGCATTGTGGTTTATAGTTGGCATTGTGGGGAGGTATGCTGTTCGGCATTGTGGTTTATATTTGGCGTTGTGGGGAGTTATGCTGTGCTGCACTGTGGTTTATAGTTGGCGTTGTGGGGAGTTATGCTGTGCTGCATTGTGGTTTATATTTGGCGTTGTGGGGAGTTATGCTGTGCTGCATTGTGGTTTATAGTTGGCGTTGTGGGGAGGTATGCTGTGCTGCATTGTGGTTTATAGTTGGCGTTGTGGGGAGGTATGCTGTGCTGCATTGTGGTTTATATTTGGCGTTGTGGGGAGTTATGCTGTGCTGCATTGTGGTTTATAGTTGGCGTTGTGGGGAGGTATGCTGTGCTGCATTGTGGTTTATAGTTGGCGTTGTGGGGAGGTATGCTGTGCTGCATTGTGGTGTCTGATTTTTTCTGTTATGTTGTGCTGCACTATTGTGCTACGAGGGGGTATTATGTGAGCAACATCAAGGTATTTGGTTAATCCTACTGAGATAATGTAGGTGCTACATGGTGGTATTTGTTTGGTGATACTATGGAAATAATATGGGAGCTTCATGGTGGTATTTGTCTGCTGGAGAGGCCCTAGCAGCCCCAGAAATTATCAGGTGATGTTTGAATGAGTCTGGTCTGACTCCGACTCCACAGCATGGCCTCACTACTGAGCATGTACATAAAGTGCAGCACAGATTCATCTCAGCTAAAAGCTAACATCCTTAGATCAGGAACAGAACAGACATTTCTAGGACATTTCATAACTTTTCCAAATTCTTATGAAAAAATGCACAGCACATACTGCATTGTACTACTGTACCAATTTATGATATATTTTAGGAGTTGGAGTCTGTCCATTTTATACCAACTGCACCAAAATGGACTCCGACTCCACAGCCCTGGTCCTATCAGAGCATACTGAGGAAAAACATGGCTCTTCAGCTTCAGGGAGTCATGTATCCAATGCAGAATTTGCATTCTGAAATCTTTAAGTTATTCTCTATATTGTAGGCAAAAATAAAAAGAATTCAAAGAAAAAAACTGGACATTGTCATCCTCATAAATAAAGCTGTTAGCCCCGTCCAACGTGTCTGTCATCTTTTATAGGATTGTAGATATTCACTAAAATCAACAGACATCCATCGATTTCATCTGTACATTTTACACAAGTACCTGGAAATACGTTTTAGGAAGGTGCTTTAATGGAAAAAGAAAAAAATAACACAGAGATGAGAACATGTAATGGCAGCAACCGCTAAAACTCAGCGAACCGGGCTTAATTTCTTTCTCAGAAGAGGAAATCAGATCGCAGAGGAGTTTTTAGAAACGGAATATGACATGGCTCCACAGACATAAAACGTAATCCAGCTTACACTGATCAGAGATAAAACTGACATAGTCATGACCACGATGACTGATGGGACCTCCAGATGAGGCGAGTATCCCCAACGCAGTTCAGACTTACAGTTCTGTGGCTTTTAAAGAACACCCTCATTACAGCCCCCATCCCAGCAGCCACCTAACAGATGACGTGGCTATACAACACCAAGCAGAACATTGCTGCCATGCTGAGTACAGCTGCACTGTTACTGGAATACTGGGCGCCGCCATGATACACACATGCACTTACTGAATATACACAATATACACTAAATACAGTAAAGTCATATACAACTTTGTGGATGTAGGAAAAAAAAGGCAAATGGACCCTCCCAGTGTTGGACTGGGGTGACAAGTGCCCACCAATAACCAACTCCAGGGCCCCACTTTTAAGCTATAAGCAAATGTGACTTTATACTCCATCACAAATGTTTATAACAATGAACTGGTAGATTGTTAAATGGATAAGATGCTGCCTTTGTCTGTACATAGTGATTCAAGCAGGGCTGTGGAGTTGGAGTCAGAGTTGTGGAGTCGGTATGAAATGGACCGACTCCAACTGCTAAAATATATAATAAACTGGGTTCATTAGTACAATGCAGTATGTGCTGTAAATGCTTTCATAAGAATTTGGGAAAGTTCCTATCTATTTATATGTATATATATATATAGATAGATAGATAGATAGATAGATAGATAGATAGAGATATATATATATATATATATCCATGTATATTGCAATATATACATACAGTGCAGACCAAAAGTTTGGACACACCTTCTCATTTAAAGATTTTTCTGTATTTTCATGACTATGAAAATTGTACATTCACACTGAAGGCATCAAAACTATGAATTAACACATGTGGAATTATATACTTAACAAAAAAGTGTGAAACAACTGAAAGTATGTCTTATATTCTAGGTTCTTCAAAGTAGCCACCTTTTGCTTTGATGACTGCTTTGCACACTCTTGGCATTCTCTTGATGAGCTTCAAGAGGTAGTCACTGGAAATGGTTTTCACTTCACAGGTGTGCCCTGTCAGGTTTAATAAGTGGGATTTCTTGCCTTATAAATGGGGTTGGGACCATCAGTTGTGTTGTGCAGAAGTCTGGTGGATACACAACTGATAGTCCTACTGAATAGACTGTTAGAATTTGTATTAAGGCAAGAAAAAAGCAGCTAAGTAAAGAAAAACGAGTGGCCATCATTACTTTAAGAAATGAAGGTTAGTCAGTCTGAAAAATTGGGAAAACTTTGAAAGTGTCCCCAAGTGCAGTTGCAAAAACCATCAAGTGCTACAAAGAAACTGGCTTGATATAATTCCACATGTGTTAATTCATAGTTTTGATGCCTTCAGTGTGAATGTACAATTTTCATAGTCATGAAAATACAGAAAAATCTTTAAATGAGAAGGTGTGTCCAAACTTTTGGTCTATACTGTATATAATGCAAGAGTAATTGGAACCAGTAAAATAGTTAAAGTGGATTTTTAGATTTTTCTTCCCTAGAGCCTCACCATGTCATCATCATAACACTTGGTTTAGGGTACTAACATGGCGTTGTATAGACTGTAAGTTATGGCATTAAGCAGAAAGAGAAGTTTACACACAGTACACTAGAAGAGTCAGATGAAGCATCCGATGCATGCATAGTAAAGCGAGGTACTGTATAATGGACTCTGCTTCATCTGCGCACTGCACATGCTCAGAATGGCTCTTGACTCTGGGAATTTACACACATAGCAAACTACTTCTTTTTCTCTAAAATATTTTATCAGGGAGTTTTGATAGTAGCATGTTTAGTTGTCAAAACCCTTGTATAATGACCTAACGGTTCCCCCTAAAAAGAAAAGTCTCTTTTTAATGGTGGATTGAGGACTTACAAGAAATAAATAGTTAAAGAGTTACAGTCGTTTTGATTTTTATTTTATAACTCAATAGTACCCCTGAATATAAGCTATTTCGTAATATATCTTATCAGGGAAATCTGCTTATTTCTCTGCCAGAATTGATCAGTTATTATCAAAATTCTCAATTCTGAAGTAAAATCTGTATTCAGTGAAGACAGATTGCTACATTACTGAGGTAGGAGATGGCAGTTGTTATGGATAAGATACATAGAATTGTATTCATAGCAACTGCCATCTCCTATCTCAGTAATGGGAAATTCTGTCTTCACCAAATACACATTTTACCTCAGAATTTTGATAATGACTGATCAATTCTAGCAGAGAAAGAAGAGGATTTCTCTGATAAGATATATTACAAAGTTTCTTATTTTCATGTGTACTATTGATCTATGAAATAAAAATGACTCTTACTTGGTTACTCTTTAAAGGAACTAAAATGCTGTGGGGTAGACCAACTAAGGGTCTGTATACGCAGCCGGACCGTCAGCACGATATGACTACCGAACTGTAAACCCTTATCGATCGGCAGTCGTTTAATAGCCTGTTTATACAGCCAGACCTAAGTAAACGATCTGCACTAGATCTTTCGGTACACATAGGCTGCCATTGTTTTTGACAGCGCGAGTTCTGTTTACACAGGACAATGCGCCGCCGTGAACAATGATCTTTTCCGTTGTGCAAAAGATCATTTAACCCGATGAATGAGCGTTCTTCATCAAGGAGATCGGCAGCCTGTTTACACTGCAAGATAATCGTGAAACGAGAGTTTTTAAGAATGCTACTTCACAATTATTTTTCAGTGTAAATGCAACTTAACCCCTTTATGACCTATGACGTATAGGTATGTCATAGGTAGCCTCCCCCCGTTTGATACACGCTCCGACGATGAGCCCGCACCTTTTCCGGCACAAGTCTTGGGGGAGAAAGGTTGAACTTGATGGACCTAGGTCTTTATTCAACCTACGTTTCTATGTTACTATGTGAGTAAACTGATTTCATGAACTGACATGTGCCCCTAACAGCCGCAGGTGGAATTGCGATTCACCCGTGGCTGTTAACATGTTAAATGCCACTGTCAATCTCAGACAGCGGCATTGAACATGGCTGTGCCGGACGTGCATCATAAGACCGTCACATGATCGCGGGGCGCCAATGGGTTGGCTTGATAACCCAGCGGTCGGCACTCATAGCAGATGAGCATTTCTGTAACACATAGCAGGGCTGAAGCCCTGCTATGTGAAGCACAAGCGATCGTTTGATCGCAGCTTGTAGTATTGGATGATCACAGATTCTAGTCTCCCATTTTAAAAATGTTTAAAAAAAAAAAAATATATAAAAGTTCAATTCACCCCCCTTTCGCCCTATTCAAAATAAAACAATTAAAAATAAAATACACATATTTGGTATTGCCGCGTTCAGAAGCACCCCATTTATCAATATATAATAAAAATTAATCTGATCGTAAATGGTGTAACGAGAAAAAAAAAATCAAAATAACAGAATTAAGTTTTTTTTAGTCGCTGTAAAATTGCAATAAAGGGCGATCAAAACATCGTATCTACACCAAAATGGTATCAATAAAATATCAGATCGGCAGGGCTATGGAGTCGGAGTCGATATAAAATGGACTAGCTCCGACTCCTAAAATATATAATAAATTGGGTACAGTAGTTCAATGCAGTTTGTGGGGAATATTTTTTCATAAGAATTTGGGAAAGTTCTAAAATGTCCTATAAATGTCTGTCCTATTCCTGATCTAAGGGTCTAGACTTTTAGTTGAGATGAATCTGCTACAGTAAATTTATCACTTAAACATGAGCCATGTATGAGGGAGTCGGTGTCATGGAAATAGAGGAGTCAGAGGTTTGGCTTACCAACTCCACAGCCCTGCAGCTCGGCATGCAAAAAATAAGCCCGCACCCAGCCCCAGATCCCGAAAATAATTTTTTTCACCACTTAAATAAAAAAGAACCTATACATGTTTGGTATCTACGAACTTGTAATGACCAGCAGAATCATAATGGCAGGTAAGTTTTAGCATTTAATGAACATGGTAAAAAAAACTATTGTGGAATTGCATTTTTTTTGCAATTTCATCGCACTTGGAATTTTTTTCACGTTTTCCAGTACATAATATGGTAAAACCAATGACGTAGTTCAAAATTACAAATCATCCCGCAAAAAGCAAGCCCTCACATTGTCATATTGATAGAAAAATAAAAAAGTTCTGGCTCTGGGAAGAAGAGGAGCGAAACATGAAAAGGCAAAAATGGAAAACTCAAGGTGGTGAAGGGGTTAAGCATACAAATAAGCTGTACAATACTCTAAAGAAAGTCTGGCTCTATGATAATGGTTGGTGAGTGCAGACCCCCTGCCTGCTGCACTTTCCCGCTATACCTTGGCTTATCTTAGAAATGCTAAAACCTTCTTTTTGAAGCATGCCGCAAACATATAGTTGACGCGGCCAATTACTGGTACACAATCCTAATATTGGTGATCAATGGTGATTTTATTTTTGAATGGGTATAATAATAAATGGTGCCATTACTTAGGACTACTTTAATATAGAGCACCTATAAACTGCTCTATATATTGTCTAGCACCGCTCTGATATCCAAGGGGCATAATATGGTCATGGCCGAGGACGTCAGGGCAAAATGTGTTATGAAAAGAATATAAAGAAAGCTTTTTAGTCCCTGCCAAATGGATTTATACAGAGCATCTTATAGATACAGCCAACATCATAAATCAAAGAGTGGTTTTCACTTGTCATTTTACGTGATTTCTAAAGATTAAATCTGCCAAATTGTAAAGTAATACTGGAAATGGAGTGGGGTGATATCCGTGTAGATGTTGTCTGATTGGCCATTTTGGAAGTCAGGAAAGCCACAAAGGTTGCCATATGGGCAAGGGTTTAACTTAGGGTAAATGCCGCAGATTGTTCAATGTCATGGAAGCTGTAAAATGGATCCCTTCTATGGAAGAAGAGTACATAGCTTTACAGAAAAGTGTTAGAGGGTTGTGTATATATATATATATATATATATATGTATATTCATATTCATATGTGTATATAGCGCCAGTTAGTATGCTTGGAGCTTAACTTAAATTAGATTAAAGTCACAAAGCGGTGTTTGGTATTGGTTTTCTGGAAATAAGCCTGTAGCATACATTCTCCTCTCTAGGTCATATTGAGCATAGCCAAATCAGTGAAAAACATGGGCACCATTAGGCAGTCAGTGACATGAAGCCATTGGGGCGGTGGGCGCTTTTTTAATTTGGGTGATGGGATGTTTCCCTCCAGATTTACAGTCCGCTCTGAAATCCAGCAGCTTTCCTCCCCATCGCTCTCTCTCTCCTCCCCCTCCTTTATGCTCAGAAAGTGAAAATGTAATTCCTGTCCAAACAAGAAAATTCAGGGGTGTGTCGATGGTTGCTGTGGGGTATCCCCGATTGTACGAGAACCCCACTCCCTGTATAACTCCTTACAATCCCCACTGTGTCCTCTTTCTTTTTTTAACCATGATACAAAGGCTGCACACCCCAACACAAACTCAACAAAAAGTTTTCAACTCAGAAGAAAAGACCAAACTAAGAAGGCCACAGTGCTGTAACCTGTCCCTCCCACTTCATAGGCCAGCACACAACACAAGGCCCACTCTCCTCCTGCTGTCTGCTTGGGATATTATGAAATCTTACATCAGACCTTGTAAGCCACGCGTGAGAGCGTGGGAACCCAGCCCAGTCCATCCTGGCCCCTCGCCTTCCCTGCGGTCAGCCAAAATCCCACATGTCTCCCAGGCCAAGCCTTCCTCTCAGCCCTATTTTGCAGACAGGAGCCTCGGTAACTGAACAGTTATTTTTAATGTTTCCTCCTGGTGCTGCTGTGAAGCTCACACAGGGGCGCAGTGTATGGCAGCTTTCTTCCCTGCCGAAAGGAAAGTCATTAAAGAGCAGTTCCCCTTGTGAAGAAAACAACAAAACCCAACTAGGAGTCCTCGCGCCGTCCTTTAATGTCACGTTTTTAAGACTGCTACAATGCACATGGCTGGGGCAGATGTTACACCATATGTGCAACCTGTGCAGCTGCATAAGGGCCCAACAAATAAAGGGGCTCACTATCACATAGCATGAAAGGGACCAAACTGATAGATTTCATGGCTCACAATTACTGGTGGATACAGGAACCAATCTATAATAGTCTATAGGTCAGTAAGGGACCCATATCTTGTATGGCGCACAGCGTGACCTCTATGGGGACCTTGGTACCCCTGTACCAACACTCCACATGCGGTGTATGTTGTGTGCATGTGTTTTTAGTTAAATCCACTAACTGAAAAGCTAGGTGACAACCAATATGGGTAAGCCCTGTAGGCTAATGACATCTAAAATAGTTTTCTCAAAAACAGATGCAATCACAACATTTTAGCAAAGCATTAATAAAATGATTATTAATTACTATATGTCTTTTTCTAGATATACAAGACCCACAAATGAACAATACAGCTACGAGAATACATAGACTCCTACAGCTCGAACCCATTGAGTCAAGGAAAGTGATCCATCCTATGTATATACGTGGCGACTTTTACTGTAAAATGTGACAAAATAATTTTTTAAAAATCGTGCGACTAAAGCCCGATAAAAGCTGAATGATCTCACTAGTGTTGTGTGACTACAAAAAAAGTCTGTGTGTGTAACTCTAGCCCCGAGTGTTGTCATGAAACCCCCCTTAAAGATCAGGTACACCTCCATTGTGTCACTTTCAAGTAACACCTCCAATTATCGCCCCATTGGTTTATTTGTAGTATGAAGCAGCTGCCATAATTCCACCCACCCTGCAATCCTTTTATTAAGCGCCAAGCTTTGTCTCTATAAATCTCCTCCTATTACTATACGGGACCTATCCGATACCACTTGTGTTATATAAAACACCTGCCGCTGCCTTTAATGTCAAACTCAACATATCAGCCCCCAACAGCTGGTTTCTGGCTTTATTAGTGCTCAGACATCAGTGATTTTTCTTTTAGGCAAGAAATGGTCCACGTTTCATCAGTGTTTTTGATCAGATTTTCATCAGTGTTTGGTCAGTGTCAGTTTTTAGAAAGGGCTGGTGCACACGACGATAAAAATCAGACGAGTACTAACCGTTGTTTTGACAGATAGCACTTGTCCCCATGTTATTATATATATGTCTGATTTTTCCCCAAAAGATCGCAGCATGCACAAGTTGAATCCGATGAATCCGATTATTGGATCACACTCGGTTATTCATGCTTATAGGTCCATGGGAAAAAATTGGACTGCACTCGGATGACATCCGAGTGCAGTCCAATTTTCATGGCCTGACAAAATGAGAAGATGGAGATTTTTTTTCTTATTCTCCACATCTGAGAAAATCAGATCACATTGTGATCAAATTATGATCAGAGGTTGATCAGAGAATGATTAACATAATCGGCCCGATTTTCTCAGATGAGAGAAAATCTGTCGTCTGACCCTAGTCTAAGAGTTTCATCAGTTTTGCTCGCATGAAAAAAAAATGACGAAAGTTTCTCAAGATTCTCCTATTAAACAGTCCGTTATTACCAAACAGCACATGAACTATCGAGTTTGATCTGTGACCACTTGTCCGCAAGAATACACATACATGTGAACAGAGCCATAGATTATAATAGGTATAAGTTACATAGATATAAGACTCGTGTCCATCAAGTTCAGTCCTAATGTATTAAGCAACAAGCACATGCAAATAGAAACATTGAACAGGTACATGCCCATCATTCTTTGTTCTGCAGGAAAATTACTGGCCACAAGCAGAGTCTTTGTACTTTCAATCCACTTTACATAAAATATTAAAGAATTGCATATAGAGCCGGTCCATACACTACTGCAGAGTACAGAATAACCTATACACAAACTAGGAGTGACAGCCACAGTCATATAAAAAGGTATATATTTTATCGGTACAAATCAAAACATATAATAAAAAACACTTAAAAAGGAGAATATCAGATACAAGCTCTAACCAAGCAGGCAAACCCCTCGGTGAAATGTCAACCAGTTACAGTAAGTACATTGCATTATGAAATCCATAGGTGGAAAATAATCCTACACATACATATAAATAGTGCTGGACTCAGTCATATATATGTGCTAAAAAACTATGCCTGGTGTAAAACAGGGGATATATACAGTGGGGGAAAAAAAGTATTTAGTCAGCCACCAATTGTACAAGTTCTCCCACTTAAAAAGATGAGAGAGGCCTGTAATTGACATCATAGGTAGACCTCAACTATGAGATACAAAATGAGAAAACAAATCCTGAAAATCACATTGTCTGATTTGGAAAGAATTTTTTTTTTCAAATTTTGGTGGAAAATAAATATTTGGTCAATTACAAAAGTTCATCTCAATACTTTGCTATAAATCCTTTGTTGGCAATGACAGAGGTCAAACGCTTTCTGTAAGTCTTCACAAGGTTGGCACACACTATTGCTGGTATATTGGCCCACTCCTCCATGCAGATCTCCTCTAGAGCAGTGTTGTTTTGGGGCTGTCGCTGGGCAACATGGACTTTCAACTCCCTCCAAAGGTTTTCTATAGGGTTTAGATCTGGAGACTGGCTAGGCCACTCCAGGACTTTGAAATGCTTCTTACGAAGCCACTCCTTCGTTGCCCTGGCGGTGTGCTTGGGATCATTGTCATGCTGAAAGACCCAGCCACGTTTCATCTTCAATGCCCTTGCTGATGGAAGGAGGTTTGCACTCAAAATCTCACGATACATGGCTCCATTCATTCAGTCGTCCTGGTCCCTTGGCAAAGAAACAGCCCCAAAGCATGATGTTGCCACCCCCATGCTTCACAGTAGGTATGGTGTTCTTTGGATGCAATTCTTTCTCCTCCAAACACGATGAGTTGTGTTTCTACCAAACAGTTCTACTTTAGTTTCATCTGACCATATGACATTCTCCCAATACTCTTCTGAATCATCCAAATGTTCTCTAGCAAACTTCAGACGGGCCCGGACATGTAATGGCTTAAGCAGGGGGACACGTCTGACACTGCAGGATCTGATTCCCTGGCGGCGCAGTGTGTTACTGATGGTAACCTGTGTAACGTTGGTCCCAGCTCTCTGCAGGTCATTCACTAGGTCCCCCCGTGTGGTTCTGGGATTTTTGCTCACCGTTCTTGAGATCATTTTGACCCCACGGGGTGAGATCTTGTGTGGAGCCCCAGATCGAGGGAGATTATCAGTGGTCTTGTATGTCTTTCATTTTCTAATTATTATTATTATTTTCGACGCTTAGAATCAATTCAAATGGTAAGTGCAAGAAGGTGACCTAGTAGGGTGGCCGTAATACCTAAAGGAATCGAAGCCACTCCATATCACCGCTGATTAATATGCCCAGATTTTATTATTCATTTTCTTCACTGTGGGATGTTATCATGACGATCCATGTATGTCGTCACTGCCAACCACGACATCAATTCAATCTCAGATACCATAGACTGCTGAAAAAAGTTAGGGAGGACTAAATGTCCAGCATTATCTCTAATATGCTAACCAATTAATCATAGATGCAGCTTACTGGAAGTATGCTACACTGCTTGGTGTTATCTTAAGATTTCGACATATTAATCAGCATTAACATAGAGTGCAGTGAATTCTAGAGGAGTAACTCAAGAGTTGACAGATCCACTTTAAAGGAACACTCCATGCAAAGCTGATACATAGTGTTATACTTAATACAGGGCCTTTGGTGGTCAGTAAATGCTTGTGTTATGGCCCAACCTCCCCACCCACCTGGCCAAGCACTAGGCTTAAGCCATGTTCACATGTTCAGTATTTGGTCAGTATTTTACCTCAGTATTTGTAAGCTCAAACCAGGAGTGGGTGATAAATACAGAAGTGGTGACGTGTTTCTATTATACTTTTCCTCTGATTGTTCCACTCCTGATTTTGGCTACAAATACTGAGGTAAAATACTGACCAAATACTGAACATGTGAACGTGGCCTTAATGTGGATCTGTCACCATATTTCACTATACAAACTGCATACATTATCAAATAGATCTCTTGGACCTTATGAAGCTGATATACTTTTTGGGGGGGAATTCATGTCAGACTGGCTATATAATCTTCATATTAAAATAGACTTTAGCAAGAGAAACTTTTAAAAAGGATTATACAGGCATGAAATCTTGACAAGGATTTTCAAAGAAATCACAACGACCTCACAAGATCTGTAAGATCGATGTAATAATCTGCGGTGAGAAATCCGCAGTGATATGTATTCGTCTTGCAAGGAGAGTTTCTCTAAGAACACTTATTTGAAAATACAGAGCTCCTTTAAAATCTAAACCATAGAAAAAAGATGACCTTTGATATAAGGCTATGTTCACATGTAAGTCTGCACGTTCTGTTTGGAACAGGCAAAAGGAATTTATGTTAAGTGATCCATTGCATTAGTTATCCAACCGGAAGCAGAAGGACCCCATTTATTATTATGGGCTCCATCTAAACTTCACTTCTTAGAATGGATAAAAAAGATCTTCATGCATGTGAATTTTTTTGTCCATTCTATAAAATGGCACCAAGTGGATCCCAGATGGACCCCATAATAATCAATGAGGCCACTCTGCTTTCCTTTAGCATAACTGATTGGATCATTTTCGAAACATCAGTTTGTCTGTTCCGAAAAAAAGGGAACAAAGAGAATGCGCAAATGGACAACTGGACTTAACCTGAGGTTTAGTCTTTACTTATCAAATTCAGATTTTAAAATATGCGTAAATTCTGTTTATATCATGACTGCTTATAACAAGAAAGCTCAATTATGATTAGTCATGATCCGTTCCACGGATATTAATCCACTAAGATCCCTTTGTTACCCCCTGCTGACTTATAATGAGATTATTATTAGGTAACTTTATTGGTTTTTATATGAATAGGAAAGCACAGCAGAGTATGCTATTGTGACAATCAAAGGAAGTGATCCAAGTGTGAACAGAGTCTTAGAAGTTGACAAACAACCATGGGTGTAGTGTTTAATATAGTGTAGGATATATGTATATATGTACAAACAGTATATATATATATATATATATATATATATATATATGCCCAAGAAAACCAACTACAGTGCTGCCTTCTTTGTCTAAACTGTACAACAAAAAAATAAAAAAATTAACTCTGGGTCACAATACAACACTTTTCCACTGAGATAATTCTGATACATGAAGCACCATGAAATGCACTTGACATTGGTGGCATTTTTAGATATCTTATTTCCTATTTTTTTATTGGATTTAGCCTTACTTCAGAACTCTTGTGCAAAATTCAATATAACTAATTAACACAACTAATAAAAAGGCGGCTTTTTAATTCTGTTTACATCTGCAAATGCATTTGGATTTTACGACATGTTTTATTGATTTTCCGCTCTGGCTTTCTGGACTCGCAGGTGTCACAGATGAAGATGAAAAAGAATCAGAAACCAAACAATGACATTGGGAATCGCCAGGGAATTGTGACCAAATACATAAAATCAGAGCAATGAACCAATATCTACGGTAGTACCGCTATGATACACTGCAGTTCATATATCTGAAAACTAATGACTGCCTTAAAAAGGTAGAAAGTACATCTCCTATAGCCAACAATCAGCTGAAAGGAATGTGATTTGCAAAAAAGAGAACCTGTCACCAAGTGACCAGATTTTGCTCTTATTTTATTGACAATGCTTCCACGAGTATTCTGGGTTTTTTGGATTTTTTGTAATTGGCCATACTGTTCAAGAGATAGGGGTTTTTTATTTAGTGCTACTTTTTATGATCTTTCTAAGGCCACGGCCCCACTATCAGTATTCGGTCAGTATTTTTTCTCAGGAGTTGGAGCCAAAACCAGGTGAGGAACAATCAGAGAAAAGGTAGAATAGAAACAAGTCACCAATTCCGCATTTATCACCCACTCCTGGTTTTGGCTCCCACTACTGAGAAAAAAATACTGACCCAATACTGATAGTGGAGCTATGGGCTGAAGAGGAGTGGAGTGTAATAAAGCAGAGCATCCTAAATACACTTACCCACAGAACCTGTGAGTCACATCACATTGGTAAAGACCATAAAAATTAGCACTAAATAAAAAGGTTCAATTCCCGGAAACCGTATGGCGAATTAAAAACATTCAGCAGGAGTAAAACAAGAGGAATAACTGGCCATTATTGACTCGGTCCTCTTTAAAGAACACTTATTGAAAAATTGAATATTAAAAAAATGTACACTATCTAAATAATCATCCTCTATATGGATGAGAAACACTAAAAATCCAAAACTTCTCTGTGTTTTGTTTTTCAGTTTGTGACAACCTCTTCTTGAAATCAAGCCTGTACAGTGATCAGCTGATCACCGGGGTCCGGTGAAGCCTCCAGTAATAACTGTAAAGTTGCAAAACTTGCATTTCACTACAGGAAAAATGTAGCCGGCCAGATAAATAAATTAAGCCCCCATACACATTAGATAACTGTGGACCATCTAACCTGTACGTTGACAGTTTTCTCTCCCGACCCCCCCATTCACAGGGCGCTTAGCTCTGCTGAGCGCTCCTGTGTTCTCGGGGCGAGCCGCTGCCAGACTTACCTGGCAGTAGCCTATGTCCATCAAGAACACAAGGACCAGCAGGTCAAATCCTTCTCTCCCCACATGTAAAAAAGAATCCGATAGTCGATAGCAGAGGAGCCAAGAGGTAAGACAAGTAAGTATGAACATTAAAACTCACTAGATCATTCATTGACTGGACGCCTCGCTAGCGAGTAAGGCTGTATACAGATAAAACACGATCCGAGCACGGACCAGAGCGCTCGGCCTCACCATGGGTCTCCTGACCCGAACTCATAGGCATAAATCAAACTGCAGAATTTGGGTAAGGACACTCGCAGCCAGTCCATGCATAGTGGTCTGTATGCAAACCGTGATACACAGACCAGATGTCAGAATTTGTAATAGGGCAGAGTTCAGATGGCCGTATAAAACCCCCCTAAAAAACAAATAATGCAGATATAATTAGACGTGTGCACGTCCATATTGTGGATGGGTGCAGGAACTGCCATCTATTGAATACACTATCCTGGTCAATAGGAGCGATTAGAATAGTCCATGCTACAATTTTTTCCATGTAGACTAATGGCCCGTGTGGAAATACTCCTATGTGCCCTAGCACACTGACTACAATTGGTCTGTGTGCTGTCAGTCACACGGACCAAAAACACGCTAGTCTGAATGAGCACTAAACCTCATTAAAGCGTAACCGTAGTTTTAATTTTTATTAAATGAATCATCAGTACTCATGAAAATAAGAAACTTTGTAATATAGCCCATCAGAGAAATCTGCTTCTTTCCCCTCCTGGACTGATCCTTATTTTCAAAATTCACAATTTTGGGGGTAAAATCTGTATTCAGTGAACACAGATTGCCCCATTACTGAGATACAATCTTATTGGTAGCAACTGTTATATTGCTACTGTGATTTTATCAAAACTACAGCAAGCAGCTGAGTAAGTGACACATCGCTGGAATCAGGGTCTCTGCCCCTACATTATATTGCTCTCAGATTACGTGGCAAAAATCTGCTGTCAGATTCCCTTTAAGAGGTGAGGTTACTCAGAAAGGTCCCCACTAGGCGGAACGAGCCAGACTGAATGTTGGTTCTGTATGAGATTTTTAGAGTCAAAATGTTTTTGCGTTGCTATTTTTAGTTTTTCAATAATGACACCAACAGTCTGAATCCTCTTCTCGGTGAGTTAAAAAACGATTAAGATGGCTGTGTTTCAGTTTGATCTTCACTTTCCTATTTACACAACGTTCTCAATATTCCTGTGAATGAGACAGTCTTCTCACAAATAAGACTGCAAGCCCATGACTGAGACGGAACGCCAAGACAGCGAAAGCCACGAGCGTCTGCGCACGAGACGGCCTACAAAAGAATGCAGCAGTGTGCCAGGGAATGAGACCGTTCATTCCGTGAGATTTGACAGGCCCTCTTTGTATATTTTTATAGATTTCAGAACCGGAATAAATGTACATTTTCCACAAGAAACATAAATTAATCAGCACCAGATTTCAGCTGGAAAAGAGACATCAAGGTAAAGAGGAAGATGAGGGGAATAGGAAGCGCTCTTTACAATGTCCGCTGACGGACTCCTCTTAAAGGGGATGTTTGGTTTTTTTTATTGGTCTAACACATATTGATAAAACAAATTCCTGTTTTGTGCATACAGCTCCTATTCAGACCTATGGGCAGACCAAAGCAAACCATGAGTAATCAGATCCCGCACTCATGCGTTATTCTCTTTCATGGGCTCCAGTGTAGCAAAAAGGGTTTAGATGGAGTAAAGGTGGCCATACACTTCAATAGCTGTTGGCCAAATGCCCAGTTGCTCGACAGCTATTTTTCCCAATTAACCCCCTCCATACAGATGAACACTGAACTTGGCCCACCCTGCATGTGTTTTAATAGGGAGAGGAGAATACACAACTGCAGATAACTTGGAAAAAAAAAATCACTCTTTCCCTGACAAATACTTTTGTGGGACAGATGTGACAGCCCCTATACATATCAAATGGTTGGCTGGTTCTGCCCACACTGGCAGGTATGCCCAACATTTATCTCATGGGTTTGGCAGCCTTAAGACCTTATTGCAGGGACAAACTACACTAAGGGCTTGATTGCAGTCTATAAACATAGATTATAGGTAAACTTTTTGTATTTACTTTATATTGGACCAATAAAAATACAAAGATAGGTATAAATGAATAATTGTGGGTAACATAGTTGTCAACATTCCTAGTGTTGCCAGAACAGACCCAGAATCTGAAGCACCAGAGGTAGGACTTAGACAACCCTGCCCATAACTGGCCAGTCCTGGACATATGGGGAGGTAATGAAGGGTGGATTAAATGTCTAATTTCACCCTCAGAAAAATGCTGGTAATTATTGGGTGATAACATGAGGGAATTGCATAGACATTTATCATAACAAATATTTGTATCCTTCATAAAATAACAATTATGAAACATTTTTTAAATTCTTAACTTCCTCTATTATTCCTTCTATAAATGTATGAATCAATCAATAACTTTGTATTAACAGTAAGGGGGGACCCTGCACATAGTGACACTGTCCACACTGTGCGTGGGGGGGCCTCCACATAGTGACACTGTCCACACTGTGCGTGGGGGGGCCTCCACATAGTGACACTGTCCACACTGTGCGTGGGGGGGCCTCCACATAGTGACACTGTCTACTCTGTGCGTGGGGGGCCTCCACATAATGACACTGTTTACTCTGTGCGTGGGGCGGGCCTACACATAGTGACACTGTCCACTCTGTCGGTGGGGGAGCCTCCACATAGTGACACTGGCCACTCTGTGGGTGGAGGGGCTTTTACACAGTGACACTGGCCACTCTGTGGATGGAGGGGCTTTTACACAGTGACACTGTCCACACTGTGCGTGGGGGGGCCTCCACATAGTGACACTGTCCACACTGTGCGTGGGGGGGCCTCCATATAGTGACACTGTCTACTCTGTGCGTGGGGGGCCTCCACATAATGACACTGTTTACTCTGTGCGTGGGGCGGGCCTACACATAGTGACACTGTCCACTCTGTCGGTGGGGGAGCCTCCACATAGTGACACTGGCCACTCTGTGGGTGGAGGGGCTTTTACACAGTGACACTGGCCACTCTGTGGATGGAGGGGCTTTTACACAGTGACACTGTCCACACTGTGCGTGGGGGGGCCTCCACATAGTGACACTGTCCACACTGTGCGTGGGGGGGCCTCCACATAGTGACACTGTCCACACTGTGCGTGGGGGGCCTCCACATAGTGACACTGTCTACTCTGTGCGTGGGGGGGGGCTTCCACATAGTGACACTGGCCACTCTGTAGGTGTGAGGGCTTCCACACAGTGACACTGGCCACTCTGTGGGTGGAGTGGCTTTTACACAGTGACACTGTCCATTTTGTGGGTGGGGGGCCTCCACATAGTGATACTGTCCACTCTGTGGGTGGGTGAGCCCCCACACAGTGACACTATCCACTCTGTGGGTGGGGGAGCCTCCACATTGTCACACTGTCCACACTGTGTGTGGGGGGGCCTCCACATAGTGACACTATCCACACTGTGCGTGGGGGGGCCTCCACATAGTGACACTGTCTACTCTGTGCGTGGGGGGGGCTTCCACATAGTGACACTGGCCACTCTGTAGGTGTGAGGGCTTCCACACAGTGACACTGTCCACTCTGTCGGTGGGGGAGCCTCCACATAGTGACACTGGCCACTCTGTGGGTGGAGGGGCTTTTACACAGTGACACTGGCCACTCTGTGGATGGAGGGGCTTTTACACAGTGACACTGTCCATTTTGTGGGTAGGGGGCCTCCACATAGTGATACTGTCCACTCTGTGGGTGGAGGAGCCTCCACACTGTCACACTGTACACTCTGTGCTGCAACACATCTCTGTGAATAAGGCAATAGTAACACCCAGATGTAAACGTATTCATATTTTTTCAGGAGGAATAATAGAGGAACAGCACCATTAACAGTAAATTTATTTATTTTGTTTAAAGCTTCAGAATTGTCAGAAAAAGCTGTCCTGGATCATTATTTCACGAGGAACGCTGGTACTTACTAAAACAGACATGTCAGGAGAGTGGGAAGGTCTTTAAAGACATGACTGCAATTTATTTTCTTGACTTCTAGTTATTGATTTTTTTTATAATTTATGGAATTTATTAGTATAAATCTGGACTCTATGTCGATGCAAATATCAGGCAGTAGAGGATTTTTGGAGGAAAAAAGGAGCTCTAAGAATTGAATTGAAGGATGTATGGTAATTACCAAGGAGAGAGTGACACACATTCATGCAGTGACCCTGAAGCGATCTAGTCGTGGGCAGGAGGACTAGTCCTCTATGGAACAATCTGATTCTAAGATTTTGCAATTTTCAGCCTCGACCAACGCTGAGGACAAAAAGTACAAGCTCACCACATCGAAATCTAGCAGGGATGGATCGGGTTCTTCTCAGGCTTACACTGGCTCTTCATGTAAACTTGGTCTTATTGCCCCACTATTTTTTTAATACTTCAGAATATCAGTTTCATGACTGGATTTGGGGACAGCCTGAATGTAAATTTACAAAAGGATCACCCCCTTCCTGCGGTGAGACTGACACAATTACCTCAGCATGGCAGCCTCAAACACATGAATGTCCTCAGTCCTCACCTCATGTGACAATAACCACCCCATACACACAAGCTTCTTTACAAAGAATGACACACAGGCATGAAAATCTGTGGTAAGTACATTAAAGGGGTTGTCCACTTTCAGGAAAATGCTCTAAAATAACAAAAAGCAGGTATTAATCCTCCTCTGGTCTAGTGACGGCTCTGCTCAGGTCTCGGTGTTGGCTGCAGCGGTAAAACCACGTCAACAGCTCGCAGCACCACTGTAGCCAATCACTGAGCGCAGCCACTATGCCAAGGTTTTTATTTTAGGTACTTTAGAGCAGTTGGGACCCACTTTCTTGAAGATGGAAGACCCCTTAATGAGGAGATCCATCTCCTACTGTTACCTCCGCAGCACACACCCGTAAAGGCTTGAGTTGACCCCCTCCTTCGGTTTTTATCTAAGGTGAAGGGTGAGACAGCGCACCAGACGACACAAACACCAGAGATCTTTTCTCTGGTTGTAATTGGGCCAGTGATGCCATGAGTGGCAGGACGCACAAACAGGGTGGGTATTTACTCTGTCTGGCAGAACACATTAGTCCTTTATGTAAAAATACAAAACATGATTACTGACGAAATGGCAAAGTTCTCATATGGGTAATTAGGGCTCCTCATTTTGCCTGCACAGATACTTAGAGGGCCACATACATAGAGTTCACACCGGTGTTGGCTCTGTTGTACATTCTGCGTATTTTTCAGAAATAATAGAGCAGCGTGATGTACTTTTTTTTTTTTTCAGTCTGCTGACACCATGAAAGACCCTATTACAGTAAATAGCATCTGTTGGGTGCTGCTGTCTTCTGATGAACAACATAATCCACAAACCAGAAGCCTAAATGTGCAATGGTTCTTACAGCGAAAAACAAGGGCATCTTACTCAAATGACAAGAATTAAAACCACAACCATATTCTTGCACCTCTTCTCCTAACAGGATGGTCAAGGCAACCATTGGGTTCCCAAAAACTAACACAACATTGCCCCCGTCTCTTTTGAGGCCTGCTGACACACAGCGAGGTGAGATACAAGAGTTAGGGTATGTGCACACGATGCAGAAATGCTCAGGATTTTTTCCTGAGCGTTTCTGCATCTCTCTGGCAGGAAAAAACGCATGCGGATTGTACGTGCGGTTTCCTGCCAGGGACATGCGGAAATGAAGCGGTCCTCACTTTCATTTCCGCATGCGGGTTGACAAGCGCTTCCCAAGCGATTTTAGCATCACTTGGAAAGTGCTTGTCAACTTCACACTATATAAATCCATGCAGCCGGCATGGATTTATATAGTGTGTGATGTCAAAAAATAAAAAATAAATCTATACGTTACCATCTGATGGCCCCCGGTGTCCTGCTTCATCGGTCCCGGCTGCCGGCAGTGAAGACTGTAGGACCTTCCGACGTCAGCGTCACGTGACCCGTCACATGACTCTGACGTCAGCGAAGGTCCTTCATTCAACCGCGAAGTGCCCGGAAAGCCGGCAGGACGCAGCGCGGGCCGTCAGAAGGTGAGAATATATATATTTTTTATTTTATTCTTTTTTTTTTAATGGTACCTGGGTCTGGATGAGAGTCCTCTCCTCCACACCCGGGTACCATCCGCACATTAGACCGCATGAAAAGCGCATCAACATATACAGTGATGCGGATTCCATGCGGTCTAATGCAAGTCAATGGCGGCAAAAGAGCAGCGTTTCCGCAAAATTAATTGACATGCTGCGGATTTTTGACCGCAGCGTTTACGCTGTGGAAAAATCCGCATCATGGGCACAGCACATGCGGATTTCCATTGGGGAACATTGCTGCCCTTCTACCATGCGTTTTTCATGCGTTTCCGCGGCGTTTACGCAACTTCAAAAACGCCGCGGAAACGCATGAAAAACGCATCGTGTGAACTCAGCCTTAGGGTCCATCCTGATTGGGTACACCTTGTCGAGGTTGTTTTCTTTTATCCTAGGTTCTGCCTGTTAATTGGCCACAGTGTGAAGGTGCCTCTATATATTGCACTTATATCAACATGTGTTCTGACATTACTTTTGCAAAAACTAACATAGCCAATGTATAGAGAGAGAAGGGGGCTGGTTTACCCGTTGAAATGACCTATTAGCCAGCCCCCTTTACACACTGAATAATGCCAATGAACAAACCAGAAGAACTGCAGGAACCAGAACTGGATCCTGTATCTGAAGATCGGAGCACCTTTCAGATGTGATATATAGTAAGCTGCATTTTGCCTGCTCCATTAGTCAAGCAAGAGGCTCAAAGTATAAGAAAATTTGTGGAGACTGATCAAGCCATCAAATATATACAGTACAGACCAAAAGTTTGGACACACCTTCTCATTTAAAGATTTTTCTGTATTTTCATGACTTTGAAAATTGTACATTCACACTGAAGGCATCAAAACTATGAATTAACACATATGGAATTATATACTTAACAAAAAAGTGTGAAACAACTGAAAATATGTCTTATATTCTAGGTTCTTCAAAGTAGCCACCTTTTGCTTTGATGACTGCTTTGCACACTCTTGGCATTCTCTTGATGAGCTTCAAGAGGTAGTCACCGGAAATGGTTTTCACTTTACAGGTGTGCCCTGTCAGGTTTAATAAGTGGGATTTCTTGCCTTATGAATGGGGTTGGGACCATCAGTTGTGTTGTGCAGAAGTCAGGTGGATACACAGCTGATGATCCTACTGAATAGACTGTTAGAATTTGTATTATGGCAAGAAAAAAGCAGCTAAGTAAAGAAAAACAAGTGGCCATCATTACTTTAAAAAATGAAGGTCAGTCAGTCTGAAAAATCGGGCAATCTTTACAACTGTCCCCAAGTACAGTTGCAAAAACCATCAAGCGCTACAAAGAAACTGACTCACATGAGGAAAGGAAGACCAAGAGTCACCTCTGCTTCAGAGGATAAGTTTATCCGAGTCACCAGCCTCACAAATCGCAAGTTAACAGCAGCTCAGATTAGAGACCAGGTCAATGCCACACAGAGTTCTAGCAGCAGACACATCTCTTCAACAACTGTTAAGAGGAGACTTTGTGCAGCAGGCCTTCATGGTAAAATAGCTGCTAGGAAACCACTGCTAAGGACAGGCAACAAGTAGAAGAGACTTCTTTGGGCTAAAGAACACAAGGAATGGACATTAGACCAGTGGAAATCTGTGCTTTGGACTGATGAGTCCAAATTTGAGATCTTTGGTTCCAACCACCGTGTCTTTGTGCGACACAGAAAAGGTGAACGGATGGACTCTACATGCCTGGTTCCCACCGTGAAGCATGGAGGAGGAGGCGTGATGGTGTGGGGATGCTTTGCTGGTGACACTGTTGGGGATTTATTCAAAATTGAAGGCATACTAAACCAGCATGGCTACCACAGCATCTTGCAGCGGCATGCTATCCCATCCGGTTTGCGTTTAGTTGGACCATCATTTATTTTTCATCAGGACAATGACCCCAAACACACCTCCAGGCTGTGTAAGGGCTATTTGACCAAGAGTGAGAGTGATGGGGTGCTACGCCAGATGACCTGGCCTCCACAGTCACCAGACCTGAACCTAATCGAGATGGTTTGGGGTGAGCTGGACCGCAGAGTGAAGGCAAAAGGGCCAGCAAGTGCTAAGCCTCTCTGGGAACTCCTTCAAGATTGTTGGAAGACCATTTCCGGTGACTACCTCTTGAAGCTCATCAAGAGAATGCCAAGAGTGTGCAAAGCAGTCATCAAAGCAAAAGGTGGCTACTTTGAAGAACCTAGAATATAAGACATGTTTTCAGTTGTTTCACACTTTTCTGTTAAGTATATAATTCCACATGTGTTAATTCATAGTTTTGATGCCTTCAGTGTGAATGTACAATTTTCATAGTCATGAAAATACAGAAAAATCTTTAAATGAGAAGGTGTGTCCAAACTTTTGGTCTGTACTGTATATGTTATTCAATCTGGTCCCTGTGCAGTCCACTCCACTGTGCATAGATAAGGCTTGGGAGTAGGGATGAGCGGACCGGTGGAAGTTTGGGTTTTGGTACCAGACCGAGCATTAGTCCAAAGTTCAGTTTGGGTACCAGAACTATTCCCGAACTTGAACCTGAACCCAAATCTCTCTCTCCTCCCCCTCCGGTACGAACCTCGAACTTTACAGTTAGGGTTGGCTCATCTCTACTTGTGAGGTATCAAGCAGCTTTGTTCGAAGTGATTAAAAAGGTTTTTCAATTCAATAAAGTGAATTAAAAGCAAAAAATTATTTATTGTGACTTCAGTGAAATAGTAGCATGGGCATAGAAAAATTTACTGACGAGTTTCGAGTCGGGCTGACTCTTAATCATAGATACTTTATCTACAATTAAGAGTCAGCTAGACTTGAAACGTGTCAGCTATTTTTCCATGCACATTCTACTATTTCAATGAAGTCGCAATAAATAATATTTTGCTTTTAATTCGCTTAGCTGCATTGAAAAACCTTTTTCTTCACTTTGAATGAGGCACAAAAGCTCAGACTTATCAACACTAATACAATGGAAAAGTAAAGTTGCTTAAAGCAACCGATAATCACTTTTCTAAAGGCCTCTTAAAACATAAGGGGCAATCCTATCGGTTGCCATGTGCTGTGGATAAGGCCACAGTCACACATTCAGTATTTTACATCAGTATTTGTAAGCCAAAACCAGAACAAGTATAATAGAAACACGTCACTACTTCTGTATTTATCACCCACTCCTGGTTTTGGCTTACAAATACTGATGTAAAATACTGACCAAATACTGAATGTGTGAACACGGTCTAACTGTTTCACTCATCCTTTGCACTGAGGCTGAGTGCCCAAGTAGCGTTTTTCAAGCGTTTATGCTGCGGAATTTCCGCAGCATAAACGCTTGTGAAACGCTAGGTAATCCGCACCCCATGGTCCCCAAGGGGATTCCGCATGTTCTATGCACATGCTGCGGATTTTTCCGCAGCGTTTATGCTGCGTACAAAAATCCGCAGCATGTTCATTTAATTTTGCGGAAGTGCAGCGGAACTCCCGCCATTGACTTGCATTGAGACGCATAGAAACCGCGACTGTACATTTGTACAAGCGGCTTCTATGCGTCTCTATGTGCGGATGGTACCCAGTTCTGGAGGAGAGAAGACTCTCATCCAGACCTGGGTACCATTGTACCTGTAAAAAAAGAATAAAATAACAAATAAAGTTTATATTCACCTGTCCGGCGGCTTCTCTCTGAATGCCGGCATCGCTTGAGGACCTGCGGTGACGTCACAGTCATGTGACCGCAGGCCCTTCACCGCTCTGTCTCGCGATATGCCGGCAGCCGGGAACCAGCCAGGAAGCAGCGTTGCAGCCACGCCGGGGCCTCGGAGGTGAGTATAGCTTATTTGTTTTAATTTTTACGGTTCACACTGTATAAATCCATGCTGTTTGCATGGATTTATACAGTGTGACCTAGTTGTCAAGCACTTTCCAAGTGATGCTATCGCATGGAATCCGCTTGTCAATCTGCATGCGGAAATGCAAGTGAATCCGCATGTGGATCCGCATGTATTCTGCAGGAAAAACGCATGCACAATCTGCATGCGTTTTTTCTGCCAGGGAGATGCAGAAATGCTGCAGAAATTTTCTGCTTCATTTCTGCATCGTGGGCGCATAGCCTAATTATGATAAATACCCTGTATGGAGGAATACCTGGTAATCAGGCATCGTATCCTCTAAAGCTTACACTTTCACTGTTACCCTGTGCGTGAATTCTAAATACAAAATCTTTTTTTTTTTTACATTTTGCATCATTATATAAAAAATTATGTATTTTTCGATTTTCACCTAAAAGTTGAAAAGATCTAAGCATTTACCTATTATTTTTCCGGCGAACGAAATAGATACTAAGAAAAAGAGAGAAAGTTACATCTATGGCAACCACAGCTCTATAATTAGACACTTTTGTTAGACTTTTTGCAGATTTTAGTCACCAACAAGCAATTTTCTAGTCTTGTGCATGTAAAGTATAGAAAAGTTAACCCCTTCAGAACCAACACTATCTTTTCTTTTTTTTATTTTAAGCTCATTCCAGGTTTTATATTTTTACATATATATATGATTTGTTTTTTTCTTGCATTGATATAGTTTAATGTCTTTACTTTCTATACAGATCATATTTGTATATAAATTATAATATATTTTTTATAATATATTTTAATAACCGAATTAAATATATGATGTAAAAGTGTATTTTTATGTTTTACTTGCTTTGTAGTTTATCTTTTGCTTTATTTAAAAATTGCTCTTAAAAATGAAAATATCCTCTTTTTGATTCAATCGTTCTTCGTAGAGGGATGATGATTGATTGGATTGGTTGCGATGGCCGATGGGCAACATTAACATTTTCTTGCACGAAATTCTCTGCTCAGTAACCATGTCGCGGGGTGAGATTATCCATGTATTTATTGTGTTATCATCATAATCGGAGTAACGCCGTTTAGTGATATTTATTATACCAAAGCCGCTCCATGTGTAATTGTTGAGTGCTACCTATTCTAGCTAGGAGATTCTATTGGTCACTATTAATATGCTATTTTCACTATTTGTATTCTTGTTATTAAATAGATGGTTATCAAAATTGTTAGGACTCATCGTTTTATGTGACCATAGGATATATTCTAGTACTATATTGATTATAGTACTATAATATATATGATTTTTGATGCTGAAAGAATTTTCTTGTATTGCAGTCTATATTACATAGCTGTTGTAGGGTATCCATAGTTTGTGGAATTATTTTTTTGAAACATAATAGAATATATATTGATTAATCATTGGTAGTGACTTTGGGGTCTAGTATTTAAAGGAAATCTGTCACCAGATTTTTGATAACCTATATGAGAGTGGCATAATGTAGAGACAGAGACCCTGATTTCAGTGATGTGTCACTTACTGAGCTGCTTGCTGTCATTTTGATAAAATCACTGTTTATCTGCTGTAGACCTAGCAGTGCTCAGAATGCTGAGTTCTGTATAACCCCGCCCACACCACTGATTGGCAGTTAGCTGCTTATGCACAGTGTACACAGACAGCAAGCCAATCAGTGATGGGGACTGGGTTGGACTACCTGGCAGCAGGTGTACTAGTCCTCTAATGATAATCTTCTGCTGATAAAACAGTGATTTTATGAAAACTACAGCAAGTAGCCCAGTAAGTGACACATCGCTGGAATCAGGGTCTCTGACTCTACATTACGCTGATCTCGAATAAGGTGGCAAAAACTGGTGACAGATTCTCTTTATTGTATCGGCTTTGCATCATCCTTAATGTTTTTGGAGTCTGATTAGGCTGAATCCGATTGTGGTAGGGCTTTTTTTTGCTCATGTGTTTATTTTAATCACCGATAGATGCTGATTAAAAATGTGTGACTTATGGTGATTTATAGTTTGTGACTTATTTGACATTGTTCCTACATAATAAAATGACTTTATATACTGTATATACACATACACATATATATTTCAAATATTGCTTCCTTAGTTTCTGTATAGGTGGTATATGTTTACTTGGAAGGCTCTTTTTGTAGTTTTTATGTTGCTGACAGTTGTCCGCCAAGCTGCACTTGAACACAAGAGCCATACTAGCACAGAATATGACCCAGGCCTCATTCACCTAACTGCAATCAGCATTACCTCCAAACTATAGATAAAGATCCATATTCCCTATGGAAATAATATGCACACAGCAGGGCAGCAACGAAGGCATTGTCCATGAACTGGGCATAGTGTTATTAGGAGGAGAGATATCCTTCTTGCACAATGCTGACAAAGCATATGCCCATTATGGCATTTACAGTACCGCCCACTGGTTGATACGCTGGCATGGAATAAAGCATACATTAGTGTAAAATCACACTATGAGCACATTCAACTCTCACTGTGCCCTATTGTTTCAAGGACCACGGAAGAGTTATGTCTTATAATGACGTTTACCCTGCTTGTGTAAAATCTGATTTTTATGAGTGCAGACTGTAAGTACCGCCATGCCACACAAAGAGGAGCAATGTCGGAAGCTGGGACATAAAACCCCTGCACACAAACACAAAAACAACAGCGACGGCAGAAACAAAGGCAAAGGCCCATCTACCCAGCCTGTTTAGTGTTAGTTTTGTTGAATATTCATTTATTTTACTTTACTCACCTATATAACGCTATTAATTCCACAGCGCTTTACAGACATTATTGGCACTGTCCCCATTGGGGCTCATAAACTAGATTCCTTATCAGTATGTCTTTGGAATGTGGGAGGAAACTGGAGAACATACAAACTCCTTGCAGATGTTGTATTTGGTGGGATTTGAACCCAGGACCCCAGCGCTGCAAGGCTGCAGTGCTAACCACTGAGCCAATATTGGGTGCAAGACCCTGGACACTGACCTGAGGTCCACTATACAAAATATAAGGAACGCAGGCTGCACCCCAAATAAAATGTGCAGACGAGTGGGGGTACTTTATTGATCGCACAGGAGACCATCCGCAACCTCATCAGGAGCATGCCCAGGCGTTGTAGGGAGGTCATACAGGCACGTGGAGGCCACACACAATACTGAGCCTCATTTTGACTTGTTTTAAGGACATTACATCAAAGTTGGATCAGCCTGTAGTGTGTTTTTCCACTTTAATTTTGGGGGTGACTCCAAATCCAGGCCTCCATTGGTTAATAAATTTGACTTCCATTGATGATTTTTGTGTGATTTTGTTGTCAGCACATTCAACTTTGTACAGAACAAAGTATTCAATGAGAATATTTCATTCATTCAGATCTAGGATGTGTTATTTGAGTGTTCCCTTTATTTTTTTGAGCAGTGTATATATTTATGGGACTAAAAGTGCACCCAACTTTATACAACAGAAAACAAGAAACAAATATTTACTTAGAATTAAAAGGGTATTTCTATCTCCAAGATCCTATCCCAATATGTAGTAAGTGTAATAATAATAATATTAGCAAATACCTCCAATTAGAAATGTAGTATAGTTTTTCTGATTCACTATGGTGCTGATTCGCTATGGTCATGTGCAGGCATTGCCTCTTGTGGGAGGGCATTCCACATTCTGACTGCTCTAACTGTAAAAAAAACATTTCTTTTTAGCTGTTGGAATCACCTTTCTTCCTCACCTTATGAATGCCCCCTGGTACTTTGTTAGATTTTTGGAATGAATGTCATGTGCCAATTCTTTGTATTGACCACACATGTATATACATATAAATCAGGTCACCTCTGCGGTGTCTTATTTCCAGGGCTGTGGAGTCGGAGTCGGAGCCCATTTTGGTGGAGTCGGTATAAAATGGACCAACTCCGACTCCTAAACTATATAATAAATTGGGTACAGTAGCTCAATGCAGATTGTGGGGAATATTTTTTCATAAGAATTTGGGAAAGTTATGAAACTCCCTATAAATGTCTGTCCTATTCCTGATCTAAGGGTCTAGACTTTTAGCGGAGATGAATCTGTGCTACAGTAAATTTATCACTTAAACATGAGCCATGTATGAGGGGGTCGGAGTCGTGGAGTCAGTGTCATGGAAATTGAGGAGTCGGAGGTTTGGCTTCCCGACTCCACAGCCCTGCTTATTTCGAAACTAAACAAGCAAAATTTTTCTAATCTCTCATTATAGGAGAGATCTTCCATCCCTGTTTACCTATATAATTCTACAAAATTCCAAATCGGAGTAACACTTCCAAAGTTAAAAATTTAAATCTTTATTGATTACATAATAAAATGTCAGACAATAAAAAGTCAATAAAAAGAGAGACATCACACAAAAACAAGCATCACACAGATGATCAATGAACAATTTTTGAATTAAAGGACAGTGCCTAATTACATTCTTCCTTGCCTATTCAAATTTGAGAGTCTATATAGAGGCTTGTTCTACACCTCTAAAATACATATATTATAGAAATATTCTTAAAAATATATATATTTTTTTTCTTCTGCATATACTCTGGCTGTCATGAAATTTATCTAGGAGCACATCATGTTCCTCTATGCATATTATTACATTTTTGGATACAATGATGGAATATAATCAGGCACTGTCCTTTAATTCAAAAATTGTTTATTGATCATCTGCGTGGTGCGTGTCTTTGTGTGATGTCTCTCTTTTTATTGACTTTTTATTGTCTGACATTTTATTATGTAATCAATAAATATTTACATTTTTAACTTTGGCAGCGTTACTCCGATTTTGAATTTTGTAGGATTATACTGTAATTAGGAGTGGCCATTTAATTGTTGGGTCATTCATAGGTATTTCTGTTAATAACCAAGTTACCACAATTGAACGAACTCTAGCTTTCCAACGTCATTTTTAAAATCTGAAGCCCAAAACTGGATCCCATATTGAAGATTTAGCTTTATAAGTGATTTATTGAGGGGTAGAAAAATATTCAAAATTGAGAGTCCTCAGTGGTTGATACCTTTTAAAGGCAAAATTGATTTTCTATCTACTGGCTAACAGAGTACAACGATATACAGTAATTTTTCCTGATATAGAATATATGTTGGGATCACAGGATTTTATCTGTCTTTTTATACAGCCTAAAATCTTGTCTGCTTTTGCAGCTGCTGCCTGACATTGAGTACTGCTGCTTAGCTAACTTGTAACCAGAGTACCCAAGTTCTTCCCTTGTTCTGTAGTCCAGAGTATATTTCCATTCAATGTATATGCAACAATAGGATTACTCTGTCCTAGGTGCATTACTCTACATTGATCAACATTAATGGCAGTAGATAAAGTAAGGAGGCAAAAGTCATACACAGTGGCATGTAAAAGTTTGGGCACCCCTGGTCAAAATTAAAGTTATTGTGAACAGTTAAGCAAGTTGAAGATTAAATGATCTCTAAAAGGGCTAAAGTTAAAGATGACACATTTCCTTTGTATTTTAGGCAAAAAAATATATATATTTTTTTCATTTTTTACATTTTAAAAATGACAAAACGGAAAATGGACTGATGCAAAAGTTTGGGCACCCTGCATGGTTAGTACCTGGTAGCGCCCCCTTTTGCAAGTATCACAGGTTGTAAACCCTCTTTGTAGCCAGACAAGAGTCTTTCAATTCTTGTTTGAGGGATTTTCATCTATTCTTCCTTGGAAAATTCTTCCAGTTACTTGAGAGTCTGAGGTCGTTTTGCATGCACTGCTATTTCGAGGTCTAGCCACAGATTATTAATGATGTTCAGATCAGGGGACTGTGAGGGCCATTGTAAAACCTTCAGCTTGCACCTTTTGAGGTAGTCTATTGATGTGTGTTTAGGATCATTATCCATTTGTAGAAGCCGTACTCTTATCAACTTCAGCTTTTTTACAGATGGTGATATGTTTGAATAAAGAATTTGTTGAAATTTCATTGAATCCATTCTTCCCTCTACCCGTGAAATGTTCCCCATGTCATTGGCTGCAACACAGCTCCAAAGCATAATTGATCCACTCCTATGCTTAATGGTTGGCAAGATGTTCTTTTCCTGAAATTTTGTGCCCTTTTTTTTCCTCACATACCAAAGAGTTCTATTTTAACCTCATCAGTCCACAGGACTTGTTTCCAAAATGCATCAGGCTTGTTTAGATGTTCTTTTGCATACTTCAGGTGCAGAATTTTATGGTGAGGACACAGGAGAGGTTTTCTTCTGATGACTCTTCCATGAAGGCATATTTGTGAAGGTGTTTTTGACCAGTAGAACCATGTACCACAACTCCAGATCTGCTAAATCTTTCTGAAGGTCTTTTGCAGTCAAGCGGGGATTCTGATTTGCCTCTCTAGTAATCCTACTAGCGGCTCTCACTGAAATTTTGCTTGATCTTTCAGACCTTATCTTGACCTCCACTTTTCCTCTTAACTTCCATTTCTTAATTACGTTTCGAACTGAGGAAACGACAACTTGAAAACGCTTTGCTATCTTCTTATAGCCTTCTCCTGCTTTGTGGGCCTCCACCATTTTCATTTTCAGAGTACTAGGCAGCTGTTTAGAAGAACCGATGGCTGCTGTTTTTTGGCACAAGGTTAGAGGAGGCTGGGTTTTTATTAAACTGGGAAATTTGCATCATCCGGCCTTTCCTATTGATGATAGTGACAAAGCCATAACCCTAACAGGATAATTAAGGTCTGAAACCTTGGTCAAAGTTATCTATTGGCTCAGTGGTTAGCACTGCAGCCTTGCAGCTCTGGGGTCCTGGATTCAAATCCCACCAAGGACAATATCTGCAAGGTGTTTGTATATTCTCCCCGTGTTTGCGTGGGTTTCCTCCGGGTTCTCCGGTTTCCTTCCATACTCCAAAGACATACTGGTAGGGAATGTAGATTGTGAGCCCCAATGGGGACAGTGCCCATAATGTCTGTAAATTGTCTGAATTGTAAAGCGCTGCGGAATATGTTGGCACTATATAAATAAAAAGATTATTATTATTATTTTTTTTTTTCCTAAAATACAAAGGAAATGTGTCATATTTAACTTTAGGTTTTTTAGATATCATTTAATCTTCAACTTGCTTAACTGTTCACAATAACAGCACAATAACAGTAATTTTGACGAGGTGTGCCCAAACGTTTACATACCACTGTACATCTCAGAGGTATTATCCACTCTTTTACAAGCAACAAACACTTCACATTTACACTCTTAGACCATGTTCACACAGACAGTTTTTCACGTGGAAACTGCTTAAGGAAACTCTTCATTTTTGAGTAGTTTTTGGAGGAGTTGTTCTGTTTGCGAAGCGTTTTCTGAAGTGACTCTAAGGCTATGTTGACACGTTGCGCTTTTGCTGCGTTTTTTTCTGCAAGAAAACCTGCTCTCTTGGCAGAAAAAGAGGGAGCATCAAAAAATTTTCAGGTTCTCAAAGTTGAGCTTTGCTTCCACCACAGAAGCATGAACACAGGTCACCAATGCAAGACATATGTGAAACCATATTAACCATATTAACCAGAATTACAAATGTAACAGTGGGGGAGGTGAATTGTTCAGGAATAGTTTACTTAAGACATTGGCAGAGCATTGAGTTTGTAGGACACTGTTTACTTTCACACTTTTGTCTGCCATTGAGTTGTTAAATTTCACACCTTGTTTGGCCACAGGTATTGTTCAATCTCACACCTTGGTGAGCCAATGTTTACGTTGTACACATCACTAATGTAATTAAACTGTACTAATCCTAACTGCCATCTCAGGTGACAAAGACAAGATGGTAAAGTTGGGAAAGTCACAAAAATAAATGTGTTTCACATACTGCTGTATTTGCTTTTTTTCACTAAAAACACAGCAAAACCTGAAACATGCGTTTTTTCCAGCGTTTTTTCCACCACCCATTGCTTTCAATGAAACGCTGAAAACACGCTGAAAGAAGTGACATGCTGCATTCTGCAAAACCCAAGGTTTTGCACAAAATACTAAGGACAAAAAAAACAAGCTGAGTGCATGAGATTTTTGAAATCTCATAGACTTTGCTGGACTGAAAGGGCAAGTGAAAATATGCCTAAAAAAAGCATAAAAAAGCAACATGTGAACATAGCTTAAGAGATTTGGGTGAGTTTTTTTTCCTGAAGCGTTTTTGTTTTCTCCTGCCGTTTGATTGGACAGTGCTTAGTTGGAGCAGAACGCATCAGGAACAGCTTCACACAAAAGATATGTACTTTTTGTTTTCCATTGAGCATTTTTCAAAATCCTTTCAAGACACTCGTAAAACCCTCAGTGGATTTTCCATAGAAATTAATAAGAAGAGTTTACAAAAGTTTTTGAAGAAGTTTTTGCAGAAGGATTTTGGAGTGAATCGGCGCCAATCGTAACTGAGTGGCAAGATGCAATATGTTACATATACTATGGAATAAAGAACTCTGCCATTATGTTGCAGGCAGATGTTGAATGCAATAAAAAGTAAGTTTGCATTAAGAAAGATACATATTGTTTAAACATCAGCCTTTCTTAACCATTTCTTACCCATTGTCATAAAAAGTACGTAAAGCCACTACTGTTTCTGCTTTTTTTCCCAGGGGTTTCTTATGAGCAAATTTTCTATGGAAATGTTCTTTAAATATATACAAAAAATCAAAACAGTAATCACAGTCAAGTGACACGTTAGTACACAAAGTTCTCATTGTGGTTGTGCTGCACCATAAGGCAAAGTGGGAATATGGCTTTTGAAGCATATACAGGTGCATCTCACTAAATTAGAATATCATCAAAAAGTTAATTTATTTCAGTTCTTCAATACAAAAAAATGAAACTCATATATTATATAGAGTCATTACAAACAAGAGTGATCTATTTCAAGTGTTTATTTCTGTTAATTTTGATGATTATGGCTTACAGCCAATGAAAACACAAAAGTCATTATCTCAGTAAATTAGAATACTTTATAACAACAGCTTGAAAAATGTTTTTAAAATCCGAAATGTTGGCCTACTGAAATGTATGTTCAGTAAATGCACTCAATACTCGGTCGGGGCTCCATTTGCATCAATTACTGCATCAATGCGGCGTGGCATGGAGGCGATCAGCCTGTGGCACTGCTGAGGTGTATGGAAGCCCAGGTTGCTTTGATAACAGCCTTCAGCTCGTCTGCATTGTTGGGTCTGGTGTCTCTCATCTTCCTCTTGACAATACCCCATAGATTCTCTATGGGGTTAAGGTCAGGTGAGTTTGCTGGCCAATCATGCACAGTGCTACTGTTTATAAACCAGGTATTGGTACTTTTGGCAGTGTGGACAGGTGCCAAGTCAGCAGACTTCCCCATGATTGTGGAGCCTACTGAAACAGACTAAGGGACCTTTTTAAACGCTTAGGAAGCCTTTGCAGGTGTTTTTTGTTAATTATTTTAATTTACTGAGATAATGACTTTTGTGTTTTCATTGGCTATAAACCATAATCATCAACATTAACAGAAATAAACACTTGAAATAGATCACTCTGTTTGTAATGGCTCTATATAATATATGAGTTTCACTTTTTGTATTGAAGAAATTAAATAAATTAACTTTTCGATATTCTAATTTAGTGAGAAGCACCTCTATGTACTGTATACATATATACAGTACAGACCAAAAGTTTGGACACACCTTCTCATTTAAAGATTTTTCTGTATTTTCATGACTTTGCAAATTGTACATTCACACTGAAGGCATCAAAACTATGAATTAACACATGTGGAATTATATACTTAACAAAAAAGTGTGAAACAACTGAAAATATGTCTTATATTCTAGGTTCTTCAAAGTAGCCACCTTTTGCTTTGATGACTGCTTTGCATACTCTTGGCATTCTCTTGATGAGCTTCAAGAGGTAGTCACCGGAAATGGTCTTCCAACAATCTTGAAGGAGTTCCCAGAGATGCTTAGCACTTGTTGGCCCTTTTGCCTTCACTCTGCGGTCCAGCTCACCCCAAACCATCTCGATTGGGTTCAGGTCTGGTGACTGTGGAGGCCAGGTCATCTGGCGTAGCACCCCATCACTCTCCTTCTTGGTCAAATAGCCCTTACACAGCCTGGAGGTGTGTTTGAGGTCATTGTCCTGTTGAAAAATAAATGATGGTCCAACTAAACGCAAACCGGTCACACTTTTGTTAAGTATATAATTCCACATGTGTTAATTCATAGTTTTGATGCCTTCAGTGTGAATGTACAATTTTCATAGTCATGAAAATACAGAAAAATCTTTAAATGAGAAGGTGTGTCCAGACTTTTGGTCTGTACTGTATATATATATATATATATATATATATATATATATATATATATATATATATATATATATGCTTGATGTGTATATATATAAAAATTTAAATTGAAAATAAATAAATATGAATAAATAAAAAAGACAACAACATCAGAACAGAGACTAACTGTACAAAATATAAAAGGGTATCATATCAACAGGGTAAAACACAGCTGTGAACATCTCCTACATTGTATTCTTTTGGCTATGCCACATTTGAGTTTCCTTTTAATATCTTAATTTCAATAGCAAAATAAATAAATTAATTAAAAACACGATAAAGAAAAAATAAACTGCACTAAAAATGTAGCTTTTGTTTTATGGGTTAATCAGCTGCACTCAACATCTGAGCATCGATGGGTTAGCACAGCATTGCACTGGGACGGGACGGCTACCACAAAAGAGACTATATACATGTAGGCATAGTATGGCCTGCGAGGCCGGCCGTACACACAGCCCTAGATAGAGCCGTCAGCCTTGTCTCCTATAGGCCACCATAGAACTCTTAAAGTGTGAGAGAATCAGGGGTTCGTTGAACTGTCAGCACGACGTAGGCAACACAGCCAGCACCTCGGTAATATTACACAATATATTAGCAGTCATGGTTTTTACAACAGGAAAATCCCCAGGCTTCAGGCCGCAGGACGGCACGCTCAGTCCTTCGGCAAGGCCGTCAGTGTCACATGTGCACACAACGTCCCAGCATTGTGAACATCACACACCACAAGATATTGTTTCCGATTCAGCCTATCTTTTCGGGACTCTGAGACCTCGAGGCACTCTCTCCCTGCGCCAGAAAGATCCACACCCCCTTCTGCGAACATAACACACAAATCACGACAGCTGCCTGCATGACCGAGTGCCAACACCACTTCAAAAGCCACCTGCAGGACACACTGACACGCGGGGCGACGAACACTGGCCACGCAGGAAAAAGTCACCTACCCGAGAGGCGACAAACAAAGAGAGCCAACGCCGCATGTATATATGTACATCTATAGGTGCCCAGGAACACGTGATAAGACGACGGATCATGCTGCTCAACTCTGCAGCATCGACATGGCCACGAACAAAAAAAAATGCAAATGTGAAAATAAAAAAAATTTATAACAGTAATGTAGGCTGAATAAAAACCTAGGTCCATCAAGTTCAACCTTTCTCCCCCAATTACAAAAGTCACCAGCAGAAAAAGTAATATAATACATTGATCCCAGGACTTGGTAGGATAAATGTACAGTGTCAAGGGGCATGGCAGGGTTAAAATTGATGACACGGAGATGTTATTGAAGGGTGTCACTGGGAGAAAGCAAGTCTGACACACGCAACTGAAAAACCATGCGCTGGCATGGAGGCCTAAAGCTTGCATAATAGTAGTTAAAACAACATATGCCAATGCTAACCCGTTCTGACACATGGAAATGGGGGGATCCCAGAGGAAGAACCTGACTTTTCATCATATATAGATAGATTTATGCACTTGATCGCTTTAAGAGACAGACATTATCGAACATATCACAGAGACGGAGGAGAAAAATCGTCATTTTCGTATTAATTTAATCAGATTATGTGATTTGCTATTTCCCTAGCTTGCGATGCTCTGTTCCCTTTAAACAACATACACAAATATCAATGACTTGTATAGAAGTTGCTAAAACTATATGGATGTAGGAAATATACAACCAATATGACAGATCAAGAAAATAAAATGCAATGTAAGGGGGTGGCCACCATGGAATTGGTGAAGGTATAGGGGTAGCGGTGATATCTGCAGCCAGCCATCCTACGCCTGCACACAAATAATGCACTAGACTGGAGTGCCTTATTGCAAGTCAAGGGGGAGAGGAGGACACGGCCTATGCACTGTCAGCATTCACAGGGAGTTAACCACTTCTCCACCTCAACTACAGGCAGCCTTGAACAACCTTGCTAAGATATCACACAGTCAACACAGAGAGCGGCCTTGTCTGTGAATGTGTGCACATTATAGAAATGTCGCCAGACAGCAGACAAGCAGTTAACAGTCAGTGAAACCCTTTATACACTCTAAGGAAATGCTCAGAGCGAGGAGCAACTCTATGTAGCACCCCAATAATAATCCCCCCATAAAGAATTACACCAACAATTCCATTCAAAAAGACAGGAACTGAGTGTAGGAGGGGGGACCCTATAACACATTGTATCCAGCCGCTTCCCCCCATAAAGTCAGTCTAGAAATATTCGGAAAGGGGGGTGGGGATTGTTTATGATTAGGATAAAAAAAAACTGGGGGAGAGAAGCTGTGAACCAGGACACCCCCTTCTCTTTCTAACACTGTGCTGGCCTCCACCATGCCTCACGCCCCTTCTTGCAATATATACAGGCCTTATGCTCCAGCAGGAGAAGGGTTAAGCAGGTAGGGCTCTGAAGACATGACCTTATTACAGTAAATAGCCATACAACACCATACAGACCCCCATGTGCAAGTCTACAGGACCACTCACCTCTCTGCAAAGAAAGCCTGGAGGACTTAGATCCCCCTCTTCTGTGGGACTGAGTGCAAGCCAAATTATATGTGTGCAAATAGTGGTATCAGGAAGAGGGGTGCAGGGCTCCGGCTCCCCTAATTCTCCCCCCTAGACAAGCCCAGGATCTTGAGTGGAAAGCAAGTAATAGTCTGCGAATCCCAGTATTATACGCTTAAGTTTCTTTTTAGAAGGGGTGGGGGGTTTATTCCTGTCTGTGTCTCTCTTTCTTCTCTTCCCTCCGTGTGTCAGGAATACAGACAGAGAGGAAAGGGGAAAAAAATCTAGTTATACTCAGCTCCTCCCTCTCTATCTGTGTATCATATCCTTTAAATACAGTATGGCTGCTATGCAGCACCCCCTGGAGGACTCCTGGCCTACAGCACCTTCCACCATTGAATGGTTTGCCATCGCTTTGTGAGAAGTGCTAGCTGCGTGCTCCAGATGTGATGTGCGGAGCTCATCTGCCAGACTCCAGCCTCCCCCTAACATCAGTGACCGCAGATACCTGGACCATACATCCCATCTCCCCCCTCGGCTCTACACTTAATATACCTAGAAAGAAATCTATGAGGCGATGAAAAGTATTCACCCCCCTCCCTCACCCATAGATGCGTCTTATTGTGTATCACTGAATCACAGTGGACTAATTAGGAATTTTGCAACAGATCTCATCAAAGTCAGAACAAGTCTGTACAAAATGATCTACACTCATTACACAGAGCTAACGAATGATTAACCACATACATAAGAAAGCTGAAAAATCACTCAAGCGGTTAGTTGGATGGCCATATATTAATGCAAAAAAATTATAATACAAAAAAAGGGTAAATCACTTTTGTGACCACACTACCCACTACCGGTGGTGTTACTAGTACAGTCATCCATAGGCCATGTTCACACTTGTGTTGGTTAGGAAGTTTTATCATAAGAGCTAAAATTTGTACAGGTAGAAAAAACTCATCTTGTGGAGATTATTTTCTGCTTAAATAACAGACACCTAAACAGAACACAAATGGGACCCCTTATAGTCAATCCATCATAGGTTGGATCCATTTCTTGCAGGAGGTCAGTTTCTGTAATAAAGCAGAAAAACAAAACTCTATATGCCAATGAGAACCTTGTCAAACCCAGAGTCATCACACTCCCGAATAAAATGCAAATCTACCCACTTTTACCAGGGATACACTGCCCACCATTACAGGGGATAGGGATATGAGAGTTCTGGGGTATAGGGCAGATCTAATGACCTCCCAAATCTAATATTAAAGGGTGGAGTAGGGAGAAATGGAAGAAACAGATACACACAAGAACATAGGTTATATGAAGAAAGTATTGGTACACGTCTTAATCACCAAATTCAGGTTTTTCATTCAGCTCCATGGCCACAAAAAAAGCCATAAAATCCATCCCCTCACCATGACCCTGTAATAGGACATCACCGATGTAACAAGTTAAATTCTGACATTTCTTCCCTCCTAAATATTCCACTTTTTTTAAAAACTGTAATGTTTATTAAAGTTTAGACACAATTTAAATAACACAACATTTTGAGAATTCACAATAAAGTGTCAAAACAGTAAAGTAAAATAAACATAGAAACTTAAAGACTGAAACAACCCCCACGGAACTGATGAATCTGTCAAAGTCATAAAGGGGGACAGTTCAAAAGTTTCCCGATATAAAATATCACAAAAAATCTTAAAAGTATTAGTAGTACACTGTTGAGGCCCCTGCTAAGTTTTGAAATAGGAATAATTAGTAGATTTTAAAATCAGATGATAGACAAAAAACACAAACAACGCTGAGGATAGATGACTTAAACAAAGGGGAATGTTAAAGAAGGAGTAAAGAAGGAAGATCTATGAGATTTGGTGGGCCCAGTAATAATCAAATATTCTACATTTTAACTGAATGGTATTATTGGAAAGCAGAAGTGTTTAGGAACTGCAGCAACTCAGCTGTGAAGTGGAGATCATGTAATACCTACAGAGCCGGGTCATTGAGTGCTGAGGTACATAGTACATAGAAGTCACCAACGCTCTGTTGACTCCATAACTGCAGAGACAAGCCTCCTCTGGCATTAACATCAGCACAAAATCTGCAAGCAGGGGGAGCTTTGTGCCATGGGTTTCAACGGCCAATCAGCTGTATGCAGGTCTTACATCACCAAGCACAATGCCAAGCGTCAGATCGAGTGATGTAAAGCCGACGCCATTTGGTTGTGGAACAGTGGAAATGAATGTGTTCTGTAGAGTGATAAACCACATTTCTCTATCTGGCATCTGATGGACCAGTGTCGGTTTGGAGAATACCAAGAGAACGTTAGCTTCCTGACTGCACAGGATCCAGGTTTTTTTTGTAAAGTTTGGTGGAGAAGGGCTAATGCTATGCAGTTGTTTTTCAGAGTTTGGGTTATGTCTCTCAGCTACAGTGAAGGGAAATCTTAATGCTTTAGTATACCAAGAATTTTTTGAACAATTGTAGCCTCCAACTTTGTGGGAACAGTTTGGGAAAGGGTCTTTTCCAATCCAGCATGACTGTTTCCCACTGCACAAAGCAAGGTCCATAAAGGCATGGTTGGTAAAACTTTCCTGGCCACACCAAGCCCTGACCTTAACCCCATTGAACTTCTGTGAGATGAACTAGATCAGACATTGTGAGCCAGAAGCTCTCTCCAACATCAGTGTCTGACCTCACAAATGCTCTTCTCAATAAACGGGCAAAAATTCCCAGACAGTGCCAAAATCTTGTAGAAAATCTTCCCAGAAGAGTAGAAGCTGTTATAGCTGAAAAGGGTGGACAGTGGGTGCAGGAGGAGCTAACTCTATATTACTGCCTATAGATTTAGAATGAGATGCCATGGAAGCTCCTCCAGGTGTAATATGTATTTGTCCCAATATTGTTGTTCATATATAACATACGTTGTACATGTATATGATTATTTTTGTGTCTACAAATTTGTGTATATGTTAGTATAGAAATGTATATATCAATTATGTATGAATGTATCTGTAGCGCCCCGAGGGTTCGGTCGCTACAGAGGTATTGCACCTCAACCAGAGGTGTGATATCCCACTCCCGGGTAAGGATGGTGTGTGGACCGGGACTCAGTTAGCTGCATGCATCACACACACCCCATTTCCGGGGGACAGTTCAACGGTGCTCCCATTAGAACAATAATGCAGGCACGACAGATCATGTCCCTGGCTGGAGTGGGGAGGGGGGAGGAAAACCCAGTGATGTAGGAGCAGGAGGGGGCGGTTTCTGGGCATAGGTAGGAGCCCATTGGTTGCAAGTCAACTGGGCTCATACACAGAGAGGGAGGTATAAGAGGTGGGCACCATCTTAGGACAGGGAGGGAGTTCGGTCGTGCAGAGAAGAAGTGCAGTCTATGAGGAGAGGCTCTGCAGGAGCTCTGCTCCAGGGCAAGGCCTAGAGTAGAGGCCGGGGCCCGAGAGAAGAGAGGAGAACAGAAAGGAAAGTAAGAAGGAACAGAACACCAAGAGAGGCCCAGAGACACGAAGACAGAAGGAACCCTAAGGACCCAGGAGATTACAGGTGACGGGTTGGCAGAACAGGGTACCGGATCCCAAGTTGGTGGAGGTGACTAATCCTTAACCAAGAACCGGTGGTCGTGATCATTTACTGGTGCGACCCCTCACTACACCTACTAGGAAGGCACACCACATAGGTTCAGGGAAGTGGGCACCCAGCCCTCCCAGGAGAAGACCCGAGGCAGCTGGACAGAAGTAGTGTCACTGGTGGGGCACGGCTGACGAAAGGAGAGAAGGGAGTCCTGTGCCACACTCCGGAATTGCCTGGGGGTTGATCGAGCCCCCTGCCTGGTGGACGCAGCACGGCTCAGGCGGTCCTACCTGTGCACAAGTGACCTGGATGAGAACTGTGAGTAAATAACCTGAACTGCAACACCTTGTCTCTGTGCTTTCTCACCGCGTCAGCACTACTAGTACTGGGACGCCCCGCACCACAACCACCATCATCGCTCTACATTGCCCTGAGGCTAGACTCCTCCCGTGGGGAGTTGTACTACACTCTGCTGCACCCACAACACCAGCCTTAGCGGTCTGCCCTGCAGCGGCGGTTCATCCTGACCGCAATCCACGGGTGGCGTAGTCGGACATTTAATCATAAAAACCACATAAATAGACTGCCACTGGTTTGACCACCCTGAGCCACGGGACCGGGTCGCCGCCACGGTGACTACAACCCCCAGCATCCACAAAAAGGCCTGGTTCCGGGTTCCCCACGCGGCCCAGGGGGCGCGTCAACTTTGGCGTAGTCGGTAGGATCGTTACCAACCCGCCGCAAACGGGTATTGCGCGCCTGAAAAGAGACTGTTTTATTGTATTAAAGATGGCGCCCGCCCCAGAAGAACGAGCGCCATAATGTGCGCGCCAAAAGACAACAGGAAGCCACCTCCCATCGTGGGCCAGGTCCCCGAATGGCGCCAAAGAAGGAGCCCGCCCCCAACAGCCATGAGTGCGGCTGTGGAGATGTCCATCAGCGTGGGGGGGCTGCCCCTGAAGGTGATTGTCAGCAGATGGCCCTAAGACCACCCCCAATGGGGGCGGACAGGGAAAAAAACTGTGGGGCAGGGTGCAGTCTGGATCAGTCTGGACAGACCGCACCCGGGAATGGAAGGAACACCAAACACCACCAGCACCTTGGCCGTAGCCTGTTGCAGGCTGAAACCGCCACGCAGCCTAACCGAATTGCTGGCACAGCTCCCCAGGGACCAGGAGTGTGCGCGAGCTGCGCTGGAGGATCTGGACCGGAGGATGGTCCGGGCGCAGCGGGAAGTGTTTGCCGGATGGAAGGAGGAGTTGGCCCGGCAGCCTGTAGCCCACCAGCAGGAGGCGTCACCAGGGCCGAGCAGCACGCCTGCCTCCGAGGGCGGTGAAGGTGGACCGGTGGCCGAGGACAACGCCGCGGAGGAGGCCATAAAGACCGAGGCAGGTAACGGGGACATCATCACCCCAAGCCCTGAGGCCGCAAGCCTGCCCCCGCCTCCCGTTGCGGGGCCCGAAGCCCCGAGAACCGTACCTGCCACCGCGCCTCCGCTACTCCCTGCTAGGCCTCAGGCAGCAAGAGCCGCGGCTACGCCCCGCCCCGCACCGTGCCCTTTAACCTCGGGCGCGGTCGAAAGACAGACGTCACAGGCCTGGTCGCAAGGCCTAGTGCACCCGGGCGCCACTGCCTCACCAGCACCCCCTGCCTTGACTGCGCCACTCCCGGGCACGATCGGAAGACCACCGGCCTGGTCGCGAGGCCGAGTGCCCCCAGGCGCTGCTCCCCAACCGGGGCCCCCTGCCATACTGCCCCTGGGCGCGGATCTATTCACCCAGCACTCCGGCCAGGATGGACTGCCCCTGGTATGGCCGGCCGACCTGACCAGCAGCCGCCCATGGAGAGACCAACCCCCGCGTGAACCCCTGATACCGGCTCCGGAGCCCAGAGAGATAATCCATCCCTCACTGGAGGACGCCCAGTTCGAGTGGGACCCCACTGGAGAAAACCTGATGGGGTTCACCCACGAAACCCAGGCGGACGCAGCCCGTCGACTGGAGTCCTGCCGCCAGCAGTTGGTGACATTTGAAAGGGAGCGGCGGGAACGGCGTATCAGGGAGGAGCGGCTCCAAGCACAGAGTGCGGAGCAAAAGAGGAGAGCCCGACAGGATCCGCAAGCTGACCGCGGTCCCCGAGCCACCGGGACCGTGGTGAAGTTTCAGATGGAGCACAGCTGGGGCTTCATTAAAGATCCTGAGACCACAGACGATGTCTTTGTGACCCGTAGGGACGTCGTGAGCCACCTGCCAGAGGGACATCGCGGGCGAGATCTATACCCTGGTGACGTGGTCACCTACACCCGGCACAAGGGCGCAAAGGGATTGTACGCCCTCCGCGTCCACCGGCTCACGGAGGAGGAGCTGCAGTATCATCATGAAGGGAGTCAAGAGGGTCCGGATGGGCCTGAAGATTACCAGGAGGAACAAGGCGCATACGGAGGATACCGTCAGTAGTAAGGAGGAGAAAATGTGCCTATGTAAATAGTTACCCGTCAGGGTATAACAACTGATGTTGACTGTTTGAAAATTGCCCCTATATCCCTTATCTGGCTGGGGACTGAGAACAGCCATCCCCTTCCAAACTGGTCGAGGACTGAGAGCGGCCGTCCCTGTAGATAGTTGCGCTTCCTAAAGCGCCCCCTACTGGTTTTATAAAAAGACTGCAACGTCTACCTCGGGACAGAGAGCCTCTCACGTTTAAAAGTTTACTGAAGTTTTTGCACTTAAAAGAAGAATGAACACCCGGTCGCAAGTTGCACCGCGGCCAGGATCCAAGAATATGTTTTACTTAAAAATGTTTCATATGAAAAAGTTTTATATGCTGCTAGGTGATAATGCAAATGTTTTATATGATGTTTTATATGACAAAAGAGTTCCGGTAGTATTGACAATAGCTAGTGAAAGAAAAATGTTGAAAAAGACAAAAGTGTTTCCCATAAAGGGAATTGAACAATGTCGTCGGTTTCCTACTGTAAAAAGTTTTGAAAAAGTTTTGCATGTCTTGTAAATTAATTGTCTTTACTCTTTTCCAGCCCGAGGACGTGCTGTGGCTTACCAGGGGGGAATGTAGCGCCCCGAGGGTTCAGTCGCTACAGAGGTATTGCACCTCAACCAGAGGTGTGATATCCCACTCCCGGGTAAGGATGGTGTGTGGACCGGGACTCAGTTAGCTGCATGCATCACACACACCCCATTTCCGGGGGACAGTTCAACGGTGCTCCCATTAGTACAGTAATGCAGGCACGACAGATTATGTCCCTTGCTGGAGTGGGGAGGGGGGAGGAAAACCCAGTGATGTAGGAGCAGGAGGGGACAGTTTCTGGGCATAGGTAGGAGCCCATTGGTTGCAAGTCACCTGGGCTCATACACAGAGAGGGAGGTATAAGAGGTGGGCACCATCTTAGGACAGGGAGGGAGTTCGGTCGTGCAGAGAAGAAGTGCAGTCTGTGAGGAGAGGCTCTGCAGGAGCTCTGCTCCAGGGCCAGGCCTAGAGTAGAGGCCGGGGCCCGAGAGAAGAGAGGAGAACAGAAAGGAAAGTAAGAAGGAACAGAACACCAAGAGAGGCTCAGAGACACGAAGACAGAAGGAACACTAAGGACCCAGGAGATTACGGGTGACGGGTTGGCAGAACAGGGTACCGGATCCCAAGTTGGTGGAGGTGACTAATCCTTAACCAAGAACCGGTGGTCGTGATCATTTACTGGTGTGACCCCTCACTACACCTACTAGGAAGGCACACCACATAGGGTCAGGGAAGTGGGCACCCAGCCCTCCCAGGAGAAGACCCAAGGCAGCTGGACAGAAGTAGTGTCACTGGTGGGGCACGGCTGACGAAAGGAGTCCTGTGCCACACTCCGGAATTGCCTGGGGGTTGATCGAGCCCCCTGCCTGGTGGACGCAGCACGGCTCAGGCGGTCCTACCTGTGCACAAGTGACCTGGATGAGAACTGTGAGTAAAGAACCTGAACTGCAACACCATGTCTCTGTGCTTTCTCACTGCGTCAGCACTACTAGTACTGAGACGCCCCGCACCACAACCACCATCATCGCTCTACATTGCCCTGAGGCTAGACTTCTCCCTGCAGCGGCGGTTCATCCTGACCGCAATCCACGGGTGGCGTAGTCGGACATTTAATCATAAAAACCACATAAATAGACTGCCACTGGTTTGACCACCCTGAGCCACGGGACCGGGTCACCGCCACGGTGACTACAACCCCCAGCATCCACAAAAAGGCCCGATTCCAGGTTCCCCACGCGGCCCAGGGGGCGCGTCATATCAATGTTTAGCTTATATACCGTATGTGTCTTTCTTACATTTCCTGTTCCTACAAAAAAAAGTATAATGTATAATATACGCATAGTGCCCCCAAAACAGTGACAGCCCTTGTACCCTCATATAACACACATGTAAGTCTGCACATTCCTGGAAGTTCTGTACTCTAGGAGGAAGCGACTTTTCACCTTAACGCCTATGAATCTATGACAAATTCTGCCACGCCACTTGGGCAAAGGCCATGTACCAATCACATGCCGTTCGATGATCCATCAGGTGCCAAAGTAATTCTGCCATTGCAAATTGGAACATGTCAAAATATTTTTTTTCCCAGAATTGTAGCAAATTTATCCATATGAATCAATGGAATTGAAGGTATAGTATGAGTTCATTCATACGGCTGCTTTGTTATAGCTCTATACATGGTAGGGTGGGTTACAAGGATTGTTCAGGTTTGGCATTGTGACATGCAGAAGTAGTGCTGTTGCTTCAAAAGCATCCAGCAACTATTAGAAGTAGCACAAGCACAGCAGACAGGAAGTGTTGTGCTCCAGAAGCATCCAGCAACTAGAGGGTTTAACACAGTCACAGGAGACAGGGAGTGTTTAGCAGAGCCCCAGTGGGATTGTGGGGAAGTTGTTTACTGTCTGGCTGGAGCCGAAGCGAAAGGTGGTGTGTGATCTGTATATCACAGAAGGCAAAGGAACAGAATTCAGGTCAGAAGGGAAGCTAAACACAGGTCAGATAGACTCCCTGAGCTAACAGTGTGGAATATTATTGGGCAGAAAGATAAGGACTGGAAGGAATTGTGTCATAGGGATCTTCTCCCTCATCAAAACCTCCCCCCTCCATCTCCATGCAGGGTTAAGAATGCTGTGTACTATTGAGTCATTGTGAAAGAAAAGCCTGTGGTTGTGTATGCATAGAAGTGTGCTGCTAAGAGATCTAATCTGTGCTGAATTATGCTACTGAAGAGACTGACGTTACTGTGCCTGCTTTATTAAACTGTACTGTAATGAAGATTGTGGCTGTAATATCCCTGAATTGCACTGGCCATGCTCCAGATTAAATTCCACTGTTAAACTGTTGAAAAAGACTCATGTCAGATGTGTCTGGTCAGCAACTGAATCTATTGTGTTAACAAATAAAGTAGCACTCTGCAACGCTAAGTAGGTAAACATGAAGTATGAAATATGAATAGTATTACTGCTGTAGAAAATAGAAATAAATGAGAAATCTTAGCGCATAAACTGGCCAATTCATGTGTACCTGGCTGCCGCGGTAAGGCGTTTCTCAGTGCCAGAACCCTACCAATGTGAATACCTCTCTAAGGGACATCCGTCTGCTTATGTGTGGTAAAGTAAGATCCTACTGCAATTAAAACCACCCGTGGCACAGGTGGAGTGCTCAGTCAAAGCTTAAACATAGAAAGAGGAAAAAATGACGTCACTTCCAATACAAGAAATAGGTGTGAACAGGTGTTTACTAGGAAAAGCTACCTCCATATACAATTAACAAATAAAGTAGCACTCTGTAACGCTAAGTATGTAAACATGAAGTATGAAATATGAATAGCATTACTGCTGTAGAAAATAGAAATAAATGAGAAATCTTAGAGCATAAATTGGCCAATTCATGTGTACCTGGCAGCCGCGGTAAGGCCGGCCGCAGGAGGCTTGAATGATGCTGAGCCCGCCCTGCCGCATGACGTCAGACAGAGCGGACCCAGCATACACAGTGCAGACGGCCGGGCGCGCTTATTTAAAAGTAAGGTGCCCTCTCACACTGTGCAGCCGCTCCTAGCCGGCCGCGTGTTGTTAGGACAATCGCGCACCGACGCTGGGCCGCCCTGCCTCATGATGTCAGGTACAGCAGGAATGGCCCGGCCTCCAGGATGTGTGAGCCGGGAGCGGGCGGTGTGCAGGGGGGAGACCCACCAGAGGCTGGCGCGTACAGTGCCCTGAGAGTTAATTGTGCACTGTGGTGTCAGCATGCTGCGACTTGTAGTGCGCTCTGTCTAACACCTTCACTTGTTTTTACTTTGGTGTCACGTGACCTGAAGCGTCCGGATCTCCGCTTGTGGGAAGGGAATGGAAGCAGTCATTAGTTGCACTTGAGCGCAGGTGGTGTCTGTTCACTGACAGCAGCAGAGGTCTCACACAATGGACGCGGCGGACACTGACAGGGGTGTACTTTAATATCTCTGCTCAATAAGAGAAAGTGACATTTTTGCAAGAATCTCACAATCGGATTTTTTTATCCTATTTTCGGTGATGATTTCTTTGTCAATGAAAATACAAAACTATTCCCACCTGTGTGCTGTGCCAGGAAGTGTTGTCATAGGGTCTGTACAGTGTATTGTATGGCCCGTGTGTGTATCTATCAGATCCAGCCTCTGCGGAGCAGACGCGTGTTGTTAGGACGATCGTGCATCAACGCTGGGCCGCCCTGCCTCATATCGTCAGGCAGAGTGGACCCAGCATGCACAGTGCGGGCGGCCGGGCGCGCTTATTTAAAAGTAAGGTGCCCGCTCACGCTCTAGGGAAAATTGTGTCCGGAGAAGGACATACCATGGACCCAGCAGAAATCGTTCCGGTACTGGCCTTAAAGACAAGCGGCCCTCTGGGAGTTGAGGCAGATATTAAGATTCCTCTCCTACTATCGTACTTACGTTCGGAACTTCTCCAGGATTGCCGCCCCACTATACCTCCTCTCGGGGGACGACAACAGAATCAACAACACCCACAGAGAAAAAGAAGAACGTGGGTAGGACCGGGCTTAAAAGAAGCAAAGCCATTTCGTCCCAACAGCCCATTCTCTGGACAGCAGACCACCAGGAGGTATTAGAAGAACTAGTAGACTACCTGGTAAGATAACCCATCTTGGGATATCCTGATTTCAATTTACCATTTGTTCTTCATTGTGACACTTCTCAAGTTGGACGGGGAACTGCCCTGTATCAGCATCAAGATGGAAGATTGAGAGTCATCGGTTACGGTTCTAGAACGTTGACAGACGCCGAGAAGAATTACCATCTACATTCCGGAAAATTGGAGTTCCTGGCATTGAAATGGGCTATCTGTGAAAGATTTAGAGATTATCTGTACTACAGCAAAGAGTTTGAGGTATACACTGACAACAACCCTTTGACCTATGTCCTCACTTCAGCCAAACTGAATGCAATGGGTCAGAGATGGGTCACTGAACTAGTTGACTTCAATTTCAGCATCAAGTGCAGGCCAGGAAAATGCAATGCGGATGCTGATGGATTGTTGAGAATGCCACTAGAGCCTGAGCTGTTCATGCAAGAATGCTTGGAGGAAGTCAGTCTGGCAGCAATTGAGAGCACCACCCAAGCAGTACAAGCTTATCAAGAGGAAGACACATCATTGTGGTGTCCGTTGACAGTGGAAACCACCATAAAAGTGAGAGAACAGGATCACCTGCTGTCCATTCAACAACTACCAAAAGGAAAAATCTGTATAGCACAACGGGAAGCTCAGATAATTGGTAGAATACTACTTTGTGTGGACCAAAATCGGTTTCCAAGTAAACAGGAGAGAGATAATGAGTCACCAGCAGTATCTGTTTTAGTTAAAGAATGGATGAAGCTCTACTTCAGTGAAGACGGTCTCCTGTATAGTAAAGGAGGACAAAACCGGTAGTTGGTACTACCCAGAGTATTCCGTAGGTTGGTCTTCAAAGAACTCCATGAAAACATGTGACACCTGGGAGTGGAAAGGACAACCAACCAACTTGGTCCGTGAACATTTCCTCTGGCCGTACATGCAGACAGATATTGAGAGGTACTTGACCAGGGAGTGTGGGTGTCTGTAAGATAAATGTCCCAACACATCAACCCGGGCACCTATGTGCAACATCCAAACCACTTATCCGTTTGAGATGGTCTGAATAGACTTTCTACATCTAGAGACGTGCAAGGGTGGTTACGAATACATCTTGGTGGTGATGGACCATTTTACTCGATTCGCTCAAGCATATGCCACCACCAATAAAGCGGGTCGAACAGCGACAGAGAAAATCTTCAATGATTTTGCTTTGAGGTTTAGGTTCCCTATGAGTTTACACCACGACCAAGGAAGAGAATTTGAGAACCAGCTCTTTGCCAAGCTAGGAAAGTACTGTAGCATTCAGAGATCCCACACAGCACCCTATCACCCAGAGGGTAATGGACAAGTGGAACGTTTTAACCGGACATTATTGTCGATGTTGCGCACTTTAACAGCTGACGAGAAGAAAGACTGTAAGAGTTCTGTATCAAAAGTGGTACATACCTATAACTGTACAAAGAGCGATGCAACGGGTTACTCACCCTTCTTCCTATTGTATGGATGATCCCCAAGACTGCCCATCGACATCATGTTCGATACTCCGGTGTCAGAGACTTACAGAACGTATCCGGAGTACGTTCAGAAATGGAAGGAACGAATGGCTGAGGCATACAACATAGAGTCCAAAGTGGTTACGCAAGGACAGAGCAAGAGTAAGGAGTACTATGATCGAAAATGTTATGGAGCAGAATTGGCACCGGGAAGCCGGGTGCTAGTCAAGAACGTACTTGAGAAAGGCGGTCCAGGTAAACTTTGTTCGTACTGGGAAGACAAGGTGTATGTAGTCGTAAGGAGGAAAGCTGATGACAGCCCAGCGTATGAAATCTGATTGGAAATGGGAGACAAGAAAACCAGAATAGTCCATCAGAATTTACTACTACCCTGTGATTATCTCCCACCACAACAAGACTTCCCAGAAGTAGATCGACATTGTCCGAGATCGACTAAGGGACCACCACAGACTGAAGCTCCGAAGGTGGATAGTGACTTTGAAAGTTCAGATGTAGAAGAACCCACAGTTGTAATTCTCGGACCGGCAAGGAGAGGGATGTACCATCCTCAGGAGAGTGAACTAAGTCCCGAGGCTCCAGAGTTTGTACCAAAGAGTACAGATGAAGTCCAATTTAGATCTGATGATCAAACACTGATCCCTGAAGAGACTAATCGACACTCAGGAGGAGCGGAATTACCAGACCGTGCGGAAACAGGCGATTCAGGAGAAGTACAGGAACTTACAGAGGCAGCCCCAAGAGGATCTGAGGAAGCACGGGAAATGAGTGCGTCGGAAGAAACTACTATGATTGAAGAACCTGTGGTATCTGAGGAACAACCCACCAGGAGGATGTCGACTCGAGAAGTGAGGATGCCCGTGATGCTGACGTATGAGACACTTGGTGAACCGAGTCAAGTGCCAAGGACTGTCGACTGGAAACAGGTATCTCTGCCTATCGACCAGGTAAGCCCACTGGAGTGGTATTCACCAATGAGAGGCAGTATGGAAGATGTTGCCTGGTGGAAAGATTTGTTTTCATGCTTTGATTTTCCTTAAAAGACTTTGTAGAAACAAAGAACTGTTAAAGCCTAGTGAGAAAGAGCTGGTTGAAGACGTACGAAAAGCTCCAGCTGAAGAAATGCTGATTGTTTTAATTGTGTTAATTGTTTATTTATTAAAGGCGCCCTACAAGAAAAAGGTTGTAAGAATAGGTTGTTATCAATGGTTATGAATGTTATTCTAATTTGACAATGCCAATTTGTATATAAAGTTATTCAACTTTCATCACTGTCTCAGAATTGGTCAGATTGACCAATTAAGATGAATGTCAAGGATGACATTCAAAAAGGAGGGAAGAGTGTGACATGCAGAAGTAGTGCTGTTGCTTCAAAAGCATCCAGCAACTATTAGAAGTAACACAAGCACAGCAGACAGGAAGTGAGTGTTGTGCTCCAGAAGCATCCAGCAACTAGAGGGGTTAACACAGTCATAGGAGACAGGGAGTGTTTTAGCAGAGCCCCAGGGGGATTGTGGGGAAGTTGTTTATTGTCTGGCTGAAGTCAAAGAGAAAGGTGGTGTGTGATTTGTATATCACAGAAGAATGCTGTGTACTATTGAGTCCTTGTGAAAGAAAAGCCTGTGGTTGTGTATACATAGAAGTGTGCTGCTAAGAGATCTAATCTGTGCTGAATTATGCTACTGAAGAGACTGAGGTTACTGTGCCTGCTTTATTAAACTGTACTGTAATGAAGATTGTTGCTGTAATATCCCTGAATTCCACTGGCCGTGCTTCAGATTAAATTCCTCTGTTAAACTGTTGAAAAAGACTCTTGTCAAATGTGTCTGGTCAGTAATTGAATCTATCGTGTGTCTGAGAGAAGCTGCAGCCTATGGTCGCCCTGAGTAACCGTTCCCCCAGGATTCCAAAGACTTCATGAAACCCGTCTCGCCCTATCTGAACCTAGTGGCATGTGTGTAACAGCATGAAAGTCTCAAGTCACTCTATGTGATTGCAGACTTGTGAATCCTCACAGTGTGCGTTGTCAGGAGTCTCTGGTGTTGGCGGCGAAACTGGGCAGTTATGTGACCGCATGTAAGCGATTAACATACTTCCGGCCACATTCCGACTAGACGTGCGCAGCCTCGCTCAATTTGCTTGCGCTGAGTGAGGCCATGCATGACTAGAGCCAAACCAGGACAACCCCCTTAAGTCTTTCTCAAAACATACTTTGCTTCAGCTAGACAGTGCCTATAATGGTTATTCAAGACTACTGCAATTATCACTATGCTAAATAGTCAGAGGAACTGACCCAAACATGCTAAGACTACCATGGCCAGCAATTACCACCATGGCTAGTGTCAGAAAATGAATCTAATTTGGTAATATACTTAGGCCACTTTCTCAGCAAGTTTTTACCCCTGGATTTTTTTTTCAATTTTTTTGCACTTTCGTTTTTTTCCTTCTCTTCTTCCAAAAGCCATAACTTTTTTATTCTTCCATCGGCATAGCGGTATGAGGGCTTGTCTTTTGGGAGACAAGTTGTAGTATTGAATGACACCATTCATTTTACCGTACTATGTACAAGATAATGTTAAAAAATTATTTCAAGTGTGGTGAAATGGTGAAAAATATGCAATTCTACCATTTTTTTTTGGCTTTGGTTATCATTGTGCATTTTTTTTATTTGATTGGTGAACAAAAATTGAGAAGTTTGTAAAAATAAATATTTGATTTGTGTCGCCATTTTCTGTAACATTTTTATTTTTCCATCAATAGAGCTGAGTGTAGGTGTTTTTTTGTGAGCTGACATTTTCATTGATATCATTTTGCAGTACATAGGATATTTTGATTGCTTTTTATTGTATTTTTTTAGGGAGGTGTGGTCAAAGAACATTTTTTTTATTTCTGCTGTTTTGATATTTTTTTTCTTGTTACGGTGCTAACCGATCAGATTAATTAATTTTATATTTTGATAGATCTGACTTTTATGGATGCAGAGATACCAAATATGACTAGTTTTTTTATCTCTTCATTTTTTAGCGGGGGGAAAAGACGGGTGATTTTATGTAATTTTTTTTTAAAACATTTTCTCTCTTTAGTTGTCAGTTTCCTCATTGGGCTGGAACCGGTGTTCGTCGAATCACTTGTACTTTATACTGCAATACAATGGTATTGAAGCATTTAATATAAATCCTGCTCTCATATGAAGCTCAGACTATAGCTGAGCTTCAGAGGAGGCCCAAGATGGCAGAAACGTGGTCTTCAGAAGGCCCTTAGCTGTCATAGTTGCCCACTGCATTGCGGGAAGGGGGGTAATGGTAGCCAGCGCGTTCTTGCCCTGGCTGTTACATAATTTACATACCGCTGGCAGAGATTGATCCTGTGCAAAATATGCCAATTGCTTGTACATATTGTATTACTACTAATAATCCCATAGATCACAGGGACTACATAAACACATGAATAATTAAGATAGATAGGCTACTAATAATGCCCTAAGGGCATAAAAGTGCTTAAATGGAATCTGTCAGCAGGATTTCAGACCCCAAAATATTTATATGCACATATAGCTCTTTCAAAGACAAGTCCAGGAATACCTTTACATGGCCAGTCTGTTCCTCCATTATTGAGGAGACTGGCAGCCTCTATGCTGTGTGACTTCAGGCAAAGGAGCCGTCCGTCAAGCAGGTGGAGGCGGCACTGGATGGGGAATTGAGCTGGAGTGACAGAGGCTTCAGATCTGCAGACTCATTTGCATATCAATTCAAACACTTATTTATCAGTAATGGGGAGGCACGGACTGGACATGTATTGCTGGATTTGTCTTTGAAAGAGCTACTAGCGCATATAAATAATTTGGAAGTGAAATTATGCTGACCGATTCCCTTTAAAATTAACATACCATGTACACATACACAAGAAATGTATGAGACACAGATTACTCCAAAATATAACACATACCCATGTTGTCCTCTTCCGTTGGAATGAAGCCAGCTCTGGCATGTATTTTTGCCTAAAATGCTGAGCATATATTAGACCAAAGATCATTTTAAGGCACCTAGCTACTGTTGCAACCTATCAAGAAGACCCTCATTAGGAAAACTATATGCTACAGTTGTTATTGATTGTAGCATCTGAGGGGTTAAATAAATCAAATCAGGACGGAGTAAGAGCTCAGGTGGCACCATGGCAATATAAATGATGGCTGATTTATCTCATTAGATGTTATGTTACTAATTGTTATTATTTACCCTAATACTTTCCATAGAGACAAGTCTATGATAAGAAGCTGGCGGCTGATAGTTATCACCACTTGTCATGTCTTCCATACTGACACATCCAGTGATGGGAGTCCAATATTTAACAACAGCTCCATCCTCCATATGGAATGGAAAGCCGCCAGAAGTCTATGATTCCTACTATCCCTATATGATAAAAAGTGCTCCATATATTAATGGGGTGTGCAAATATTTTATATACAAGTCAATGTCCTGTACATTTTTCCAACATTGTCCTTGCTCCTAAATATATATACATTGTTTCTAAAAGTTTCTTGTAATAGTACACCCTAGTCAAAGACATTGGGACCAAGTATGTAAATCCTATGTTGAGTGTTCTTGCTGTTTTATAGGATTTCGATACATTTCAAGGATTTAAGATTACAGCATAGACCATGTGGACCGGACATTCAGCCTGCGTTCAATCAAGTAAATTTCCTCTCACTATTAGGCAACTATTCTCTATAATCTGGTCAGATGTGAGTCTACAAATTTAATATACTTTGACTTGACTTTAATGGGAGCCATTGGGTTTTCATTATTATAATTAACTCTACAAGATGGAGGTTAATGAGAAGACAACTATACCGCTGCCTTTTTTTTAAAGCTATAAGGATTAATAGGAATGTCTGATTACATAGATAATAATCTGTTTTCTTCTTAGCCCCCCCTTAGAGGAGATATGTACCAAGGCATGAATATGAAGAACAGCCGACACCATCCAGGAAGTTCCAGATTATGGAAGAACCTGTAAGGGCAATGCAAGCTAAACTGTGTAAGAATCTGGATGAAGATGAAGAAATCTAGAAAGAAGAAAAAAAAAGAATGATCAAAATCAGCACCAGAAGAAGCATAAGAAGAAACTCCAGAAGAAGCATACCTAAAGAAGAATTGTCAGGCAACAGAACATCTGCTAATATGTCAACCAGCCTTTGAGAGGAAAGATCATCATCTAGACAATCCTGCTAAGACCTCTCAGCCGATAACATCATATATAGTAAATACAAGAAAGTATAAAAAAAAAAATAGTAATAATAACAGCAGCAGTTTAATACAAATATATATAATAGCAGTAGTATACTAATATTAGTAGGTATAAGGATATTAGCCATTATAGCAGTAATGTAAAAAGTAAAGTAATATTTATTTAAAAAATGAAAAGTAATAAAATAAAAGTAGTAATATATAGTAGTAGTAATATAGTAATATATTGCAGTAGTTATAAAAGCAGGTTTGATTCAGGGTACAATCATATTAACAATTTATGTTTTAATGTTAGAATAAAATAGGGACCTTAGATTACTAATATTAAAAATAATAAAATAAAATAATAATAATAATAGCAGCAAAAATAATAATAACCAGAGTACTAGTAGTAGGGTTTCATCCAGGGTTCTAATACTGATTGCCTTTTCCCGGGATTAAGAAGGATTTATTCCCCTCTGACCCAGATTGGCTGAAGGTGTACAGAGGTTTTTAACTTCTTCTGCATCATTAAAGTACGTATAGGGACTTTATTATCAGTAGGGGAATGGCATTATTAACAATAGTATTATATAAATAATGATTTTCTATGGATATAGAGAACTTTTAGTCATTACAAGGGTAGTCATCTAGTATTAAAGGGGTTGTCCGGTCTTAAAGGGGTTGTCCACTACTAGGACAACCCCTTCTTTAACTAAATGTTTGGCCCCAATAAAATAGAAAAGCCTATACTCACCTCCAGCGCTGGCGCTGTCCCAGCGGTGTCAGCACTCGTGGTCCCGGGGCTGTGATGTGGAATGAGAAGTGGTGCCCGGCGCCCAATCAGTGCTGGTGTCACTGTCCCCGCCTCCTGTCAAAATGAACATGAAGAGGAAGTCTGGGATCAGCTGCAGCCCGGCCTTCCTCTTCATGTTCAGTTCATACGAAGGCGAGGACAGTGATGCCCGCACCATATGAGGATTCACAAGTCTGCAGTAACATAGAGTGATTTGTAGTCTAGGCCAAACAACCTCTTTACCCCTTTAATAACTATTATTTTACTATAACACTAGCAATAATGAGAGAAGATGCTAATAGACAACATCTAATATAATTAAGGTGTTTGATCCAGGGTTCTAGAACTGATTTGATCGCTTTTTTGTGGGATCAAGAAAGGATTTTCCCCGTGACACAGATTGGCAGAATGTGTTCATGGTTTGTCCCTTCTTCTGTATCAACAGTTCAGGCATAGTATAGTATTAATACTTATAGAACAAAAGACTAGAATAATAGTCTAAAAAAATAGTGTGAAAATATTTAAATATGCAATAGTAGAATAGTTGTAATAAGTAAGAAAGACAAACTGAAATAAAAATTTAAGTAGTCATTAAAAAAGTACTGTAATATTAATTAGACAACTGTTTATTACATAATCAGGCTTGATCCAGGGTTCTAGGACTGATTGTTTTTTCCTAGGGTCAAGAAGGAATTTTTCCCTTGTGATACAGATTGACTGAAAGTGACTGAATGTTTTTACTTTCTCCAGAATTAACTACATTAGGTATATGAATTGCATTCCTAAAAATGTTAAAAATAATCCTAAGCATACTATAGTATAAGGCTATGTGCCCAGGATGCAGAAATGAAGCAGAAAATTTCTGCAGCATTTCTGCATCTCCCTGGCAGAAAAAAACGCATGCAGATTGTGCATGCGTTTTTCCTGCAGAATACATGCGGATCCACATGCGGGTTCACATGCGTTTCCGCATGCAGATTGACAAGCACTTTCCAGGCGATAGCATCACTTGGAAAGTGCTTGACAACTAGGTCACACTGTATAAATCCATGCAAACAGCATGGATTTATACAGTGTGAACCGTAAAAATTAAAACAAATAAAGCTATACTCACCCCCGAGGCCCCGGCGTGGCTGCAGCGCTGCTTCCTGGCTGGTTCCCGGCTGCCGGCATATCGCGAGACAGAGCGGTGAAGGGCCTGCGGTCACATGACTGTGACGTCACCGAAGGTCCTTCAGCGCTGCTGGCATTCAGAGAGAAGACGCCGAACAGGTGAGTATAAACTTTATTTGTTATTTTATTCTTTTTTTTACAGGTACAATGGTACCCAGGTCTGGATGAGAGTCTCCTCTCCTCCAGAACTGGGTACCAGCCGCACATAGAGACGCATAGAAGCCGCTTGTAAAAATGTACAGTCGCGGTTTCTGTGCGTCTCAATGCAAGTCAATGGCGGGAGTTCCGCTGCACTTCCGCAAAATTAAATGACATGCTGCGGATTTTTGTACATAGCATAAACGCTGCGGAAAAATCCGCAGCATGTGCATAGAACATGCGGAATCCCCTTGGGGACCATGGGGTGCGGATTACCATGCGTTTCACAAGCGTTTCCGCTGCGGAAATTCCGCAGCATAAACGCTTGAAAAACGCTACGTGGGCACACAGCCTAAGCGTGGACATAGCAAAAATTGTAGCTTTAATGTTAGAATAAAATAGAAATGTTAAATTACTAACAATAAAGATAGCAGTAATAACAATAAATGCATGAGGATAATAATAACTGTAGTATTAGCAGTAGGGTTTGATCCAGAGTCTTAGGGCTGATCGCCTTTTCTCGGGGTAAAGAAGGAACTTTTTCCCTTGGTCACAAATTAGCTGAATGTGTCAAGGGTTTTTGCCTTTTTCTGGATCAACAGATAAAGGGGCTTTATTAATATTACTTAGTGCAGTGTTAGTGTGGGGTCCCATCTGAATTGAAGTCGCCTTGTCATTGGCAAATGGGCTTGCACAATTTGATCAAAATATGCTCTAAGAACCTCACATTTTTAGGTCTAGTAAATGTGGCAGTAACACATACTTTCTACATTTTCGTGCTGCCGGACTTTTGATTTTTTTTTTTTGTTTGCTTTCTCGTTGCAGCCACAGAAGCTTCTCTTGCACATTTATTTCTTAGGGTTCAGTGGTTGAATTGCTGTTTTACTTTCTTTGTGTATCAGCACTTTAGACATAGGGACCTCATAATTAGCACTATTGTTGAAGTACTTTAATTAGAGCTGATGGGTGATATCTACAGATAATGGATGGATGTAATTTATTTAGAAGAAAACCACAATACATTTTAAAAAGGCTTCCAGTTTTTAATCAAATGCACAAATATGTTTTTTTTTATCCTATGTATTGATGCTTTATAACTCTACGGAGATAGATGGGCCTGCTACCGAAACTCCAGGGTGGAACATATCACTTATGTCTCCCACTTCAAAAAGATTGACCCTAAATTAGACAACCATGGTTTTAATCAGTTGTAAAAGTAGCCAAGCTGGCCCTATAGTTAAGATGTGGTCATCCTCTACTTTGTCCACATTCTGCAGCAGATATAGAAAGCTTCCATGTCATATGTATTAAATTCCAAAGAGAGGACCGCGACCAATCAGCAGAGCGGCGTTTAAATTTGCCGCCCATATCGCTGATTGGTCGCGGCCGGCCACCGCGACCAATCAGCAGAGCGGGGTTTAAATGTGGAGCCAATAATGCTGATTGGTCGCTGCCGGCGACCGCGACCAATCAGCAGAGCGGCGTTTAAATTTGCCGCCCATATCGCTGATTGGTCGCGGCCGGCCACCGCGACCAATCAGCAGAGTGGGGTTTAAATTTTGTGCCAATAATGCTGATTGGTCGCGGCCGGCGACCGCGACCAATCAGCAGAGCGACGTTTAAATTTGCCGCCAATATCGCAGATTGGTCGCGGCCGGCCACCGCGACCAATCAGCAGAGCGGCGTTTAAATTTGCCACCCATATCGCTGATTGGTCGCGGCCGGCCACCGCGACCAATCAGCAGAGCGGCGTTTAAATTTTCCTTCCATATCGCTGATTGGTCTCGGGCGTCGACCGCGACCAATCAGTGTCGTATTAGTGAGGACCGGGGAGCGGCGCTGCTTGTGCGGCTACTTCCGCTGCGAGAAGCCGGGAGATGAGCGGCTGCTCGCAGCAGAAGCATCCCGGCCGGCGGCGCCGCTCCCCGGTCCTCCGTTCACACTTGCCGTCCGAAGATCAGCGGGCCAAGCCACTGATCTCCCGACGTTAGCCACATGGAGGTGAGCGGCGCCGCCTGTCGGGGTACTTGTGCTGCCAGCAGCGGGGAGATGAGCGGCTAGCACCGCTCATCTCCCGGCTGCATCACCGCTGACCTCCGTGCGGCAGATGAGCCGCTAACGGCCGCCATCTTTTTCTGAAATCCCGCGTCGCTGATTGGCCGCGGCCGGACAAATGAGCGACGCGGGATTTCCTGGACAGACAGACAGACAGACAAACAGACAGACAGATGGGATAAGACAATTATATATATAGATGCAGTAAATTAAATTTGTAATGTACAGATATACAGTATGTAATATTAAAGTGTAACTCTCACTTTCTAAAAGGCTTTATACATTATAGGCTCTGAATAGTGTTTTTGATCGGTGATGGTCTGATTCTTGAGACCCCCACCAACCAGTCCAAACACCTCTCTCGCTCTAAAGTGTGCAGCTATTGCATGATCTGCATGCACAGAGCGGTATATGGACTCAATAGTAAGTCTATCGGCCCAACAGTAGCATAGCTACCCTTAACTGTATATAGTTAAGCCCCACGCAGAGTCGATGAAGGAGCACTTGCACATTGAGGTGGCCATAATACTGTATGGAGGACTATGGGGAGTGCAGTATACTGCATGGAGAACTATGTGGAGTGCATTATACTATATGGAGGACTATGGGGAGTGCAGAATACTGTATGGAGGACTATGGGGAGTGCAGTATACTACATGGAGGACTATGGGGAGTGCAATATACTGTATGGAGGACTATGGGGAGTGCAGCATACTGTATGGAGCACTATGGGGAGTGCAGTATACTGTATGAAGGACTATGGGAAGTGCATTATATAGTATGGAGGACTAAGGAGAGTGCATTATACTTCATGGAGGACTATAGGGTGTATCATACTATATGGAAGGCAATGTAGAGCCTAGTGTAGTATATGGAAGGCTAGGTGGGGGCCATTATAATATTTGGAGGGCTATGTGGAAGCCTTTATACTTATGGAGGGCTATGTGGGGACGATTATACTGTATGCATGTGACTCGCCCCCTGGGCCGTGGGGCACCCGGAAACGGGCTTCAGTGCGATGATGGGGGTAGTAGTGGCAACCCGATCCCGTGGCTCAGGGTGGTCAGACCAAATGCTGTGGCAGTCTATTTGTACAGTTATGAATGTTCGACTACGCCACCCGTGGATTGCGGTCAGGGATGACTGCCGCTGCTAGGCAGACCGCTGAGGCTGATGTTGGTGTGCAGCACAGGGATAGGATAACTCCCCACGGGAAGAGTGTAGCCTCAGGGCAGCGTATGTGAATGCTGGGGGTGATAGTGCAGGCCGCAATAATAAGAGTTCAGAATCCGCTTCAAACAGTCCAGGGTCTTTATTGTAGGTATTACTGATCACCCGACAGGAGTACCGGGTAGGAATGGGCCTGGGTGTCTGAGAGCATTCGGGCGAGCCCCACTGGTCAGGGTGAGTGTGAAGGCATACTGTTCTCTCTCTGCCCTTGCTGACTATCCCCCTTTTCGTGGTGTAATAGCCCACGTCCCTGAGCTGGCCGTGTACTTCGCCTGTATGGCTTGCGACTCGGGCCTTAGGTACCTTTTGCTTCTCTGTGCTGTACTGGTCCCTCTGTGTGGCGGAGCCTCCAGGCTTCTTAGGCCAAGGGACCTGAAATCCCTCGCGGGTTGGTTCTCTGCTGCTGGGCTTGCAACCCTGACAGCCTCGGACCCCAATGTCCGGTAGTGTAGTTCTCTCAGCCCGGATCGGCTCTCGTCGCCTCTGTCCCTGGCTCGCAGCTTCTCCTCTGCCTCAAGGACTCCTCGGCTACAGCTGAACTGTCCCTCCTTCTCTGTGACTAGTCTCAGTCCTGAGCTAGGTCGTCCAGTTCTCTCTAACCCTGCCCCCAGTTCCAGCTTTTATAGGGGCAGCCAGCTCCCCCTACTGGCCTGGGACAGGAGGTGGTGTATGCTAATTGTCCCTGACCAGGGAACCTCCCTCCTGCTCTCAGACACAGCCTTTAATATTTGTGGCATCCAGGCCTGGGGTGACACATTCGCCCCTAGTAAAGTTTAGTACTCCGGGACTAACAGGAAACACAAATACAGGGTAAAAACAATAACATATTTACAAGTGCATTTTGTCCTTAAGGTCATGGCGCTTCCGTGACCGGGTGTCCATATCACCCAACTAGGTGTAGTTTTCCACAATGTGGGGACCTGTCCCTATAAACCCCAAGTTCCTGGCCTTGGGCGTAGCGGCAAGGTAAAAGCTAACTACTTTGGACCACAAGGGAGCCACGCCGGACAGGTTTTTCTTCCGTGGTCATCTTCGAAAGAGGGCACCAGGTGCAACTATCTACATGGTAGTTCCGGTTATTCACTGTCCATAACCTGTCAGTCCATTGTATCTAGGAAAACTGGAAAAACATTATTAATAACCAGGGTACAAACATAAAACATTAAATATATACACTGCACATTTAGATCTTCCAGTGAACTGGTATCTGACCCCTAGTGCTCCGGGTTGACCTCCGTAACCCACTGTCTGGTGGTGGTCTACCCTGGCTTTCCCCACTATCATTTAGGGTACAGCTACTAGCTGGGTTCACAGGCAGGGCAGGCAGCTGTCTGCGGGTTCTTTGGCTTACTGCAGACATGGCAGGTGTTATGATCTGCTACAAGCACTAAGGAAAGACAGGAGATCTGTCCCTACAATAGAACTAAGCTAGATCCCTACAATGTAACGGGGAACCTGATCCTGCGATCAGACCTGCTAAAGTCCTCAGCTAGTCTGAACGAAGACCTATAGATGTGAGGGAGGGATCCTTACAAGAACTAGGGACTGGGAGAAAGATGGACACCTCCTAGCAGAAATTGTAGCAATAAAAGACAAACAAACAACATAGAACATAGAGGTCAAAAGACCTAAACTGACTGAGAAAGGTAACAAAGCACCTGGCTAGCTTAAGAGTAGAAATTACAATGAAGTCCAGCAAGGCCAGAAGGGCGGAGCAGGATAAAATAGGCAAAAACGGTCATGTGACCAGCATAATAGAAAAAAACTAACAGGAGAGTTCTAACAGTACACCCTCTTCTATGAGGATCCTTCGGATCCCCTAGGCCCAGGCTTATCAGGAAACCTCTTGTGAAACGCTCTGACAAGTCTGGAAGCAGAAACATCATCTGCCCTCACCCATGAGTTATCCTCGGGACCGAAATCCTTCCAAGCGACGAGATACTGCAAATTCCCTCTATACCGTCTAGAATTAAGGATGCGGGAAATTTCATATTCCTCGTCCTCCACCACCGGAGGAACAGTGGCAGTGGCGTCTCTATCTGATACATAAGCTTTTTTCAATAGAGAAACATGAAACACCGGATTAATCTTCCAGGAGGTAGGAACCTCCAACCTAACAGCAGATTGGTTAACTACCTGAAGCACCTTAAAGGGCCCTACAAACTTGGGACCCAATTTTTTAAAAGGAATCCTCAACCGCAGATTCTTAGAGGACAACCAAACCATGTCACCAACCGTAAACAAAACCTCTTGACGTTTCCTGTCAAAGTATCTCTTAGATTTTTTGTTAGCCTCCTGAAGATTACCACGCACATCCGTCCAAACTCTTTCCAAATCACCGGAAAAACTCTCCTCCTCAGGCACAGCCGATAGCAATTTGGAGAATGACCCACAAGACGGATGTCTCCCAGAACAACAAAAAAAAGGCGAACACCCAGCAGAAGAGGATGTATGGTTGTTAAGAGCAAATTCAGCAAGCGGCAGAAACTCAGACCACCCTTCTTGATTGTCTGCCACAAAACAACGCAAGAACTGCTCAACATCCTGGTTCTTCCTTTCTGTCTGGCCATTAGACTCAGGATGATATCCAGATGAAAATGAGAAATGAACTCCCAACCTGTCACAAAAGGCATGCCAAAAACGAGCCACGAACTGAGGTCCCCTATCAGAAACAATGTCAGTAGGAACACCATGGAGTCTGACAATCTCCTTGACAAAGGCCTTAGCGAGTGTCTTAGCGCAGGGCAGTTTGATGAAGGGAACCAAGTGACACATCTTGCTAAAACGGTCCACGACCACCCAGATGACCGTGAAACCCTCAGAGGGGGGAAGGTCAGTAATAAAGTCCATAGCCAGATGTGTCAAAGGTGCACTAGGAACCTCCAGAGAGAGTCCCTGTAGGCGTTGAGCCAAATCCTGAACCGACACCATGATGGAAACTGGAGGTCTTTCCTTAGAGAAAAATTTTTTAGGCTGGACTTACTGTTATGATCTGCTACAAGCACTAAGGAAAGACAGGAGATCTGTCCCTACAATAGAACTAAGCTAGATCCCTACGATGTAACGGGGAACCTGATCCTGTGATCAGACCCGCTAAAGTCCTCAGCTAGTCTGAACGAAGACCTATAGATGTGAGGGAGGGATCCCTACAAGAACTAGGGACTGAGAGAAAGATGGACACCTCCTAGCAGAAATTGTAGCAGTAAAAGACAAACAAACAACATAGAACATAGAGGTCAAAAGACCTAGCTAAACTGACTGAGAAAGGTAACAAAGCACCTGGCTAGCTTAAGAGTAGAAATTACAATGAAGTCCAGCAAGGCCAGAAGGGCGAAGCAGGATAAAATAGGCAAAAACGGTCATGTGACCAGCATAATAGAAAAAACCTAACAGGAGAGTTCTAACAGCAGGCTCACTGTCAGCAGAGGGTTGACTCTCCTGGGCTGCTGGCATGGGTTCTTCTGCCTCCAGGGCTGCTTGTTCCTCTTGTTCTTCCTGCTCTCCTGTAGGCTCCTGCTGGGTAGGCTGAAGGAAGTGTAGGACAGGTACCACTATCGCGTCATTTATCCGAGTCCAGGTCCGGGGGAACTCTCCGAGAACTGTGCTGACCATTTCTTCCTTGTCCTTTGCAGGTTCAAGGTCATCTTGATCTTCTCCTGCACTCTGTAGTTGCTCGGGGCACCGTTTTAGGTGGTCTCTGGAGATGATGCTAGTGGTTTCTCCTCCATCCTTGGTAATCATAAATACCTTCAGGTTGTTATGGTCGGACTGCAGTACTGTGTGCGGGTCTCTCTCCCTCTGGTCGTCCAGCTTGTGAAGCCTTCTCTTCCGCTTCAGGACCTGCTCTCCAGGTTCCAGGGGACCAGCAGGGGCGTGTTGGTTGAAGAGCCTCTCTTGCTTTTCTCTCTCTTGAGCCAGACTCCGCTCCACACTCTCCTGTACTGTAGCCGCCGTTCCGTATCCCAGTCCGCGTCTGGGGAGGTGTCCTCGGGTGTCAGGACTCCCATCTCCAGGTCTATCGGCAGCTTACCTGGTCTTGCCTGCATCAGGTAAGCCGGGGTGCAATTTGTAGCATTCACCGGGATATGGTTGTACAAGTCAATCAGGTCTGGCAGCTTCTCCGGCCACAGGCTGCGTTCTTCCAGGGGCAACGTCTTGAGGAGATCAATGACGATATTGTTCATTTTCTCACACAGCCCGTTGGTTTGCGGGTGGTAAGGCGTTGTTCGAATCTTCCTACAGCCGTAGAGGTTGCAGAACTCCTGGAATACTTCAGCCTCAAACTCTGGACCTTGATCTGTCAAGACCTGTTCCGGATACCCGTGTGGACGGCAGAAGTGTTGCTGGAAGGCTCTGCCCGCCGTTTGGGCTGTCAAGTCTTTAACCGGGACCACCACCAAGAACCGGGAGTAATGGTCCACAATCGTGAGGGCATAGATGTAGCCAGACCAGCCTGGAGCCAACTTCACATGGTCCAGAGCTACCAGTTCAAGAGGCTGCCTGGTGACGATGGGCCTCAAGGATGTCTTCTGGTTGGTACGTTCCTTCCTTCTGAGTTGGCATGGGCCGCAGTCCCTGCTCCACTTCTCTATGGCCCCACTCATACCGATCCAGTAGAACCGCTCTCTCAGTAGGAACTCCAGTTTCTTCCACCCGAAGTGTCCCGCTCTGTCATGGTAGGCCTCCAGGACCATTGCTGCATCTCGCCTTGGGACCACTACCTGCCAGGTCAGCTCGTGTGTCCGGTGGTTGACAAGCCTTCTGCACAGCTTACCCTTGTAGAGGAATTGCCTGCTCTTCTCCTTCCACAACTGCTTGGCTTCCTCGGGAGCATCCGGGCCAGGGCTAGCGTCTGCCTGGGTTAACAGGTCTTTCACCAGGCGAACTGCAGGGTCACTATCTTGCGTTTCAGCCCAGCCGTGGTGGGGTAAGGGGTTGAACATGACGGTGGTTAGGTCTTTGTCTCTTACCCGGTGAGAATACTGAGTGGCCCCATACCGGTGGAACGCAGGGAGCTCTACTTCCTCCAGCTCTTCCGAGTCCTCTTCTCCTTCGGGTAGGTGGGGCATTCTTGATAGGGCGTCTGCATTGGCGTTGGTTCTGCCTGCCCGGTATTTGATTGTGAAGTCATTTGATAGCCGGGCCATCCACCGCTGTTCTAGGGCACCTAGTCTTGCATTGTCCAGGTGTGTCAACGGGTTGTTGTCCGTGTACACAGTGAACTTTGTGGAGGCCAGGTAATGTTTAAACCGTTCTGTGATGGCCCACACCACTGCCAAGAATTCTAGCTTGAAGGAGCTGTAGTTCCCCGGGTTTCTTTCAGTGGGCCTCAGCTTCCGGCTGGCGTACCCGATCACCCTTTCTCTGCCCTGTTGGTTCTGTGTCAGTACGGCTCCCAGCCCCACATTACTGGCGTCTGTGTGGAGGATAAAAGGCTGGCCATAATCGGGGTAGGCCACGATCTCATCCCCCGTGAGGGCCATCTTCAACTGGCGGAAGTACTCCTCTTCCGGCTTGTCCCACTTGAAGGGTGGCTTTTGGCTTCTGGTCTTAGATTGCCCTATCAGGAGGTCCTGCATAGGGGCTGCCATCTTAGTGAACCCGGGGATGAACTTTCGGTAGTAGCCTACCAACCCGAGGAATTGCCTCACTTCTTTGATGTTAGAGGGGCTTGGCCAGCTCTTGATTACTGTAACCTTGTCGGGGTCGGGGGCTACTCCCTCTGCACTCACCACGTGCCCTAGGTACTGTACCTTCGGTTTTAACAGGTGACACTTTGAGGGCATCACCTTCAGGCCATAGCCTGCCAGGGCTTCGAAAACCTCTGCCAGGTGTTTTAGATGGTCCTCGTAGGTCTTCGAATAGACAATAACATTATCCAGGTAGAGTAGGACCGTCTCAATGTTTCGGTGCCCTAGACAGCATTCCATCAGCCTCTGCAAGGTCCCGGGTGCATTGCAGAGCCCGAATGGCATACAGTTAAATTCTCTCAATCCCATCGGGGTGGTGAAGGCGGTCTTCTCCTTGTCAGCCTCTGCCACAGGAACCTGCCAGTATCCGCTAGTAAGGTCCAAAGTAGAGAAGAAATTAGCTGATTTTAATGCGGCCAAAGACTCCTCTATCCTAGGTAACGGGTACGCGTCTTTATGGGTGATACGATTGACCTTTCTATAGTCCACGCACATTCTCATGGTACCGTCTTTCTTTTTTACCAAAACTAAGGGAGCTGCCCAGGGGCTACAGCTATCTCTAATGACCCCAGCTTCTTTCATTTCTCTCAGCATGCCCTTTGCATTCTGATAATGTGCAGGAGGTACAGGTCTGTGTCTCTCTTTTATTGGTGGGTGGCTCCCCGTGGGGATGTGGTGTTCTATTCCCTTTACTCAGCCGAAGTCTAGCGGGTGCTTACTAAAAATCATCTCATACTCCTGAACCACCCGGTAGACTCCTTGTTTTTGGTGCAGGGGAGTGGAGTCAGCACCCACATGGAGTTTCTGGCACCAGTCCTCCTTGTGTTTCTCGGAGCCATTACCCTCCACCGGGGGAGATGGAGGCAAGGGTTCCACGACCCTGATAGCATTGTGCTCGACGGCGAACAATTTGGCTAGTGTAGCGTACCGGGGCAAGTGTACTTCCCTTTCCCCGATGTTTAAGATCCGGACGGGCACCCTTCCATGGCGGACATCAACCACCCCCCGGGCTGTCAAAATGGTGTTCCTGCTGTCTGAGTACACGGGTTCTACCATGGCTTGGTAATCTCTCCCTCTTAACCCGATTGCAGTCCGACACCAGATCATCATTTCGCTTTTGGGAGGCATGGCAATGGGGAACGGGTCGCTCATCCTCACGCTACCGATCTCACCACCAGACAGTTCTACCTGTTGCCGTCTCATCAGGGCTCTTATCTCTTTCTGGAGGACCCTCTGTTGGCTGGAGCTCGCATTCATCGCCACCTGCTGCAAAATTACAATTACTTCTGAAAGACAATTTTCAATCACGTTAGTACCCAAGGTTATTTTAGGGTGACTTTCACGACGGTCAGTGTCCACAATGATCACTCCCTGTGCCGGCAGTTCAACTTTACCAATCTTAATGGTCATCTCTCTGAACCACACCTGTGGCACGGGTTGGCCATTGCTGGCGATGATGCTTAAGTCATCGTCTGGATAGCGGGTTATGTCAGCGTCACTCCAGTACCGCTTGAAAAGTATGTAGGGGATGGTAGTCACTTGAGACCCGGTGTCCAGCAGTGCACTCATGGGGATACCGTCCAGCACCACGGGTAAGACCGGGCGTCCCCCCACGTACTTATCACGCCAATTAGACGGGCCTGATGACCTTATGCCTGGGGGTTGGCCCTCTGCCCCAGGTCAGACCCATTTAAAGTACAGTACCTGGCTATGTGTCCGGGCTGGCTGCAACGGCGGCAAATCGGCTGTCCATCCTCAGTGTAACGGTCAGCAGGCCTCCCTCTGAATGACGGGATCCTCCTCTGTTGACGCCACGGGACATCCTCCGGACTGAAAGCCAGCTTGATTGGTCTTGATGGTTCCATCTGCAACGACTGTACGGTCCTGGTCAATGCAGCCACACTCTTTGTTAGTTCTTGGACCAGATGGTGCAGGTTTGCAGGCTGGGATGGATTTAGGGCCTGTGCATCAGCCCCCACAAGGTCTGCGGGGTCGGACTCCGCCCCCTGGTGGTAAGTGATGGCAGGGCGCCGGGAAGCTACAGCGCCACCTGGTGCGGGTTCTCGGAGCACCCGGATTGCCCTATCGTTGAACTGTGCAAAAGTCAAATCGGGGTTCTGTAGTGCCATCAGGCGCAGGTGGGTTCTGTGGGCGCTGGACAGCAGACCTTCTATGAACTGGTCAGTCAACAGTTTATCGGTGTCCTGCACGCTGCCAGGGTCAGCTTGTTTGATTGCCCCCAGAGCTTCTTGCAGGTTTAAGGCATAGTCTCTGATACTATCTTGGGCTCGCTGCTTACAGCCATAGAACCGCATTTTGATTTCAGCTGAGGTACGGGTGTCAAAGGTGTCCCGCAGACGGGTCAGAAGTTCCTTTACAGTCCTTTTCTCCTCAGCTGTCCAAGACTTTACCTCCCGCTGGGCCGCACCAGTTAACTGCCCTATAAGTATGCTTACTTTCTGTTCTTCTGTCAGGGGATAAACTTTGAATAAGCTATACAGTCTTTCTTTAAAGTCGCCCAAGGTATGCAACTCGCCAGCATACTGTGGCAGCCAGGCCGCTCCGGGGATATAGGGCATGGAAAACGGCATCACAGCTGCAGCGGCTACGCTGGTGGTAGAGGGTCCCTCCGCGTCCGACATCTTTCTCCCCCCTAGTTAACCGTGGCCTACCTTCCGACGATCCTCTTCTGTAGGCCGCAGCTCCGCTCGCGATGCTCTGGGTGAGGACCTTGCATCGCGGGGTGATGATGTCAGCGTTGCTGTCTCCTTCCAGGACCTTGCGCAGCGTCTTAGCGTAGGGCGGAGCTTCAGGTCTCACGCGTTTTTGATGTCCACGCCCCTCTTCTTCCCGCGCGGCGTCCCGAAGATGGCGTCCGATGGCGGGAAAACGGCTGAAGATGGCGGGAAACGGCCCCGAATGGCGGGAAATCTCTTTTTAAAGTACGTATGCAGTCTTTTCAGGCGCGCAATACCCGTTTGTGGCGGGTTGGTCACAATCCTGCCGACTACGCCAAAGCTGACTTGCCCCCTGGGCCGTGGGGCACCCGGAACCGGGCTTCAGTGCGATGATGGGAGTAGTAGTGGCAACCCGATCCCGTGGCTCAGGGTGGTCAGACCAAATGCTGTGGCAGTCTATTTGTAGAGTTATGAATGTCTGACTACGCCACCCGTGGATTGCGGTCAGGGATGACCGCCGCTGCTAGACAGACCGCTGAGACTGATGTTGGTGTGCAGCACAGGGATAGGATAACTCCCCACGGGAAGAGTGTAGCCTCAGGGCCGCGTATGTGAATGCTGGGGGTGAAAGTGCAGGCCGCAATAATAAGAGTTCAGAATCCGCTTCCAGCAGTTCAGGGTCTTTATTGTAGGTTTTACTGATCACCCGACAGGAGTACCGGGTAGGAATGGGCCTGGGTGTCTGAGAACATTCGGGCGAGCCCCACTGGTCAGGGTGAGTGTGAAGGCCTACCGTTCTCTCTCTGCCCTTGTTGACTATCCCCCTTTTCGTGGGTAATAGCCCACGTCCCTGAGCTGGCCGTGTACTTCGCCTGTATGGCTTGCGACTCGGGCCTTAGGTACCTTTTGCTTCTCCGTGCTGTACTGGTCCCTCTGTGTGGCGGAGCCTCCAGGCTTCTTAGGCCAAGGGACCTGAAATCCCTCGCGGGTTGGTTCTCTGCTGCTGGGCTTGCAACCCTGACAGCCTCGGACCCCAATGTCCGGTAGTGTAGTTCTCTCAGCCAGGACCGGCTCTCGTCGCCTCTGTCCCTGGCTCGCAGCTTCTCCTCTGCCTCACGGACTCCTCGGCTACAGCTGAACTGTCCCTCCTTCTCTGGGACTAGTCTCAGTCCTGAGCTAGGTCGTCCAGTTCTCTCTAACCCTGCCCCCAGTTCCAGCTTTTATAGGGGCAGCCAGCTCCCCCTACTGGCCTGGGACAGGAGGTGCTGTATGCTAATTTTCCCTGACCAGGGAACCTCCCTCCTGCTCTCAGACACAGCCTTTAATATTTGTGGCATCCAGGCCTGGGGTGACACACATGCAGTTATACAATGTGAAGGTTTGTGTTGAGGACTGTGTGGCGGCGATCATACTGTTTGGAGGAATAGTGCAGGCCATTATACAGTGCCCATTATACCGCATGGAGGGCTGTGTGGGGGTCACAGTTGGGGGATCATACTGTGTTGGGGGATATACAGTTTGGGGGCTAATGCAGGGGCCTTTATAAAGTTTGGCGGCTAATGTTTGGGGGCAATTATGCAGTTTTGGGGATAGTGAGGAGGCAATTATACAGTTTAGGGGCTAACGTGAATGCCATTTTACAGTTTGGTGGCTAATGCAGAGGCCATTATACAGTTTGGGGGCTAATGTGAGGGCCATTATACAGTTTAGGGCCTACCATAGGGGCAATCACACAGTGTGGGGACTACTGTGAAGGGCTCTAATACATTGTAGGGACATCTGTGGGGGCGATCATAAAGTGTGAGAGCCATTATACAGCATTGGAGTTAATGTGGAGGCCATTATACAGTTTGGGGACTACAACGGAGACCATTATGCAGTGTGGGGACATTATAGAGTGTGAGGGCTTCTGTGGGGGTCATTATACTGTGTTTTGGGGGAGCAGTGGTGACATCATACCATGTATAGAGGAGCTGTGGGGGTATCATACTTTCTATAAGGGAGCTGTGGGCCCATCATACTGTATTTAGTGGAGCTGTGGGCCACCATACTGTGCATAGAGGAGTTGTACATTAGGTGACTAATAGGACATTATTAAATTTTAAGTGGCCACTTAAGAAGCAATATTGTTGTAGGGGCACTCAGAGTATAGTGACCGCCCAAAGAAGGCATTATTACAATGTAAGGGGCACAGTAGTGGGCATTATTATGTGGGGCACTAAGCGGAGCGCTGTTATTGTGCCAAACAGTAGGTGCAATAATAGGGACACATACAGCAGCAATGGCTCATTATTGCGGTATCAGGAGGATGAAGCGAGGAGTTTATGCTGGTTGGGAATAGATGGGGACGGTGCTGGAAATGTGAGAAGTCAAATGTGTCTTTGTTGTAATCTCTGTAGACAAGTCATTGCTTGACGAAGTTGTCATGTCGGTCTAGGTCAGAAGGGAAATACGAGGAAAAATGGACGACTCCATGAGGAAAAATGTCCACTGTAAGTCACTATGTATAACTGTGCTGCAATCACTTGTATGTTCACCAGGACTGATATCTACCACTATATCGTCACTATATGGCGGTAATATCCGTGCACCACAATAGTTGTAATCAGGGTTACCAGTTATGGGCCCACTTAGATGTTTCGCCCCCATAGCTGATCCCCTAGCTACACCTCTGGGTCTGTACATTCACTCTCACAGAGCTGTGCACGAACCCCTAGACTTACTATGTAGCTCGTAAACTGCCCTGTGCACATAGATCATGTAGGAGCCGCACACGTCAGAGTGATATTTTGAACGATCAGAACCCGGTCCCCACCGATCCATATGTCACACACGTGGATTGTTGACCCACTGTGCCTCAGTCCGGGCTTACCTTTAGAGGGGCGTGGCTCAGCGGCCACGCCACCTGGTTTTCGCTAGAGCTACTGACGGTGGAGGTAGGCTTGAGCGGCAGGTGGCTGCCAGGTACCACTCCAAAGGCAGTCCCCGGTACTGCGGCAGCTGCCCCCAAGGGTCAGGATTGCAGGCACGGACTCTGAGTCCTAGGCACGACTGGATACTGATGCAGGTTCAGACAGTGCGGATCCTGGAACACTTGACAGGACAGACACTAGTGCAGATACAGACAGTGCGGATCCTGGGACACTTGACAGGATGGACACTGGTACTGGAACAGGCACCGCCGGAGCGGCTGCAGGCTCAGATACTGCCGAATGGCTGCAGGCTCAGGTAGTGCCGGAGCGGTGTCAGGTTCAGGTACCGCCGGAGCGGCTTCAGGTTCAAGTACTGCCGGAGAGGTTTCAGGTTCAAGTACTGCCGGAGCGGTTTCAGGTTCAGGTAACACAGATAACAGGAACAGGTTCGGGTTCAGACTAGGCGTGTTCAGTAACAGATTTAGGTTCTAACAGAATAGGTTCAGGAACAGGTTCAGGTTCAGACTAGGACAGGTTCAAGAAGAACATTATTTGACTGCACTGTGCCAACTGTTTGGTTGTGGAGGGCTGGTACTATGGTATTTTTCAGGAGTTGGCTGAGTGTATATGTACAGTACAGACCAAAAGTTTGGACACACCTTCTCATTTAAAGATTTTTCTGTATTTTCATGACTATGAAAATTGTACATTCACATTGAAGGCATCAAATCTATGAATTAAGACATGTGGAATTAAATCTTTAAATGAGAAGGTGTGTCCAAACTTTTGGTCTGTACTGTATATACACACACACATGCACACATATATGCAATATATGTACTGGTGCAGGGTGCTGTGTTTTTCTGTACTCTTCTTACTAGTAGTTGTTGCTGTCTTGATTATTTAAAAAAAATAAAATGTTAAGTTAATCCAAATTACCTTTGGTAATGTAGCAGTGAGTATTTAATACATGTACAGTGCTGGCCAAAAGTATTGGCACCCCTGCAATTCTGTCAGATAATACTCAGTTTCTTCCTGAAAATGATTGCAATCACAAATTCTTTGGTATTATTCTCTTCATTTAATTTGTCTTCAATGAAAAAAACACAAAATGAATTGTCCTAAAGCCAAATTGGATATCATTTCACACAAAACCTAAAAAAGGGGGTGGACAAAAGTATTGGCACCCTTTGAAAAATCATGTGATGCTTCTCTAATTCGTGTAATTAACAGCACCTGTAACTTACCTGTGGCACCTAACAGGTGTTGCAATAACTAAATCACACTTTCAGCCAGTCAACATGGATTAAAGTTGACTCAACCTCTGTCCTGTGTCCTTGTGTGTACCACATTGAGCGTGGAGAAAAGAAAGAAGACCAAAGAACTGTCTGAGGACTTGAGAAACCAAATTGTGAGGAAGCATGAGCAATCTCAAGGCTACAAGTCCATCTCCAAAGACCTGAATGTTCCTGTGTCTTCCGTGCACAGTGTCATCAAGAAGTTTAAAGCCCATGGCACTGTGGCTAACCTCCCTAGATGTGGACGGAAAAGGAAAATTGACAAGAGATTTCAACGCAAGATTGTGCGGATGGTGAATAAAGAACCTCGACTAACATCCAAACAAGTTCAAGCTGCCCTGCAGTCCGAGGGTACAACAGTGTCAACCCGTACTATCCGTCGGCGTCTGAATGAAAAGGGACTGTATGGTAGGATATCCAGGAAGACCCCACTTCTTACCCTGAGACATAAAAAAGCTAGGCTGTAGTTTGCCAAAACTTACCAGAGAAAGCCTAAAACGTTTTGGAAGAATGTTCTCTGATCAGATGAGACAAAAGTAGAGCTTTTTGGGAAAAAGCATCAACATAGAGTGTACAGGAAAAAAAAGAGGCATTCAAAGAAAAGAATACGGTCCCTACAGTCAAACATGGCGGAGGTTCCCTGATGTTTTGGGGTTGCTTTGCTACCTCTGGCACTGGACTGCTTGACCGTGTACATGGCATTATGAAGTCTGAAGACTACCAACAAATTTTGCAGCATAATGTAGGGCCCAGTGAGAGAAAGCTGGGTCTCCCTCAGAGGTCATGCATCTTCCAGCAGGACAATAACCCAAAACACACTTCCAAAAGCACTATAAAATGGTTTTAGAGAAAGCACTGGAGACTTCTAAGGTGGCCAGCAATGAGTCCAGACCTGAATCCCATAGAACACCTGTGGAGAGATCTCAAAATGGCAGTTTGGAGAAGGTACCCTTCAAATATCAGGGACCTGGAACAGTTTGCCAAAGAAGAATGGTCTACAATTCCAGATGAACATTGTAAGAAACTCATTGATGGTTACCGGAAGCGGTTGTTCGCAGTTATTTTGGCTAAAGGTTGTGCAAACAAGAATTAGGCTGAGGGTGCCAATACTTTTGTCCGGCCCTTTTTTGGAGTTTTGTATGAAATGATCAATGATTTGATTTTTGCTTCATTCTCTTTTGTGTTTTTTCCTTGCAAGCAAATTAAATGAAGAGAATAATACCAAAGAATTTGTGATTGCAAGCATTTTCAGGAAGAAACTGAGTATTATCTGACAGAATTGCAGGGGTGCCAATACTTTTGGCCAGCACTGTACGAAACAAGAAGATTAGCATTTCTGTTAAGTATCATCTTTATAGTATCTTTTTTGAATTGCTCTTCTATAGAATCAAAGCAAGTCAGAGAAATATAAATCCCAAGAGCCCATCCTACCAACTGATGAGACATTTTTAAGGTCAATTGATTCAAGTGTATTAGTAACACAAACCTCATTCCCTCACATGACTACAAGACATACAACATGGCATTTCTCTCTACAATAGTAGGTCTATTCCGTGAATCAAACTACCACTTTCCAGTAAAGTAGGGTGCCTGAACTTGTGGTGCCTTATTTGGCGGCCTGCCTAATCTAAGACTATGGGCGTCACTAAAAGGCTGTAAGCCATGCACCGTGCATTACACTTGTGTTACTGTCGCCCTATACAAACCTTACCCTTGTGCAATCTAATACTAGCTGACCACCCCCTCCATGAATTGGTAGGTGTATGGCTATGTGCCCACGATGCAGAAATGCTCAGGATTTTTTCCTGAGCGTTTCTGCATCTCACTGGCAGAAAAAAACGCATGCGGATTGTACATGCGGATTGTACATGCGTTTTCCTGCCAGGGACATGCGGAAATGGAGCGTTATTTCACTGACATTTCTGCATGTGGATTGACAAGCGCTTTCCAAGCGATTAGCATAACTTGGTCACACTATATAAATCCATGCAAACAGCATGGATTTATATAGTGTGACCCGAGAGAGTGGTAAAAATAAAAAAATAAATATATATTTACCCTCCGATGGCCCGCGCTGGCTTGTTTCGCTCGGTCCCGGCTGCCGGCAGCAGTGAATTGAAAAGACCTGCCGACGTCAGCGTCGCGTGACCCGTCACATGACTCTGACATCAGCGCAGGTCCTTCAATTCACTGCAAAGTGCCGGGAAGCAAGGAGGAGCGCTGCGCGGGCCGCCGGGAGGTAAATATACATTTATTTTTTCATTTATTCTTTTTTTACAGATTTTTTTTAATGGTACCTGGGTGTGGATGAGACTCTCCTCTCCTCTACACCCGTGTACCATCCGCACATTAGAACGCTTGGATTACGCATCTACATATACAGTGATGCGTAATCCATGCGGTCTAATGCAAGTCAATGGCGGCGAAGACGCAGCACTTCTGCAAAATAATTGGTAGTGCTGCGTTTTTTTCCGCACAGCACATGCGGATTATCATTGGGGAACATTGCTGCCCTTCTACCATGCGTTTTTAATGCGTTTCCGCAGCTGCAAAAACGCTGAGGAAACGCATTAAAAACGCATCGTGGGCACACAGCCTATGAGTGTTTTTTTCATCAGTATTTTGCATCTGTGTTGCCTCCACCTTTTTCAAGGGGAGCTGCTGCATCCGGTAAGTGCATTCGTTTTCTGACCTGTGTTTGGTAAATACAGCTGCCTTTTTTTTTTGCTGTTTTTTTATTCTTTGTGTCCTTTTGCTGTGTTTTCATTTTACAGTGAGACCATTGTCTATTTCTCCAAAGTGTCCCAGGAACCATTTTTCAACATGAGAACGCCAGGCCACATGTTACTCGTGAGTAGCCTGCGTGGCTTAGATTTGCTGTGTTGTCTTACAGCATCTTTGGACTTATCTCTCATTGAACACATCTGGTTGGTAATTGCAAAAGGAGCTGCCAGCAGTGGATCTTGATGATTTGTATGCCCAAGTGCATTCAGAATGGCACAACATTCCTCAGACGTTCAATAATAACCTTATTCATAGCAAGTGAGTGTGTCGCACTGACTGACCTTCATTTCTTAAAGTAATGATGGCCACTCGTTTTTCTTTACTTAGCTGCTTTTTTCTTGCCATAATACAAATTCTAACAGTCTATTCAGTAGGACTATCAGCTGTGTATCCACCTGACTTCTGCACAACACAACTGATGGTCCCAACCCCATTTATAAGGCAAGAAATAACACTTATTAAGCCTGACAGGGCACACCTGTGAAGTGATAACCATTTCCGGCGACTACCTCTTGAAGCTCATCAAGAGAATGCCAAGAGTGTGCAAAGCAGTCATCAAAGCAAAAGGTGGCTACTTTGAAGAACCTAGAATATAAGACATATTTTCAGTTGTTTCACACTTTTTTGTTAAGTATATAATTCCACATGTGTTAATTCATAGTTTTGATGCCTTCAGTGTGAATGTAAAATTTTCATAGTCATGAAAATACAGAAAAATCTTTAAATGAGAAGGTGTGTCCAAACTTTTGGTCTGTACTGTATATCAAGAAATAATAAAATCCATTTGGTCCTTAGAAGGTCTTAAAATTAGGCAAATACAACCTTGGATGAACAACACCACCTAACAAATTTCACTTTGCTATTACTTATTTCACAAAAACTAGGCCAAAATGCTTAGCAGTGTGTGAAAAAATTAGTACACCACATAAATCAATAGCTTATATACCTACATCTGGGTCAGAAACACCCAGAAAAAATCACTGACAAAAGGCTATAATACTAAAAAATGATCAATTTTATCATATTCAGTAAAACCATGAAGTGCCACACATACAGAAAGGCACAAAAACAGAGTATTGTGCAAAGAGGATTGTCCAAATAATTGAAGGCAGTGGTAGATCAGTATACATTCATTGCATCAAAATATTTAAGGTCATGTTCGTATAGGGTAATGGCTGCCAGCACTGTTGCTGGTGATGAGCCCATATCAATTTAGACCATGAATGTGGTGGTGTCCCAATATGGGTAAGTCTGATTGAGATATCGATCGTGCTCAAATACAGGTGCCAAGGTCCTGTGGCTGCAAGACAAGCCCAAATCATTACACCTCCATACCATCCTTGATAGTTAATATGAGGTGCTTGTGCTGATATGCTGTATCTGGCTTTAGCCAAAGAAAGCTCAGGGCATTATGGTCAACCATTTCCACTTTCGGTCTTGTCTAGCCAAACAACATTATACGAGAAGTCTTGTGTTTTGTTCAGGTTCAGCTTTGCAAACTTTAGCCATGATACCATGTTCTGTTTAGAAAGAAGAGGCTTTCTCATGGCAACCCTTCCAAACAAGCCATACTTTTCCAGACTTCTTTAACCCCTTAATCCCTGAAGGTTGTTTGCACGTTAATGACAAGGCCAATTTTTACAATTTTGACCACGGTCACTTTATGAGGTAATAACTCTGGAACACTTCAACGGATCCCACTGATTCTGAGAATGTTTTTTCGAGACATATTGTTCATGATAGTGGTAACATTTATTCAATAAGACTTGCGTTTATTCGTGAAAAAATCAGAAATTTGGCAAAAATTTCGCAATTTTCAAACTGTGAATTTTCATGCCCTTAAATCAGAGAGATATGTCACACAAAATAGTTAATAAATAACATTTCCCACAGGTCTACTTTACATCAGCATACTTTTGGAATTTGGAACCAAAATTTATTTTTGTTAGGAAGTTATAAGGGTTAAAAGTTGACCAGCGATTTCTCATTTTTCCAACAAAATTTACAAAACCTTTTTTTTTTTAAGGACCACATCACATTTGAAGTGACTTTGAGGGGTTTGTATGACAGAAAATACCCAAAAGTGACACCATTCTAAAAATCGCACCCCTGAAGTTGCTCAAAACCACATTCAAGAAGATTATTAACCCTTCAGGAGCTTCACAGGAATTTTTGGAATGTGGAAGAAAACAATGAACATTTAACTTTGTTTCACAAAAATGTTACTTTAGACACAATTTCTTTTATTTTCGCAGGGGTAACAGGAAAAAATGGACCCCAAAATTTGTTGTGCAATTTCTCCTGAGCACGCGAATACCCCATATGTTCGGGAAAACCACTGTTTGGGCACACAGCAGGGTTTGGAAGGGAAGGAGCGCCATTTGACTTTTTGAATGTAAAATTTGCTTGAATAATTAGTGGATGCCATGTCGCGTTTGGGGAGCCCCTGATGTGCCTAAAGAGTGGAAACCCCCCACAAGTGACACCATTTTGGAAATTTTATTAAGGGGTATAGTAAACATTTTGAACCCAGAGGTATGAAACAAAATTTGATAACATTAGGTCATCATATTGAATATGGTGTCATTAGTCTTGAGCGCAAGTGCTCGCTACTTGAGTTTGCATCGGGTACTTGGGTTTGCACTAAGTATCGCGGGTGCTCGAATGACATGCTCGAGTCCCCGCCCGCATTGCTCGTGTATGGCAGGCAATCCCCGTGTGGTTTTTTTGGCTGTATAACAGCCACGAAACATATGGGGCGTACACTCGAGCATGTCACTCGAGCACCCACGGTACTCGGTGCATACCCGAGCACCCAATGCAAACTCAAGTAGCGAGCACTTGCGCTAAACACTAGTCGCCATATCGTCATCATTTTTTTTTCTTTACTTTTGAAAAAATCCCAGCCCAACACAAACCTAACACAACCCTAATCCCAACGCTAATAAAACCCTAACACAAACCTAAACCTAATCCTAACCGTAATCCTAACACAACCCTAATCCTAACACAACCCTAACCCTATCCCGAGGGATCCATTCACTATAATGAGGAAGCAAAATTACTCTGGACTCCCTCTGGCCTCTGTTTAGCGTTGTCCTTTTTTCCAAAGGTTCACGAAACTGTGGCCGACGGCACTTTTATGCACGCCTAATAAAAAGATGGACCCCGTGGGATCACGGGCCAGACGGCGTCCACAGTGCCCATGGTACTTCCATCTGCTTCATTACAGGGAATCTTCTGTCGGAGGTTCCATCTGAATCACGTATTTCAGAAATTTACACGGAAACCCCGGTGTAAGGCTGTGTGCCCACGATGCGTTTTTTAAGCATTTCCGCAGCGGCAAAAACGCTGCAGAAACGCTTAAAAAACGCATGGTAGAAGGCCTGCCATGTCCCCCAATGATAATTCGCATGTGCTGTGCACATGCTGCGGAAATTTCCGCTGCGGATTATCATTGCGGAAAAAAACGCAGCACTACCAATTATTTTGCAGAAGCGCTGCGTTTTCGCCGCCATTGACTTGCATTAGAACGCGCCAATTCCGCAAGCCAATTCCGCAAGACTGCATCTGTACTTGCGTAATTGGCGCGTTCTAATGTGCGGATGGTACCCGGGTGTGGAGGAGAGGAGAGTCTCATCCACACCCAGGTACCATTAAAAAATCTGTAAAAAAAGAATAAAATAAAAAATAAATATATATTTACCTTCCGGCGGCCCGCGCTGCGCTGCTCCTTGCTTCCCGGCACTTCGCGATGGAATGAAGGACCTGCGCTGACGTCAGAGTCATGTGACGGGTCACGCGACGCTGACGTCGGCAGGTCCTTCAATCCACCGCTGCCGGCAAGGGAGAACGGAGTGAAGCAGGACACCGGGGGCCATCGGAGGGTAAGTATACATTTATTTTTTTATTTTTAACTATTCTTTGGGGTCACACTATATAAATCCAATTTGTTTTATTTAACATGCTGAGGCCTTTAGATTCTGAGATGTAACTGTGATTTTTTGTTCAAGTTTCTTTGAACATTGCACGGTCTCAACTAGCGGTACATTTGCTGGGACATCCACTTTTGGGAAGATTGTGAACTGTTTTGTGAATAATTTTTCTTACTGTAGAACTCTAAGGTTAAGTGCAAACGTAGCAATTTTGATGCGTTTCCGTGGCGTTTTTTTCACGTGCAAATGCATCAAAAACGCTTGGTAATTGCTCTGCCAGCTATTGCAATGGCACTCCTGATGTGCTGTGCACCTGATGCGGAAATTTACGCTCAGGATTGGCATTGCATTTTAAAACGCAGCATGTCCTTTCTATGCAGCGTTTCCCGCCCATTGACTTAAATTGAATAGCAGCAAATCCGCAGGTATAATATTTATACCTGTGGATTTGCTATAGTTCAATTAAAGTCAATGGGCCGTGAAAACGCTGCAAAAACGCTGCATAGAGTGGTATCCGGGTCGGCTGGAGAGGACTACTACTCCCATCATCCGACCGCTGGTTCCACTGATAACAGTGAGAGCGGCGCGGCTGAGGGGAGTAGTAGTCTCCTCAGTCCAGCCAGGTCTGCGTGCAGCGTAAAAAAAAAAAAAAGTAAGAAAAAAACACTATCCTCACCTGTCCGGTGCCCCCCAGGATCCCTCGGCGGCCGGCGGTACACTGCTGGGAGCACACTCGCTCTCAGCAGTGTACATCGTTGCGCTGCCAGGACCTGGGGTCACGTGAGCTCTCAGCTGAAGATCAGCTGAGAGCTCATGTGACCTCACTTTACGGCACCGGTGCTGCATGAAAACATTCTCAAGAATGTTCCCACCAGTACTGATGCTGAGGTCACTGGGAGTGATCAGCTGATCTTCAGCTGATGAACCCCAGTGACCTCACTCCTGCAGCAGTGATTACACCCCTGTCAGTGTACATGGCTGTCTTCTTCAGCAGTGACATCAGTGATTGGTGATGTCACTGCTGTAGAAGTGACCCGGATCGCCGAGGGACAATCGTGACGGCGGTAATCGTGGACTACGTCGTGACGGCGGACAGATGAGGGATATGGTTGGTTTTTATTTTAATTTTTTTTACAGAAGATCGAGGGTTTCGGGGACTGAGCGTGAAATTAAAAAAAATGTAAAACCATTTGTCATTTTATTTCATTAAAATACTTTATTCTGGCCCTGTCTTTTATTGAAAAAGCGGTGAAAACTTTACTACGCAGTTAGTAATGGGGGCGTCTTATAGACGCACTCCATTACTAACCTGGGCTTCACGTCAGCCACCAATACAAGGCTGACATGAAGCCCAAACCCATTACCCCACTCGCCACCGCTACAGGGCAGTGGGAAGAGCAGAGGCTAAGCACCAGATTTGGCGCATCTTATGAATGCGCCATTTCTCGGACTGCCGCGGGGTGATATTATTAGCCGCAGAGGGGGCTAGTATTCATGGCCCCTTCCCTGGCTATTAATATCAGCCCGCAGCTGTCTGTTTAGCCTTTTCTGGTTAGATTTTATAGGGGAGCCCTACGTCAATTTTTTTCTGGGTTCCCCCTGTAATCTAGCCAGTAAAAACTAAGCAAACAGCTATGGGCGGTTATTAATAGCCAGGGAACACTTTTGGCTAATGGCCCCTTCCCCGGATATCAGCCCCAGTGGTCGGCTTTCCCTCTGCTGGTTATGAAAACCATTTATTTAAATTTTTTAGGCTATGTGCCCACGATCCGGACATAGCAGCGCTTTGGATGCAGCATATTTTTGCTGCGTCCAAAACGTTGCATTCTATTGAACGCAGGTAAATCCACATGTGTTCACTGAACCATGGGGATTTACCGCATTCAATACATTCTAGTGGTCAAATTTCTGTTGCAGAGACTTGCGACTCCGCAAGAGAATTTGACATGCTGCGGTCCTGAAAGACATGCTGCATGTCAGTGTCCAGGCGGGATCCGCAGCCTCACATGCACGCATAGTGGACATGGGATTTCTAGAAATCCCATCCACTATGCTGTAACATCTGGACGCAGCGTCAAACCCACAGCGGCTCCTGATCCTGGCCACGTACCCAAACTCACCCTTAGCGTGTCAATTTCTGTAGCGGACACGCCAGTCTCCGCTGCAGATCTTGACCGATTGAAGTATCATGCGATGAATTCACATATACTGACAACAAAAGTGCGGCATTAGAACACCGCATTTTGGATGCAGCAAAAATACTCTGCGTCCAAAGCGCTGCTTGTTGCTGTTCATTGGAAAGTAGCGGCTAACGAAATAGCTGTGAGCTGTTAATAATAGCCAGGGACCATGTTTGCCTAATGGCACCTTCCTAGGCTAAAAATAGCAGCTCACAACTGCGGCATAAAATTACATGAATGGAAATGCTAATGAAGATTGGGTGAATGGGATTAGCCTGCACCTAGCTCTTTTGTTTGGTGATGACAAGGTGTCAATCAGACCCTTTCATCACCAAACCTAATTAAAGTAAAGTAAAGAGTGAAATAAACACACAGACACAGAGTAAACACTTTATTTGAAATACAACAGACACATTCTTAAATTAACCAATATACTCACCCCAATTCTGACGTTAATCCAAGGGTTAAAGCAATGTCCAATGTTCCTTTTCAAATAACTTTATTTAGCTCCAAAAAGCATTCATTGATGTACAAAAACTCTTCAAAAAAGCGTCAAAAGCGCGTCAAAACAAGCATTTTTTTCTCGCAGCATTTTTCCTGGCAAGGAGATGCAGAAATGCTGCAGAAATTTCTGCTTCAAATCCTGAATGTGTGCACATACCCTAAAGTGTTTGGACATTTCCTTATAACCCTATCCAGATTGATGAACAGCAATAATTGCTTCACTAAGATCATTGCCGATGTCTTTCCTCGTTGACACTGTTAACTCTGTCAGAATGCTCCAGACCAGCAAACTGCCAAAACATCTGCTTTAATAGAGGTGGTCACACTTGCTGATGAACAATTAATCAATGCCATTTGAACCTGGCTGATATCTACCTTCTTAATTTCTAAGGAAGCAATAAGGGTGTACTTAATGATGTTCCCCCTGACAGGGAAAGGGTTAAATTCCTACATTATATGCATTTTTGGAACTTGCTCTACAGTCTGACTGTTACGGATCCGGGTGGTGGAATCTCTGTGCTGTGATGCAAGGAGGCAGGGCCAGCGTCAGCACCTGGCGCACCCGGGCCCTGAGCAGGTGGGGGGGCTCACTCGCCCGTCGGGCACCCCGCCGCGCTATGGGACCCGTGAGCGGAGGAGAGCGATGCCAGCGCCCGCTTCCCCCCGCTTGCTCAGGGCCCCGGCACCTGGCACAATACTTACCTCTCCCCGTGCCTCCGCAGCAGGTCCTGTCTCTTCCACGGCTGCTGCTCAGTGACGTCCCAGGTCAGAGGGCGCGGTGACGTCTTTCCACCGCGCTCTCTCCTGAACCGTCACAGCGCAGAGCGGGAAGACGTCGGCACGGAGTCCGGAGCAGCGGCAGCAAGTGAGAAGTGAGGTGAGTATTTTCTTTTTTATTGTATGGAGGCATGGGGCATTATATGGTGGGGGGGGTGACATCCCGCATGGGGCATTATAAGCGAGGGGGGGTATGACATCCTGCATGGGGCATTATAAGGGGTCGGGTGTGACATCCTGCATGGGGCATTATAAGGGGGGGTGACATCCTGCATGAGGCATTATAAGGGAGGGGGGTGACATCCTGCATGGGGCATTATAAGGGAGGGGGGTGACATCCTGCATGGGGCATTATAAGGGGGGGTGACATCCTGCATGGGGAATTATAAAGGAGGGTGTGTGTGACATCCTGCATGGGGCATTATAAGGGAGGGGTGTGACATCCTGCATGGGGCATTATAAGGGGGGGTAACATCCTACATGGGGCATTATGTGGGGGGAACAGCCTGCGTGGGGCATTATGTGGGGGGAACAGCCTGCATGAGGCATTATGTGGGGGGAACAGCCTGCATGGAGCATTATGTGGGGGCACAGCCTGCATGGAGCGTTATATGGGGGCCAGTATTCTGTATGGAGAGTTATATGGGGGCCAGTATACTGTGTGGAGCGATTCGCCGGTTTCTGAGCTATTGTAGAATTTACAATAGATATCACTCATGTAATGTAAGAAGTGAAATCTTTCGCCTTGTACTATATATATATTTCTCTGTGGTATATGTGCATCATGAATCGTGGTATGTATTAAAGGGGCCCACTGAGACTCTTTCGCCCAGAGCCCACAAAAACCTGGAACCAGCTCTGCAAGGAGGGACCAGAGGGGCGTAATTAAGTGCCTACCTGGACGGACCCTGGCCACATGGCGGCTTAGTCGACTCCGTGAACCAAGGAGGGATCGGGAAGGTGAACCAGGTGCCACTCTGGGACCGACCTTGTGAGAGCAGGTGACTCCCATGGGACTGAAGGCAGAAGCTGACAGGCACAGCAGATGAGCACGGCCAGTAGACAGACAGGTGATACGGGTAGGCAAGCAGACGGGCAAGGCGGGTAGGCAAGCAGACGGGCAAGGCAGGTAGGCAGGCTGGTGGGCACAGCTGATAGACAGACTGGCGGGCACAGGGACCTGAGGACTGAGGAGAGTGTTGGCACACGAACAACAATCTTGCACAGGCACCTCCATTTTGGAGGAGGTGCTTTAAATAGGAGTAGTCCTCCGGCCATTGGCCGGGGAGACTTTAGGATGGCGTGCGCGGCCCCTTTAATAGGGAGGGAGAGCGCGCGCGCCCTAAGCACAGTGCCCGGGAAACTGTGCGAGGTGCGCGCACCCAGAGCAGCAGCAGGGGAGCTGGTGGACGCCGGACTGGGACCACGACAGTGAGGAGATCGACGTCTCTGTCCGGCAGGAGGCAGAGACGCCGACGCTACACAGAACACCAGACCAGTACATGTTCTCTCTACCTAGAGAAGTGGTCAATCTCTTACTTCCTGTGAATTGCACGATAACATGATCAACTACCAAACTCCTCCTGATAGCTTTCACACCCCACTTCTACCCATTAATCTCCACACTCCTAGTTTCTCTTTGTCTTTCCGCACAATTGAGCCTGTCTGACGAATTTTAGTCTGATGGTCAAATACACAGCACTGGCCCAAGAGTAGAATCCTATACTTAACTTGTTTATCCGCCTGCCGTATAAAGGCAGCAGACATCACTGTTTTCATGTTGGAACTACATGTATAATACCAGATGACTGAGCTTTTGCATTGGATGCGGAATCTCAGAGCTTTTGATGAGGATTAAAGTACAGTATCCATGATGAAATCCTCATCAAATCCTGAAGGAGGAAACATGAGCTAAGAGTATTGCAGTATGAAGCAAAAATTGCAATTTCTTATGAAGTTAAAGCCATGGGAATGCAAAGATGGGGGTGACAACAGCCTTTAGAAAACCCCTGGCGATATGGTAATCCATCGACATCCTGCAATTTAGTTGCTGGGGGAAGTATAGGTGCACGAACGGGTATGACGCGCCCCCTGGGCCGTGGGGTACTCGGTGCCGGGCCGGTCGTTGCTAGGGGAGATGTCACAGTGGTGGTGACCCGGTCCGTGACCCAGGGCGGTCATTCAATAGGGGATTTTTATAGGGGATTATAGTTTATATACAAAGTTTGTGACGCCACCTGTGGTATACGGCTAAAGGGAGCCGCCGCTGCAAAGCAGGTCCTCTGGAGCTGATGTTAGTGCAGTAAAGCTGGTGTGGCTCTCCACAGGTAGAGCTTAGCTCCAGGGCAGTGTATATGTTATAGGTTGTGCTGGGCGTTGTAGTGCAGGGGGTGATGGCGCAGGCAATAATCACAGAGGCAGTGGGGTGCAGTCTTCCGAGTTTACTCACAGTTGATAAGTTCCTCAGGTTACAGGTTCCGAACTACAACCTCCCACGTCGTGCTGCGTTCACCAGGCAGGGGTTCAGCAATCCCTCAGGTAATTTAAGAGTGCCTGACAGGACCCCTTTCTATGTGCCTTCCTCAGTCGTCTTCCTGCGCTGGCTCTCGCCCTCCTGCCCTGCGCCTCACAATCAGTGTCCCAATCCGGTAGCCTCGGGTCTTGTCGGGCGACCTGCAGTCCCCTGGACCCTCTGTGGCCACCTTCTCGGCGATATAATTGGGGTTGTGGCCACTGCACCTTGCAAGTACAGCAGCCACCGGTTCCTAGTTGAGCCTTGTAGTTCTCCACTAGTTTAGGGGCCGGTCCCCTCTGCGGCTCGATCCCTCTACCGCCTGGCAGATTCGGGCGTACGGGTGGCCTCCAGCACTTCCCGTACCCCTGGGATCCCGTCTGTTCCTGGAGCCTTTCTCCTGCTTCCTCTCCTCTTCCTTCAGTCTTGGGCCTCTCCTCAGGCCCGCTCTGGAGCAGAGCTCGTGCAGAGCCTCTGCTTCCCTCACTTTCCTCCTCCAACACCACTCTCTCTCACTGACTGAACTTTCAAGATGGTTCCCCCTTTTTATATCACTCCCTCACAAGTGCTCCCCTGATCTACGTCCTCCACCCACACCCACTACATGGTTCCCCCTCACTAGGTTCCCCTCCTCTCCAGCCAGGGACCAGGGACTGTGCTCTCCCGTAGGAGCAATCTCACCCTGCCCTACTGAAGTGGACGTGTTGGATTCAGGTGTTAGGGTCCCGGGCAGCACTCTATCCTTACCTGAGAGTGGGATACCACACCTCTGGGTGAGATGCAGTACCTCTGTGGCGACTGAACCCGCAGGGGCGCCACAGGTACGCAGGCCAATAGGAACCATTTAAGTGCAGCTGTTAGAGACTGACAGTGGCATCTAAATGGTTATACAGTAGCAATTGCTCTAGTCCCTTTATTGACGCTCTCAAATAATACAAACATACGGTATGCTGATTCTGGTGCTACTTCTTAAACTCTGGACTAAAGAAGTGCCTTTGGGTTACTAATGTAGGATATTTTCAAATGTTGCAAGATATTATGCATTCCATGTAAATACGGATCTCCGTTTTACATTGCAGCACCTAAGAGAAAGTAAGATGATACCATCAGTCTTGGAATAAGGAGATTTTGCATAAATACATATTATGGGTTAATATTTTTTGGGGATAATAATTTTTATGGGATTGCCATAAATGAAACTACACTGTGTGCAGAATTATTAGGCAAGTTGTATTTTAGAGGATTATTTTTATTATTGATCAACAACTATGTTCTCAATCAATCCAAAAGACTCATAAATATCCAAGCTTAATATTTTTGGAAGTTGGAGTGGGCTTTTTTTTTATTTGGCTATCTTAGGAGGATATCTGTTTGTGCAGGTAACTATTACTGTGTAGAATTATTAGGCAACTTAATAAAAACCAAATATAATCCCATCTCACTTGTTTATTTTCACCAGGTAAACCAATATCAGTGCACAAAATTTAGAAATAAACATTTCTGACATGCAAAAACAAAAACAAAAAATATTAGTGATCAATATAGACACCTTTCTTTATGATGACACTCAACAGCCTTCCATCCATAGATCTGTTTTCGATCAACATTGCGTGCAGCAGCCACCACAGCCTCCCAGACACTGTTCCGAGAGGTGAACTGTTTTCCCTCCCTGTAGATCTCACATTTTATGATGGACCACAGGTTCTCTATGGGGTTCAGATCAGGTGAACAAGGGGGCCATGTCATTATTTTTTTTTCTTTTAGACCTTTACTGGCCAGCCACGCTGTGGAGTACTTGGATGCATGTGATGGAGCATAGTCCTGCATGAAAATCATGTTTTTCTTGAACGATACCGACTTCTTCCTGTACCACTGCTTGAAGAAGTTGTCTTCCAGAAACTGGCAGTAGATCTGGGAGTTGAGCTTCACTCCATCCTCAACCCGAAAAGGTCCCACAAGTTCATCTTTGATGATACCAGCCCATACCAGTACCCCACCTCCACCTTGCTGGCGTCTGAGTCGGAGTGGAGCTCTCTGTCCTTTACTGATCCAGCCTCTGGCCCATCCATCTGGCCCGTCAAGAGTCACTCTCATTTCATCAGTCCATAAAACCTTTGAAAAATCAGTCTTAACATATTTCTTGTTTCATTCTTGACGTTTTATCTTATGTTTCTTGTTCAAAGGTGGTCGTTTTTCAGCCTTCCTTACCTTGGCCATTTCCTTGAGTATCGCACACCTTGTGCTTTTTGATACTCCAGTAACGTTGCAGCTCTGAAAATTGGCAAAACTGGTGGCGAATGGCATCTTGGCAGCTTCACGCTTGATTTTCCTCAATTCATGGGCAGTTATTTTGCGCCTTTTTTGGCCAACACGCTTCTTGCGACCCTGTTGGCTATTTGCCATGAAACGCTTGATTTGAAGCGTGATCACCGAACAAAGTTTGGAAATTTCAAAACTGCTGCATCCCTCTGCAAGACATCTCACAATTTTGGACTTTTCAAATCTCTCTTATGACCCATTTTGCCAAAGGAAAGAAAGTTACCTAATAATTAAGCACACCTAATATAGGGTGTTGATGTCATTATTCAACACGCCTCCTCATTACAAAAATGCACATCACCAGATTTACTTAATTGGTAGTTGGTTCTCAAGCCTATGCAGCTTGGAGTAGGACAACATGTATAAAAAGTATCATGTGATCAAAATACGCATTTGCCTAATAATTCTGCACTCGGTGTATATAAAACTTATATTGTAGCTATAGGGGCAATTGAGGGGTTGTATGGTTTCCCACTTGATACACTTTACACTACTGTAATGTATGTGTCCAAACATGTACAGTCTGGATACAAGTGTCTTCTTCCTCAGGATACTAAATAATGTCTGGCACACAGGAAGCACAATTATAGTTATTCAAGGCTGTACAGAAAGTAATGATAGGTGCAATACCATAAATAACAGCAAGAGACCCTCTGGTCAGCAAGAGAAAAGATCGGCAAAGTATCTTACTCTACAGTACAAGATCTTACAACTATGGTTTGTCCGGGTGTCCACAACATAGAAGGCTGTTCACAACACCAACCAAGAGCTCCATGTACCTATTAGGTATACCATGCCACCTATGTCTGCCTCCTGGGGTGTATCTAGCCTCTTTGTCTGAGGGGAACTGACTCAATTACTGAACATCTTTAACTTCTTCCCACTGTGGCAATTTTTTTCTTTTAACACGCTTTCGTTTTTTCTTCCCCTTCTTCCAAAAGCCATAAAGTTTTTGTTTTTCCATCGACATAGAGATATTTGCCAGAAAACTTGTAGTTTACAATAACACCATTCATTTTACTATGTAATGTAGTGAAAAATGGGAAAAAATTCCAAGTGGAGTGAAATGGAGGAAACAAACAAACAAAAAAAAACCCTTCATTTCCATCATTACTTTTTGGATGTTGTTTTTATAGTGTTCATTGTGCAGTAAAAATTACCTGGCAAAATGATTCTCTAGTTATGTACAATTAAAGAAATTCCAAACTTGTATATATATTTTTTTTATATTTTAGTGATTAAAAAATTTCCGAACGTTTGTGTCTCCATTTTCTGAGAGATGTAACTTTTTGATTTTTCCGTTGACTGATCTGTGGGAGTGCTTGTTTTTTTGCAGGGTGAGCTATAGTTTTTATTTGTAGTTTTTTGGGGTAGATATGATATTTCGATTGCTTTTAGTTCAATGTTTGAGGGGGATGCAATAGGAGGCAATTAAAACATTGCATCTACCCCAAAATGGTATCAATAAAAATGACAGCTCAAGGTGAAAAATGCAAGTCCTCACACAATTCCATTACCCAAAAATGGAAAACGTTACAAGCTCTTAGAAAATGATGACACAAGCAAAATATTTTTATTTTTTTTTACAAATTTCTAAAAAAAAAATTTACCTCTTAAATAAAAAAAATCGTACTTACCTGTAGAATCTTAATAGATCATTTGTACTGTATATTGCAGAATATGTTGGTACTATAGAAATAAAAAAATATTATTATTATTATTATATTCAGCACTGTAAATAAATAAATACAAAAAAATTGCAGAAGTACGCTTTTTTTGCTGTTTGTTTTCCCGCTTTCCAGTACATCATATGATATGGCCGGTGTCATTCATAAGTACAACTTGTCCCGCGAAAAACAAGACCTCACACGGCTACAACCCCTGGCAAAAATTATGGAATCACCGGGCTCGGAGGATGTTCATTCAGTTGTTTAATGTTGTTGAAATAAAGCAGATCACAGACATGGCACAAAACCAAAGTCATTTCAAATGGCAACTTTAGGGCTTTAAGAAACACTAAAAGAAATCAAGATTAAAAATGTGGTACTCAGTAAGGGTAATTTTTTTCAGACCAAGCAGAGGGAAAAAAATATGGAATCACTCAATTCTGAGGAAAAATTATGGAATCACCCTGTAAATTTTAATTTTCAAAACTAACACCTGCATCAAATTAGATCTGCTCGTTAGTCTACATCTAAAAAGGAGTGATCACACCTTGGAGAGCTGTTGCAACAAGTGGACTGACATGAATCATGGCTCCAACACGAGAGATGTCAATTAAAACAAAGGAGAGGATTATCAAACTCTTAAAAGAAGGTAAATCATCACGCAATGTTGCAAAAATGTTGGTTGTTCACAGTCAGCTGTGTCTAAAATATGGACCAAATACAAACAACATGGGAAGGTTGTTAAAGGCTAACATACTGGTAGACCAAGGAAGACATCAAAGCGTTAAGACCGGAAACTTAAAGCAATATGTCTCCAAAACAGGAAATGCACAACAAAACAAATGAGGAATGAATGGGAGGAAACTGGAGTCAATGTCTATGACCAAACTGTAAGAAACCGCCTAAAGGAAATGGGATTTACATATAGAAAAGCTAAACAAAAGCCATCATTAACATCTAAACAGAAAAAAACAAGGTTACAATGGGCTAAGGAAAAGCAATCGTGGACTGTGGATGACTGGATGAAAGTCATATTCAGTGATGAATCGCGAATCTGCATTGGGCAAGGTGATGATGCTGGAACTTTTGTTTGGTGCCGTTCAAATGAGATTTATAAAGATGACTGCATGAAGAGAACATGCAAATTTCCACAGTCATTGATGATATGGGGCTGCATGTCAGGTAAAGGCACTGGGGAGATGGCTGTCATTACATCTTCAAAAAATGCCCAAGTTTACATTGATATTTTGGACAGTTTTCTTATCCCATCAATTGAAAGGATGTTTGGGGATGATGACATCATTTTTCAAGATGATAATGCATCCTGCCATAGAACAAAAACTGTGAAAACATTCCTTGAAAGAAGACACATAAGGTCAATGTCATGGCCTGCAAATAGTCCGGATCTCAATCCAATTGAAAATCTTTGGTGGAAGTTAAAGAAAATGGTCCATGACAAGGCTCCAACCTGCAAAGCTGATCTGGCAACAGCAATCAGAGAAAGTTGGAGCCAGATTGATGAAGAGTACTGTTTGTCACTCATTAAGTCCATGCCACAGAGACTGCAAGCTATTATTAAAGCCAGAGGTGGTGCAACAAAATACAAGTGATGTATTGAAGTGTTCTTTTGTGTGTTTTTTTTCATTATTCCAGATTTTTTTCCTCAGAATTGAGTGATTCCATAATTTTTTTCCCTCTGCTTGGTCTGAAAAAAAATTACCCTCACTGAGTACCACATTTTTTATCTTGATTTCTTTTAGTGTTTCTTAAAGCCATAAAGTTGCCATTTGAAATGACTTTAGTTTTGTGCCATGTCTGTGATCTGCTTATTTTTTAACAACATTAAACAACTGAATGAATATCCTCCGAGCCAGGTGATTCCCCGTAATTTTAGTCTCTAGCGAAGGTTAAGCAGACGGCTGGGGCAGATGTTTTAAGCCTGGGAAGGGGGTAATACCCACAGAGCTTCCCAGGCTACTAATATCAGCCCCCAGCTGAATACCTAGCCTTTACTAGCTATTAAAATGGGGGACCCCAAAAAAATGACGTGGTGTCCCCCCTATTTTAATAGCTAGCCAAGGCTAGGCAGCCATCTGAGGGCTGATATTAATAGCCCAGGAAGGGTGCCATGAATATTGGCCTCCTCCCAGGCTAGAAACACCAGCCGTCAGCCGCCCCAGAAATGGCGCATCCATAGGATGCGCCAATTCTGGCACTTAGCCTCGCTCTTCCCACTGCCCTGTAGCGGTGGCAGTGGGGTAATAGGGCTGGGGTTGATGTCAGCTTATAATGCCAGCTGACCTCAAGCCCAGGTTAGTAATGGAGAGGCGTCTATAAGACACCCCCATTACTAACCCCATAGTTAAAGTTAAAAAAAACACAAAGACCCAGAATAAAGTCCTTTAATTGAAATAAACACACAATTCTTTATTGTTCTAAATTAAACCATACTTACCTTCAAGCCCATTCCAGCTGAAGCCAACGATCTCCTGCAATAAAAGTAAAATAATAAAGCAACCTCATCCTTACCTTTCCATGGTTCCCAGGAAAGCTTCAGGAGAATTCTCCCACGCTGTCAATGACGTGCATGAGGTGAGCTGAGTTCATTGGACATGAGCTTACCTCATGCACGTCACTGACAGCGTGGGAGAATTCTCCTGTGCTCACCGAATGCGCAGGAGAATTCTATCACGCTCACCGCATGCGCAGTAGAATTCTCCCACGCTGTCAGTGACGTGCATGAGGTGAGCTGAGTTCATTGGATATGAACTCAGCTCATCTGGATGCCGTCACAGCCAGACACTGAGGAGCGCAAGCATGCCTGCGCTTCTCAGTGTCTGCGGCATGGCAAGCTGGATGGCAGCTTTCGGCTGCGATCCAGCCTGTCATGTGAATGTAGCAGAGCTGGAGCCGTCCTGGGAACCATGGAAAGGTAAGGATAAGGTTGCTTTATTATTTTACTTTTATTGCAGAAGACATTGGCTTCAGCTGGAATGGGCATAATGGAAAGTATGGTTTAATTTAGAACCTTAAAAAATTGTGTGTTTATTTCAATTAAAGGACTTTATTCTGGGTGTTGAGTTTTTTTAAATACTTTACTAGAAATTCATGGCGGTCATGTCTAATATTGGCGTGACCCCATGAATTTCGGGCTTAAGGCCTGCTGATAATGCCAAGCTGTCCCTAACTCCTTTATTACCCAGTGAGCCACCGCACCAGGGCCCTCGATGAGTTGGGTACAGCGCCAGAAGATGGCGCTTCTATGAACGCGCCATTTTCTGGGGTGGCTGTGGACTGCAATTTGCAGCGGGAGGGGCCCAGAAAGCTTGAGCCTCCCTGCGCTGCGGATTCCAGCCCCCAGCTGCCTAGTTGTACCAGGCTGGACACAAAAATAGGGCGAAGCCCCACGTATTTTTTTTTTTCAATTATTTCATGAAATAACTTAAAAAAAAGGGCTTCCCTATATTGTTGTGTCCGGCCAGGTACAAATAGGCAGCTGGTGGTTGGGGGCAGCCCGTTCCTGCCTGCTGTACCTGGCTGGACACAAAAATAGGGCGAAGCCCCACGGCAATTTTTTTTTAATTATTTCATGAAATAATTAAAAAAAGGGCTTCCCTGTATTTTTGTTTCCAGCCAGGTACAAATAGGCATCTGGGGGTTGGGGGCAGCCCGTTCCTGCCAGCTGTACCTGGCTGGACACAAAAATATGGCGAAGGCCACATCAACTTTTTGGTGAAAAATTCAATTAAAAAAAAATAAAAAAAAACACATTTAGGGACTGCAACTTTATTAACCCCTCCACGTGAGGGGTTAATAAAGATGCAGTCCCTAAATTATTATTTTTATTATTTTTTAATTAATTTTTCCCTAAAATTTTGAAGTGGGCTTTGCCATATTTTTGTATGCCAGCCAGGTACAGCATACAGGAACGAGCTGCCCCCAACCACCAGATGCCTATTTGTACCTGGCCGGACACAACAATATAGGGAAGCCCTTTTTTTTTTTTTGTTATTTCATGAATTTCATGAAATAATTAAAAAAAAAAATACGTGGGGCTTCGCCCTATTTTTGTGTCCAGCCAGGTACAACTAGGCAGCTATGGGCCGGAATCCGCAGCGCAGGGAGGCCCAAGCTTTCTGGGCCCCTCCCGCTGCAAATTGCAGTCCGCAGCCACCCCAGAAAATGGCGCGTTCATAGAAGCGCCATCTTCTGGCGCTGTACCCAACTCATCCAAGGCCCTGGTGCGGTGGCTCACTGGGTAATAAAGGGGTTAGGGCCAGCTTGGCATTATCAGCTGGCCCTAAGCCCGAAATTCATGGGGTCACGCCAATATTAGACATGACCGCCATGAATTTCTAGTAAAGTATTTAAAAAAACACAACACCCAGAATAAAGTCCGTTAATTGAAATAAACACACAATTTTTTAATGTTCTAAATTAAACCATACTTACCATGACGCCCATTCCAGCTGAAGCCAATGTCTTCTGCAATAAAAGTAAAATAATAAAGCAACCTCATCCTTACCTTTCCATGGTTCCCAGGACAGCTTCAGCTCTGCTACATTCACATGACAGGCTGGATCGCAGCAGAAAGCTGCCATCCAGCTTGCCATGCCGCAGACACTGAGAAGCGCAGGCATGCTTGCGCTCCTCAGTGTCTGGCTGTGACGGCATCCAGATGAGTCGAGTTCATGTCCAATGAACTCAGCAGACCTCATGCACGTCACTGACAGCTGACGGCTGGTGTTTCTAGCCTGGGAGGGGGCCAATATTCATGGCACCCTTCCTGGGCTATGAATATCAGCCCCCAGCTGTCTGCCTAGCCTTTGCTAGCTATTAAAATAGGGGGGACCCACATCATTTTTTTGGGGGTCCCCCATTTTAATAGCTAGTAAAGGCTAGGTATTCAGCTGGGGGCTGATATTAGTAGCCTGGTAAGCTCCGTGTGTATTACCCCCTTCCCAGGCTTCAAACATCTGCCCCAGCCGTCTGCTTAACCTCCGCTAGAGACTAAAATTACGGGGAACCCCACGCCAATTTTTTTTTTAATAAATCCTTTATTTTAACACTAAATGACAAGTACAGTAATCAACACTATCACTGTACTTCTTATATATGCGACTAACATGTTTCTATCTATCTAATCTATGTGTGATGCTCTATTCTTTCTGTTATAAATTGTCGAGTACCGATGCTGAATTGCCGGCTGGCTATTTTAAAGAGACGGTGCATGAAAACACTATTATCTTTTTTAATAAATCCTTTACACTAAATGACAAGTACAGTAAGCAACACTATCACTGTACTTATTATATATGTGACTGACATGTTTCTATCTATCTAATCTATGTGTGATGCTCTATTCTTTCTGTTCTAAATTGTCGGGTACCGGTGTATGCCGCTGCTGAATTGCCGGCTTTTCATGTAATACATTCTACATTATTCTTAGTTGTTTTCCTTCATGTAGAATTAACCTACAAGGAAAGAAAGGGTTTATTTTCATTCCGATATTTGTGTCCCATTGACTTGCATTGGTTTCCGGTATCGGAATCGGCGATATCCGATATTTTTTGGGTATCGGTCCGATCCAATCCGATCCGATATTTCCCGATATTGGAAGGTATCGCTCAACACTGATATCGACAGAAAAATGAAAAAAAATAAAAAAAGTTGTGGCTCTTGGTGGAATAAGAGGAAAAAATCAAAAGCGCAAAAATTTAAAATTGATCGGTTCAGAAAGGGTTAATAAATCTGGCCCATTTGTCGGTTCTCTGTCCACCAAAAAATGAAACCTATGAGCTGAAGTACAATTCACCTACAATGTACTCTACTTTTCTGCCATATGTTATAGTAAGTCTGCTACATGGTGGTTCGCCATACCACCATTTTCTAAGCTCGATCCAATATTAAAAGAGCCTGCACCAATGCAACAAAATAATACAAAGTGTACATAACAGGCCACTTTCCTTATACAAATTTCATTACCAATAGAAGTTATCCCCCCCCCCCAACAACACAAAAAAAATGCAGTTCCATCAAAATGCTCCATGTAAAATATGAAGATATATATAAGCATATGTCCACACATTTCTCTCTACAAGCACGTTTTATCCAGTACTATATGAAATATACAGTAAAATTCACTGTAGTGCAATAACAGCGTCATGTCCCTTTAAATTATCAGCGACTTTTGTCACCATGGCAATAACCAACCAATAGAATTGCTGGATTTGAATTTGAAAAAGAAAAAAAAGTCAGTTATCCTCAGTCTGTTGTATCTCAGCAAAGACTGAAGACAGTCACCTATCTCATCACATGTCTGTACAAAAGAAACCAAGACGTTATGTTACTAATTGTTATTATTTACTCCAATACTCTCCATAGAGACAAGTCCATGATAAGAATCTGGCGGCTGATAGTTATCACCACTTGTCACATCTTCCATACTGATGCATCCAGTGTTGGGAGTCCAATGTTTACCAAAGCTCCATCCTCCATATGGAATGGAAAGCCGCCAGAAGTCTATTATTTCAACTAATCCTACATTATATAAAGTGCTCCATATACACCACATGTTATATATATAATAATCATTACCCTGGCATTGACAAGTCGTCAGTAATGGCACCTGATAATATAGACAGTGTTTCTAGTAACAGTACGCATTTGTCAAACACATTTGATTCACGTACATAAAACCTAATCTGACTGTTCCTGCTGTTTTATAGGAGTTTGATACATTTCAACGAGTGACCACTACAGCGGAGACCATGTGGTGTGGCCATTCAGCCTGCGTTGATCAGGTGAGATTCCTCAAACTGTGATAGACCACCATTCTCTGTACAGTGGTCAGCTGGGTCTCTACAGCTTTTCTTTTACGTTTATGGGATAGGTCAAGTTTCCAGCAATTTTTAGAGTAATTGTTATAATTGCAGTCTGTCCCAGTCTTGCTGTAAAAATACTAGAAAGTTTAAAGGGAACCTGTCATGTTCAGAAATGCTATTTATCTACAGATATACAGGCGCAGTTTACACCTGAGGACTTTGAAGAACTACAACATCGAAGTGAGTCTTCCTCAATGGGTGTGCACTTCCAGTATGGAGCCATATTTAAAGCCCAGTACCTCTAGCCAAGGCATACCGCAATGGGATTATGATTATCTTATATTGATACAGACATCTCTATCTCTCATGAATCAAAAACCTGGCCTCCTGATGAACCTTTATATGGAGAAACGCGTCGAGGCATGAGGCACAGAGGCAGCCATCACGTTAAACAACTAAAATGATAAGTTATCAATATCTTTTTATGAATATTTTTTTCTGAATTTTTCTGTATAGAATAGCACTTATGGTGTCTAGACCAGAAGTATCCTATACTATCAGAATTATTAGCAGGAACAATAAGGGTGACTGAGGGAGAGCCACTGTTGAGGCTGGCTGGGGCGCCATTTTGCATACAAGTATGGTGCCAATCTCCGCTGCTAGGCAGGACTAGCCTAGCGGATATCCTAGGGTTTGATAGGCCTTATTGTGTTATGACCTGGGATGTTATTTACTGATCCACAATCACAATGTGAGACCTCCATTTTGCATATGTTATATCATTGTTTTTGTAGTATTTTCCATTTGAATGTATATGTATAAAATAGGGGATAGGTATATATATTATATCGTGGTATCAGCAACGTATTTATGTCTGTATGATATGCATTACTAAACAGTGAAGCTTCAGACATAAATTCAATATTTTTAATCTCTGCACAGGTTTTTTTGGTGTGGTTTTACAATAATAAATATACTGTATGTTTTTAAGGGTTATATGTACACAGATCATTTCAGACTGTCTCAGTCTTGCTGTAAAAATTACTAGAAAATTTAAAGGGAATCCGTCATGTTCAGAAATGCTCGAGATATACGGTTAATCTGCAGGTACATAGCATTAAAATCATGTCTGCTTGCCTTAATGGAGCAGCGACTACAGGGAAAAAATGAATTTATATCATCCCTGCAGCCGCTCACTTCCAGTCAACAGAGTGGTGTAAAGAGTCGTTACAGTCACCGCTCTCTATGCAATTCTGTTTGCTGACATTTTCCCTCTTTGTACTTAGTGGGATGATTTCTAGTATTGGGGTCAGTAGAGCCGCTCTGTCGCACCCTCTTTGTACGGTTATGGTTGATTCTAATGTTTGGCTGTTTTTTCTTCAGTTAATATCACACCGGAGAAGACACTAAGAAAACTGGCCTTCTGTGTGAAGCGTCACCTCTCTACAAAATGGAGGTTAGTGAGAAGACGACTATACCGCTGCCATTATTTTTAAAACATGTGTATAGGCGTGTATAGGAATGTCTTATTACTAGCTTAATCTGTTGTCTTCTTAGTGCCTCATGCCGACCAACCCAACAACCCAGAAGAAATATGTGCCAAGGAGTAAATATGAAGAACAGCTGACATCATCCAGGAAGATACAGACCACAGAACAAGAAGCAAGGGCAATGCTGGCTAAAGAACGGTGTATGGACCTGGATGAAGATGAGGAAGTCCAGAAAGAAGAAAAGACGGGAGAAAAGAAGAAAAAGATCAACATCAGAATTAAGATTGGCACCAGAAAAAAAGGCCAGAAGGAGCACAAGAATAAGAGTCACAAGAAGCAGAACCAGGCAGTGTAACATCTGCCAATACATCAACCAGTATTTGAAAGTAAGGCCACAGCCCCACTATCAGTATTTGGCCAGTATGTGGTCAGTATTTTTTCTCAGGAGTGGAAGCCAAAACCAGGTGAGGAACAATCAGAGAAAAGGTATAATAGAAACAAGTCACCAATTCTGCATTTATCACCCACTCCTGGTTTTGGCTCCCACTTCTGAAAAAAAATACTGACAGAATACTGACCAAATACTGATAGTGGGGCTGTGCCTAAAAAGGAACATTATCTGGACAATCCTGCTAGGACCTCTCAGCCGATAATATCATATACGGCAAATACTGGGACGTAAGTATAAAAAACCCCTAGCAATAGCATGAGCAGTATAATACTATCATAGAAGCACTATATTTATATTAGTATGTATAATGTAATATAAAAAGTAATGCATAAAATAGCAATAATATTTATTAAAAAATAAAAAGTAATAACAAAAGAAATAATATAGTAATAGTTTTAAAAGCAGGTTTGATTCAGCATAGTGTGATAGTAATACTTTTAGTTTTAATATCAGAATAAAACAGAAGTCTTAGGGTATCAATAATAAATGTAGGATAATAATAATGATGATGATGATAATAGCAGAAAAATAATAACCATAGTATTAGCAGTATTGTTTGATCCAGGGTTTTAGGACTGATCACCTTTTTCCGGGGTCAAGAAGGATTTTTTTCCCTGAGTCACAAATGGGTTGAACGTGTCCAGGGTTTTTGCCTTCTGCTGGATCAACAGCTTTAGCCATAGGGACTTCAGTATAATGTTAGTGTAGGGTCCCATCTGAAGAAGTCGCCTTGTCGTTGGCAGATGGGCTCACACAATTTGATTAAAATATGTGCTAAGAACCTCACATTTGTAGTTATAATAAATATGGCAGCAACTAAAATATATTAATTTTTACGTATCCCATAGTCTTTGCAGACTGCTGTTACTTTTTTTTTTACTTTTGTGTTTTATTTCATTTGGCTTGGACATGCTGAACATTTCTATACATTACCATCTATTTATTGATACTTTATTACTTTAAAAAACTGTAGAATTGTTTGCCTGATTCCTACAAAAACTCATATAACATCAACAAAAGGAGAACTTGCCATATGATTCATTCACAGACAGCATGAAACAGAGACCAGCTCCCTCTGTACAAACACCTATGTTTTACTTTGAAACCCTGCAGCTATTCAGGTAAAACATAGTGGAAAATGAGGGCTGATGACTAAGTGAATAAGAAGACTAGTCACGGAGGCATGTCCCCGCTGACTTCTCCCCGCCCTGCTCTAGATCAGGGGGTCTCAAATTCGGCTAAGTATATGGGCCGCACATAGAAAAAATGTGAATTTGAAGTGCCCAATTCTTTGCAGGATGATATGAAATTTTTAATGATACCATTGTTTTTTTCTATACACCTTTTGGATCATTTTTTGAATATTTTTGGGTTTATTTTATTCTTTTAAATGGCATTCATTTTATGGGCTATGGTACAATTTTACAGTTTTTACAATTTTTATTTCCTTTTTGTGCCCCCTAATTGGCCACTTACTGTGATTTTTTTTCTTACAATTAGCACCATATAGTAATTCTGACCAACTTCTTATAGTAATGTCCCCATCCTTGTCCGCATCTTGTAGTAATGTGCCTATCCTGGTCCCCCTATCTTGCAGTAATGTGCCCATCCCGGTCCCTAACTTGTAGTCATGTGCCCCTCCAGGTCCCCATCTTGTAGTAATGTGCCCATCCAGGTCCCCATCTTGTAGTAATGTGCCCATCCAGGTCCCCGTCTTGTAGTAATGTGCCCATTCAGGTCCCCATCTTGTAGTAATGTGCCCATCCTGGTCCCCATCTTGTAGTAATGTGCCCACCCTCGTCCCCATCTTGTAGTAATGTGCCCATCCTCGTCCCCATTTTGTAGTAATGTGCCCATCCTCGTCCCCATCTTGTAGTAATTTGTCCATCCTCGTCCCCATCTTGTAGTAATGTGCCCATCCTCGTTCCCATCTTGTAGTAATGTGCCCATCCTCGTCCCCATTTTGTAGTAATGTGCCCATCCTCGTCCCCATCTTGTAGTAATGTGTCCATCCTGGTCTCCATCTTGTAGTAATGTGCCCATCCTGGTCCCCATCTTGTAATAATGTGCCCATCCTGGTCCCCATCTTGTAGTAATGTGTCCATCCTGGTCTCCATCTTGTAGTAATGTGCCCATCCTCGTTCCCATCTTGTAGTAATGTGCCCATCCTCGTCCCCATTTTGTAGTAATGTGCCCATCCTCGTCCCCATCTTGTAGTAATGTGTCCATCCTGGTCTCCATCTTGTAGTAATGTGCCCATCCTGGTCCCCATCTTGTAATAATGTGCCCATCCTGGTCCCCATCTTGTAGTAATGTGCCCATTCTGGTCCCATTGTTGTAGTAATGGCCCATGCTGGTCCTCATCTCGTAGTAATGTGCCCATCCTGGTCCCCATCTTGTAATAATGTGCCCATCCTGGTCTCCATCTTGTAGTAATGTGCCTATGCTGGTCCCTAACTTGTAGAACATTCAACTGAAAAGAATCACTGACTTCGGCGGCCCTCAGGACTAGGCTGCAATCATTACGGGCGCTCTGGTGCCTGCGGGCCGTATTAAGCAGCCTCATGGGCCGTATGCGGCCCTCGGGCCGCGTGTTTGAGACCCCTGCTCTAGATGATGATAGGTACTTCCTCATACACACAAAGGAAGAGACCTGTGGATCAACCACAACATAGTAGGGAGAAGCCAGCAGAGACATGCCACCGTGACTAGTCTTCCTGACTTATAGCTGGCCCAAGAGACTCAATCAGCTGCTTGTCAACTCACAGCCTATCAAAAAAGGCTCCAACAAAAAAAAACACCAATACTAAAACCTCATTCGAACTGTGAGGCATGCCTGGAACCTGGATGCTTTGCGGTCATTGAGGGAACAATTGATTCGAAGGTGTAAGAAAACATTTATAGTAGAATGTACAGGCAGCATCAATATCCTTCAGCTGAAGAGATGCCAAATGATGCTACAAGACAATGACCCAAAGCACACAAGTAAATCAAATAAGAATGACTGAGAAATAAGATTTGTGTTTTGGAATAGACAAATCAGACTGCTGATCTTAACTCTATCACGAGGGAGTGCAATAACCTGGAAAAGGATGTGCAGCAAGGCAACCCAGAAATATTGATGAACAGAATTTGCAGAAAGGATTGGACAAAAATTCCTCTTCAACCTTGTGCAAATCTTATTTTAGCTACAGGAAATGTTTGATAAGATTAGGTTTTCTCACTGCACTGTGGATTTTTGTGCTCAGTAAGAACATGGGCAGTACAAGTGTTTGTGTTTTTTTTGTCTATTAATGTAGAGTCCAACATAGCTGTCGCCGCATGCACAGTGCGGAGGGTAAATTAGTTGCTTATTCTTAAAGGTGTTGCAGTTTTTGCACAACTCTGCTGCCATTAACAATAAGCCATCAATTCACCCTCAATTTCCATTTTTAAGCTGTTTCTGCTGGATGATCGGCAAACTTTTGGTGGGACCCTATCCTAATTGGGAAGTTGATAACAATCAGACCACATTTCATTAGCAATCAGGAAAGATGAGCAGATCAGATCAATTCACGGTGGATCAACTTTGAGTCGCATTTCCTGAAATTCGTAGGTCCCCATGAATTCGAAAACTCTGCCATTAGATTCGCAAGGATATCCCCCCTCAACAAAAGTGGCAAATGGCAAGCTCCCTGCCTGACACATGACAGTACATATTAGGCACTGTCATGGCTTGTACTGCAGTTGATAGTAGCCTGTATTTGCAGCTTCTTTATGACATGTCCAGGAGCATGGATGGAGCTATGAGTGTCATAAAGAAGCTGTAAAATAAGCAGGCATGGATGGAGAGTGGACATAATTTTATACAGAGTATTTTCCAAAGGTTACAATTAGTATCACTAACGTTCACCAACCATTCCCATTTAATCTAGGTGTACCCATGTAAATGGCCCACCCTGTATAACAAAATAGCTTTGCATATGCTCATATGAAGCACCTGCATATAATGAAAAGTCCACATGCACAGTTCAGTAGTTCTACCTATATGAAGCACAGTACAGACCAAAAGTTTGGACACACCTTCTCATTTAAAGATTTTTCTGTATTTTCATGACTATGAAAATTGTACATTCACACTGAAGGCATCAAAACATGTGGAATTATATACTTAACAAAAAAGTGTGAAACCACTGAAAATAATGTCTTATATTCTAGGTTCTTCAAAGTAGCCACCTTTTGCTTTGATGACTGCTTTGCACACTCTTGGCATTCTCTTGATGAGCTTCAAGAGGTAGTCACCGGAAATGGTCTTCACTTCACAGGTGTGCCCTGTCAGGTTTAATAAGTGGGATTTCTTGCCTTATAAATGGGGTTGGGACCATCAGTTGTGTTGTGCAGAAGTCAGGTGGATACACAGCTGATAGTCCTACTGAATAGACTGTTAGAATTTGTATTATGGCAAGAAAAAAGCAGCCAAGTAAAGAAAAACGAGTGGCCATCATTTATTTTAAGAAATGAAGGTCAGTCAGTCTGAAAAATTGGGCAAACTTAGAAAGTGTCCCCAAGTGCAGTTGCAAAAACCATCAAGCGCTACAAAGAAACTGGCTCACATGAGGACCGCCCCAGGAAAGGAAGACCAAGAGTCACCTCTGCTTCTAAGGATAAGTTTATCAGAGTCACCAGCCTCAGAAATCGCAGGTTAACAGCAGCTCAGATTAGAGACCAGGTCAATGCCACACAGAGTTCTAGCAGCAGACACATCTCTACAACAACTGTTAAGAGGAGACTTTGTGCAGCAGGCCTTCATGGTAAAATAGCTGCTAGGAAACCACTGCTAAGGACAGGCAACAAGCAGAAGAGACTTTTTTGGGCTAAAGAAAACAAGGAATGGACATTAGACCAGTGGAAATCTGTGCTTTGGTCTGATGAGTCCAAATTTGAGATCTTTGGTTCCAACCACCGTGTCTTTGTGCGACGCAGAAAAGGTGAACGGATGGACTCTACATGCCTGGTTCCCACCGTGAAGCATGGAGGACGAGGTGTGATGTTGTGGGGGTGCTTTGCTGGTGACACTGTTGGGGATTTATTCAAAATTGAAGGCATACTGAACCAGCATGGCTACCACAGCATCTTGCAGCGGCATGCTATTCCATCCGGTTTGCGTTTAGTTGGACCATCGTTTATTTGACCCCAAACACACCTCCAGGCTGTGTAAGTGCTATTTGACCAAGAGCGAGAGTGATGGGGTGCTACGCCAGATGATCTGGCCTTCACAGTCACCAGACCTGAACCCAATCGAGATGGTTTGGGGTGAGCTAGACCGCAGAGTGAAGGCAAAAGGGCCAACAAGTGCTAAGCATCTCTGGGAACTCCTTCAAGATTGTTGGAAGACCATTTCCGGTGACTACCTCTTGAAGCTCATCAAGAGAATGCCAAGAGTATGCAAAGCAGTCATCAAAGCAAAATGTGGCTACTTGAAGAACCTAGAATATAAGACATATTTTCAGTTGTTTCACACTTTTTTGTTAAGTATATAATTCCACATGTGTTAATTCATAGTTTTGATGCCTTCAGTGTGAATGTACAATTTTCATAGTCATGAAAATACTGAAAAATCTATAAATGAGAAGGTGTGTCCAAACTTTTGGTCTGTACTGTATATGTGTATGAACAGTTGAAACAGAAGTCATACAATAGCGCAGAGAATAACTGCATATATAGTGCCTGACTAAGGGATAACAGAAAGGGAAGTACCTTTGGGAGGGATCAGCAGGGCGCCAATGGATGGCGAGTGGGCAGACAAAGCACAGATAGAATGAATGCAGTAGCTTGGCATGGGCTGGCCATGACCCCTGATCTCGAACTGCTTCTGTGGAAATTTTATCTGGGAGTCGCCTGTTACTTGATGTCAAAGAAGGGAGAGGGAGCACCGAGAAGCAGATCCACCGTCACATACAGTGACAAGCAAAAGGGTAACAATGTTTTGAATTATTGAATTTTAGGCTCTATATCTCACCAGCTTTGAACGTGAGACTACCATCATTTTAAGACAATCATCTTTGTTATCTCATACATAAATTTGACTTGCAACTATTTAGCATATGATTACCTTATTTTTCGGAAAATAAGGCGCACTTTTTTTCTCCAAAATTTGGGGAGAAAATGGGGGTGCGTCTCATAATCTGAATTGTAGCTTACCGGCTGCGGTGGAGCGGGGTCCCAGGGTCGCTTGTGCAGGAAGCTTCTGTCTGCAGCGGCAGAAGTGGGGCGATGCTGTGGGTCCCAGACGACCCTGCCACCTGTGTCCCCGCTCCACCGCCGCCACCCCCCTGGTAAGCTACCGTAAAATCGGATTATAAGACGCACCAACATTTCATTTAAAACATTTTTTTCCTATTCTCCTCCCCAAAATTTGGGGTGCCTTTTATAATAAGGGCATCTTATAATTTGCAAAATATCATAGTTATGCAGATTCTTGTCATGTCACTGAATTGTTACTATTTTGATCCTGGTGGTGGAAAAATCTATTTATTCCACTATTCTACAAAAAAACAACCTGTTCTCACATTCCTTAATAGCTCAGTGTGTTATTAGGTTGATTCCCAAGCGAAAGGTCACTGGTTCGAATTGACGAGCAGCCATGAAGATTTCCCAAGAAAAGAAAAACAGCAGCATCCAGCTCATCGATAGCAGTTTCTCGACCAAGAAAATTGCCAAACAGCATCATGTGAGTGCCATGACAGTTGGAAGAATATGAAATGAAGTCCATCCATCCATTCAAAAGCCAACCGTTGGCTCCCAGGCAAAAATATCGGAGTCAACAAGTCGGCTCATCAAAAGATCTATCAATTCTGGCTCGACAAACATGGCAGTGGAGGTGGCTCGTATGCTTCGTAATAGTGAGATCACAGATGTCCATGCAAATGTGGCACCCCAGGGGTCTGGTTGCCACAGTAATAGAAATATTACGTCTGAGAGCAAGTGGGAGGTTTCTCTGGTCAGGAGCCCTTAAGCATGCAACACTTCCTGCCCAGACCTGGGAGGGGAGGAATCTGCCCTTATAAACTGGGTCTGGGGCAGGATTAGAGTTCAGTCAGAGCCTGGAGACAGTTCCAGACACAGGGAGAGTTACAGCAGGAGCTCTGTAGGAGCAGTAGCTGAAGACCAGGGGCTGGAAGCTAAGCAGAGATATAGCTCGCCCTGGCAGAAGAATCTAGGAACCGGACACAGGAGTCCGAGGCTGTGGGGACTGATATCCACCCAGCAGCAGAAACCAGCCGGTAGGGGATTCCAGGTCCTCTGGCCATAGAAGCCCGGAGGCTCAGTCACAAGGAAGGGACCAGCACCGCCGTCCAGGAGCGGAGGCTAACAGAAGGCCCCAAGTCACCAGCCATACGGGTGAGCACCACACGGTATACTCAGGGACGTGGGCTACTTCTACCCGCTTACAGCAAGGTAGCCAGAAAGAGTGCAGATAGACGGGGAGGCCTACAACTCCACCTGGCCAGGGGAACTCCTGTTTGCTCGCAGACTGACCAGGCCCCTTATGTTAGCCAGTACTCCCGGGAGGGTCTGCCTTAATATCACCAGTAAAGACCCTGAACTGCACTGCAAAGACTCTGAGTCGTTCCTGCTTCATTGCCGCACCAGCACTACTAGTGCTGGGACTCCCGTGCACTATCACCCTCACCATCAACTACACTGCCCTGGGGCTCCACTCTTCCCGTGGGGAGTCACACTACCTCAGCAGCACACACCATCAGCCCCAGCGGTCTGCCTTGCAGCGGCGGTCCGCGCTGACCGCAATCCACGGGTGGCGTAGACGGACAATTAACCTAAAACCCCCACAAAATACCGCCATCGGCCTCACCACCCTGAGCCACGGGACCGGGTCAACGCCATGGATTCTACGACCCCCAGAGACCCGGCTCCGGGTATCCCACACACGTCCACACTAGGCCCAGGGGGTGAGTCAGCTTTGGCGTAGTCGGCAGGATTTCGTGCCCGCAACCACCGGGTACTGCGCGCCTTCAAAAGACTGTCATACCTGCCGTGGTGAAGGTCCCCGCCATCCGGAGCCGTTTCCCGCCATCTTCAAAAGTTTCCCGCCATCTTCAAAAGTTTCCCGCCATCCGCAGTCGTTTTCCCGCCATCGGACGCCATCTTCGGGACGCCGCTCGGGAAGAAGAGGGGCGTGGACGCCGAAAGCGCGCGAGACCCGAAGCTCCGCCTCACGCATCAACGCTGCGCAAGGTCCTGGAAGGGAGAGAGCGACACTGACGTCACCAGAGCGCGACGCAAGGTCCTCCACCCTGATGATCGTCTGCGGAGCCGCGGCCTACGGAGAAGAAGCAACAGAAGGTAGGCCACACTTAACTAGGGAGGAGGAAGATGACGGATACGGAGGGACCCTCTACCACCAGCACGGCCGCTGCCGCAGTAATGCCATTTACAATGCCCTATATCCCCGGAGCGGCCTGGCTGCCCCAGTACTCAGGGGAGTCGCATACCCTAAGCGACTTTAAAGAGAGACTGTACAGCCTGTTTAAGGTATACCCCCTGACAGAAGGACAAAAAGTGAGCATATTGGTAGGCCAGCTAACCGGGGCAGCCCAACGTGAAGTAAAGTCCTGGTCAGTCCGGGACAAGGAGACTGTAAAAGAAATCTTAACCCGTCTGAGGGACACTTTTGATACCCGTACCTCAGCAGAGATCAAAATGAAATTCTATGGGTGCAAGCAGCGGGCCCAAGACAGTATAAGAGACTATGCTTTGAATTTGCAAGAGGCCCTGGGAGCCATTAAACAGGCAGACCCTGACAGTGTACGGAATGCAGATGAACTGTTAACTGAGCAATTCATTGAGGGTCTGCTGTCCAACGCCCACCGAACCCAGTTACGTGCAATGGCCTTGCAGAACCCTGGTTTAGACTTTGCAAAGTTCAAGGACAGGGCCATCCGGGTGCTCCGAGAACCGGCACCGGGTAGCGCTGTAACCCACCGGCGCCCTGCTATTACCTATCACCAGGAGGCGGCGCCCTTGTCTACAGAGTCTGTAGGAGCTGGTGCGCAGGCTTTGGATAACAACCCGGCTACAGACCTGCACCATCAGGTCCAAGAGTTAACCAAAAGCGTAGCCGCGCTAACCAGAACTGTGCAGTCTTTACAGGTTTCCCCTCCAGGGAAGATCCAGCTGGCATCCGGACTGGAGGACGTCCTGTGGCACCGACAGAGGAGGATCCCAACGTCCAGAGGAAGACCCAGCGACAGATACGAGGACGGACAACCCATCTGCCGCCGCTGCAATCAACCCGGACACATGGCAAGGTACTGTCATTTAAACGGGCACAACCTGGGGTAGAGGGCCAACCCCCAGGCATAAGATCATCAGGCCCATCGAACTGGCGTGATAAATACGTAGGGGGACGTCCGGTCTTGCCTGTGGTACTGGATGGCATTCCTATAAGTGCCCTACTAGACACTGGGTCACAGGTGACTACCATCCCGTACGTGCTCTTTAAGCGGTACTGGAATGACTCGGACATAACCCGCTACCCAGATGATGACCTGAGTATCATCGCCTGCAATGGTCAGCCCGTGCCGCAGGTGGGATTCAAGGAGGTGACCATTAAAGTCGGTAAGGTCGAACTGGTGGCACAAGGACTGATTATTGTGGACATTGACCGTCATGAGAGTCACCCTAGAATAACCTTGGGAACTAACGTGATTGAAAATTGTCTTGTAGAGGTGATTCTCATTTTACAGCAGGTTGCCAAGAACGCCAGTTCCAGCCAGCAGCGCGTGCTCCAAAAAGAGATCCGGGCACTGATGAAGCGGCAACAAGTGGAACTATCTGGTGGTGAGATAGGTAGCGTGAGAATGTGTGACCCGTTACCTATTGCCATGCCCCCGAAAAGTGAGATGATGATCTGGTGCCGGGCAGCTATTGGTCTAAGAGGTAGAGACTACCAAGCAATGGTAGAACCCGTCTACTCAGACAGTAGGCCTACCATTTTGACAGCACGGGGGGTGGTTGATGTACGCCATGGGAGGGTGCCCGTCCGCATCATAAATATCGGGGAGAGAGAAGTATACCTGCCCTGGTATGCCACGCTAGCCAAATTGTTCACCATAAACCAAAATTCTGTAAGGGCCGTGGAACCCTTGCCTCCATCTCAACCAGAGGAAGGTAACGGCTCTAAGAAACAAATGGAGGACTGGTGTCAGCAACTGCATTTGGGTACTGACTCCACTCCCTCACACCAAAAAAAGGGAGTCTACCGGGTGGTTCAGGAGTACGAAAGAGTCTTTAGTAAACACCCGCTAGACTTCGAGCGAGTAAAAGGGGTAGAACATCACATCCCCACAGGAGACCATCCACCCATAAAGGAAAGATACCGACCTGTACCCCCTGCACACTATCAGCATGCAAAAGGGATGTTGCGGGACATGAAGGAGGCTGGGGTAATCAGGGACAGCTGTAACCCCTGGGCAGCTCCACTAGTCCTAGTGAAAAAGAAGGACAACACCATGAGAATGTGTGTAGACTACAGAAAGGTCAACCGTATCACACACAAAGATGCGTATCCGTTACCTAGAATAGAAGAATCTTTAGCTGCATTAAAATCTGCTAACTTCTTCTCCACTTTGGATCTTACTAGCGGGTACTGGCAGGTTCCTGTAGCAGAGGCGGACAAGGAGAAGACTGCATTCACCACCCCGATGGGTCTCAGCGAATTCAACTGTATGCCGTTCGGGCTCTGCAACGCACCAGGAACCTTCCAGCGGTTGATGGAATGCTGTCTGGGACACCGGAATTTCGAGACGGTCCTGTTATACCTGGACGATATCATCGTTTATTCCAAAACCTACGAGGACCATCTGAAACACCTGGCAGAAGTGTTTGACGCCCTGGCAAGCTACGGCCTACAGGTGAAACCATCCAAGTGTCACCTGCTGAAACCAAAGGTGCAGTACCTGGAACACGTGGTGAGTGCTGACGGAGTGGCTCCCGACCCCGATAAGATCACCGTGATTAAAGACTGGCCAAGACCCTCCAGCATAAAGGAAGTGCAGCAGTTTCTCGGGTTGGTAGGCTACTACCGAAGATTCATTCCCGGTTTCACCAAAATGGCAGCTCCTATGCAGGACCTCCTGATAGGCCTATCCAGGAAGGCCAAAAACCAGAAGCCGCCCTTCAGATGGGAAAAGCTGGAGGAAGAGTCCTTCCGCCAGCTGAAGATGGCCCTCACGGGGGACGAAATTCTGGCGTACCCTGACTACAGCCAGCCCTTTATCCTCCACACGGACGCGAGCAACATCAGGCTAGGAGCCGTACTGTCCCAGATCCAGCAGGGGAAAGAACGGGTAATCGCTTACGCCAGCCGAAAACTATGGCCCACGGAGAGGAACCCTGAGAATTATAGCTCATTCATGCTAGAGTTCCTGGCAGTGTTGTGGGCAGTGACCGAACGTTTCAAGCATTACCTTGCCTCTTCCAAGATCACCGTGTACAAGGATAACAACCCGTTGACACACCTGGACACTGCAAGACTTGGTGCCCTGGAGCAGAGATGGATGGAAGATTTCCTCCACTATAAATTTATGCTGAAAACATATAACTCTGCCCTTCACCTCTCCAAACAAACCTACTTTAACAACCTCATAATCTCACTTTCCAATAATCCTAAACGACTCTTTGACACGTTTCATTCTCTCCTCAATCAAACAACACAGGCCCCGACCACCGACCTCAGCGCTGACGATCTGGCCAATTATTTCAAAGAAAAAATTGACCATATCCGACAGGAAATTTTCTCCCAATCCCCAAATGTTATGCATGCTCTACCCCGCCACATTGTATCTTGCTCATTTTCTGACTTTGAACCAGTCACGGAAGATGAAGTGATCAGGCTCCTTGCATCTTCTCGCCCTACCACCTGCACCAGTGACCCTATTCCCTCACATCTCCTTCAGTCCCTTGCTACAGCTGTCACCACTCACCTAACTAAAATTTTCAACCTTTCCCTCTCATCTGGTATCTTTCCCTCTTCTTTTAAACACGCCAGCATACAACCATTACTTAAAAAACCATCCCTCAACCAGAACTGCACGGCCAACTACAGACCTGTTTCCAATCTTCCCTTTATCTTTAAACTCCTGGAACGCCTGGTCCATTCCCGTCTAATCCGCTATCTCTCAGACAACTCTCTTCTTGACCCTTTACAATCTGGTTTCCGCTCTTTACATTCTACTGAAACTGCCCTCACTAAAGTCTCTAATGATTTACTAACTGCTAAATCTAATGGTCACTACTCCCTGCTGATTCTCCTGGATCTCTCTGCAGCATTCGATACTGTGGATCACCAGCTCCTCCTCACTATGCTCCGCACTATTGGCCTCAAGGACACTGTTCTCTCCTGGTTCTCCTCCTATCTCTCTGACCGCTCCTTCTCTGTGTCTTTTGCCGGCTCCTCCTCCTCCCTACTTCCTCTTACTGTTGGGGTTCCTCAAGGATCAGTCCTAGGCCCCCTTCTTTTCTCCTTATACACTGCTCCTATTGGACAAACAATCAGTAGATTCGGTTTTCAGTACCATCTCTATGCTGATGACACCCAATTATACACCTCTGCTCCAGACATCACCCCTGCATTACTAAAAAAGACCAGTGATTGTCTTTCTGCTGTGTCTAACATCATGTCCTCCCTCTGCCTAAAACTGAATCTGTCAAAAACTGAACTACTCGTCTTTCCTCCCTCCACTAACCTACCTGTGCCCGATATTGCCATTTCCGTTTGTGGCTCAACCATTACTCCCCAGCAACAAGCCCGCTGTCTTGGGGTCATTTTTGATTCAGACCTTTCTTTCACTCCTCACATCAAATCACTCGCTCGTTCATGTCATTTACACCTCAAAAACATCTCAAGAATCAGGACTTTTCTCACCTTTGACTCAGCAAAAACTCTTACTGTAGCTCTTATTCATTCTCGTCTTGACTATTGCAACGCTCTACTAATCGGTCTCCCTCTTACTAAACTCTCCCCTCTCCAATCCGTCCTGAATGCAGCAGCCAGGATCATATTCCTTGCCAACCGCTACTCCGATGCCTCTTCCCTGTGCCAGTCATTGCATTGGTTGCCCATCCAATATAGAGTTTAATTTAAACTTATCACGCTTACCCACAAAGCGCTCCATGCTTCAGTACCCCCCTACATCTCCTCCCTTGTCTCAGTCTACCACCCTACACGTGCCCTCCGTTCTGCAAATGACTTAAATGTCCCACTCCCTTCTCCAAGATTTCTCGCGTGCTGCGCCAATTCTTTGGAATGCACTACCCAGGACAGTTCGATTAATTCCCAATACCCACAGTTTCAAGCGAACCCTAAAAACACATTTCTTTAGACTGGCGTATCGCCTAAACACACTCTGTCCGTCCCAGTTTTCCCCCATATTAAAATCTTCTTCAACTTCGGGTTCATACCAACCATGCACATAATAACCTCTGTCAGGACTGCACACATACTGGCTGGCGACCAGTCCATGTATTATTATTTATCCTATTCAGTATATCAAGGCTGCATTATACAATATATGTACTTTTTACCTTATGTGTCTCCCCCACTTCCTCATAGACTGTAAGCTCGCGAGCAGGGCCCTCACTCCTTTCGATATGAGATATGCTTATTCTGTATTGTCTGTATATGTCCCCCCTAAAATTTGTAAAGTGCTGCGGAATATGTTGGCGCTATAAAAATAAAAACTATTATTATTATTATTATTATGGATGGCCCGCCTGTCCAACTATGAATTCACCATCAAATACCGGGCGGGACGCTCAAATGCGGATGCCCTGTCCAGAATGCCAAACTTACCGGACGTAGGGGAAGATCCAGAAGAACTGGAAGAAATCGAACTCCCTGCGTTCCACCGCCATGGGATTACCCTGTATTCCCACCGTGTGAGGGACAGGCGCTCTGCTACGTTCAACCCTTTACCCCACTACAGCTGGGCAGAGACACAAGACAGTGATCCCGCAGTCCGTCTGGTGAAGGAAATGCTGACACAGGCTGATGCCCGCCTTGATCCAGACGCTCCGGAGGAGACCAAGCAACTGTGGAAGGAGAAAAGCAGGCTGTTTCTTTACAAGGAGAAGCTGTGCCGGAGAATTGTCAACTCTAGAACACATGAGCTGACCTGGTAGGTAGTGGTCCCAAGACGAGACGCGGCTATGGTTCTGGAGGCGTACCACGACAGAGCAGGACACTTCGGATGGAAAAAGCTGGAGTTCTTGTTGCGTGAACGGTTCTATTGGGTAGGCATGAGAGGAGCCATCGAGAGGTGGTGCAGAGACTGTGGCCCGTGCAACCTAAGAAGAAAGGACCGTGCCAGCCAGAAGAGTCCCCTGCACCCCATCATCACCAGGCAGCCACTGGAACTGGTAGCCCTGGACCATGTGAAACTGGCTCCAAGCAAATCTGGGTACGTCTACGCCCTCACCATCGTAGATCACTACTCCCGGTTTCTAGTGGTGGTCCCTGTCAAGGACTTAACGGCCCAAACAGCAGCCAGGGCCATCCAGCTGCACTTCTGCCGTCCACACGGGTACCCGGAGCAAGTGCTGACGGACCAAGGACCAGCCTTCGAAGCGGAGGTCTTCCAGGAGTTCTGCAATCTGTATGGCTGCAGGAAGATAAGAACAACGCCCTAGCACCCTCAGACCAACGGACTATGTGAGAAAATGAACCAGGTGGTGATAGGCTTGCTAAAAACGTTGCCCCTGGAAGAACGCAGTCTGTGGCCTGAAAAACTGCCTGATTTGGTGGACTTGTACAATCACATCCCCGTAGGCTCCACCAACTGTACCCCGGCTTACCTAATGAGAGCAAGACCTGGTAAGCTGCCTATTGACCTGGATATGGGAGTCCTGACACCTGAGGACACCTCGCCAGAGGCAGACTGGGATACAGAACGGCAGCAGCAGTATCGGAAAGTACAAGAAAGAATCGAGCGAAGTCTGTCTCAAGCAAGAGAAAGGCAAGAGAAGGCTTATAACCAGTATGCTCCCGCTGTTCCCCTGGTACCTGGAGAGCAGGTCTTGAAGAGAAAGAGACGGCTCCACAAGTTGGATGACCAGTGGGAGAAGGACCCGTACACCGTACTGCCCTCAAGTCATGAGAACCCAAAAGTATGTATAATCAGTAAGGATGGAGGAGAAACCACAGCCATTGTTTCCAGAGACCACCTGAAAAAGTGTCCCGAGCAGCTGCAAAGTCCTGACGAAGATCAAGAGAACCCTCAACCCGCAGAGGAAAGGGAAGAAATGATCAGTACCGTACTCGGAGACTTTCCCCGGTCCTGGACTCAAATCAACAACGCAGTCGTGGTACCCGTCCTCACCTTTCTCCAGCCAGCCCCTCAAGGGCCTACAGAAGAACAGGTAGTGTCAGAAGAGCAGCCGGCCCAGGAGGCAGAAGAATCCATACCAGCAGCCCAGGAGAATCAACCCTCTGCTAGTAGTGAGCCTGCCGTGCCCCTAGTAAGCCAAAGAGTACGCAGAAAGCTGCCAGACCTACCCGCAACACCTCCTACACCCTGTAGTGCAGAACCAGATAGTGGGTTACGTAGGTCCACCAGGTGCACTAAAGGACAGATGCCCGCTCGCTGGAGAATCTAAACTGTGATACCTGTAAACTGCAAATGTTGAAAATGGTTTATGTTTTTGTTGCCTGTTCATTAATTATGTTTCTCTAGTTACCCTTCAGGTTTATTTAGACTGACAGGTTATGGACGCTGAATAACCGGAACTGCATGTAGATAGTTGCACCTTGGTGCCTCTTGCGAAGATGGCCGCTGAAGAGAAAAACCTGTCTGGCGTGGCCTCCTTGTGGCCCAAAATAGCTAGCCTCAGCCTTGCAGCCACGCCCAGGGCCAACGCTTGGGGTTTGCTTTGGACAGGTCCCCTACTCTGTTCCAAGACTTCACCTTGTTGGGTGATATGGACACCCGGTTACGGACACGCCGTGACCTCTAAAGACTAAAGCTTCTTGTATATATGTTGCTGTATTATTGTTTATACCCTGTATTTGTGTTTTCTTAAAAATGTGTTTAGTCCCGGAGTACTAAAATTCACTAGGGGGGAATGTGGCACCCCAGGGGTCTGGTTGCCACAGTAATAGAAATATTACGTCTGAGAGCAAGTGGGAGGTTTCTCTGGTCAGGAGCCCTTAAGCATGCAACACTTCCTGCCCAGACCTGGGAGGGGAGGAATCTGCCCTTATAAACTGGGTCTGGGGCAGGATTAGAGTTCAGTCAGAGCCTGGAGACAGTTCCAGACACAGGGAGAGTTACAGCAGGAGCTCTGTAGGAGCAGTAGCTGAAGACCAGGGGCTGGAAGCTAAGCAGAGATATAGCTCGCCCTGGCAGAAGAATCTAGGAACCGGACACAGGAGTCCGAGGCTGTGGGGACTGATATCCACCCAGCAGCAGAAACCAGCCGGCAGGGGATTCCAGGTCCTCTGGCCATAGAAGCCCGGAGGCTCAGTCACAAGGAAGGGACCAGCACCGCCGTCCAGGAGCGGAGGCTAACAGAAGGCCCCAAGTCACCAGCCATACGGGTGAGCACCACACAGTATACTCAGGGACGTGGTCTACTTCTACCCGCTTACAGCAAGGTAGCCAGAAAGAGTGCAGATAGACGGGGAGGCCTATAACTCCACCTGGCCAGGGGAACTCCTGTTTGCTCGCAGACTGACCAGGCCCCTTATGTTAGCCAGTACTCCCGGGAGGGTCTGCCTTAATATCACCAGTAAAGACCCTGAACTGCACTGCAAAGACTCTGAGTCGTTCCTGCTTCATTGCCGCACCAGCACTACTAGTGCTGGGACTCCTGTGCACTATCACCCTCACCATCAACTACACTGCCCTGGGGCTCCACTCTTCCCGTGGGGAGTCACACTACCTCAGCTGCACACACCATCAGCCCCAGCGGTCTGCCTTGCAGCGGCGGTCCGCGCTGACCGCAATCCACGGGTGGCGTAGTCGGACAATTAACCTAAAACCCCCACAAAATACCGCCATCGGCCTGACCACCCTGAGCCACGGGACCGGGTCACCGCCACGGATTCTACGACCCCCAGAGACCCGGCTCCGGGTATCCCACACAAGTCCACACTAGGCCCAGGGTGTGAGTCACAAGCATTGTGTGATGCATGTTACACCAGTCTGTAAAGGTGGCCCGAAAAAAAGGTGAAGAAGCCTCGACTTCAATATCGTCATAAGAAGCGTCGGATCGAGTTTGCAAAAAAGTACAAAAATGGACAGTGGAAACAGGTGATTTGGAGAGAGGACACAAAAGTCAATAGACTAGGCTCTGATGGGTGCAAATGGGTCTGGAAGAAACAAGAGAAAAAGGGGCTAATGGATCTAGAAATTGAAGGAACTGTCAGGTTTGGTGGAGGAAGTCTGATAATATAGGGTTGTTTCAAAGGCATTGGATTCTTGACCAGGATCGATTGTGGCCTCAATGCTGAGCTATATGTGAGTATCCTACAAGACGTGTAATTTCATACACTCAAGAAATGGTTCAATGACAATTAAGTAGAGGTGCTGGATTGACCCCCACAGTCCCCAGACCTCAACCCAATCAAACACTTGTGGGTAAAGTTGAAGAAAAAACTATACGTACCCAAGTGAATTGACCAGTATGCACCAACTTTGGGAACGCGTAAAAGAGACCTTGGATCAGATTTCGGTCAAGACATGTTTGAATCTGATTGAGAGCATGCCTAGAAGGATTCAGGCAGTGTTGATTTACAAAATACTAATAAAATTTTAATTTAAATTTTTAGGAGCAAAACAGTAGCAATGCAGTGATATGACAAGAATCTGAATAACTAATCATATGCTAAATAGTTGCAAGTCAAATTTTATGAATGAGATAGCCAAGATGATTGCCTATAAAATGATGGTAGTCTCACGTTCAAAGCAGCAGTGGATGGTGAGATATGGAGCCTAAAAGTCAAAAGTTCAAAACATTGTTACCCTTTTACTCATCACTGTACTGTCAGGATTACAAACAACACTATAGATGTTAGCTTTATAGTTTATGAAGGCATGCGCATTAATATACATTTTTATCACCCCAATGTATCCCTTTATAGAAGTACTGTAAGAGTTTTCCAAATCTAGAGACCCTCATGGATCAGAACAACAAACAGGCCTCAGCACTCTAGTGAGCAATAACTGTTAGGGCTCTTTCACACGTCAGTGTGACCAGTACGTGTGGTGGCAGTTTCCACACGTATGGGAGACACTAACACACGCAGACCCATTCAAATCTATGGGTCTCCGCACATGTCAGTGTGTTTCCACGGACCGAGTGTCTGTCTGTTCCATATGCTGACATGTCCGTTTTTGGCCGGCAGCACAGATCACATGGACCCATTCAAGCCAATGGGTTTGTGTAAACAGGTGCCGCACACGGATGCCATCCGTGTGACACGTACTGGCGCTTGGCAATTAGTGTACAGTTAGCGCTGTTCCCAAGCGCCGGGTGCTGAACGCTGCCCTCATCATGGTTCCCTTCTAATGAGGGTAGTAGTATTCTGCTCCCGCAGTGTCAACCTGTAAAAAATAAGAATAAAATAAAAAATCCATATACTCACCTAAGTGTCCCCCGCTGTAATCCATGCGACTGATCTGCAGAGGAGCCTGGGAGAATGAGCCGCTGCAACTAGTGGGCCTCAGAGCTGCGCTCAGTGAGTGACAGGACACCGCTGGGTGAGCTCAGCGGAGGTCCGGGGCCGCTCGCTGCAGTGCGTCATTCTCCCTGGCTCCTGTGCTGATCGGTTGCATGAATTTCAGTGGGAGACACTTAGGACAGGTCAGTATAAGGACTTTTTATTTTACTATTATTTTTACAGGTGGACACTGTGTGAGCAGACACTACTACCCTCATCATTGTCCCTGCTGGTGCTGATCACAGCGCCGGCAGGGGACTATAATGAGGGCAGAGTTCAGCACCTGGCGCTTGGGAACAGCGCTAACTGTACACTGATTCCCAAGCGCCGGTACGAGTGATCCTGATAAGGCACACGGTTGCCATACGTGTGACACACACAGACACACGGGACACGGATATCTCCGGTACAGGTTTTCCCAGTACCGGAAATTTGCAGACATGTGAAACTGGCCTTTCTGAAGTTTAGCGTTCTTATCTCAGGTGGCCCTGGGGTTGGACCTACTGAATGCACTTGTTTCTGTAGACAAATCAAATAACTCATATGCAAATTCTGTATTGCTCCAAAACCACGTGTCAGATTCCATATCTCCAATAGAGACTGACTATACTGTACATGTCCCAGTAAATAGGGATATGCATCCCTATTTTTAAAATCAGTGGTATTACAGTGGTCTAGCTGGCAGCAATCAGGCATTTATAGCATATTCAATAGGTTTGCCATAAATGTCTATACTGGACATCCACTTACACTACATCAATTTCTGATGCAGGGCGGTGTGTTTTTCTGTAGTTGTCTTTGATGACTTTAAAAGATGGAAGAAAAAGTTAAACTTATTCAATTTCCTGTCGGTAATGACGGGCGCTTCCTTTCCACTTCCTGCAGCAGTGGGTATTTAGTGCACATAAGAAACCAGAATAACTTCAAATAACTGTATAATATCACAGCAAGTCAGAGCTATAGAAATCCCATAAGCCAATCCGACTGATGAGAAACTTTTAATGCCAATCGTTGCAAGTGCATTAGTAACTCAAACCTCATCATGACACATGAATATATACACCACAATCCTCTCTACAATACTACACACAGGTCTATTCAGTAAATCAAGATTCAGACACCACTACCAATAATTCCTAGGTCCACTAATGTCATATTGCCCATAAGTAGAACTAATTGGACGACTGAGGCCTAAGAAAGTATCTACATCCATTATAGGAAACCCACTACAAGGCCGAGTCTAGGACCCCGTCTCCTTCCCACTAACAGCAGAGGCAAGAAATGGTACTGTCACGCTCTGAGGTGGCTCACGTTGTTCATGGACCCATTGTGCCACGAGACAGACTTACCCTGAAGCGGTGTGACTAAGCGGCTACCTTGGTCTTCACTGGAAGTGGCTCCTTAGCCATTATTGCATATCTATCAAACAAATGGGTTTTTTTTATCAGTTGTGTTTTTATTGAGTTTTAATGGACTAAAGAAGGACACTAGAGCAGACCGGGGCATAATGCGGCAAGCGGGCCACGTCCGGCCCTCTGGCTGTTCCAGCCTGGCCCGCGGACCAAGACAGCCAAGCGACTGGTAACAGTGGCCCACAGGTCGCATCGTGTCCTCCCCCGCCCGACCGCAGTCTCCGTCGTCTCCATCCATGGTGAATGCATTGTTGGAAGAGGGGCTGCCGGCCGCTTCTTCCACCAATCAGTGTGAGAAACAGCTGACGCGATGAGACGCGGAGAATCAGTACATCGGAGACAGGAGCTGAGCCCCGGGGGAACGGGAACAGAAGCGAGGTCAGTAAGTGTGGTGGTTTTTTTATGTGTATTGGATGTACATGGAGAGGCTGGCTATGGGGTCTCATGCTGGACATGGGGAGGCTATAGTGTATCATGCTGGACATGGGGAGGCTATGGGGTCTCATGCTGGACATGGGGAGGCTATGAGGCTCTCATGCTGAACATGGGGAGGCTATGTGGGGTCTCGTGCTGGACATGGGGAGGCTGTGTGGGGTCTCATGCTGGACATGGGGAGGCTATGGAGGTCTCATGCTGGACATGGGGAGGCTGTGAAGCTCTCATGCTGGACATGGGGAGGCTGTGGGGATCTCGTGTGGACATGGGGAGGCTCTGGGGCACTCATGCTGGACATGGAGAGGCTATGGGGCTCTCGTGCTGGATATGGGGAGGCTATGGGGGTCTCATGCTGGACATGGGAAGGCTGTGGGGTTCTCATGATGGACATGGGGAGGCTATGGAGATCTCATGCTGGACATGGGGAGGCTATGGGATCTCATGCTGGACATGGGGAGGCTATGGGGCTCTCATGCTGGACATGGGGAGGCTATGGGACGTAATTTCCCACCCCTGCACTAGAGTATCATACTCATTGCCTAAAGTACAATGACATTACCTGTCTAAGGGTAGGTGCACACATAGGCGGATAATAATGAGGGCAATCTGGGCTACCGCCCGGGGCCCCAAACCTCCAGGGGGCCCGGGGCTCCGGGGTGTCTATGGCCAGTTTGCCCTCATTATATGTGCGGCGCCGCGGCACATACCGGCAGACAGTGGCGGGGGGGCCCCCAGACCGCTCCCCCAGCAGCGGCGCACGGCCGCTGCTTCTTCTTCGGCCGGGCCAGCACTGCAGCAGTTAACTTCCCTGTGCTGGCCCGGCCGCGTCACTGTTAGGAGACACGGCCCTGTGCGCGGCCGTGTCTCCTAGCTGTGATGTCACGCAGTGCGCACCCGGCCTGCAGTGCTGCACCGGAAAAGAGCAGGAGGACTGGAGCCGAGCTGGGGGATGGTGAGTGTGTGTGTGTCTGTGTGTGTCTGTGTGTGTATGTGAGTGTGAGTGTGTGTGTATATGTATGTGTGTGTGTGTGTGCAGGCAGATATCATTGTGTGATGTGTTTATATGTATTTTTGTGTTTCAAATGTGTTTATGCGTGTATGTATATGTCTGTATATGTCTGTGTGTGTGCATGACTGCGTGCGTGACTGTGTGCGGCCTCCTACTGAGTTTAGAAGACGCCGTGCGGCCTCCTGCTGTCTCTGGGGGGGGCGCCGTGCGCCTCCCACTGTGTATAGATGGCGCCGTGCGGCCTCCTGCTATCTCTGGGAGGGGGCACTGTGCGGCCTCCTGCTGTGTATAGATTGTGCCGTGCAGCCCCTAGGGTGTATAGATGGCGCCGTGCAACCCCCTGCTGTGTATAGATGGCATCGTGCAACCCCCTGCTGTGTATAGATGGCACCGTGCGGCCCCCTGCTGTGTATAGATGGCGCCGTGTGGCATCCCGCTGTGTACAGATGGCGCCGTGCGGCCTCCCGCTGTGTATAGATGGCGCCGTGCGGCCTCCCGCTATGCATAGATGGCTACGTGCGGCCTCCCGCTGTGTATAGATGGCGCCGTGCGGCCTCCCGCTGCGTATAGATGGCGCTGTGCGGCCTCCCGCTGTGTATAGATGGCTACGTGCGGCCTCCCGCTGTGTATAGATGGCTACGTGCGGCCTCCTGCTGTGTATAGATGGCTACGTGTGCTCAATATTGAGTCATACAATTAATGTAAGGCTATGTGCCCACGATGCAGAAATGCTATGGATTTTTTTTGAGCGTTTCTGCATCTCCCTGGCAGAAAAAAACGCATGCGGATTGTACATGCGGATTGTACATGCGTTTTTCCTTCCAGGGACTTGCGGATGTGAAGCGTTCTTCACATGCATTTCCACATGCGGGTTGACAAGCGCTTTCCAAGCGATTTTAGCATCACTTGGAAAGTGCTTGACAACTTGGTCACACTATATAAATCCATGCAACCAGCATGGATTTACGAGTGTGACCGTAAAAGAATGGTAAAAAATAAATATATAATTACCTTCTGATGGCCTGCCGACGTCAGCGGTCGCGTGACCCGTCACATGACTAAATGACGTCACGGCAGGTCCTTTTCAGACCATCGCGAGCTGCCGACAAACCAGGACGCATCGGATAAAGACACCGGGGGCCATCAGAAGGTAAGTATAATATTTATTTTTTATTTTATTCTTTTTTTACAGGTTCTATAGTACCCGGGTCTGGAGGAGCGTCTCCTCTTCTCCAAACCCGGGTACCATCCGCACATTGAAACGCATGGATTCTGCATGTACAGATGCGGATTCCATGTGTTCCAAGGCAAGCGCTTCCACAAAATAATTGGTAGTGCTGCGGATTTTTCCGTAATGATAATCCGCAGCGGAAATTTCCGCAGCATGTGCACAGCACATGCGGATTATCATTGGGGAACATGGCAGACCTTCTACCAAGCGTTTTTTAAGCATTTCTGCAGCGGAATTGCCGCTGCGGAAGCGCTTAAAAAACGCATAGTGGGCACACAGCCTAAAAAAAATTATTATAATTAATATTGTGCCAAATTAATTTCACGTGAACTATCACATGATCTATCACAGGGGCTCATGTGACATGTCACATGATACATCAGGTGTGTGTGTGTGGGGGGGTGGGCCCGCGCCTTCTAAACTGCCCGGGGCCCTAGCTACTCTTAATCCACCCCTGGGTGCACACAACCATTTTCTCTCTATCCAAGTAAAATGGTCCAATTAGTCTAATCAGACTCTGATCAGGATTTCTCAGAGGTGGTGGGAAATGTTTTTTTGTCCACACTCTCCATTCTGCCAGTCCGTAAAAATCAGATCGCACTCGGACATCATCCTAGTGCGGTTCGATGTTTTTCATGGACCGATAGACTTACATTGCTGATTTTGATCCGATACTTGGATCAAAATTGAACATGTCTCTGATTTTTTCCCTCAGACAACTTGATCTGAGAAAAAAATCAGACGTGCACACCCCCCTAGAATATTATAGGTACGGTACGAGGGCTATCCATGAAAACCATGGATAACACTTGCCTGACATAATTGGTCATGTGCAGGAGCCCTAATATAGTAATACAGAAATGTCAAATTAAAAATATACAGAAAAAGTAGATCTTTGATTAAGTATTCTCTGTGTAAAAATAGAGATACATGTCTTTCATTATTCGTGGGGATAGAGCTCTAGTTTTGCTCACAATATAAGGCCTCAATCAGACGTATAGTAGTGTTCAAAATAATAGCAGTCCAATATGACTAACCAGATTAATCACTGTTTTTGGTATAAATTATATTACCACATGTCAAACTATTTACCCGTTGGTGCAGTAGATTCTAATAAAACCAACAGACTCCGCATTCATAATCTGCATGTTTTTGAGTCTGTGTATTTGAATAATTAATTGAAAGCAAATTAATTGAAATCAATTAATTGAAATCAAAATAATAGTAGTGTGGGGTTCAATTAGTGAGGTCAATCATTCTGTGTAGAAACAGGTGTGAATCAGCTGGTCATTATTTAAGGGTGAAGCCAGCACATGTTGTACATGCATTTCTCCTTGAAAGCCTGAGAATTATGGGTCGTTCGAGACATTGTTCAGAAGAACAGCGTACTTTGATTAAAAAGTTGATTAGAGAGGGTAAAACGTATAAAGAAGTGCAGACAATAATAGGCTATTCAGCTAAAATGATCTTCAAAGCAAAACCAGTGAGATGTAGTAAAATTATTCTTTTTGAGTCCAAGGGCCGCAGACAGTTCATCAGATGACCCCCAAATGTGACATGCAGAAGTAGTGCTGTTGCAGAGTGTGACATGCAGAAGTAGTGCTGTTGCTTTAAAAGCATTCAGCAACTATTAGCAGTAACACAAGCACATGAGACAGGAAGTGTTGTGCTCCAGAAGCATCCAAAAACTAGAGGGGTTAACACAGTCACAGGAGAAGGGGAGTGTTTTAGCAGAACCCCAGGGGAATTGTGGGAAGTTGTTTACTGTCTGGCTGGAGCGGAAGAGAAAGGTGGTGTGTGTGTTTTGCATCTGAAAGAGGCGCCCCTGCAGTTGAAAAGGATTCAAGTCAGGAGTGAAGCTAAGCACAGGTCAGGTAGAGTTCCTGAACTAGCAGTGCAGAGTATTGTCAAGCAGAAAGATAAGGACTGTAAAAAATGGTGTCACAGGGATCATCTTCCTCAGCAAACCCTCCCCCCTCCATCTCACTGTGCTGTAAAAATGCTGTGTTCATTAATGTGCCGTTGCATTAGAACTGTGCTGTCCTGTACTACTGGAAAGACTGTGAACTGCTGTGCTGCTAAGGAAACTGTACTGTTTGTCACTGGAGCCTGTCGCTCATAAGACTTAACTTGCACTGGCTGTGCTGCTTCTTATTATATGCTACTGTTCTACCGGTTATGAGGACTCTTGTCAAGTGTGTCTGGTCAGCAAGTGAAACAACCTACGTGTCTGTGCCTGAGGGTCAATACCCCTGTGTGCCTAAGAGAAGCTGCAGCACATGATCTATGGTCACCCTGAGTAACGGTTCCCCCAGAATTCCAAAGAATTCATGTAACCTGTCTCGCCCCTATCTGAACCTAGCGGCGTGCGTGTAACACAAATTCTGCATTCAAGTCACAGTAAACTCTGAAGACAGTGAAGCATGGTGGTGCAAGCATCCTGATATGGGCATGTTTCTCTTACAATGGCGCTGGACCTATTTACCGCATACCAGAGATCATGGACCAGTTTGCATATATTAAAATACTTGAAAAGGTCATGTTGCCTTATGCTGAAGAGGATATGCCCTTGAAATGGGAGTTTCAACAAGATAATGACCCTGAACACACCAGTAAATGAGGAAAATCTTGGTTCCAGTCCAACAAAATTGAGGCTATGGAGTGGCTAGCCCAATCTCCGGACCTTAATCCAATAGAACACTTGTAGGGTGACATCAAAAATTCAGTTTCTGAGGCAAAGCCAACAAATACCAAAAAATTGTGGGATGTAGTTAAAGCATCCTGGGCTGGAATAACAGTTGACAGGTGCTAGAAGTTGGTTGACTCTATGCAACATAGCTGTGAAGCAGTTCTAAAATACTACGATTATACAACTAAATATTAGGTTAGTGATTCACAGGAATGCTAAATCCTAAAAAATAAAGTACATATTATGAGTTTGTAAAGACAAATGCAGACACTGCTATTGTTTTGAGCAGCCCAATGTTCATTTTTTGTTATTTTCTGTAAAGCAGTTAAAAATTATATACATTTCATGTTTTGAATTAGAAAACACTGTGTAATGTTCCCAATGCATGGAAATAAAAACTAGTATAAATATTTTGTCCTTGACTCATGTTTGTGAACACACGGCTATTATTTAAACAATGCTATACGTGTTCTTTCTGTGGCTTTCACTGATAGAACATGTATCCATTATAGTCTATGGAGCTATTCACAAGTCAGTGCAAAAATCATGGAGAATCTTTTGTTTTGTTTTTTTACCAGCACATGCGCCACTTTTACTTCCGGGTCATCGGCACTCTTTGGTCTTTCCTGGCGTATACTCACTACAGGGCTTTGCTCTACCCTCGGCAGCGCAGGTAGAAGTGCACTTGCACATGAGCGTGATGGGGGACCCTGTGTGGATGACATAGGATGCATCATCCACATGAAGCAGGGAAGGAGGACGATGGAAGAAAGGAGGTACTGGATCAAGAGCAGAGACGCCCATCAGACCAGACAGCGCCATCTATGGGTATAAAAAGGTCTTTTTTGTGCTATACAGAGGGGATTGTGGACATACAAACAGCATACTAGAAAGCTGTAAAAGAGGCCGCACTTTATATTGGGAAAGCCTGTTGACAGGTTCCCTTTAAACACCCCAGGAGAAAAGATGCAATGTATGGCAGGTCATGGCAGGCCAAAAATTAATTATAATGGCATGAGGAGGTATAAAGATTTAAAGATTGGCCTCATAGATTTTCTATAAAAAAAAAGTTGTACATGGCCATAAAACTTAGCTTGTATGAACCTAAGTGAAAGAGTGCTTGTCACAGGATTTAAAAGAACACCAAAAAGAGAATCCCTGTGCCAAGTTCTGCAGTCTATCCCACAGCCTATTGTAAGTGGCTGCTTAGTTGCATCCTGTACTATGTATAATACAAATACACCAAAGTAGATGACAGCTCGTCTTTTCTTATATGGTGCAAGTCCCAAAAGTCTGTCTGCCCAGGACTTGAATGTAACTTACGTACTACAGGTGCTTCTCACAAAATTAGAATATCAAAAAGTTAATTTATTTCAGTTCTTCAATACAAAAAGTGAAACTCATATTATATAGAGTCATTACAAACAGAGTGATCTAGTTCAAGTGTTTATTTCTGTTAATGTTGATGATTATGGCTTACAGCCAATGAAAACACAAAAATCATTATCTCAGTAACTTAGAATACTTTATAACAACAGCTTGAAAAATGTTTTTAAAATCCGAAATGTTGGCCTACTGAAATGTATGTTGAGTAAGTGCACTCAATACTTGGTCGGGGCTCCTTTTGCATCAATTACTGCATCAATGCGGCGTGATATGGAGGCGATCAGCCTGTAGCACTGCTGAGGTGTTATGGAAGCCCAGGTTGTTTTGATAGCAGCTTTCAGCTCGTCTGCGTTATTGGGTCTGGTGTCTCTCATCTTCCTCTTGACAATACCCCATAGATTCTTTATGGGGTTAAGGTCAGGCGAATTTGCTGGCCAATCAAGCAGAGTGATACTGTTGTTTTTAAACCAGGTATTGGTACTTTTGGCAGTGTGGACAGGTGCCAAGTCCTGCTTGAGAATGAAATTTCCATCTCCAAAAAGCTTGTCGGTAGAGGGAAGCATAAAATGCTCTAAAATTTCCTGATAGACGGCTGCGCTGACTTTGGTCTTGATAAAACACAGTGGACCTACACCAGCAGATGACATGGCTCCCCAAACCATCAATGATTGTGGAAATTTCACACTAGACCTCAAGCAGCTTGGATTGTGGCCTCTCCACTCTTCCTCCAGACTCTGGGACCTTGATTTCCAAATGAAATGCAAAATTTACTTTCATCTGAAAATAACACCTTGCACCACTGAGCAACAGTCCAGGTCTTTTTCTCCTTGGCCCAGGTAAGACGCATCTGGCGTTGTCTATTGGTCATGAGTGGCTTGACACAAGGAATGCGACACTTGTAGCCCATGTCCTGGATACATCTGTGTTTGGTGGCTCTTGAAGCAATGACTCCAGCAGCAGTCCACTACTTGTGAATCTCCCCCAAATTTTTGAATGGCCTTTTCTTAACAATCCTTAAGTTTCAAGGTAGCGGTTATGCCGGTTGCTTGTGCACCTTTTTCTACCACACTTTTTCCTTCCACTCCACTTTCTATTAATATGCTTGGATACAGCACTCTGTGAACAGCCAGCTTATTTAGGAATGACCTTTTGTGGCTTACCCTCCTTGTGGACTTTGTCAATGACTGCCTTCTGGACATGTCAAGTCAGCAGTCTTCCCCATGATTGTGGAGCCTACTGAAACAGACTAAAGGACCTTTTTAACGCATCGGAAGCCTTTGCAAGAGTTTTTTGTTAATTATTCTAGTTTACTGAGATAATGACTTTTGTGTTTTCATTGGCTTTAAGCCATAATAATCAACATTCACAGAAATAAACACTGGAAATAGATCACTCTGTTTGTAATGACTCTATATAATATACAGTTGTGCTCAAAAGTTTATATACTCCGGCAGAATTTTTTCTTTCTTGGCCTTGTTTAAGAGAATATGGATGATAACAAAAAAACTTTTTCTTCACTCATGGTTATTGGTTGGGTGAAGCCATTTATTGTCAAACTACTGTGTTTTCTCTTTTTAAATCTTAATGACAACCAAAAACATCCAAATGACACTGATCAAAAGTTCACATACCCCAGTTCTTAATACCGTGTATTGCCCCCTCTAATATCAATGACAGCTTGAAGTCTTTTGTGGTAGTTGTGGATGAGGTTCTTTATTTTCTCAGATGGTAAAGCTGCCCATTCTTCTTGGTAAAAAGCCTCCAGTTCCTGTAAATTCCTGGGCTGTCTAGCATAAACTGCGCGCTTGAGATTTCCCCAGAGTGGCTCAATGATATTGAGGTCAGTAGACAGAGATGGCCACTCCAGAACCTTCACTTTGTTCTGCTGTAGCCAATGACAGGTCGACTTGGCCTTGTGTTTTGGATCGTTGTCATGTTGGAACGTCTAAGTACGTCCCATGCGCAGCTTCTGGGCTGATGAGTGCACATTTGCCTCAAGTATTTGATGATAACATGCTGAATTCATCTTTCCTTCAAATTTTACCAAGTTTCCTGTGCCTTTGTAGCTCACACATCGCCAAAAGCGATCCACCTCCGTGCTTTACTGTAGGAATGGTGTTCCTTTCATCATAGGCCTTGTTGACCTCTCTCCAAATGTAACGTTTATGGTTGAGGTCAAAAAGTTCAATTTTGCTCTCATCACTCCAAATCACCTTGTTCCAAAAGTTTTGAGGCTTGTCTCTTTGCTGTTTGGCGTATTGTAGGTGTGATACTTTGTAGCATTTGCGCAGTAATGGCTTTCTTCTGGTAATTCGACCATGCAGCCCATTTTTCTTCAAGTGCCTCCTTATTGTGCATCTTGAAACAGCCACACCGAAGTCCTGAATTTCAGCTGATGTTATTTATGAGTTTTTCTTTTCATTCCAAACAATTTTCCTAGCAGTTGTGGCCGAAATTTTTGTGGGTCTACCTGACTGTGGTTTGGTTTTACAGAGTCAGAGTCCCTGATTTTCAATTTGTTAATCACAATTTGAATGCTGCTGACTGGCGTTATCAATTCCTTGGATATTTTTTTGTATCCCTTTCCTGTGTTATACAGTTCAACTACATTTTCACATAGCTCCATTGACAATTCTTTTGCTTTCCCCATGACTCACAATCCAGAAACATCAGTGGCTGGATGAAACATGCAAGAGTCTGTCTGGATCCCAGAAACTCACTCAGCTTTTATGTATACACACTGATTACAAGCAAACCGGTCACAGGTGAGGATGTTACCTTTAGTAGCCATTCAAACCCATTTGTGTCAAATTCTGTGCATGTTATCAGGCCAAAATCACCAGGGTATGTGAACTTTTGATCAGGGTAATTTGGATGTTTTTGGTTGTCATTAAGATTTAAAAAAAGAAAACACAGTAGTTTGACAATAAATGGGTTCACCCAACCAATAACCATGAGAGGAGAAAAAGTTTTTTTTGGTATCATTCATATTCTCTAAAACAAGGCCAAGAATGGAAAAATTCTGCCGGGGTATGTAAACTTTTGAGCACAACTGTATGAGATTCACTTTTTGAATTGAAGAACTGAAATAAATTAACTTTTTGATGATATTCTAATTTTGTGAGAAGCACCTGTATAAGTAGAGACTGCACTCAATTTATTTGTATGCACTTACAAGTATTTATTTTCCACGCCTATTGTCATCAGAACAGTCAATATTGCAATGTTTCGAACTTGCTAAGTGGCCTTCTTCAGGCAGAGATGAATGCATTAGGAAGGCAGCCACTGGCTTATACTCATACAGTAAGTGCATTATACAAGATTGTGCAACATTGTTGGTTTGAGGCGCCCCAAACAAGTATACAGCACAAATTGGGGATTACCTGGGTTGTTCTTTTAAAATAGCAGATTGTTATTATGTTCCTTCCATGTATACTCGATTACTGCAGCCAGCAGAGTTTAGGAGCACTATGCCACCAGTGTGTGCTCCTCTTCTCATCCAATGATATAATAAAAATGGACGAGTGGAAAGAAATCACAGGCTAAAAAATATTCAGCTCAGAGAAAACCTATATAAAAAAAATCATTCTACTTTTTAATAGTCCTTCATATAGACACTAGTACAAATTAAAAGTGGTCCCATGCTGAGACCTATCACATTTCAGCCATCACTTGTCTATGAATTAGTTAATACCCCCAAAATCTCTCCCCAACACAATAATCCTTCATCACTAATTACGGGAGAGGTTTTCCAATAACTCTGGTGGATTTATGGAATGAGAGTCGAGCTGTACAGTAAAGGAATGAACGTGTACAGCATCACTATAAATAGCCAAGTCAATATGAACTATTTTGGATCAAGACAGAAAGTCTGGACTCTGACAACCTAATAGACTTCAATTCAACGATCTCACGATGAAATTAGTTTCTTAATCGACAGACTATAGAATAAATTCTGGTGTCCTCGACTCACTGGCGTTTTCTTTGTCTTACTATACACGTAAGGTCTGTTCTTGTACAGCAGTTAGATGTCTACAGAGTCACCCATGTCTGCAGCTGCCACCAAAGACATCAATAGGATCACCTACTTACACACATGAGCCAGAAGACAACAAAATACTTTAATGAGATCATGTTCTTATAGGTCAAGAATCACTCTCCTATAGACATCAACCGCCCAACACACCTTAATAGGATCACCCTATTATGTCAGGGCCATCCTCTTACCAACTTTGCCCTTCACATTAATAGGATCACCAAGTCACATTAGACCAGTCCATAGGAGCAGGCAGACAGAGACATGAGCAAGGAGAGGGACCACTTCAGAGATCATTAGAAAGCAAGAGGATTAGCCTTTCTAATGCAAGTAATGAGTGTGTATGAGGTGAATGTCAAAGGGTCTATCCACCGCAGCCAAAGAAAGTGTAGGTGGCTATCCTATAACAGGAACCTTGTTACGTAACTCGCGCAGCTCTTTATTCTTCCATGTCAAGGACATCCTTCTAATAGGATCTTCAGTATGATGGCTATGCAACGTATACAGCTATCCTACACTGTGGTACTCTCCCAACAGAAGACATAGGAAAATCTTATCAAATTGAGAACAAGAGGAAGTCAGAATGTTGTAATGCTATGCTTGGTATATTATCAGATAGAAGGACCATAGATAATCATACCCAAATATAATGTCCCCACTAGACTGAAAGGGGTTATCCAAGCTTTGGGCAAAAGCCTCTATGAAACAGTGTCACGTGTGCACACTGTCACAATTCTCTGGTATACCTGGTGCAAGGGGGAAGTCTCATGACTGCGTGTATGTGATTTGCATACTTGTGGTCACGTGTCAATGAATTGAGCTAAGCCCCAGCCCACCTCATGTTATCATGATTTGGCAATCTTCAGTCACATAGAGTGACTGCAGTGCAGACTTTTGTCCCAAGCCCAGACAACCGCTTGAAGGGTCCTGATTCAGAAGCATCTGTGTCCTAACATGAGTGAAGAATTTCATATTAAGGGTACAATCACATAAACATATTTTCGGTCCATGTGCTGTGTGTGGAAAACGGAGCCCACAAAGACAAATGTTAATCAATGAACATTTTTCCGGATGAAACTCACCCATAGATTTTAATGGGTGAGAAAAAAATAAACACAAAAAAAATTATCCTCATTGCATCTGTTGTTAATGAATCCATTGCAATCATTAAAGCGAACCTGTCATCAGGATTGAGTTAAGTAAACTATAGGCAGGTTGGTGCTGTTACACTGATTAAAATGATACCTGGGTTGCTGAAATCCATCTTGTGGTTGTTGATTAATCTTTGATTGCAGTTTGGAGATAATGATATTCTCGTGCTCCGGGGCGGCCTGTGGCGGGGCTTTATTTGGTGCTCTGTTCTTATATTCATGCTCAAGGGCTTAAATGACCTTCAGTGACCTGCCCACTAGATTAAGTACTGCGCTTGCGCAGTTCATACTGTGGACGTTTAAAAAAAATTTTTTTAACTCCACCAAATGGCGCCGCCGCCCGCTCATGAGCAGTATAGATAGATGCTACTGCGACATGCCGCAGCCATTTTGCTGGAGCCAATTTTTTTTTGCTCCAGTGGGCGGGGCTTGCGCAGTAGCAGCTATCACTTGTTAATAGATGCTACTGCGCATGCGCAGCAGCCATTTTGCTGAAGCCAATTTTTTTTTTGCTCCAACAAAATGGCCGCAGTGCAGACGCAGTAGCATCTACTGGCAAGCAATAGATGCTACTGCGCATGTGCGGGCGGCGGCACCATTTTGCTGGAGTTAAAAAATTTTTGGGGCAGGTTACTGATGGATCAGTGAGCTGTCATTTAAGCCCATAAGCATGAATATAAGAACAGGGCACCAAATAAAGACCTGCCCTCAGGCCCCCCCGAAGCACGAGCATATCATTATCTCCAAACTGCAATCAAAAATTAAACAACCACAAGACAGATTTAATCAAACCAGGTATCATTTTAATCAGTGTAATGGAGCCAACCTGACACTGCTTGTAGTTTACGTAGCAAAATCCCGATGACTGGTTTGCTTTAACATAGGAAACTGTATTCAGCAATGCATAATTTTACTGATGTATAAAAATGTATGACGAGTGGATGTCAAAAACAGACATACAAACAGTTTAAATCCTCATTCAGACAGCCATGTTTTTCACAGGTAGAACATATACCGCTATAGCCTATGGGGTTGCTCACATCAGTGTTTTTGGCATACCCATTTTTTAACCTTGTGTCACGTGTGTCAGATGTGACAGACAGTCGCTCTGCAGCTGGCTGCAGAAGATCACTTTGTTTGGCATTACAGATGCCTCCTTAAATCTGTCTTACTTTAGCATCCAGCGGCTATCTTCCTCCTACTCTGATTGACACCCTGGCCTGGGTGTTTAAATACTTTCAGTTTGCTGCAGGGAGGGGCCGGTGATATTCACATGTTCCCTTGTGAAGGCTTGGAGCAATTGCAGTCGGCTTACTTCCACTCTGGTGTTTTGGAGGACGTTTGGTGCAATCTCTCTTAAGTCTGTCCCAGCTAAGTTTCTTCCCCCTGTGTTTGTCTCCCTTGTTGTCTTTAGTTTATAGTGGGGACTGACCAGTGCTCATCCCTTCTTCCCTATCCAGGGCCTAGCTCTAGGGATTTCCAGGGCTTAGGTTCCCTGTTTGGCAATTGGTGAGGAACCAATATAGGGACGGTAGGGGAGACAGGGTGATATTAGATCAGCCTAGGGGTCTCCACTCCCCCTTTACCTAGTGACTGGGCTCCCTTCCCCTCATCCCTTCGTGTTGCACTTAGTCTTTCTTGCACTGTGCGTGACATCTTGTCACGGATCAAACTCATCCCTTCAAATTTATGGGTCCATGGAAACCTTGGACCATGCATAGACGCCATCCTAGTGCTGGCCATTTATCACTGACTGGGATGAGAAGCTAGGAAACTTTTCTCAGTTGTTTTTTTTACATAAGAGAAAAAATGGTGAAACATCGATGGCAAAAACTAATACATTGATCAAAATCTGATGCAAAGCTTTGATGGAAATTGTTTTGTTTTTCACGTATTGAAAAAAGATACAAACATGGACATCTGAATGAGTAAGAGGAACCAAATGATCAAAGATATTTCAAGGAGATAGACAGCGTTCTTCTATGGGGAGTGGATATAAGGTTAACTCCAGAGACTATATGGACTGTGTAAGCCCGCAGAGAACTACGTCACCTCGAGCATTATAAAAGAGGTAAGAACCAGCACAAGAATGGGGTGAGGCTCTTTTTTCTATAAGACAATTGAGAGTTCATTCTCCTGTAAAGCGCAATCAAGTACAATAAAACGACCATTAGTCTAGTTTTAAGAAAGCATCAACATGCTGGCACTGTTGTTTAAGGGACTGCTCTTTGATTGGCACTGTTGGGGACTCTATGGATAACACTTATTGGGGCACTAGGGAATTGTGTATTAGGACACCTTGTATGAGAAACATTTAGGTGTTCTATTTATGGGCAAAAAGGTTACGCAAGTTAGATCTCCCTGTGAAACCCTCTGTAAAGATCATGACAACTATAATGTGCCACCCGATCAGGGGCGGACATACCGTTGGTTCAATCAGTGCAGCCACACAGGGACCCAAGAGATGAGGAGGACTCCTTCCACTTCCAAAACAGGTGGGATTTAGCATTATGATGAGATATTGGACTGCAAAGGGTCAAATTACTGTTCTCGCACAGGGTCCCTTGTCTGTCTGTGCCCGCCCTTGCACCTGACCAATCATGGATGCAGCCAATCCAATGAACATATAATAGCCACTAAGGACTAGGTACATTCACACAGGGACATTAGGGGTGGGTTTTTTTTGCCACTGTCAGGAGTGGATCCTTAAGAAAGGAAAGTATAAGGTAAAGAATGTATCAAACTGCCTGATGTGAATATGTCCCAATAGTGCATGAAATATAAAAGAAAATGTCTTATTGGTAGAATTCTGCTGCAACCCTGTCCATTCCTGACAGTGTGATTATACACAAGATCTTAATGGCCACAGTGGCCCTCAAGTCATTATGTTATTCCGACACGCCGGCCTAGTGTAAATGCTGCCTAAAAGAGGCCAAAAGTCTATGACTGGATCAAAAATATAATAGTAAGAATAGTAGACGCCTTTTATTATAATATTTATACAGGTTGACTTTACTGTATAAGCAGGAACATGACTTATAAGCAACCACTTTTACCTTTTTGCTGCCAGGACAAATTGTATACTTTTGAAAAGCACCTAAAGGCTAAATTATAAAATAAAAAAAAACATATAACAGCTTAATAACCTTTTATTTGCTGAAGAATACACCTGACACGTGAAAATGCCACCCAGCATTCTACACTTATGAGCAGCTTCATTCAATTTTGCATCAAAGAATACTGTTTTGCATAAAAATTCATGATTTGTAAGTAAAAGTCTGACCCAAGCAGAACCTAAATTAAACGTGCAAGATGTATAGAGTTCATACATGTCACTTGTGCTTACATCCACATACATACATCTTCCACATCATAACATATTTGCCAGAACTAAATAGATCAAAAATTTCAGTGATCCAGATGTCTGTAAAGATTTGTCGACCGATGTCATGATTAGTTATATAACTGCTCAAATTCTTACCCCAAAAATTTGACAGCTAGGGAGCAAATATACTGACTGATTGCTTAAAGGGGTGATAAGATGAAGAAAGATTGCTCTCAGTGAGAAAAACAAGATAATCTTGTAGTTATGACACCTTTTAATGGCTAACAAAAATAAAATAAATGATGTTACAAAGCAAGCGTTTGGGACTTGTTAGGTCCCTTCCTCAGGCATGGTATAACAAAATATCTGAAGAAACACAAATATATGTGCAAAAAAAGGGCAGAGGCATGGCATAATAAATGGACATTTAAATAAACAGACAACTGAGCTTAGAGAGTGAATTCTTAATTGGATTAGATTAGTGGTGTGAAAGTTTTATAGTCCCAATATCCATGTAAGATCAGAGGCCTAGTGCCATCCCGTCTCTGAAGCAGATTCTTCAGATATTGTAGTGAATCATAAATCCTCCTGACAGATTTAGTCCTGTGTGGAGGGTATCAAAGATTCAAATATGTTTGCATTCCCAAACCCTTTGATGTTTTTGTGATTTAAAGTTGCTTTTATATATGACAACTTTCATATTGTTGATGTTGTGTCCTGGACCACAGAAATGTTTGGCCACCAGTACATGTTTTTTTTTATCTATAATCATGTTACATCCCTAGCGGCGTGCTGGTGACCATGTGTGGAACCCGGAACCGGGCCTTTTTGTGGATGCTGGGGGTTGTAGTCACCGTGGCAGCGACCCGGTCCCGTGGCTCAGGGTGGTCAAACCAGTGGCAGTCTATTTATGTGGTTTTTATGATTAAATGTCCGACTACGCCACCCGTGGATTGCGGTCACTGAGAACCGCCGCTGCAGGCAGACCGCTGAGGCTGATGTTGTGTGCGCAGCAGGGGGTAGTATAACTCCATAACTCCCCACGGGAGGAGTATAGCCTCAGGGCAGTGAATGCGGATGGTGGGGGTGATGGTGCGCGGGAGCAGCAGTAATGACTCAGAGTCCAGTGATGCAGTCCAGGGTCTTTACTCACAGTTTTACACTCCAAGCCACTTCTGCAGAAGATGGCTGCCCACGTCGTGCTGTGCTCACCAGGTGAGGGGCTCGGCCAACTCCCAGGTACCTTTGGAGTGCTTTTCAGGACCCCCTTCGTGTGTCCTTTCTCTGGCCTGTCGTACCCCACGATTGACCACGTTTCTGTCCAGCTGCCTCGGGCCTTGGCGGGCAAACGTATGTTCCGTTTCCCTGGGTCCTATGTGGTGCCTTCCTAACGGGTGTAGTGAGGGGCCATAACACGTGCAATGCCACGGCCTCCGGTTACTAGCTGAGGGTAGTTGCTCTCCTCCACTAGATGAGGGATCCCTTTTCTTGGCCTGACCCCCCTACTCTGGTAGCGGTGGGCGTGCGGTGGCGACTGGCCGGTCTGCACCCCTGGGGTCCCTTCACTCCTCTCCTGGAGCCTTTCCTGCTCTCCTTCATCTCCTCTCTGCTCTTTCTCCTCTCAGTCTGGGGCCTCACAGGCTGGGCCCGCCTCCTGGAGCAGAGCTCGCACAGAGCCTCTGCTCCTGTCACTTCTCCTCTCTGACTGAACACTGTCTCTAAGATGGCTTTCACCTTTTATACCTCTCTCATCAGTGCACCCAGGATCTACTCTCGCCACCCACACACTACCGGGTTCCCCCTTTCTAGGTGTTCCCTCCCCCCACTCCAGCCAGAGACAGGGGCAGTTGTTCTCACTATTGGGAGCATTGTCGCCCTGTCCCCCGGAAATGTGGTATAGTGCATGTGGGTGTTAGGGTCCTGAGCCATACTCCATCCTTACCCGGAAGTGAGATATCACACCTCTGGGTGAGATGCAATACCTCTGTAGCAACCGAACCCTTGGGGCGCTACATTGACATGGCTTACCATCTCCCACCATGCAAGACCGCCAACTTACCTACCAGTCCAGGCTGAGCACTATGCTCCTCTACTTGCTGTGTGCGTGTCTCTTGTCTGCTGGCTTAGGGCGGCGGCGCTGGAATTTCCTGATTCTTAAAGTTACAGTGTGCGCAGTCCTAATGCGCCCCCAGCCTATTGCTGTGAGTCACTGGATACTTAAACCTCCTCCACCCAGTGGGAGGTGCCTGAGCAACACTTTCTTACAGTGTGTTCTGTGCAACTGTGAGTTGCCAGGTCCTGTCCTGAATCTTGCCTGTTTCCGCCACCCTGGGGGCTGAGTACCCAGGCCTGTTACCTGTATCTGTGACTTCAAGTCTATTTCCCCCACCCTGGGGGCTGAATGGCCAGGCTCGTTCCTGTATCTCGTTCCTGTGTCAGTTCCTGTCTGAACTGTGTCCTAGCCCGTTACCTGTTTGTCTCTATGTCCGATCCTTCCCTTTTCCTGCAGGGTCTGAACCAGTACCTAACTCCTACTCGTTGTCTCTGTACTTCTGTTTGTGAGTTTTGTGTCCACTCGCTACTTCATAGCAAGTACCTTGTGTGCATCTGGTTCTGCTTGTCCCGTTTCCCTGCCACCGTATTTACCTCCTTTGTTCTAGCTATCTTCCTGTGTTTCCCTGTCTGTTCCATGTGAACAGAGCCCTGTCCTGTCTGCCCGCACCTGCGGCTCTGCTCCGCTTGTCCTCCGCACCTGCGGATCTGCTCTGCTCTGCCCTGCTCCGCTTGTCCTCCGCACCTGCGGCTCTGCCCTGCTTCACTTGTCCTCTGCACCTGCGGCTCTGCTCTGCCCTGCTTCGCTTGTCTTCCGCACCTGCGGCTCTGCACTGCCCTGCTCCGCTCATCCTCCGCACCTGCGGCTCTGCTCTGCTTGTCCTCCGTACCTGCATCTCTGCTCTGCTTGCCCTCCGCACCTGCGGCTCTGCTCTGCCCTGCTCCGCTTGCCCTCCGCGCCTGCGGCTCTGTCCTGCTCCACTTCCCCTCCGCACCTGCGGCTCTATTCCTGTATCCCAGTCTGTACTTGTCCCTATCCAGCCTGTTAACCTACCTGCCAGTACCCGCCTGTCTGTATACCAGCCGTGCCTGCCAGTACCGCCTGTCTACATACCAGCCGTGCCTGCTAGTACCCGTCTGTCTGCATACCAGCCAAACCTGCGCGTTCCTGCATTCCCCAGTGTGGGTCAACAGCTGTGTGACCGGGGTCTGACCTGGAGTAGCACCTGGGCCACCTCCCACGTCCCTCCTCGGACCACGGAGTCGATTAAGCCACTTTGCGTCCGTGGTCAGATGTGGCGAGGCCCCTAGTCACACCCCTCCAGGCACTCCTCGGTTCGTGGCCCAGTGGGACAACTAACCACACTCACGTCAAACAGTCCGGGCGTGAGCGTAACAGTGGCGATGAGACCTCATCCTTGCTCTCACTTTCTATCCTGATTCTCCCACATAGAGACCCCCAATAGAACATATAGTGCACAGAATTAAATACAACACATTGGAAGAGGAACATATGAATGTCCCGGGAATATTAAAGTCCTACTGTGTGTTGGGAATCGGTATCCTGTCTTTGGTCTCTACTTGAGTGCAGGTTTTGCAGCTCTTCACATTGCAAGGAAAAGTTCCTCTTGATGTATCTGAGGGCATTGAACTTCGGATCATGATGTTTTTTACATTTTGGAGGTTGTTTGTAGCACAGCCAGGGAGTGTCTTTGAATATTGCTTTTAGCCGGTCATCCATGTGTATGACGTCTTGAAGTTTTTTATCAGTTTTTCTCAGTACATCAAGCTGTGGGTTGTAGGTCCCCATAGAGGTACACGATTATTTTCCTCTTTTTCTCTGTATTGAAGTAATTGACTTCTAGGGATCCTCGTGGCTCTAATGATCTGTTCATCAATGGAGGTGGGGTGGTAGCCTTGGTTTAAAAATGTCTTTTAAGATGGTTTAAGTGTTCATCCCTGTCGGTTGGGCTGGAACAGATATGATTATATCTAAGGGCCTGGCTGTAGACAATGGACTTTTTAATGTGTTTCGCGTGGAAGCTGTCCCATCTGAGGTATGTGGGATGGTCATTGGCTTCTGATATACCGATGTCTGGATTAAACCATTTGGAATTTTAATGATGTGTGGCAAGACGACTCACTCGGAGTCAGAAGTAGACACAGGAACGGTTTCAGCTGCAGGTTTATTTTAACAGCATAAAGCCCTGCAGACTTCAGCAAACTAAAACTCAGCCTTGCTGGCATAAAGGTAAAACAAAAGACAAAGAATAAGGCTATGTGCCCACGATGCAGAAATGCTCCAGATTTTTCCTGAGAGTTTCTGCATCTCCCTGGCAGAAAAAACGCATGCGGATTGTACATGCGTTTTTCCTGCCAGGGACAAGCAGAAGTGAAGCGTTCTTCACATGCATTTCCGCATGCGGGTTGTCAAGCGCTTTCCAAGCGATTTTAGCATCACTTGGAAAGTGCTTGACAACTTGGTCACAATATATAAATCCATGCAAACGGCAAAAATAAATATTATACTTACCTTCTGATGGCCCCCGGTGTCCTTGTCTTGGCTTGCCGGCAGCTCGCGGTAGATTTAAGGACCTGCCGACGTCAGCGGTCGCGTGACCCTCACATGACTAAATGACATCACCGCAGGTCCTTTAGTCTACCGCGAGCAGCTGGCAAGCAGAGACAAGGACACCGGGGGCCATCAGAATGTAAGTATAATATTTATTTTTTAATTTATTCTTTTTTTTACAGGTACTATGGTACCCGGGTCTGGAGGAGAGTCTCCTCTTCTCCAAACTCGGGTACCATTCGCACATTGAAACGCATGGAATCCGCATGTACAGGTCCAGTGATGCGGATGACATGCGTTCCAATGCAAGTCAATGGCGGCGAAAACGCCGCGCTTCCGCAAAATAATTGGTAATGCTGCGGATTTTTCCGCAATGATAATCCGCAGCAGAAATTTCCGCAGCATGTGCACAGCACATGCGGATTATCATTGGGGAACATGGCAGACCTTCTACCAAGCATTTTTTAAGCGTTTCTGCAGCGGAATTGCCGCTGCGGAAACGCTTAAAAAATGCATAGTGGGCACATAGCCTTATACAGTCCATGTGTGTGCGGGTTCACCTGCACCACCTTGCAGCAAACTTCAGCTCCTCTTGAGCTGAAAGTCCACAGTCTGGAGATTTCACTCTCCAAACTTCCAACCACAGAAAAAAAAACAGTGACTGAGCATTTAACCTTGCTCTGCCACACCATGAGGTGGAGGTATTGTGAATGACTTCCCTCCCGTCTCAATGTCATTCACCCAAAACCACTCCCTTCACAATGGTGATTTAATCCCCCAACATATAACATTCTCGAGAAAAGTTGTAGGTTCAGTTCACTAAGGCTAGCCTAGCAGCCGTAGTGAAAGATACCTCCCCTCACATATAACACCAGTGACTCTGTCACATATTCACCCCCGCTGCCCAAAGCTGGGGTTTTGGGCACCTTCAGACACTAAACAGGGAATTCTGGAGAAGGCATCAGCATTAACGTGTAACTTCCCGGGTCTATGCTCCACGTGAAAATGAAAGTCTTGGAGATCTAAGAACCACCTAGTTACTCGGGAATTCTTACCATTTTTTTCCCTCAACTATCTCAAAGGGGCATGGTTTGACACCAGTTTAAACTTTCGGCCAAGTAGGTAATATCTTACGTGTCTATGGCCCATTTTATGGCTAAGCACTCTTTCTCCACAATGGCATAATTTTTCTCCCAGGACGAGAGCTTCCGGCTCATATACAGGATGGGATGCTCTTCACCATTTATCTCTTGGGAGAGCATGGCTACTAGGGCAACTTCTGAGGCATCTGTCTGGATCACAAATTCTTTAGTAAAGTCTGGTGCGCCAAGGACCGGCTGCTTACACAGCGCCAGCTTCAGCTGTTGGAACGCCATCTCAGTTTAAACCGTCCATTTCACCGTCGTTGATTTGGTGCCTTTCAGAAGGTCCATCAGTGGTGTGGCAACCGTGGCAAAATTTGGGATAAACCGCCAGTAATATCCCACAATTCCAAGAAATGCTCTGACCTGCTTCTTGGAGAGCGGTTGTGGCTAATTCTGAATTGCCTCGATTTTATTGACCTGTGGCTTAATTTCACCTCTCCCGATGACATAGCCTAAGTACTTGGCCTCCTCCTTTCCAATGGCACATTTTTTCGGATTTATAGTAAATCCCGCCGCCCTCAGAACATCCAGAATCGCCTGTACCTTTGGCAGATGACTAGCCCAGTCTGGGCTAAAGACGACAATATCATCAAGGTAGGCTGCAGAATACTTCTTTTGTGGGCCGAGGACCCGATCCATGGCCCACTGGAAGGTGGCTGGGGCCTTCTGCAGTCCAAAAGGCATTCAGACGTATTGCAAACACCCAACAGCCACTTTCTCAGGCGTTGAGAAAGCAGTCTTCTCCTTCGTCCTCTGGGACATGGGGATCTGCCAATAGCCCTTCGTCAAGTCGAAGGTGGTAATATACCTCGCAGGTCCAAGCCTCTCGATGAGTTCATCGAAGCGGGGTATCCGGTACGCGTCACACGTGGATACCTCATTCAGCCTGCGGTAGTCATTACAAAATCTCCACTCCCTGTCGGGCTTTGGTACGAGAACGATGGGACTCGACCAACTGCTCTTTGATTCCTCGATCACACCGAGGTCCAGCATCCTCTTCCTCTTCACCTTGGTTGAGATTACTTCACGGCGGGCTTCAGGAATCCCATAAGGCTTAAGGTTTACCCTAACATGCGCTTCCGTCAGGACGTCATGCTCGACCACTTGCGTACGCCCCCGGCAACAGGTCACGGTTCCATTGCAGCAGCTCTCTACACTGTTGCTTCTGTGAAGGCGATAGAGTCTCTGCTATCGTGACGTCCTCGACTTTGGCTTTGGGACTGGCTCCCAAATAACATTTCCAGATCTCGCCATGGCTTGAGCAAGTTTACATGGTACACTTGGCGCGGCTTTCTTCGGCCAGGCTGGTGGACTTTGTAGTTCACTTTTCTGAGTTTCTCCACCACCTCATACGGGCCCTGCCACTTGGCCAGGAACTTCCTCTCGACGGTGGGAATAAGCACCAAAACACGATCCCCAAGCTGCAACTGCCTCAGCCTCGCTTATCGGTTATAGACCCTTGCCTGGGCCTCTTGTGTCTGGAGGAGATGCGCCTTCACAACAGGCATCACTTTCGCCATTATCACCTGCATCTGGGTGACATGTTCTATGATGCTCCGGTGGGGTGTAACCTCGGCTTCCCAGGTTTCCTTGGCAATATCCAGGAGCCCTCGTGGATGTCATCTATACAGTAGCTCAAACGGTGAGAAACAGGTAAAGGCTTGGGGAACCTCTCTGACCGAGAAGAGCAGGAACAGTAGCAGGTAGTCCCAGTCATGACCATCCTTCTCTACGACCTTTTTGAGAATGACTTTTAAGGTTTTATTAAAACGCTCCACCAGGCCGTCTGTATGCGGATGGTAAATGGAGGTTCGCAGCTGGGTAATCTGAAGGATTTTACACAGCTGCTTAATCACCTTGCTCATGAATTGGTCTGTTAGTATCACCTTCAGTAGATCAGTCCTGGCAAATAAATGGACAAGTTCCCGGGCTATGCTCCTACTCGACGAGTTCCTTAGTGGTACTGCTTCCGGGTACCGGTTCGCATAGTCCATGACCACCGATTTAACTAAGGGCCCCACTAGATCCATAGCAATCCTCTCAAAGGGGATTTCTATCACAGGTAGTGGGATTAAACGACTACGGAAGTGGGAAGAGGGGGTGGTTATCTGGCAGGTGGGGCAGGACCTACAATAATTTAGGATCTCCCGGTAACACCCTGGCCAATAAAACCTCCTTAATATCCTCTCTTCTCGACCCCCAGGTGTCCCCCCAGAACATGTGAATGGGCCATACCTAATACCCTCCGTTGGTATGGCCCTGGAACTAACAGCTGCTCCACTATCTTATCACCCCTTGGTTTGGTCACCTGATATAATAACTCCCCTTAACTGCGAAGTGTGGGTACCTGGTGTCTGCCCCCGGCTCTTGAGCAGCCCATTACAGACAGTAACATTGTCCCACGCCCCCTTTAAGGTCAAGTCCTGAACTTGAGCAGACCCAAAGCTCTTTCCGGGCACCTCTAACTCAGGGAGGTCGGCCTCCTCAGTCACAGTCTCGCCCTTGTCGCCAGCAAGGACACACTATGGGAACTCATCCCCTTCAGATTTCGACGGGGGCATTTCCCTAGGGACCTGGCTTTTGCCCACTCGACTCAGTCTGGTTCCCTTCCCCCACAAGTCCCAGAACAAAGAAAAATCGTGCCCCAATATGACGGGATGTATCAGGTCCTCGCCCACCCTGACCTCGTGGGATTGGGCACCACAGTCTGTTCCCACTGTCACTCTGGCCACAGGGTAGTCCCTGGTGTCCCCATGTATGCAGCCAATGCCCACAGTTTTGGCAGGGATCAGCTGGTGGGGAAGGGTGGCATTGACTAGGGTCACGAGATTCCCCGAGTCCAATAGTCCAAGCACCATCACTCCATTAATGAACACGGCATACGCTTGCGGCCCCTCACCAGGTTGACCATTCACGCTGCAGGCCAGATAGGCATAATAGGAGCAACTCAGGCCTAGGCAGCAGTCCACTGGTTCAGGGGACATATGGCACCAGGCTGCTATGTGTCCAGGATTATGACACCGCCAACATACCACATCCCTCACAGCAGTCCTTGCCGGGCCTTCAGTGGGATTGGGATGACCCCCGTTTGTGACTCTAGACCCCTTACGTGGTGAGCCCACCCCCATTTGGGTACTCCAGTACGGGGAAGTGACTATGTCCGGTTTCCCAACCACTTGGTACCTCTCTACCAGGCCTACGAGGTCGTCCGCGTTCCAAGGGTAGCCATGGGCAACCCAAGTTTGCACCGGCCTGGGTAGGGAATGGATGAATCTGTCCATCACCACATGCTCAACCATCTGGGCAGGAGAGGTAGTCTCTGGCTGCAGCCACTTCTAGACTAGATGTAGTAAGTCAAACATCTGCGAGCGAGGTTTGTCGCCAGCATACACCCAGTCGTGAACACTTTGCGCTCTGACAGACATAGTCACTTCTGAGCGTGCCGATATCTGTTTTTAATTTGGTGTACTCCTGTGCATTCCGTAGGGCCAGGTCATAGTAGGCCTTTTGGGGTTCACCCGTTAGATAGGGGGCGAGCACCTCCGCACACTGCTCCGGCGGCAGTTTTTCCTGTTCCGCTACCCTTTCGAATACAGTCAGAAATGTCTCAACATCATCCCCTGGGTTCATCTTTTGCATTGCATGCCTTACCGCCTTCCGGACATATGAAACACTACCTGGACTTGGGGGAGGGGCGGTTTCCCTTCTGCGGATCTCCCCTGCTAGGAGGTCCATCTGCTGTTGCTGCTGTTGAATCTGCTGCATGAGGAGTTAATTCATCTCTTGCTGTACCTGCTGGCTCTGCTGCTGCTGCTCTCGTTGCTGGTGTAGAAGCTCCCGGTGCTGGTGCTGCATGTTCTGTTGGCTCTGCAGGTGCTGCTGATGTTGTTGGCTCTGGAGCAGGTGCTTAAGGAGTTCCTCCATGCTGCCGGACATCTCTGGCTGGTGGCCTTTACCCAGGACATCCACCGATCTCTGTGGCAGGTACACGTGTTCCTGGAATCTTGCCCACATTCTCCACCAACTGTGGCAAGACGACTCACTCGGCTGCAGTCGGAAGTAGACACAGGAACAGGTTTATTTTAACAGCATAAAGCACTGCAGACTTCAGCTAAATAAAACTCAGCCTTGCTGGCATAAAGGTAAAACAAAAGACAAAGGATAACACAGTCCATATTTGTGCAGGTTCATATGAAACACCTTGCCGCCTGTCGGTTGGGCTGGAACAGATATGATTATATCTAAGGGCCTGGCTGTAGACAATGGACTTTTTAATGTGTTTCGCATGGAAGCTGTCCCATCTGAGGTATGTGGGACGGTCAATTGGCTTCTGATATACCGATGTCTGGATTAAACCATTTGGAATTTTAATGATGTGTGGCAAGACGACTCACTCGGAGTCGGAAGTAGACACAGGAACGGTTTCAGCTGCAGGTTTATTTTAACAGCATAAAGCACTGCAGACTTCAGCAAAATAAAACTCAGCCTTGCTGGCATAAAGGTAAAACAAAAGACAAAGAATAATACAGTCTATGTGTGTGCGGGTTCACCTGCGCCACCTTGCAGTAAACTTCAGCTCCTCCTGAGCTGAAAGTCCACAGTCTGGAGACTTCACTCTCCAAACTCCCAACCATAGAAAAAAAAACAGTGACAGAGCATTTAACCTTGCTCTGCCACACCCTGAGGGGGAGGTATGGTGAATGACTTCCCTCCCGTCTCTGTCATTCACCCAAAACCACTCCTTTCACAATGGAGATTTAACCCCCCAACATATAACATGCTGGAGAAAAGTTGTAGATTCAGTTCACTAAGGATAGCAGCCGTAGTGAAACATACCTCCCCTCACATATAACACTAGTGACTCTGTCACAGGTGGTATCCAGAAAGTTGATTTTCGTTTTTGAGTGGCCCAATGTTACGTTTTTGGTGGGATGAAATGTATTGAATTTGTCATGGAATTTTAGAAGTTCTTGTTCAGACTCAGTCCAGATTATTAAGATGTCATTGATGTAACGGAAATAGGCCAAGGATTTGATGGAGGATGCTAAAAAGTCATTTTCCAGTTTAGCCATGAAAAGGTTGGCATACTGGGGTGCCATTTTGCTGCGGGTGTGTTGCAGATATAGCTCCTCACCGAAAGAGAGAAAGTTATGTGTGAGGATAAATCTAGTGAGTCTTAATACAGATTCAGAAGGGATCCCATTAGCTTCAAATTTGCTTGTTTATTTAAATGTCCATTTATTATGCCATGCCTCTACCTTTTTTTTGCACATATATTTGTGTTTCTTCAGATATTTTTTTATACCATGCCTGAGGAAGGGACCTAAGAAGTCCCGAAAGCTTGCTTTGTAACATCATTTATTTTATTTTTGTTAGCCATTAAAAGGTGTCATAACTACAAGATTATCTTGTTTTACTCACTGAGAGCAATATTTTTTCAACTGGCTAACACGGTACCAAACCCCTTTTTTTCTTTTAACAGGATGAAGAAAAGCACCTGTATTCACTTGGGGTTGCTGGAGGATGTAAAGAGGGAGAGATGATAGTGTTATTCATGATCATCTCGCTGTGGACTTCCCCATGTCACTTCTAGTTTCCCCCACCTGTACAGTAACACAGGACCAGCAAATATAATTATTCATGCCGACTTCAAACTAGTGATTAACAATAAAAATGTTTAAACCTTATCTTTATTAAGGCATGTAAGAGTGGCTCCTCAGAACGACAATGACATTGCAGTAGGACAGATAACTTTATTTAACAAGTAGCACAACTCTCTTGAGTGGCCTGTGGGGACCTCAATTTCTGTCACAGATGCCAGAGATTGGCTAACAGTAATAAACAAATAAAGTTGCACTCTAATGCTATAGCATATAAACATGAAATATATGAAGTTTGAATTGCATTACTGCTCTAGATAGTAAGACAAAATGGAGATGCTTAGCTCATTATTTGGCCGATTCATGAATGCCCAGCAGCCAACGACAAGGCGATCTCCTGTTGCTGGGAAGTCTGCATTTATGGGGAGGTAGGATCTTGCTGCAATTAAACCCGCCACAGGCTGGAGGGTAGAGTGCTCAGTCAAAAAGCCAATATATAAATTGATTGGCTAACAATTAGTTTAGGTGGCACAAAAGGAACTGTTAGACAACAGCCAGTATTACTGTGCTGCTGTGGGTCTCTAAGAAGTTACTCTCTGCCACAGCATGTCTGGCTGATACACAAGTAGCAGGGTTGCACCACAAAGTAGAAGAATTGCTCCAAGCCTTGGTGGTTCCTCATATCTGCTACCTTTGACGAATCCCATCCTCGGCTACAAGTATGGATGTGGTAAAACACCCTGCACAACAAACGAGTACAGTCCAAAAGCCACAAAATGGCAAACGCAGCTCTAGTACACCTTTTGTAGGGACTTCACTCTATTTAAAGTGAACCTGTCACAAGGTTTTTGCTACCCGATCTGAGAGCAGCATGATGTAAGGGCAGAGACCATGATTCCAGCGATGTGTTACTTCCTGAGCTGCTTTCAGTCATTTTGATAAAATCTGTATAACCCTGTTCACACAACTAATTGGCAGCTTTCCGACCATTTACAGTGTACACAGAAAGCTGTCAATCAGTGGTGGGGTTATTCAGAACTTATAGATATGGAGGACTATCTGGCAGCAGGTTTACTAGTCCTCTAGTGATAATCTCCTGGTGATAAAACAGTGATTTTATCAAAACTACAACAAGCAGTCCAGTAAGGGACACATCAGTGTAATTAGGGTCTCGGACTCAACATTATGGTGTTCTCAGATTAAATGGCAAAAATCTGGTGACAGATTCCCTTTAACCCCTTTACGACATCCGCCGTATATACACAACACATGTCGGAAGAGGGTGTATGGAGCAAGCTCATACACCTAGCCCATCCCATTTCGGTCAGGTGATGGCTGTGTCTTACAGCCAGGACCTGCCGCTAACAATTGCGGGTGGAGCAGAGTGGGTGACAGTGGTAATTTTTTTTTTTTGCAAACGCCTGATTTTTTTTCACCACTAAAATAATAAAAAAACTGTACATGTTTGGTATCGCCGTAATCGTATTGAGGAGAATCATATTGCTTGTTCATTTTTACCACAAAATGTATACCGCGAAAACAATTCCCAAAAAACAATGGCATAATTGTGTTTTTTTTTTCACAATTTCACAGCACTTGGATTTTTTTCCCATTTTCGAGTACACTATGTGGCGAAATGAATGGTGTCATTCAAAAGTACAACTCTTTCTACAAAAAAAACAAGCCCTCATATGTCTATGTGGACAGAAAAATAAAAACGTTATGGCTCTGGGAAGAAGAGGAGGAAAAAACAAACGCAAAAACGAAAATTGGCATGTTCATATGTATTCACCCCTTTTGCGATGAAGCCCCTAAAAATTTCTGGTACAAGCAATTACTTTCATAAGTCACATGCTTAGTGAAAGGAAGTCCACCTGTGTGCAATCTAAGTGTCACATGGTCTGTCAGTATATACATGACGCGACCCGTGGGCCATGGGGTACTCGGTAGCCGGGCCGGTCGGTGCTGGGGGTGTCACGGTAGCAGTGACCCCGTCCGTGAACCAGGGCGGTCAATTAAAGGGAAAAGTAGAAGGGGAATAAAGTTTTTAGATACATTGTTGGTGACACCACCTGTGGTATGCGGCTATATGGAGCCGCCGCTGCGGTGCAGATCCTCTGGAGCTGATGGTGACGCAGCAGAGTTAGTTCAGCTCTCCACAGGCAGAGCTTAGCTCCAGGGCAGGATGTAGTGATACTATAGGGTAGATGTGGTTGGTGCGGTGTAATGCAGGTGATGGCGCAGATAATGACCAGTCAACAACTTAATGGCGATTTCCTCTTATCTTTACTTGCGGTTGTTAAGCAGACCGGGGCACGGGTACTAGCTGGTAGTAGAGGTCCGGGCGGCCTGGAAGCAAGTTGGGGATCCACCTCGCCAGGTGAAGTTGGAGGCCTTCCCTCTGCGCTAATCTCTTTGGCCCTGCTGCTTGTAGCTATGCTGCGGACCTCGTCCCTGAGTAAAACGTCTGTTCCTCACCCATATGGCAGGCAGCTCGGGCCTTCTTGGAGTGTCGCTCCCACGTGGCGATGCTGGGCCCTATGGTGCTGCTGAGGCTCCGGGCGTCTGATGGGGCCAGAAGACCTGCAGTCTCCTGCCCTCCGGTTTCTGCTGCTGGGCCTTCAGTGCCCCACAACCTCGGACTCCGGTGTCCGGTTCTTCTGCGTTTCCCTCTGGGGTGAGCTGGCTTACAGCTCCACTCCCCAGGTCCTTCCTCGTCGCTGTCCTGTCTTCAACTCCTCTCTACTCACTCTAACTAACCCCGCCTCCAGATTTCAGTTGCTAAGCGGAGGAGTTCCCCTTTCTGGTCTGGAGCCAGGAATGTGTTGTATGCTGGTAAACCTGATTAGGGCACCCCTCCTTGCTTCCAGGCATGGCATCACCCCTTGTGAGGGAGGAAATGCCACGGTGGCAACTGGACCCCTGGGGTGCCACATACACACCTTTTATGAAAGGTCACAGAGGCTGCAACACCATTAAGCAATAGGCACCACCAACCAAACAACACCATGCAGACCAAGGAGATCTCCAAACAAGTCAGGGATAAAGTTGTTGAGAAGAACAAGTCAGGGTTGGATTATAAAAAAACAACAACAATCACTGATGATCCCCCGTAGCACCATCAAATCCATTATCATCAAATGAACATGTTACCACATAAAACCTGCCAAGAGAGGGCCGCCCACCAAAACTGTCAGCCTGGGCAAGGAGGTCATTAATCAGAGAAGCAGCACAGAGACCAAAAGTAACCCTGAAGAAGCTGCAGAGTTCCCAAACAGAGACTGGAGTATCGGTTCATATGACCACAATAAGCCGTACACTCCATGGAGGTGGCCTTTATGGAAGAATGGGCACAAAAAAACCTTTACTTTAACACAAAAATTGTAAGGCTTGTTTTGAGTTTGCCAAAAGGCATGAGGGACACTCTGCAAATGTATGGAGGAAGGTGATGTGGTCAGGTGAGACCAAAATGTAACTTTTTGGCTACCAAGGTAAATGCTATGTCTGGCGCCAAACCAACATAGCTCATCACCCCAAGAACACCATCGCCACAGTGAAACATGGTGGTGGCAGCATCATGCTGTGGGGATGTTTTTTGGCAGCAGGGACAGGAAATATGATCCAAGTCGAGGGGAAGATGGATGTTGTGAAATACAGGGATATTCTTGAACAAAACCTGTTTCTGTCTGTCAGTGATTTGACACTGGGACGGAGGTTCACCTTCCAACAAGACAATGACCCAAAGCATACTGTTAAAGCAACACTCGAGAGGCTTAAGGGGAAATGTGTAAATGTTTTGGAGTGGCCTAGTCAAAGCCCAGACCTTAATCCAATTGAGAATCTGTGGTCAGAACTGAAGATTGCTTTTCACCAGAGGAAACCATCTAACTTGAAGGAGCTGGAGCAGTTTTGATTGAGAAATGGGCAAAAATCCCAGTGGGAAGATGTGGAAAGCTCATAGAGACTTATCCAAAGCAACTTACAGCTGTAATTGCTGCAACAGGTGGCTCTACAAAGTACTGACTTTAGGGGGGTGAATAGTTATGCACACTGAAGTTTTCAGTTATTTTGTCCTATTTGTTGTTTGCTTCACAAAATAAGAAAACCAAATGTTCACAGTTGTAGGCATGTTCTGTACATGAATTGACGCAAGCCCTATAAAAAAAAAACTGTGAAATTCCAGGTTGTGAGGTAGCAAAACATGAAAACATTTCAAGGTGCATGAATACTTTCGCAAGCCACTGTATAAATTTTAATTAGGCCCAAATAAGCTATTGCCATTGTAACACTGACAGGCATAATAAATTGCAATTCAGAGGTATTGGAATATATTAATAATGTGATCAGGAAATTGCATGGTCATGTGCCCTAGAGAGACTGGTGAAAAAAGTACACAAAAAGTTTAATAAAATGTTGAAAATGTAATAAAAAAATAAAACAAAAAACAGAAACATTCCCCCTACATTAAAAGCTTAAATAACTCGCTTCAACATAAATAACTTAAATCAGGGCCAAAATTTCCGCTTTAATCCAAAAAGGTACCAATTAAAGAGAATGTGTCACTTGCCATGAATACGTATTATTTTACCTGTTGGAAATGCTGCTATTCTTCTGAACATAGTGATATTTTTCTTTGGTTTCAGCACCTTTCCGCTCCTGAGCTATGGCCCTCTTTTCCTTGTATATAAATCTAGTCTTTCTATCCAACTGGGCTCCCATAGTAAACTCCCATAGAGAAGTGTTGAGAAACACACTCACTTGGCTAAAAAGACTGCATTTACAAACAAGAGGGGCCGTATGTCAAGGACAAGATGGATGTTTGTATGTACACCATAATACACAATAACAGCAGCATCCGATCCCTGTACGAGGTATCAGCGTCTAGGTGCACCCAAGCAAGAGTGCACCCTGGACTGTAGTAGGTACATGGGAGTGATTGATCTCGTCGATCAAAACCAGCAAAAAAAAAGAATACATGGTACAAAATTTTAGCAGTGTACATTGTACAGATAACCAATCTACAATGCTATGTGATATCGTGATCTGAAGATCATACAAGAACATTCCTTCAGTTTCAAGGGACTCTGTCAGCAGGTTTTTGCTATGTAATCTAAGGACAGCATAATGTAGCAACTGAGACACAGATTTCAGAGATGTGTCACTTATTAGGCTATGTGCTGTTGTTTCCAAACAATGAAGGTTTTATCACCAGGAGATTTTCACTACCCAGACCAGAGTGCACGTGAGCCCTGGTCCGACCATTCCCCCTCCTCTGATAAGCAGCTCACTGTCAATAGACGATGTACAGAGAGAGCCTGATAAGGGCAGGATCAGCTTTCTGAGCTCTGCTACATGCTGCATCTAAAAACTCTGATAGTTTACTGGGTGCAGCTGTTGTGACACAAAGTGATACTGTACATTGTTGGAATCAGGGTCTATGTCCCTACATTATGCTGCTCTCAGGTAGCAAAAACGGATCCCCTTTCAAGAGGTGGTATTCAAGGCCTTAATATTTTGGAGCCTAGAAAAAGGAAGCAGCCAAATTGAACCAGGGCCACACTATGCCAATGAAAACTCCTAGGCTGCAAAGAATGAAGGTCCCAAAGGATGCAAGGTGTTACAAAGCATATAAAAGAAAGCAAACCACCAGGTGACACCAGTCCAAAGTGTATTAGAAATTTGTGGATTCTTAATTTTATTTTATTCACTCCATGATCATACTACCTTATAATAGCTCGATGTACCCTCATCATAACTTGGAATACCAGTAAAGCGAAACTACTTCTTATTACACTCCTAGATTAAGGGGTATAGTTTCCAAAAATAAGGTCACTTTTAAAGAATTCCACTTTACTGGCACCTCAAATTCTTGCAAAAGGTACATGGTGCTCAAAAATATATACATAGTGCCTCAAAAAACAAATGGTGCTCCTTCCCTACTGAGCCCTATCATTGCCCAAACAGCAGGATTACCCTACATACAGGCTGCTGTATATTCATTGCATTGGATGAAGTCAGCAAGAACTGAATTCACGCTCACCTGCACTGTGTATTGTTTATTATTTGCGGGAATTATGTGTGTGTGAATGTGGCCCAAGAACACATCTAAGCATATATACAGAGAGAACGACATTATGATATGAATCCAGCAAACGCGAAATTCTGCAAACGCGCTAACCGCTGAGCCGCATATACATTGCTTTATTAACCCTGTTTAACATATCAATTGAACTAGATTCTGCTATAATGTACCCAGCTCTCTAGTGAGAGCATCAAAGAAAGCAGATTGTGCGGCGTACTCTGGTTGTCTGCCAACATCTACCATACGGGCAGCAGAAGCTGGATGTTATTTAAGGGGTGTTATGACAGCACCTGGTGTTCGTGCTAGAAACAGGCAGATAGGACACAACGGGCTAAATCGATTCTGGGACTTATCTACAGTGAGACATTCTCCATAAGGGTTAACACAAAGAAAGATGGCAGCAAAGCATTTCTTAGAGGCCAATGATCTATAATTTTCACGCAGGGTTGAATCGGAAGCTACACAGATGTAGGATTAAATACCAAAGCCTGGATGAATCAAGAACGTCAAGTAAAACATGCTATCCGAAATCCAGTGTCTGTATAGGAAAATTCATTTATCCATTTACATCACACAACATTTGGTACAGAACGGCCGAATGTTACCACAACAAGGTCCACTATGTGGATCATATGCAGACATCTGTTCCCTGTCACCAGGCATTCTGTGCTATCTTCACATGTGCTCCCTGACAAAGTCCCCTCTGTACATGACCTCTTCCTCTCTCACTCCTTAAATCTTGCCTTATTGAAATCCTGCTCCTAGCCGCCGGCTATGGTTTTCCACTTACATTTCTTCCCCTTGTGATAGCGGCCGAGCGTCTATTCTCCTCTACTCTGTCGTCATGTAGGTTCCTAGGAATTGCTTTGAGATTTTATTTCTCTTTCTTCCCGATACGTGTTTTCAATTATTGGCCCAGTGAAGTCTCTGCTTCCTATCTGTGAACCTATTCCACAAGGCCTTCATCCACAGCCACATTTATAACCGGTGTAACCTTGAGTTTCATACCTAAGGGCATCCGAAGGTCAGGGGCCCCTATTGTATTTCCCGACTGTCTCTAATTTCGTTGGACAGAGACAGAGTTTAAAGATTTGTACCTAAATGTATTATTGATGGGAATGTTGCTGTTTTTCTGCCCTGACCAACGGCACAATTCTTTTTATTCTGTATGTTGGGGATAAATAAAGTATTAAAAAAAGTAAATTTGACATAATACAAAAGGCATTTCATATGCTAAATTACTATAATAATATATGTAATACATAGAAGACCCAAGTCTGTAAGTGCAAAATCCCCGGCTTGTTTGCTGCTCTTTTCTCTTATTCATAGAGATATTCTAAGGCTGAATTCACATGCAGCAGCTGCAAACAAAAGCAACTCTGCGATGCTGCAGATTTTTTACTGCTCTAGCTGGCCACGCGATTTTGTAGGTGAAACAGCTGTTGTTGTGCAAAATTAAGTGATTGTGAAAGGGAGCAGTGAATTGACTGCAGCGACACAGGGTTGCATCAGTTTTCAGCCGCAGTGTGTGAACGCAGTCTAAAAGCACCTAACTGTCACAAGCTATTAAATAGATTGTCAACTTTCTGGAAAATTCTGTCTCTAGGCGTAGTTTCGTATAAAATCGTCCCAGCACGCATATCTCCTGGGCAAAATGTCCCCCTGCTGCACAGTGCTGTTTCATTTGTCTATTGTGGTGTCCTTAGTGCAATCAGTCTGAAGAAGGTCTTGTTGATCGAAACGTCACTTTTTCTTTTTGGATTGCTTTTCTCATTAAAGTCACATTTTTCTTGCAATTTCAAAGAGTGCCGTATTTTTTCCTTATTTTGAAATCAGACATGTACAATCAACATCTCCCCAGACCATCAGTTGGCTTGTGCCCCCATAGACATCAGACCATCGGCTGAACCCATCGATATTGGCAGGTTCGGCCACCATTAGTGTAATGTGTATGGGGTAGTTAAAGGAAACAATTGATTTGAAAAAAAAATAGATGCTTAAAGGGGTTGTCTACTACTAGTACAACCTATTGTCACTTTAAATGTTTGCCCCCGTTAGAATAAAAATACCTATATTCACCTCACGTGGCGGCGCCTGATGAAGAATTTTATAGCTGAAACGTGTTGTGCAAAGATTTTTTAAACTGTTTACATTTAGCATGTTTTTACCTTTGATCCCTTTCATGTGTATACTTTGCTTGCACTTTGAGTGTGGGATCATTATTACAGCAATTAAATATTAGAATCTTTCAAGATCGCTGCCTTTTTTCACCTCAATGTGGATTGGAATCCCCCTCAACAATGGAAGTCCCTTCGGATCCCCCTTTTCTTACATATAAATGCTTGTCAGTTAATGTTAAAGCTCGATATAACATTGATAGGTGCTCAATTTAAGGCTGCGTTCCAACTAACATATTTTCGATCAGTGCGCTGGGTGTAACAGATGGCATTTGAACAGCACACTGACCAATGAAAGTCGATGTGATAGTGGAAAATAAATCGCAGCAAGCACTAGCCTTGTCTGATGTGCAGATGAGACTGTGCTATGTTTAATGTCAGACTGCTCCTGTATCCGTCCATAACGCAGATAAGTATACTGAGCTGTAAGCGGACAAAGTCGTGTCTTCAACATTTTTTAAGCAGTTTTTGATGTAGATTTTGGAGCGCTAGATTAGATATCTGTTCACCGAATGATCACTCACCTCTCCTCTGATGGCACCTAATCTCCAGGGAGATCAAAATGATCGGCCGTTGGAAATAATACTGGCTGAAACCATCTCTCCTCAATGTCATCTAGCGGGAAAGAGTTAGAACGTAGTCCCCAAAACACAGTAGGCTGTTGTCAGATTCTACCGATATCGTCAGGTTTAGCCGGCTGTACTCTAGTGTGTATGAGGGTGTAAGACGGCTTTCTCTGGATGGAAGGTAGTAAAACTACTTAGAGGGAACCTGATACTAGATTGAGACTCAAACTCTGGTTACATCATTACAGCCAGGTACAGTACAATCTCTTTGGTTTGCTTTTCTCATTAAAGTCACATTTTTCTTGCAATTTCAAAGAGTGCCGTATTTTTTCCTTATTTTGAAATCAGACATGTACAATCAACATCTCCCCAGACCATCAGTTGGCTTGTGCCCCCATAGACATCAGACCATCGGTTGAACAGATCGATATCGGCAGGTTCGGCCACCATTAGTGTAATGTGTATGGGGTAGTTAAAGGAAACAAATGATTTGAAAAAAATAGTTGCTTAAAGGGGTTGTCCACTACTAGGACAACCCTTTATCACTTTGAATGTTTGCCCTCTTTAGAATAAAAATACCTATATTCACCTGGATTGGAATCCCCCTCACCAATGGAAGTGCCTTCGAATCCCCCTTTTCTTAAATATAAATGCTTGTCAGTTGATGTTAAAGCTCGATATAACATTGATAGGTGCTCAATTTAAGGCTGCGTTCCAACTAACATTTTCGATCAGTGCGCTGGGTGTAACAGATGGCATTTGAACAGCACACTGACCAATGAAAGTCGATGTGATAGTGGAAAATAAATCGCAGCATGCACTAGCCTTGCAAAATGATCGGCCGTTGGAAATAAAACTGGCTGAAACAATCTCTCCTCAATGTCATCTGGCGGGAAAAAGTTAGAAGGCAGTCCCCAAAACACAATAGGCTGTTGGCAGATTCCACTGATATCGTCAAGTTTAGCCGGCTGTACTCTAGTGTGTATGAGGGTGTAAGACTGCTTTCTCTGGATGGAAGGTAGTAAAACTACTTAGAGGGAACCTGATACTAGATTGAGACTCAAAGGCTGAGTGCCCACGTAGCGTTTTTCAAGCGTTTATGCTGCGGAATTTCCGCAGCATAAACGCTTGTGAAACGCTAGGTAATCCGCTCCCCATGGTCCCCAAGGGGATTCCGCATGTTCCGCAGCATGTCATTTAATTTTGCGGTAGCGCAGCGGAACTCCCGCCATTGACTTGCATTGAGACGCATAGAAACCGCGACTGTACATTTGTACAAGCGGCTTCTATGTGTTTCTATGTGCGGATGGTACCCAGTTCTGGAGGAGAGGAGACTCTCATCCAGACCTGGGTACCATTGTACCTGTAAAAAAAGAACAAAATAACAAATAAAGTTATATTCACCTGTCCGGCGTCTTCTCTCTGAATGCCGGCATCGCTTGAGGACCTGCGGCGACGTCACAGTCATGTGACCGCAGGCCCTTCACCGCTCTGTCTCGCGATATGCCGGCAACCAGACAGGAACGAGCGCTGCAGCACACACCGGGGCCTCGGGGGTGAGTATAGCTTTATTTGTTTTCATTTTTACGGTTCACACTGCATAAATCCATGCTGTTTGCATGGATTTATACAGTGTGACCTAGTTGTCAAGCACTTTCCAAGTGATGCTATCGCCTGGAAAGTGCTTGTCAATCTGCATGCGGAAACGCATGTGAATCCGCATGTGGATCCGCATGTATTCTGCAGGAAAAACGCATGCACAATCTGCATGCGTTTTTTCTGCCAGGGAGATGCAGAAATGCTGCAGAAATTTTCTGCTTCATTTCTGCATCGTGGGCACATAGCCAAACTCGGGTTACATCATTACAGCCAGGTACAGTTTACTCTGAAATGCTGCAGCATTTCAACTATTCTGGATGGAAACTATGTGTCTGAGCTGATTAGTCTTAGGCAGGTCCCCATCCAGCTTCTCCCCACCTCGCTCCAGCTAACTGACAGATCTTTCCCTATGAACACACAGGCATTTCACAGTGGAACATACAGGGCTGCCATCACACAACCAATGTTTGATTCATGCTGCCTGTGGTTTGGGGAGCATGACTCTAATGACAGGTTCCCTTTAACCAATTACTTAATTAACACCAATCAAAACTAAGCCACGCTCCTGTGATGAACCTGTAGCCGCCATCTTGGTAATGATAAATCATATCCAGGGATGGCCACACTTCAGCAGCCCCCACCCTTGGGACCTTCTGTTAAAACGTCAACTAGATAGTTTCCCCCCATCCAGGCTCCTGTAAGATAAGAAGCCTACTTAACACTTGAATGCTAGGAGCTTCAAAGACTTCGAGAGGAAACACAGCCAGCAGGGGGGGGTGCTTCGTCTATCTGTACCTGACCATTTGTCCCATAGGACTAGTTTCTTTGTCTGTCACAAGCATGGAGGCATAAGATATAGAAACATGAATAGTACACGCATGTTGCGTGGGATGGGCCAATAAAAAAATATCACGGCGTCCCGGAGCCATTGCGCACACAAGCCTCCGCGGTAGACGTTTGTACGTGCTCTGGAAGCCAAGATATAGCGCGGAGCCATTCCTGAGGACCGTATGGTATCATAATTGATATCAAAAGGTCGGTTACGGCGGCCCGAATCCATGGGAACCCCTGGGGGTATCATGAGACCATCCCAGAAGAAGTTATTGGGTTCCATAGAATTTGGGCTTCTGATCGAAGTTAGACCTGAGGGTGGAGACTGAGCCAGCTGACCTCACCAGCAGTGGGCGGGACGGGGCAGGTAAGATAGCAGGACAGACAAGAGACAAGTCAGTTTTTGACCCAAGAGTGGTGTGCTGAACATCTGAGCACCAGCTGAGGCCACCAAGGGGAGGAGCAGTTTGACCATGCGGTGGTAGGCCTCAGCCTGTAACAAGGAACCGTGCCTGCGACCGCAGAATCCTCTCCCTGCGTCACAAGAAAATCAAGAAACCGGTAACTGATATGCTGTGGTGATTCTGTGTGTTGTATTCCATTGTTGTATAGTTTAGCCTGACCTTATACCTGTGTATATTTAGTTGTATATCGTGTATCTAGTGTATTATTATAATCAATTACCTCAAGTAATTGTGGGCCTGCCTTTTATTCTGCATAACGAACGCACGTCCGTGTGAGCTCGGCTCAAGCCAAAACGCTACCCAGGGTTGGTTCCTGACCCGATATAGGCCCATTCACGGACTGGGCGTATATCTAAAATAGGGACTGGTGGCAGCATACCAACTGGGGATTGGGGAAGGCTGGTAGGGACGGTCGGAGGTTCAGATATATATATTCCTGGCGCGGCCAAGGAAGATATATATACCGCCCTCACTACAGAGGGCCCCGATACCCAGTAGGTTACAGGACAGTCTCCCTGGCGACCGCTTATCCTAGGTGCAGTTCCTTGACTGACCTGAGGCTAAGAGGGCGCTAGCGAGTTGTGCTGTGTAGTGACGTTACGGTTTAGTGACGTTGAAGGGGAAGACTCTACCGTGTTCCCTGCGCTGGTTGCAGCTTCCTGGCACTACTTTCTCTAGGTGCAGTACCTTGACTGACCTGAGAGGTAAGGGGGCGCCAGAGAGCTGCACCCACCGGCCGGCTTTCATCACATTGGTGGCAGAGCGGTGGGATTGCAGAATAATAGTGTTGTGGGACCCCTACTCCCAGGCACTAAAGACTGCCAGTGGTAACTTCCACTGCTGGAGTCTTAAGGTCAGCCCAACGTTAGACGGTCAGGCTAAAAGTATAACAAGGTGTGTGCAAACTCAGGGTTGCAGCGGTGTCGGTTACCAAGATGGCAGACGGCACCAGGAGCAAGACCCTGCAGGAGGCTAATGCTACGGTCCGTGTGGCAGGAGGGGAGGACATTGTTACTCATGGCGAGGAGGAGTCCAGCCCGGGCACCTCAGGGAGCCAGTCCCCAGTATACGGTCCCGCAGTGGGCTGCCCACCACCTACCCAGCCCAGCCTGTCCAGATCACAAGCCCTTTTACAAGCGGCTATGGCAAGTCTCCAGTCTCATGGCGATGCCGTCTACAAAACCCTCCTGGCAGCATCAGAGAAGGCAGCGGAGGAGGAGCGCGAAGCTGCGGAGCGCCGGGAGGCTGCGGAGCGTGCAGAGCGGGCTGCAGAGCGCCGGGAGGCTGCGGAGCGTGCAGAGCGAGCTGCGGAGCGCCAGCACCAACTGGACCTGGCCCAGCGGGGGCTTCCGCTAGAGCAACCAACCCATCAGGAGACCAAGTCGTCCAAAGTCCGAGCTGAGGACTTCCCTCTACTGGAGAAGGATGGGGACCTGGACTCCTTTCTGGTGACATTTGAACGGACCTGTCTTCAGCACCATCTGGCCCGGGATCAGTGGGCCAGATACCTGACCCCCCGTTTGAGGGGTAAGTCCCTGGATGCCTTGGGGGACTTACCTGCCGGGGAGGTACAGAACTACGACTGCATCAAGCGGGCCCTGATCCGGCAGTACAACCTCACTCCCGAGTCGTACCGCCAGAAGTTCCGGAGCCTGCTGCGTGGCCCCAAGGACACCTGGACCGATCATATGCGGGCGCTGTTGAGAGCCGCAGAGCACTGGACCTCGGGTCTAGCGCTTACTACCCGCCAGGAGGTCCAGGAACTGTTCGTCACGGAGCAGTTCTTGTGGAACTGCCCAGAGGACCTCCGACAGTTCCTCCGTGACCGAAAACCAACAGGGGCTTCTGCTACAGCCGCCCTGGCAGACGAGTATGCCAATAACAGGGCGCCTGAGCTGAAGAAGTCTGCCAGCAGCACCTGGAGAGGGGGTAAGCCCAGTCATGCCCCTGTTTCCCCGGCCCCTAGAACACAAGGGGTGTATCCCCCTGTTGCCCTCTCCAGGCAAGGACCAGACGTAAGACGTTGTCATCTATGCAACAAACCAGGACACTTTAGGGCTGAGTGTCCCCAGCGCCAAAAGACCCCATCCCAGTCCCAGAGAGCGCCCAATGTTTTGTGTGTGGGAGGGGGTGGTGGTAGGTCCCTGGACAACATCCAACCCGTCACCATAGGCCGTTCTGCGGTCATGGGACTGCGGGACACGGGCGCTGAACGAACACTGGTACGGCCTGAGGTGGTGTCCCCCCAGGACTTGGTACCAGGAAAGACTCTTTCCGTCTCCGGGGTTGGAGGCGTGGAGCCGGCACTTCCCGTTGCCATGGTGTATTTGGACTGGGGTGCCGGAAGGGGGATGCGGGAGGTGGGAGTAACGCCAAATATTCCCGCAAATGTTTTATTAGGGACCGACTTGGGGCGTCTAGTATCGCAGTATGTACCCTCTGAACCCCCAAGTTCGGCCCCCCAAGAGTGTATTGATTTGTCTGCTGCTAATGCCAACCATGTTGTATGTAGTGTGTGTCCTGCTGAGGAGGAGGGAGTGAAACCTGAGGGTAACACCTGCACAGACACAACACAAACAGGGTTAGTGAAAGCAGGTGGGGAGTGTGGGGATGCCCGCAGAGGTGCTCAGCCGGCGTGCCGTGACCTCTTGTCCTCCGGTGAGGGAGGGGGCGGGCAGGATTCTGTAGAGGGAAGCTCAGGGATGGAGAGGGGGGCAGCTACCGGCAGTGTAGGGCTCCCAGGGGTATCCAGGCTGCTGAGTATAGGCCCACTGCAGGGGGAGGAACAGGCCATGGGAGGTGGGGGTGTCCCAAGAGAGGAGCCGCCAGGTAAGACCCCAGGGCAGGAGTTCCCCACATCCGAGATGTCCAAAGGCCTAGGAAGCCTGCCTGATCGGGCGGCTTGGTCAGAAACAGAGGGGAAGCAGGCACTACCCACGGTCACAGCGGTCATAGCCGCTGTCACCAGGAGTGGGAGCGCCGGAGCCCAAGGAGCCTTGCAGAGGTCCGACGGCTTCCCCACTTCTGACCAAGTGTCTGCCGGGTCAGACAGCGGCCAGGTGACATGCCCGGAGGGGCTGACGGAGGATGTGGCAGTTTCGTCGATTCTGGCCACATCAAGTCAGGAATTTCAGGCTGCGTTGGAAGCAGACGACAGCCTGAAAGCTCTCAAGGAACAGGCGGCACAGCCTCCCATGGAGTCAGACTGCGAGCGGGTGGTCTGGGACCAGGGACGGCTGTACCGGGTAACGGTCCAGCAGGGTTCACCGGAGGCGTGGCCCAGGGACCGACAGTTAGTGGTACCCTATCCGTTCAGGGCGGAATTGTTGCGGATCGCACACGAGATTCCGATGGCCGGACACCTAGGGATCGCTAAAACCAAGGCCAGGATAGCTCAGCATTTCTACTGGCCTGGGATGGGAGCCGCGGTGGGTGCCTACTGCCGTTCGTGTGACACCTGTCAGAGGGTGGGGAAGGCGGGGCCGCGCCCCAAAGCCCCACTGGTAACTCTGCCAATCATCGAAGAGCCTTTCTCGAGGGTTGCTGTGGATCTTATTGGACCTCTGTCCACTCCCAGCCACTCCGGGAAATGCTTCATACTCACGGTAGTGGACTATGCCACCCGGTACCCGGAAGCGGTAGCTTTGTCGTCCATTCGGGCCGACAAGGTGGCTACCGCCTTACTGGAGATCTTCTCCAGAGTGGGTTTCCCCCAAGAAATGCTCACCGACCGAGGGACCCAGTTCATGTCGCGGCTGATGGAGTCCCTCTGTAAGCAAATGCAGGTGCAACATCTGGTGGCCAGCCCGTATCACCCACAGACTAATGGCCTGTGTGAGCGGTTCAATGGCACCTTAAAGCAGATGCTTAAGATGTTGGTCGACTCCCACGGGAGAGACTGGGAGCGTTACCTCCCACACCTCCTATTTGCTTACCGGGAGGTTCCGCAGGCCTCAACGGGGTTCTCCCCCTTTGAGCTCCTGTACGGGCGACGGGTACGGGGCCCCCTGGCTCTGGTGAAGGAAGCATGGGAAGGGGATTTGGCCACCCCCGAGGTGTCGGTCATCGAGTATGTCGTGCGCCACCGGGACAGGATGATGGCCTTGGCAAAGCTGGTGCAGGACAATATGGCCCAGGCCCAGGCCGACCAGAAGCGGTGGTACGACCAGAATGCTTGTGAGAGGACCTACCAGGTGGGTCAAAAGGTGTGGGTACTGGTCCCCGTACCACAGAACAAGCTTCAGGCAGCCTGGGAAGGTCCCTACTTCGTGCACCAGAAACTCAATGCCGTCACCTATCTGGTCACCCTGGATCACGCCCGTGGAAGGAGGAAGGCCTTCCACGTGAACATGATGAAGGCTCATCATGAGCGGGAAGCGACTGCCCACCCAGTGTGCAACCTTCCCGAGGAAGGAGAGGTAGAAACCCTCCTGGATCTGCTCACCCAAGCCAAGGCGGGTGGGTCCATCGAGGATGTGGGGGTTGGCCACCAGCTCACGGAGGACCAACGGTCCCTGCACCCCTTCCGGGGGCTGTTCAGCAGCCTGCCCGGAAGGACTGAGATGGCTGTCCACGACGTGGACACTGGCGATCACCCGCCGATCCGGCGTTCAGCATATCGGGTCTCTTTCGAGGTGCAGGGAAACATGCGCCAAGAGATAGACGAGATGCTGAAGCTGGGGGTGATCCAGGCATCCAGCAGCGCGTGGGCCTCGCCTGTAGTCCTCGTACCAAAGAAGGACCGAACTACACGGTTCTGCGTGGACTACCGGGGGCTCAACGCTGTAACGGCCACCGATGCGTTCCCCATACCACGCATCGATGACCTGCTCGATCGGATGGCCGGGGCTAAGTACCTGACCATCATGGATCTGAGCCGGGGGTACTGGCAGATTCCTCTGACCCCCGCGGCAAGGGAACGCTCTGCCTTTATCACCCCTTTTGGACTGTACGAGTCCACAGTGATGCCATTCGGCATGAAGAATGCCCCTGCCACTTTTCAGCGGATGGTCAATACGCTGCTTGAGGGACTTGAAGGGTACGCGGCTGCGTACTTGGACGATATTGCAGTCTTCAGTCCCACTTGGGAGGATCACCTAGAGCACCTGCGGCAGGTGCTCGGTCGGATCCACCGGGCAGGCTTGACCATCAAGCCGGAAAAGTGCCAGCTGGGCATGAGTGAGGTCCTCTACCTGGGTCACCGGGTAGGCGGGGGGGTTCTGAAGCCAGAACCGGGGAAAGTGGATGCCATCGCATCCTGGCCCACTCCTAGGACCAAAAAGCAGGTGATGTCCTTCTTGGGGACCGCCGGGTACTATAGGAGGTTCGTCCCACACTATAGCACCCTGGCCAAGCCCCTGACGGACCTCACCAAGAAGAAGCTGCCCGTCGCAGTCGACTGGACAGTCGCCTGCGAGACAGCTTTCGGGGCACTCAAGGCCGCCCTAAGTAGCTCCCCTGTACTGCAAGCTGCCGACTTCGACCGGCCGTTTGTGGTACAGACCGACGCCAGTGACTTTGGCCTCGGTGCTGTGCTAAGTCAGGTCAACACGACAGGCCAGGAACATCCTGTCTTGTACCTGAGCAGGAAGCTACTGCCCCGGGAGGTGGCTTACTCCACGGTGGAAAAAGAATGCCTGGCAATTGTATGGGCCCTGCAGCGTCTGCAGCCCTACTTGTACGGGAGCCATTTCACCGTGGAGACGGACCACAACCCCCTCAGCTGGTTACACACGGTCTCTGGGTCGAATGGCAGGTTGCTACGCTGGAGCCTCGCTCTCCAGCAGTACCACTTCTCCATTCGCCACAGAAGAGGCCGTGACCACGGTAACGCTGATGGGTTATCCCGGCAAGGGGAGGGTGCAGAAGGACGCACGGGGGAACACAGGAATGTGCTACCCCCTCGCGCCCTCGTATAGGGGGAGGTGTGATGAACCTGTAGCCGCCATCTTGGTAATGATAAATCATATCCAGGGATGGCCACACTTCAGCAGCCCCCACCCTTGGGACCTTCTGTTAAAACGTCAACTAGATAGTTTCCCCCCATCCAGGCTCCTGTAAGATAAGAAGCCTACTTAACACTTGAATGCTAGGAGCTTCAAAGACTTCGAGAGGAAACACAGCCAGCAGGGGGGGGTGCTTCGTCTATCTGTACCTGACCATTTGTCCCATAGGACTAGTTTCTTTGTCTGTCACAAGCATGGAGGCATAAGATATAGAAACATGAATAGTACACGCATGTTGCGTGGGATGGGCCAATAAAAAAATATCACGGCGTCCCGGAGCCATTGCGCACACAAGCCTCCGCGGTAGACGTTTGTACGTGCTCTGGAAGCCAAGATATAGCGCGGAGCCATTCCTGAGGACCGTATGGTATCATAATTGATATCAAAAGGTCGGTTACGGCGGCCCGAATCCATGGGAACCCCTGGGGGTATCATGAGACCATCCCAGAAGAAGTTATTGGGTTCCATAGAATTTGGGCTTCTGATCGAAGTTAGACCTGAGGGTGGAGACTGAGCCAGCTGACCTCACCAGCAGTGGGCGGGACGGGGCAGGTAAGATAGCAGGACAGACAAGAGACAAGTCAGTTTTTGACCCAAGAGTGGTGTGCTGAACATCTGAGCACCAGCTGAGGCCACCAAGGGGAGGAGCAGTTTGACCATGCGGTGGTAGGCCTCAGCCTGTAACAAAGAACCGTGCCTGCGACCGCAGAATCCTCTCCCTGCGTCACAAGAAAATCAAGAAACCGGTAACTGATATGCTGTGGTGATTCTGTGTGTTGTATTCCATTGTTGTATAGTTTAGCCTGACCTTATACCTGTGTATATTTAGTTGTATATCGTGTATCTAGTGTATTATTATAATCAATTACCTCAAGTAATTGTGGGCCTGCCTTTTATTCTGCATAACGAACGCACGTCCGTGTGAGCTCGGCTCAAGCCAAAACGCTACCCAGGGTTGGTTCCTGACCCGATATAGGCCCATTCACGGACTGGGCGTATATCTAAAATAGGGACTGGTGGCAGCATACCAACTGGGGATTGGGGAAGGCTGGTAGGGACGGTCGGAGGTTCAGATATATATATTCCTGGCGCGGCCAAGGAAGATATATATACCGCCCTCACTACAGAGGGCCCCGATACCCAGTAGGTTACAGGACAGTCTCCCTGGCGACCGCTTATCCTAGGTGCAGTTCCTTGACTGACCTGAGGCTAAGAGGGCGCTAGCGAGTTGTGCTGTGTAGTGACGTTACGGTTTAGTGACGTTGAAGGGGAAGACTCTACCGTGTTCCCTGCGCTGGTTGCAGCTTCCTGGCACTACTTTCTCTAGGTGCAGTACCTTGACTGACCTGAGAGGTAAGGGGGCGCCAGAGAGCTGCACCCACCGGCCGGCTTTCATCACAGCTCCTTTAATTAAACTAGACACACCAGCTGAAACATAGAGAAAAACAAGATCTATGGGAGAAAAGGCAGGGCAAAGGTCTATACACCGTATTATAATTCTACAATTTATAAATTTGCATCTGAAATTACAAATTTCTGAATTTGGAAAAAATGGAATAAATATTAACTTCATGAATTTATATTCAGAAAATACTTCTGGAACCCTATTTATTGGGCAGTCGTATCACTATGACAATAGGTCACAGTAAAGGTTTTTGCAACTATAAATTATTCATTATTCCTAAAGCATAACTATGTGATTTTCCTAATTGCACAATAATCTACAATCACAAATTGCAATATCAAACAGTTCAAAAATTTGATGTAGGCTATGAGCACACGGAGCGTTTTTGGTGCGTTTTTTCAGTGAGGAAATGGGCCAAAAACGCTAGGGAATCCTTGTGCCAACTAATGCAATGACAATCCTGAAGTGCTGTGCACATGATCAGGAATTTTCCTGTCAGGATTTGCATTGCACTTAAATCTGCAGCATGTCAATTTTTCGTGCGTTTCTGTAGCGTTTTTCACCCATTGACTTCAATTGAGTCAGTCAAATCTGCAGCAAAAACACAGGTATAAATTCAAGTCAATGAGTTAAAAATGCACAAAGAATTGCCTGCATATAGTGCTGCCGGGTGATCGGATCGCCGTAGGACACTCGAGGTGATAGTGGACAGGTGAATATAATGTGGTTTCTATTTTATTATCTATTTTTTTATTTTACACAGCGCAGAGACGCTGGCTGAGGAGACTACTCCCCTCTGCTGCACCTGTCAGTGTCTGTGGGTGATCCGCAGCCTCAGATGCACGCATAGTAGACATGGGATTTCTAGAAATCCCATCCACTATGCAGTAACATCTGGTCCCTATGGGTTTGACGCTGCATAAACACGCAGCGTCAAACCAGCAGCATTTCCTGATCATGGGCACGTACCCAAACTCACCTGCAGCATGTCAATCTCTGTAGCAGAGACGCTAGTCTAAACTGCAGATTTTGACTGATTTAAATGTCATTAGATGTGGTGGATCCGCATGTACTGACAAAACAAGTGTGGCATTAGAACACAGCGTTTTGCAAAATTGCAAAAATGCACTGCGTCCAAAGCGCTGCTAGTTGCTGATCGTGGGGATGTAGCGGCTAACCAAACAGCTGTGAGCTGTTATTAAAAGCCAGGGAACCCTTCTTAGGCAAAAACGAGCAGGTCTCAGCTGCCCCAGAAATGACATGAATGGGAATTAGGGCTAATGGGATTAGTGTTTATGGGATGACACCTAGCCCTTTGTTTGATGAACTGTCAACCAGACACCCTCATTACTAAACCTGTAAGCTGTAAGTAAAGAGTTAAATAAACACACACACTGAGAGTAAAATACTTTATTTGAAATAAAACAGACACATTCTTTAATCATTTAAATAAACCAATATACTTACGGCAGGTCTGACTTTAATCCAAGGGTTAAAGCGATGTACCACGTTTCTTTTTTCAACTATCTCTATAGTTCCAAAAAGCATTCATTGCTATACAAAAATGAATCAAAAACGCATCAAAATTGCAGCAAAACAAGCGTCTTTGCTGCAGCGTTTTTCCTGCCAAGAGATGCAGAAACCTTGCAGAAATTTCTGCAAGCAAATCCTGAACGTGTGCACATACCCTTAGGGTTTATTCAGACGTCAGTTTTTCTCCATGCATGTGTACGCAAGTAAGGACTATCAAATGATGAAATAAATTAACCTGATCGGTAAACACTGAAATTAGAAAAAAAATCTAAACGCCAAAATTGTGGGGTTTTTTGCTGCCACAACAGTGCACAATAATACAATAAGAGGCGATTGAAATATCTTATGTACTCCAAAATGGTATAAATAAAAATGTCAATGCAGGGCACAAGAAAAATAACCTTCATATAGTTCCATTGACCAAAAATGTAAAATTTTACAGGTCTCTGAAAATGGCGACGAAAAAAATCTATTCCGAATTTCCGAATTTTTTCCAACCACTTAAATAAAAAAAATGATGGATGTTTGGAAAATCATATTGTCAGGTCATTTTTATTGCATAACGAACACTGTAAAAACAAAACGCAAAATGCTATGGCGAAATTGTGCTTTTTTCACAATTTTGGCGCAGTTAGAATTTTTTCCCTGCATTACAATACATCATCTTATAAAATGGATGGTGTTGTTTAAAAGTACAACTTGTCCTGCAAAAAAAAACAAATCCTTATATGGCTTATATGGCTATGTCAATAGAAAAATAAAAAAGTTATTTGTCTTTGGAAGAAGGTGATTAAGGGATAAAAGAGAAAAAATGGAAAATAGCCCAGTTGGGAAGAGGTTAAAAAAAGACATGATTCAGTCATAAAAATCACAAATAATATAATTATTAATAATTGTATTTATATAGCGGCAACATATTCCACAGCAGCTTAACCCCTTTGCCCCTGAGGTTGGTTTGCACATTAATGACCGGGCCAATTTTTACAATTCTGACCACTGTCACTTCATGAGGTAATAACTCTGGAACGCTTCAACGGATCCCACTGATTCTGAGACCGTTTTTTCGTAACATATTGTACTTCATGATATTGGTAAAATTTCTTCGATATGACTTGCTTTTATTTGTGAAAAAAATCGGAAATTTGGCGAAAATTTTGAAAATTTCACAATTTTCAAACTTTGAATTTTCATGCCCTTAATCAGAGAGATACAGTACAGACCAAAAGTTTGGACACACCTTCTCATTTAAAGATTTTTCTGTATTTTCATGACTATGAAAATTGCACATTCACACTGAAGGCATCAAAACTATGAATTAACACATGTGGAATTATATACTTAACAAAAAAGTGTGAAACAACTGAAAATATGTCTTATATTCTAGGTTATTCAAAGTAGCCACCTTTTGCTTTGATGACTGCTTTGCACACTCTTGGCATTCTCTTGATGAGCTTCAAGAGGTAGTCACCGGAAATGGTTTTCACTTCACAGGTGTGCCCTGTCAGGTTTAATAAGTGGGATTTCTTGCCTTATAAATGGGGTTGGGACCATCAGTTGTGTTGTGCAGAAGTCTGGTGGATACACAGCTGATAGTCCTACTGAATAGACTGTTAGAATTTGTATTATGGCAAGAAAAAAGCAGGTAAGTAAAGAAAAATGAGTCGCCTTCATTACTTTAAGAAATGAAGGTCAGTCAGTCTGAAAAATTGAGAAAACTTTGAAAGTGTCCCCAAGTGCAGTTGCAAAAACCATCAAGCGCTACAAAGAAACTGGCTCACATGAGGACCGTCCCAGGAAAGGAAGACCAAGAGTCACCTCTGCTTCTGAGGATAAGTTTATCCGAGTCACCAGCCTCAGAAATCGCAGGTTAACAGCAGCTCAGATTAGAGACCAGGTCAATGCCACACAGAGTTCTAGCAGCAGACACATCTCTACAACAACTGTTAAGAGGAGGCTTTGTGCAGCAGGCCTTCATGGTAAAATAGCTGCTAGGAAACCACTGCTAAGGACAGGAAACAAGCAGAAGAGACTTGTTTGGGCTAAAGAACACAAGGAATGGACATTAGACCAGTGGAAATCTGTGCTTTGGTCTGATGAGTCCAAATTTGAGATCTTTGGTTCCATCCACCGTGTCTTTGTGCGATGCAGAAAAGGTGAACAGATGGACTCTACATGCCTGGTTCCCACCGTGAAGCATGGAGGAGGAGGTGTGATGGTGTGGGGGTGCTTTGCTGGTAACACTGTTGGGGATTTATTCAAAATTGAAGGCATACAGAACCAGCATGGCTACCACAGCATCTTGCAGCGGCATGCTATTCCATCCGGTTTGCGTTTAGTTGGACCATCATTTATTTTTCAAGAGGACAATGACCCCAAACACACCTCCAGGCTGTGTAAGGGCTATTTGACCAAGAAGGAGAGTGATGGGGTGCTACACCAGATGACCTGGCCTCCACAGTCTCCAGACCTGAACCCAGAGTGAAGGCAAAGGGACCAACAAGTGCTAAGCATCTCTGGGAACTCCTTCAAGATTGTTGGAAGACCATTTCCGGTGACTACCTCTTGAAGCTCATCAAGAGAATGCCAAGAGTGTGCAAAGCAGTCATCAAAGCAAAAGGTGGCTACTTTGAAGAACCTAGAATATAAGTAAGACATATTTTCAGTTGTTTCACACTTTTTTGTTAAGTATATAATTCCACATGTGTTAATTCATAGTTTTGATGCCTTCAGTGTGAATGTACAATTTTCATAGTCATGAAAATACAGAAAAATCTTTAAATGAGAAGGTGTGTACAAACTTTTGGTCTGTACTGTATGTCACATGTAATATTTCCCGCATGTCTACTTTACATCAGCACAATTTTGGAACCAACATGTTTTTTTGTTAGGAAGTTATAAGGATTAAAAGTTGACTAGCGATTTCTCATTTTTCCAACAAAATTTACAAAACCATTTTTTTAGGGTCCACATCACATTTGAAGTGAATTTGAGGGGCCTTTATGACAGAAAATACCAAAAAGTGACACCATTCTAAAAACGGCAACCCTCAAGGTGCTCAAATCACATTCAAGAAGTTTATTAACCCTTCAGGTGCTTCACAGGAATTTTTGGAATGTGGAAGAAAAAAATGAACATTTAACTTTTTTCACAAAAATGTTACAATTTTTATTTTTTTGCAAGGATATCAGGACAAAATGGACCCCAAAGTTCCTCCAGAGCACGCCAATACCCCATATATGGGGAAAAAACACTGTTAGGGCACATGGTAGGGTTTGGAAGGGAAGGAGTACCATTTGACTTTTTGAATGTAAAATTTGCTTAAATAATAAGTGGACGCCATGTTGCGTTTGGGGAGCCCCTCATGTGCCTTAACAGTGGAAACCCCCCACAAGTGACACCATTTTGGAAACTAGACCCCTCAGGGGACTTATCTAGGTGTGTGGTGAGCACATTGAACCCCCAGGTGCTTCACAGAAGTTTATAACATTGAGCCGTAAAAATAAAATTTTCACATTTTTCCAACAAAAATATTTTTCAGCCTCCAACTTTGCATTTTCATAAGGGTAACAGAAGAAATTGCACCATGTCATTTGTTGTGCAATTTCTCCTGAGCACGCCGATACCCCATATGTGGGGGAAAACCACTCTTTGGGCACACGGCAGGGTTCGGAAGGGAAGGAGCGCCATTTGACTTTTTGAATGTAAAATTTGCTTGAATAATTAGCGGACGTCATGCTACGTTTTGGGAGCCCCTGATGTGCCTAAACAGTGGAAACCCCCCACAACTGACCCCATTTTGTAAACTAGAACCCTCAAGGAACTTCTCTAGATGTGTGGTGAGAACCCTGAACTCCCAGATGCTTCACAGAAGTTTATAACGTAGAGCCGTGAAAATAAAAAACTCAAACTTTTTCCACAAAAATGATCTTTAAGCCCCAATTTTTTTATTTTCACAAGGGTAAGAGGAGAAAATGGACCCCAAAAACTGTTGTGCAATTTCTCCTGAGTACAACCTCCCCATATGTGGGGAAAATACACTGTTTGGGCACTCGGCAGGGTTCAGAAGGGAAGGAGCACTGTGACTTTTTGAACGCAAAACTGGCTGGAATCGAGAGCGGACGCCATGTCGCGTTTGGAGAGCTCCTGGTGTGCCTAAACAGTGAAAACCCTCCACAAATGACGCCATTTTGGAAACTACACACCTCAAGGATTTTATAAAGGGGTATAGTGAACATTTTGAACCCAGAGGTACGACACAGAAATTGATAACGTTGTTGTTATTAGTTGTCATTAGCCTCCAGCACAAGTGCTCGCTACTTGAGTTTGCATCGGGTACTTGGGTATGCACCAAGTATTGCAGATGCTCAAGTGACATGCTCGAGTCCTCACCCCGCATGTTTCACGGTTATTAGATGCCCAAACAAAACATGCGGGGATCGATCGTGCATGGCAGGCAATCCCCACAAGTTTTTTTTTGCTGTAAAAAAACTGCAAAACATATGGGGCAGAGACTTGAGCATGTCACTCGAGCACCCGCGATACTCGTTGCATACCCGAGCACCCGATGCAAACTCAAGTAGCGAGCACTTGCGCTCAACACTAGTTGCCGTCTTTTTTTTTTTCTTTACTTTTGAAAAATTCCCAACCCAACACAACCCTAATACAACCCCAATCCTAGCACAACCTTAACCCTAACCCTAGCACAACCCTAACCCTAGCACAATCCTAACCCTAACACAACTCTAACCCTAGCACAACCCTAACCCTAACACAACCCTAACCTAACACAACCCCAACCCTAGAAGAACGCTAACCCTACCCTAGCCAAACCCTAACCCAATCCTAACCCTAGCCCAACCCTAACCCTAGCCCAACCCTAACCCTACTCTAACCCTAGCACAACCCTTACCCAAGGACAACCCTAACCCTAGCATAACCCTAACCCTAGCCGAACCCTAAGCCTAGCCAAACCCTAACCCTATCCCAACCCTAACCCTAGCACAACCCTAATCCGAACACAACCCTAATCCTAGCACAACCCTAACCCTAGCACAACCCTAACCCTAGAGTTTATTTTTTTACGCCTTTCCTCGTGCGGTATAAGTGATTAGACAAATTTATTCTTCGGGTCGTTGCGATTACAGCGATACCAGATTCATATCGGGTTTTTATGACTGACAGCTGTCACACACTAAAAAACCTTTTTTTTTTGCAGACTAGTTTTTGCATCGCCATATTTTGAGAGCTATAATTTTTCCATATTTCGGCCGACAGAGTCATGTTATGGCTTGTTTTTTGCGTGACAAGTTGACGTTTTTATTAGTACCATTTTTGGGCACGTGACATTTTTTGATCACTTTCTATTCCTATTTTTGGGATGAAGAATAAACAAAAACCAACAATTCAGAAGTTTTTTTTCTTTGTTTATGCCGTTCCACGTTTCGTAAATTTGATAAGGCAGTGTTATTCTTTGGGTCAGTATGATTACAGCGATATCACATTTATATAGTTTTTTTTATGTTTTGGCGCTTTTACACAATAAAAACTATTTTATAGAAAAAATTATTTTTTTGCATTGCTTTATTCTGAGAGCTATAACTTTTTTATTTTTTGGCCAATGGAGCTGTATGGGACAAGATGACATTTTCAGCGGTACCAATTTTATGTACATTCGTCTTTCTGAACGTGTTTTATTCCATTTTTTGTTCGGCGGTATGATGATAAAGCATTGTTTTTTGCTTGTTTTTTTTTTTTTACCGTGTTCACTAAAGGGGTTAACTAGTGGGACAGTTTTATAGGTCAGGTAATTACGGATGCGGCGATACCAAATATGTGTACTTTTATTGTTTTGTTTTTTCATTACAATATTTATTTATGGGTACAGTATATTTTTATGGATTATTTTTTCATTTTTTTTTTTAGATTTTTACAATTTTTTTTCAGTTTCTGAGACTTTGTTTTCAACTTTTACACTTTGTCCCACTATGGGACTTTCATTTTTTGCAGGCTGATCGCTTGCACAGCATAAGGATGAAGCATCATCCCCTATGCTGTGCAGGCTGTCAGCCCCTGCACATACAAGCTAGGTAGATTGTGCACTGAGCGCGATCTACCTACCTTGCCGATACCTGGTGACCCGGATGTCATCAGGACGACATTGGGTCACCATGGCAACCATCCGGACCCAGCACAGACAGCCCGGGATGCCGTATAGGAGGTAAGAGGGGGCACTCTCACCGCTGCTTGGCCGGGAAATGCTGCGATCGACTTTGATCGCAGCATTTCGGGGGTTAATGTGCTGGGAGCGGTGCGGGACTGCTCCTTGCACATAGTACTGGGTGTCAGCTGTGCGGGCGTGATTGCCAGGGCGCATTAATACGTATCTGGTCCAATAGGCCCAGGGCGCAGATACGTATTAATACGCCCCATGTCATATAGGGGTTAAAATTAAGCGGGGACATGTAGAAACAATAAAGACATCACAAAATAACACATAGCTCAACAGTTACAGGAGGAGTGAGGGTCCTGCTCTCAAGCTTACAATCTATAAGGAAATAGGGGGGACACAATAGGTAGTATGTGCTGTTACGTACGGTCCACAAATCATTATAATAAATAAGGGTTTTTATATAAAGCTGTATGATCCAGTCATCGGCCAGTATCTGTCTAAGTGCAGTTATCAAGTCCTATTGGGTGCTTGGAGGATGTGAAGACAGATGAATAGGAGGGTTCAGATTCTGATTAACATTTAGAAGGTGGGAATAGGGAAGAGTTAGATTAGTGAGTTGAGGTTATAGGCCTGTATATAGAGATGTGCTTTAAAAGCACGCTTAAAAACACGGGGCTAGATATCAGTCGGATCGTTTGGGTTAGTGCATTCCAGAACACTGGTGCAGTATGAGAGAAGTCTTGGAGACGGAGGCGCGAGGTTTGAATTATGCAGGATGTTAATCTTAGATCAGTTGCAGAACGGAAAGTAGGGTGATAGAGAGATGAGGGAGATGAGGGAGGAGACATAGGGTGGTGCAGAACTGTGAAGAGCTTTGTGGGTGAGAGAAATAAGTTTATATTGTTTTCTGTAGCAAATGGGCAGCCAGTGCAATGACTGGCACAAGGTGGAGGCATCGGTGAAGCAAGTTAAAGCTCTATCATGTGAAGAAGAAGCCATGTCTCCACATAATCCAGAAATGCTGCCATATTCTCTGGGCCAAAGCTCATTTAAAACAGATTGAAGCACAATGGAAAATTGTTCTATGGTCAGACAAGTCAAAATTTAAAATTCTTTATAGAAACCACAGGTGCCGTGTCCTACCGAGTCAAGAGGAGAGGGACCATCCAGCTTGTTATAAGTGCACAGTTCAAAAGCCTTCATCTCTAATGGTATGGGGTTGCTTTAGTGCCTATGTCACGGGCAGATTACACATCTTGAAAGTCACTATCAGTGCTGAGCATTATACAGAGGTTTTAGAACAACATATGCTCCATCTATATAAAGTCTATTTCAGGGTAGACTTTGTATATTTCAGCAAAGCAATGTGAGGGTATGTCCCCACGATGCAGAATTGAAGCAGAAAATTTCTGAAGCGTTTCTGCATGTTATTGGCAGTAAAAACACTTGCGGATTTTACACGCGTTTTTTGGCGCGTTTTTGCAGCGTTTTTACATGCAGATTTGACTTGCGTTTTTCAAATGCATTGGGACCTCAAATCCGCATGCAGAAACGCACAAATAATGGACATGCTGCGGATTTTTCCACAAGGAGAATCCGCTGCGGAAAATTCCGCAGCATGGGCACAGAACATGCAGATTTTCATTGGGGATCATGGGGCACGGATTACCAAGCGTTTTGCAAGAGTTTACGCTGCGGACATTCCGCAGCAAAAACGCTTGGAAAACGCATAGTGGGCACACAGCCTCAGACCACATACTGCATCCATCACAACAGCATGGCTTCACAGAAGAGTTTGGGTGATGAAGTGGCCACCTATAGTCCAGACCTTTCATCAACAGAAAACATTTGACATCTTATGAAACAAAAAATCCAGCAAAAAAGACCCATGACTAATGAGTAGCTAGAATCCTACATCAAACAAAAATATGACAATATGTTGGATATTTGACATCAAAGTAATCATACTGACCTGAAAAAATATATTGCCAGGTCATTTTTACTGTATAATGAACATTGTAAATACAAAACTCCAAAAACAATGGCAGAGTTGCGCTTTTTTCAAAACTTCACTGCGCTTGGAATTTTTTGTCTGCTTTCCAGTACATCACATGGATGGTGCCATTCAAAAGTACATCTAGTCTTTCAAAAAACAAGCCCTTATACAGCTATGTTGATGGAAAAATAAAATAGTTACGGCTCTTGGAAGAAAAGGAGGAAAAATGAAAATGAAAAAATGGAAAATTGCCTGGTTGGGAAGGGCTTAAAAAACAGGTATGATTTAGTCAGTCTCCTCACTTCCCAGATGTTTACAGATTGTTGTAGGAAGAAGAGAGGATGCCACACAATAGTAGACATGGCCCTATGCCAGCTTTTTTGAGATGTGTTTGTGGCACCCTGCTGTTCACAGGTAACACAGGACCCAGGGTGCATGGATGGACTTCTCCACAAGATGCCCTCATTACATACAAACACCTCCACCCTTCCACCTCATATCACCAGAGGGAGCCCGTTAGGGATATATATATGGAGGGTGGAGCCAGGAAGTTAGTGAGTCAGAGTCAGAGAGTCTGAGAGCGTGCTGACGCTGAGAGCAGTGAAGACGCAGCACGTCTGCTGCTGAGTTCTGAGGGCCCCGAGTGTGGCCGACAGCAAAGAGGAGAGGAGAGAGGAGTTGAAGGGGCAGAGGAGCATCCTAGGCTCACCCCGAAGATACAAACCGGACACCGGGTCCGCGCCTACAGGGTCCTTTATACCCAGTAGGGACCACCGGCATCCCAGGAGGACTACAAGTCTCTAGCAGACCTGAAGCTAGACCCATTACAGGACCAGGAACCACGAAGGCCCCGGCGACCAGGGATAGTGGTTGCCAGCAGAAGGTCCCACTACCAAGCGACAGGTGAAGGAACAGCACGACACATAAGCTAGGCCCAGTTGCAGGCTGGCCAGGAGCATACAGAGAGGCAGACACGGACCAGGAGGCCTTATACCCGCTCACTGGGGAGAAGTCCTGAAGTGCACCCATCCTACTGAGTACCCTGGACCGTACCTGACATCCGCACCAGTAAAGGTACTGAAGCGAATCCCTGTGTGCGTGTCTGTTCTTCCTCTGACCCGGCTGGGTCCCCTCTCTCCTGCATCCCTTCACACCATCCCTGTCCCGGGGGCCCGCTCCACCTGTGGGGAGCAGAAACACCTCAGCTGCCATCCCAACACCCCCGGATGTCTGAAGCAGCGCTGGTAATCATTACCAGTTACCACAGGTGGCGTCACGAACTGTTTATTTATTTTATCCAAGTTCCAATCCCCTTTTTCAAGCGTGACCCGGGAGCCGACCACCGCAACATCCCCCAAACCAGGTAAAGGCCCAGGTACCGAGTCATCCCCATCCCCTGGGCGCATCATGTTGCAACATCAATTTCTTCAAATTAAATGGAAAAATGTCTAACTTTCACCTTCTGATCCATGTTCTATGTTCTGTCGTGAATAAAATATGGCTTCAAGAGATTTCCAAATAATTAAATTCTTGTTCTCGTTACATTTTACTCAGTGTCCCAACTTTTGGGGAATTAGGATTGTAGATCCTACATACAATGTATCACACTTGATCAGAATAAAGATGTAATTTTTATAGTGGGTGCGGATTGATTCACAGGACCAGCAGCTCCATCGGCCATGGGAGCCCCAAAAACCACCTCTTACCTGATGATGTCTGCAGTTTTTCTTTTAATTAGCCAGCCTGCATCACATATATTTCACACCGCAATGATGACGTTGCCCAGACTGGCTACTCAAAGATTAGCATGGGATGACATCAGGTAAGAGATTGTCTCAGGGCTCCAGTCCAGCAGTCACAGATTACTGACGTGGCCAATGGACTGAGTCCAGATAATTGATTCGCACAAACGCTATCATTTTTTTTTCTTAGAAACATTTAAAAATTCATAAAGGAGAAGAAAGTCAAAGAAATATTGGGCATCGCAAATATATACAGACAGCAAATTAGAGGTGTAATCATAAAGTGAGTATACATACATAATAGTGAAGTGTTCTATGTACAAAGTAAAGAAACTAACAAGCATCATATAGTTATATAAGTAATAATTATATATTAAACATTTAACATTCCAGTACTGTATTAAAAGAGTAATTGGCAAATAATTCAAAATAAAATCAATATTTATCCAACCTCTAAGTAGATCGCTACACCCCAGCATTTGCTCCACCATTTGTCAAGGGGAAATCTTGTTGTAGTCAGAGTTCACTTTTATGCCCCTTTGACCAAACATATTCAGTATTAAACAGGTGACAGCTCTACAAACATGCCATTTTTAGGTTGCTAAAAAAAGTATTTTTTCCTTTTTTATAAGCTCCCAAGTTACAAATAGAAGATCAATAAATATATAAGCACTAACTCCACAACTATTTTAAAGGTCCAACCTCATGTTTAGGCAGAAGAGTACCATAAGATACAGTTCACACATCACAAATTTGCTACAGAATTTTTTTATTTTTAAAGCATCAGAATTGTGCATTGGGGATAAACAAATCTAATGTAGTTGCATTAACAATCTGCCACAGATTTCATATAGTGAAAGTTCAAATTTGCAGCATTCCCTATCTGTTTGCTAAATGCTGTGGATTTTATCCATTGCAATACAATGCTTGAAACCTAAAAGTATTGTATCAGCATTGAAATACACATGTAACACCTGTAGATTTTTTTAGTGATATTTTGGTGCATATTTCGAGGCTAGTTCAACATTTACAAGGGTTGTCCAGAGCTTATATATTAATGACTTATCTTCAGTTTAGGCCATCTAAATAAAAATTGGGGGGCTGACATAGGGTGCCCCCATCAATCAGCTGTTTTCAGTACTTGGGGCAGCTGCATATACACGGTGTTGGAGCAAGGCTATGTGCCCACGTTGCGGAAATGAAGCAGAAAATTTCTGCTTCATTTCCGCATGTCCTCTCCCGGAAAAACGCATGCGGAATTCCGTACGCGTTTATTGCGCGTTTTTCACGCGTTTTCGACATGCGGAATTGCCTTGCGTTTTTTCATGCATTGAATAAGGCAATTCTGCATGCGGAAACGCAAAATTAATGAACATGCTGCGGATTTTTGAACGCACCATAAACGCTGCGGAAAAATCCGCAGCATGGGCATAGAACTTGCGGATTCTCATTGGGGACCATGGGGTGCGGATTGACAAGCGTTTTACAAGCGTTTATGCTGCGGAAAATCCGCATAAAAAACGCTTGTAATCCGCAACGTGGGCACACAGCCTTAAAACAACACAACTCTGTACACAATATGGCCATTCTAAGATACTGCAGCTCAGTTTCCATTCAATTAAATAGGAGCTGAGCAACAATAACATATGCACTGGGATTTTCATGTACCATGTATATTCACATGTAAAGCGCCATGGAATAAATGGCGCTATAATAATAAATAATAATATTCTGCCATAGAGTGAGCTGTACACAGCTTATTTTTAGGGGTGCAGAGTGTCAGACTTTCACCGAGTTAATAATGATGACCTATACTATATTACATTACTATTGTAGATAGCAAAATTTTAACGTGCAGTTTAACTGTATCAATGTGCTACAGTTAATAGTAGCAGTTGCTCCAGGGGGCTTCCCCAGTAACTACCCTACTGCCATCAGCATCTGTGCTGGCCAGCTGATAGATTAAAAGCAAGTAATGAACAAATGTTTACTCTGGAATAAAGTAAAACTTATGAGGTTGCATAAAAATGTTGCTCCTATATACTGTATGTAGTGTATAGTGCTTTGGTGGACCCCATTTTCAGACAAAAAAGCATCTTAAACTGAAGATTCATTTATGAGTTTGTGTTATTATTATAGTCCATGGCTCCATAGGGGGTTCCGCCTGAATCCCAAAAAAAATGCATAAATGTAGTGTAAACAGGGCCTTATGTAATTGCTGATGGAATCTAATTGTATATATAGTGTATGGGAGTAAAGTGAACAGACAAACTACAACACAGGAGAACACCTTAGAAGTTTTCTCTTCTGAAAGTTTTTTTCATTCTAAACAGACCAAGTTGTCAATAAAACAATTTCTAATACTATAATTCATTAGACAATGCTATTCTTAACACAAATACACCAATATAAACTGTAGTCCATTAACTTCTATGGTATTTAGGACATTTGTATATGGTATTCATATTTCCAATAAGCTTGTGTGCATAAGTCCTAAGACTAATGATGAATCTGTACGATGATGCTAATTTTCTCATACAAGTAAATGGTGCCTGGGAAAAATAGATCCATAATATGGATGCATCATTTCCATTCTTGTGACATTCATATTGTTATCTGTATCTGCATGAAATGAAAGAAAACAAACCTCACATATCCCAGATATACTGTAAATGCTGATAAAGCAGTTCATATCTTATTTATGCAGTTAGATCCATATTAGGGTTTATAAGTTTAGCTAATGTTGTTGCTTTTCTGTTTCATTTCTGCAAATGTTAAAAAAAAGATAAATGTAATAAAATACATTTTTGCTGCGAGTTGCATTCTAAATATTTCCTCAGCGACAGATTTTCTCCTGGTGTATTGTAAGACACAAGTATAAACAGAAGACTGCTTGGCAGCGAGAAGCCATGGCTATGATATTCAGCGAATCTGATTCATGTCACCTAAATTATTGATTGTCTTCTCTGGAACCCATAGTCACTTTTAGTTGTCTATACCTCTTATGGCTGATTTCTTCTTATTTCCTTTGATGACCATCCTAGAACTGTCAAATTAAGTGAAAAAAAAAGGAAGAAAAAAAAAGGAGTGTAAATGTAGAGATAAAGTGGTCGCACAAACGGCAGGGCAGTATACATAGAGACTCTGTAGGCCGCTGTGTAACATGATGTGGAGTGGTAGCCACCTAGCGGCACTCATCTTCAGCACTCCAGCACATTACATTAAAGTGGGGGTCCTGGCTGGGTGTGTGGACTTGTGCTGTGGGGGCTTTACGCCCGTGCAGGCCGCATGTAGTGGTATTAGTTTGCCAGGACCAGGTGTTCCACAGTTCAATGAGGGAGGCCACCATTCAAAAATAAAGTCTGAACGGGAACTTGATAACGGTTATATACAATTGATAGCGGGTACAAAGTCTTATGGACGTTTCCTTTACAGCATTTTCCATACAGTATCCTTTCTCTGTAGTTTAATCCAGGGCTAGTGAGGCACACTGTTTCTCCCTACTTCGTCACAACCCAGCTTTAATGCTACTGTCCTGATAGCAAGCTTCCTTACTCGCTCAGCAGTTCCACATCCTTTTTCTTCCACTACTGGCGCCCTGGAACCCTTGCACTCGGGACCCCTATTAGTCCCACATACTCAGTCCCATTTATGCCCGTTTCCTTCTACGTTACAAGCTCAAGGGTTCATGGCTCAGCGTCCTCTCCATGGGCTCTTCTCCAGAAGGCCACTTTGTCTCGTCAGTCACTTTCCTTTAGGATCTCACTATCACTTGTCCTTAGTCTCCTCTCACTCCGGATCACCCCTAAAGGCAACTCTGCTCACTAACTGGCTAACAGGAAGCAGTCACTTGCCCCACCCCTGTGGGCCAGTCCAAAACATTAACTTTATCTTACCCTATTGTCACAACCTATGCTACAGTCAGTTATCTACATCCCTGTACTACCTACCCTATACTGTACACTATGCATTACATTACTATAGACTATAATACCTTACATTATCATATCCTACACTATATATTGCTAACATTACCTATAACACTATGCATAACCATATCACAGTACATTCCAATTCACACTGCATGATAGATACAAAAGACGCACAACATAATACACACAACGTGATTGGTGTCTTCAGGGGCAGGAACACGATAGCACAGTCCACCATCCTTACAGCTGCATGCCACCATGATATTAGAGGCAATCTCCCTTTGGCTGAGTTGACAAGAGAGTATGTAAAAATCGTATGTCTATTTTACGTCTCTATGCAATCTGAATGTTCGTTTTATACATCTGTTTGGCATACGATTTTTACCTGAACAATTTAATAAATAACGGGCAAATAGTTGGCTATTTTTATAATTGTAATGTATCAGTGAAAAATGCATGACATGTAGATGGTGTGATTTGTTTTTATACACACACGTAATACGGATCAAAGTAGTGCATGCTGCAATTTTTTACATGCAGGTCATAGGTCCGTGAGTAAGAACGTTCATGTGAACTACCAGGTGACCCCTGTGTACAATGTCCTTATGTTCTAAATGGGCATATACACAAAACATAACATCTTTAAAGCAAGTTACGTGTACAGTATGTTGTCACTAGTGATGAGCGAGCACTAAAATGCTCGGGTGCTCGTGTCGAGCACATTTTAATGCCCGGGTGCTCGACCCGACTAACGAGACCAATGTAAGTCAATGGGAAACTAAAGCATTTTCCAGCGCCCCCCCCCCCCCCTGGAGGTCTGGAGGGGGCCTAAAAATTGGTCAAATCAATATAATCAGTGCTCAAATGACAAGTGAACGGCATGGGGAAGACCCCTGGAAGCATCTCAGACTCCCAGGTCACTGCTGTGAACAATGTTGTCAGAGTATTACGCCACTTTTACGGACTCACAATAAAACATACAAAAACAAAGCAAAAATGGATTTTCCTTGAAAAAATGTTAAGAAACATCCTTTCCAGGGTAATGAGTTATATATAACACAAAATAAATAACCAAAAACAAAAATGCTCCTCCACACCTTGGACTATGTTCAAATCCCTGTACTGTAGTGTTTTTGAAGAGTTTTGCACTTTTGCATTTCTTTCAAAGCGTTTTTTCACTTTTGCATTTCTTTCAACAATGAAAAATACATTCACCAGTAAATGTAATTTTAACATTTTACTACCTTATCTGGCCATGTGGTGTGTGAGACATGATCAGACACATCCAGAATGAACACTCCTTTCCAGCTGATAACACAATCTAGCACCTGTCCCTATTTTAAAAGCAGCGAACAGTGTTCTCAATAGGGAATAGAATTTTTTTTTCCAGCACGTAATTTGGTCAACGAGTGCATGGAAAAAAAATCTGTCAAGTTATGGATTGTTGTAGGGATGCATGCGACCCGAGTGAACACTCATTTCCAGCTGATAATACCATCAATCCAGCGTTATCAATAGGGAATAGATTTTTTTTTTCATCACGGAGTATAATAATCCCTGACTAGATGCCTGTAAGACGCTATCATAACTGCTATAGGTCACCTGTATACGAATCTCAGATAAGATAGGCAATATAGTGCAATAAAAAATAGAGTTTAACCGGCTCTGAAGAGGTTTTTTTGGTACGTTGCACCACCACACTGTGAAGGAACGCAAGCAACCGTCTGCTTTCATCAATTTCTAATTACAGATTACCGTTCAAAATTATGAATCGGTCAACGAGGGCATGGAAAATATGTGGAAGAGATGTATTTGACAACAATGAACAACACTCATCTCCAGCTGATGATACCTTGCACTTGTCCCTATTGTGAATGCAGCTAACAGCGGTATCAATAGGGAATAGAACAGATTTTTAATTTTTTTGCAGCAGCAGCAGTACGCAGTATTAAGCAATAATACCTGGCTGGATTAGTGTAATACACTATCCACACTGCAACAGTTCACCCGTAAACGAATTTCAGATAAGAGAGGTAACATTGTAGAATATAGACTCGATTTGAATTGGCCTTCCCATTATTAAGGAGTAAGTCTCCTATACTATTATTGCGTATGTTATAATACCCCCAGTGGCACTAAAAACCATCTTTGACAAAACGCTAGCGGCAATGATCACCAAAGCATAGAGAGACAGTTCATGCCATGTGTCCAGCTTGGATACCCAATAGTTGTAACAAAAAAGATTTAGCTCCCAGCACTCCACATATGGGACGCACGTCTCCACAGTCCAAGGAACCCACTTGGCAAACAACAGCAGGAGAGCAAAAAAAAATAGACAGCGTCCACTCTAGGGTGTTATTGAAGTATAAATAAGTATTTTATTCCACCATGTCAAAAGACCACAACGTTTAGACTCAAAAGAGTCTTTATCAAGTGCACTTATTTATACTTCAATGACACCCTGGAGTGGACGCTGTCTATTTTATTTTTTTTTGCTCTCCACCCAATAGTTGTATGGCACAGAGGAATCACGGAGGGTGCTGGTACGGTCGCCAAGGTAGTCCTGCAGCATCTTCCAAAATTTTTCCCTCCCTGTCAGTGTAACCCGCGCATCAGGGCCTCGGCGCTGGGAGGGTCTCAGAAAACTGTCCCAGACCTTTGACAGCGTTCCCCTGCCTCTGCTTTGTTTCTCCTTCGCCTGTACTCCTTGGTTGTCTAGGGCACTGTGACCTCTGCCGCCAGCGTTTTTTAAAATAATTCTTCAATAAGGGCCATCTGGTACTGCAACATATAACATAGGAGTGGGTCTCCTATACTGGTATTGCATATGCAGCAAGTTCAAGGGCTGCTCAAAATTAGGACGCACTCCAATGCCACTTTGAATAGACGTAGTGAAGGGCCTCAGTGCTTTTTTTCCCTACTTAAGGAGTGGGTCTCCTATACTGTTATTGTGTAAGGAGCAAGTTCAAGGGCTGCCAAAAAAGAGAACGCACTCCAATACCAATTTGAAGAGACATAGTGGAGGGCCTCAGTTAAAAATTTATTTTCCATTATTAAGGAGTGGGTCTCTTATATTGTTATTGCGTATGCAGCATGTTCAAGGGCTGCCAAAAATTAGGACACGCTTCAATACCCCTTTGAAGACACATGGTGGATGGCCTCATTGAAAAAATGTTCCCATTATAAAGGAGTGGGTCTCCTATACTGTTATTGAGTATGCAGTGACTGCAAGGGCTGCCAAAAATTAGGCTGCACTCCAATACCCCTTTGAAGAGACGTAGAGGAGGGCCTCATTAAAAAAAATGTTCCCATTATAAAGGAGTGGGTCTCCTATACTGTTATTGCGTATTATGACAAAGTTACTGACAGAGTGATGGATGGAGATATGTTTTCATTGAGGCTATTTGCTTCAGTGATGTGAAACCGGAAAGTCTTCTCCAGTATGTTATGTGCTGAGAGGCTAAGGCTATGTGCCCACAATGCAGAAATGCTGCATATTTTTCCCGCTTCTCCCTGGCAGGAAAAACGCATGCGGTTTTTACATGCGTTTTTCCCGCCAGGTAGAAGCGTTTGTCAAGCGTTTTTGCATGCATATATAGTGTGAACAAGTTGTCAAGCACTTTTCCAAGTGATGCTAAAATCGCTTGGAAAAGCGCTTGTTAGGCTGTGTGCCCACGTAGTGTTTTTCAAGCGTATATGCTGCGGAATTTCCGCAGCGTAAACGCTTGAAAAACGCATGTATATCCGCACCCCATGGTCCCCAATGGCATTCCACAATGTCAATGCCCATGCTGCGGATTTTTCCGCAGCGTATATGCTGCGGTCAAAAATCCGCAGCATGTTCATTAATTTTGCGGAAGCGCAGCGGAATCAATGTGCGGATGGTACCCAAGTCTGGATGAGAGGAGACTCTCATCCAGACCTGGGTACCAAAGAACCTGTAAAAAAAAGAATAAAATAAAGTTTATACTTATCTTCTGATGTTTTCCCTCCGTCGCGCTGTTGTCTGAAGGACCTGCCACGTCATTGAGTCATGTGACCCACCACATGACTCAATAACGTCACCGCAGGTCCTGCACACAACAGCGTGAGCCGCTCAAGCCTCCGGACGGGGCAGAGAATGCATCAGAAGGTGAGTATAAAGTTTATTTTTTTATTTTTTACCATTCTGAACAAGTTGTCAAGCACTTTTCCAAGTGATGCTTGGAGAAGTGCTTGATAACCCGCATGCGGAAATGCATGCAAAGACGCCTCACAAACGCTTCTACCTGGCGGGAAAACCGCATGTAATATCCGCATGCGATTTTCCTGGCAGGGAGAAGCGGAAAAAATATGCAGCATTTCTGCATCGTGGGCACTTAGACTTAGAGTAGATTTCTAATAGTGGTGTGGAATCTCTGTTTAAAATAACTGCCAATTCCGTCCCTCGCTCAGCAGCAGCTCTCCCTACTCTGACTGTTTGACTGTGACGAGCATAGGGTCTTGAGTCTTATATAGACCCAATGACGCTATGCAGCCAGCCAATCACTGTAATGCCACAACCAACATGTCTACTGCATTACAGTGACTGTCAGACAATTCCTGCATGTTAATTGGCTGCCTAAAATGCGCCCAACATGCGGGGTGGGGACTCGAGCTCCCGCCCGAGCATTTTAAAATTATTCGCCGAGCATCTCAAGCACTGTGATGCTCGGGCGAGTAATGAATAGTGGCGAGCTCGCTCATCACTAGTTGTCACCAAAAACTATCAAGAGCACTGAAAGCTCCAAGAATCATATGTTAAAAGGGGTGTGATCCTAGCTTATCTACTATTAACAGCGCAGCTTGAGCGATGTGTGCTGCAAGACTGTGATACTGCGATGTTACAGTGATAGTTAACTCACATGAAGATTCACACTCGCAAAATGTGTTTTGGCATCACAAGAAACATCTCAGATCCAAATCAATCCATTCACAGACTGAAAGTTCAGTTATATCACAGAAACATGGATCTTACAAACTTCAAGAAGCACTCCTCCCATCACAGTTTTTATCCTATTAATATATTGCAATCATGATATTATATAGAGCTGTGTACTTAAAATTGCTCATTTTGCCCTTCTACCCAGCTAATTATTCTCTTCTCTCTGCTGTATGTAGAAACAGGAAGTTTCTTGTCCCTGTATGATTCATCACCTTTTCAATGCCTGACCCAGACGCTCCCTCCTCTTCCCTGCCAGGGGCTTTGCAGTGATGACTCATGTAGGGAAAAGAGACTTCCTGTTTCTACATAGAGCTTAGAATGATTTATCTAACCTGTTTTTTAATCACTTGATGTCATAGACCTAATGGAAAAGAGAAGAATTATCTGGGTAGAAGGGCAAAATGCGCAATTGTAAGTACACAGTGCTATATAATATGGTGACTGCAATATATTAAGAAGATAACAATTTTGATGGGAGTGCTTCTTTAAAGTCACTTAGAAAGTGATTAGAACTAGAAAATGCTGAAAAAAAAAATCTTTTATTCTAAAACGGATCACTAATTGATTTTGTGCCAGTTAGGGGAGCTACACAGATATTTAGGTACAGTTCTGATAGGATCTTCCTCAATGTTATCACTACTTGGTAAGGTGAACTGCAATTTTGACACAGTGTGGGTTCTGATTGTCTCTATTTTGTATATTGTCAAGGATGACACCGGAGAGATCATGCAAAATCTCACCGATGCCACCAATTTGTCAAGGATGACTCCGGAGAGACGATGCAGGTCCCACAGCTGCCTCCAATTGTCAAAGATCGCAGCCAGGGGGGGTCGTAGCTAGAACCACCACGCTGTTATCTTTGGAGCGAACAGCTCTCTGCTGCTCCTTATTGTCCGGACAATTACACAATTGACCAACGATTAACGGAGGAGGTCGCAGACTGTTTCCACTACTAGGCCGGTTATCGGGAATATAATAGTGAGCGTATGGTATATACACCTCTGATTCCAAAGCATGGAATATATGTACAGTATATACCTCCAATATGGTTGCTGCGAATTCCACAACAACCCAAGAAAGATTATTAGCTGCCACCACCAGTCGTTTCCAAACAGGCTGACTGTACGCCTGATTTCTGGTAGCGTATGGCTTCGGGTCGCGGTTTACAGAACAAAAGGAACAGAACTATTACATTTTAAATTTAATCCAAAACAAGGCAGTGTTTATAAAAAAATATACAAAAGATTTTACAAAGGGGACAAAACAATACAGCATATACAGTTACATAAATAAAATAAAATAATGAAGGAAACTTACTAAGGAACTCACAGAGATGAGTCAACTTAGCTGATTGGAGACGTTCAGTGAACGGGATTCATGCATACACCTGTTGTGTTTCTCTCTACAGGAACCCAGATCATAATTTGTCTTGACCTTTTATCAGCACCTGAGTTACACCCGCACACGCCCCCCTGTGATGACCTCACGTGGGCTGGGTTGTGGCATGTCCTCAGCCCTTCAGGATTTTATGAAATTCCCAACTTATGTGATTCATGCAACTTCACTCCGGATGATCGCAGAAGTTCGAAATCGCCGCCATATTTTTTATCGGGATCTTACCTTTCCCCAGAGACCAAACTTGACATGGCTGGTGTTAGTTATCTATACACTATGGATTTGGGGCTTATAGGCAGGTGTTACAGTTATAGCCCTGAAGCTGAAAATGTATGTCCCATCACTATTGCATCCATACACACTCCGATATTCATAATTTTCCACTGGTGACACCAAGTCTATGGTAAATGTATAACATTTCTCCTACTGGACAATATATTTCCAGGAGACAGAAGGCTTCTTCCACTTTTCTATCTATGTGCAAACACGTATCCCTATTGTCACCCGACCCTCTGAAAAGACCTCCTTTTGTCTAATTACCTGTCCATTCTATAAATCTCAGTCTTTCACACAAAAGACATCCTCTTTGGCACTGCAGGGGTCCACTGCTTCAAAGGGGACTTGAACGGTTAACTATTCATATCTTAATTGGTTTCCTCACCCCCTGGCTATAGGTAATCTACCACTTCCCTACGTCCATTGTGTAAGTCTAGGAGATTGCAAGTTGACAGCTCTTGATTTCCTTACTGGAAATCAGTGTGAGAGGGGAGGAGGGAGTGAATGCCCCTTCACTACAGTGGCTACAGAGATTTTAATATTTTCTATGACATATATGAATTGCTACTTCCAATAGCAAGTAATAGGGTCATGATGGTAGGTGGATGGCAAGGGTGAGGAAATCCCAGAACACATGTACTGATCTTAAGGCTAACCGTACTTTCAAGTAACTTCTCAGAATAAGCAGTCCTGTGTATGCGTGATTAAGGAATAACACCATATGTCTTGTACCGGCGGGCAGACAGAACGCAGCGCAGGAGGAGAGAAGAAAGGTGAGTAGGCGTGTTTATTTATTTTTTTTAATGTGCAGCATGAAGGGGATTAGGGGGACCATGCATACCAGGACAGGGATGAGGGGTGCCATGCATACCAGGACAGGGATGATGGGTGCCATGCATACCAGGATAGGGATTAGGGGTGCCATGCATACCAGGACAGCGATTAGGGGTTCCATGCATACCAGGACAGGAATTAGGGGTACCATGCATACCAGGACAGGGATAAGGGGTGCCATGCATACCAGGACAGGGATAAGGGGTGCCATGCATACTAGGACAGGGATGATGGGTGCCATGCATACCAGGACAGGGATGAGGGGTGCCATGCATACCAGGATAAGGATTAGGGGTGCCATGCATACCAGGACAGGGATGAGGGGTGCCATGCATACCAGGACAGGGATGAGGGGTGCCATGCATACCAGGACAGGGATGAGGGGTGCCATGCATACCAGGACAGGGATGAGGGGTGCCATGCATACCAGGACAGGGATGAGGGGTGCCATGCATACAAGGACAGGGATGATGGGTGCCAATCATACCAGGATAGGGATGAGGGGTGCCATGCATACTAGGACAGGGATGAGGGGTGCCATGCATACCAGGATAGGGATGGGTGAAGCCATGCATACCAGGATGGAGGGGTTCCATGCATACCAGGATGGGGATGGGGACCACGTATAAAAGGAAGGGGGGGGGCATATATACCAGGATGGGGGATATTGTCAGAATTGGGGGACATTACCCCTATACCAGTATCAGCAGAAGACCCCCTCCCCCTTAAAAGTGCATCATGACCACATTTTTTGCTTACATTTTTTTTTATTTTCCTCCTCTAAAACCTAGGTGCGTCTTATGGTCCGGTGCGTCTTATAGTCCGAAAAATACGGTATTCCTTTTTTAGCACACAGAGAAAAGCAGCAGCAGCATGGAGGACATCTCGCAGCTGTTCTGATCAGTGTAGATGCGTATCCAACACTGGAGTGAGGTACACACGTGGTCAAAATTGTTGGTACCCCTCGTTTCATGAAAGAAAAACCCACAATGGTCACAGAAATAACTTGAATCTGACAAAAGTAATAATAAATTAAAAATCTATGAAAATGAACAAATGAAAGTCAGTCATTGCTTTTCAACCCTGCTTCCACAGAATTAGAGAAAAAATTAAACTCATGAAATAGGCCTGGACAGAAATGATGGTACTCTTAACTTAATATTTTGTTGAACAACTTTTCAGCTCTTTCCAAAGATGCTCAATAGGATTTAGGTCAGGGCTCATAGAAGGCCACTTCATAATAGTCCAATGTTTTCCTCTTAGCCATTCTTGGGTGTTTTTAGCTGTGTGTTTTGGGTCATTATCCTGTTGCAAGACCTATGACCTGCGACTGAGACCAAGCTTTCTGACACTGGGCAGCACATTTCTCTCTAGAATCCCTTGATAGACTTGAGGTTTCATTGTAACCTGCACAGATTCAAGACACCCTGTGCCAGATGCAGCAAAGCAGCCCCAGAACATAACAGAGCCTCCTCCATGTTTCACAGTAGGGGCAGTGTTCTTTTCGTGATATGCTTCATTTTTCCGTCTGTGAACATAGAGCTGATGTGCCTTGCCAAAAACTTCCATTTTTGTCTCATCTGCTCATCATGCCAGTTGCATGGATTTATATTGTGTGACCAACTTGTCAAGCCCTTTTCCCAGTGATGCTCAAAATCGCTTGGAAAAGCGCTTGAAAAAACACATGCATAAACGCATGTAAAAACGCTTAAAAAACGCTTCTCCCTGGCAGAAAAATTCAAGTAAAATCTGCATGCATTTTTTCTGCCAGGAAGAGGAAAAAACGCTCAGGAAATTTCTGCTTGAAATCCGCATCGTGGGCACATACCCTAACATACACAAAGTTTCGCAACATTACAACATTGTTTACTTATTTAGAGTTTAGACTTACCTAAAACGGTGAATAATACTGAATGTTGTCTGTAATCTGGCAAGTTTACTTTTAAACAGGAAATATAAACTCTAAAATGAGCACTAGGGCACCACTATGTCCAGTAGTTGGAAGCTGCGTACCAATGCACTTGTTGCCCGAGTGCGCTATAACTAGTGTTAATACAAAAAGTTAACAGTTGTACGCACTAAGAGTCACTGTATGAAATCCTGAAGCCTTTCATCCAGTGACTCTTAGCGCGTACAACTGTTAACTTTTTGTATTAACACTAGGAAATATAAACTAATATTAATAACATTAAATATTCTTTACAAATTACAAATAAGCAAATTGGAGAGAGTTCAAGGAGCGGTGAGGCCCTAATTGCTGCTCTATATTAAAACTACCCAAATCCTATTTTAACGGCTATTACCGTATTTTTCGAACTATAAGACGCATTTTTTCCTCCAAAATTTTGGAGGAAAGTAGGGGGTGTATCTTATAATCCGATATACATAAATACTGTGGCTGTGGCTGATGTGGGGGGAGCGACAGTAGCGGGGCACAGGAGGCAGCAGCCGCCTGCTGCAGCCTACACTGTGCCCGCTACTAAAGAAAATGAATGTTCACGGCTCCCCACGCCTATGGGAGCAGTGAATATTCATTTTCCTTAATAGCCATCACACTGTGCCTGCAGTGCAGCTCCTGGTAAGTATGGCAACATTCATCCCTGTATGTATGGCCCCCTCATCCCTCTTCCTGGTATGTATGGCACCCTTCATCCCATGTGTGCCCGCTATTAAAGTCAATGAATATTCATGGACTTTAATAGCGGGCACACTTGACCGCAGAGTGGCAACAGGAGCCGCGCTGCGGCTACAGTGTGCACGCTACTAGGGAGAATGAATGGTCACTGCTCCCCACGCACACAGTCCCGGCGTGGGGAGCAGTGACTATTCAAGCACAGCTGATCACTGTGTGAGGGCGCATGGCAGGAACACCATGCGCGGCTCACACAATGAGTACCCTGTCGGCAGCAGAGCTGGACGCAGTGCTGGAGTAGAGAGGAGGTGAGTATGACTGTTTATTTTTTTGTGTGCAGCGTGAGAGGGATCAGGTGGGGCCAAACATACCAGGATGAGGGGGGCAATACATACAGGGATGAGGGGTGCCAACCACACCAGGATGAGGGGGAGCCATACATACAGGGATGAAGGGCGCCAAACATACCAGGATGAGGTGGGGCCATACATACAGGGATGAAGGGTGCCATGCATACCAGGATGAGGGGGGGCATACATACAGGGATGAAGGGTGCCATACATACCAGGAAGAGGGATGAAGGTGTAATACATACCAGGATGGGTGTGAGGGGGGCCATACATACCAGGATGCGGATGGGGGGGCCATACATAACAGGATGAAGGGTGCAATACATACAAGGAAGAGGGATGAGGGGGGCCATACATACCAGGATGGGGGATGAGGGCTGCCATGCATACCAGGATGGGGGATTGGGGTGCCATGCATACCAGGATGGTGGATTGGGGTACCATGCATATCAGGATGGGGATGAGGGCCACGTATTACAGGAAGGAGGGGGCCAAATATACTAGGATGGAGTATATTAACATAATTGGGGGACATTACCCATATAACAGTGTCAGCAGCAGACCCCCTTCCCCTTAACAGTGCATCATGACCACATTTTTTACTTAAATTTTTTTTTCTATTTTCCTCCTCTAAAACCTAGGTGCGTCTTATGGTCCGGTGCGTCTTATAGCCCGAAAGTGTTCAAGGGCTGTTATTGAGGACATTGAACCACCTTTAAAACAGAACCAAAATAAACAATTTTTAAAGGATTACAGATCATTATGTGTAACAATTATAGGGGGTGAGACTTCGAATACATTTTTTTAAATTTTTTCTATAGAATGCATGGTCACCCTAATATGTATATGTATGGTTGTTATAGGGGATAAATCTACAACACTGTATATCCACTTTAAAATGCATTTTGGGTGTGACAGACTCCCTTTAACCCCTTCCCAACCTTAGACGTAATCAGTATGTCCTGGTTGGGAAGTGCTTCCCGACCTTGGACGTACTGAGTACGTCCAGGCGATTTTGCGGGCACAGCGGCTGTGCGTGTGCGATCGCCTCCAGGTGTCAGCTGATTCTGACAGCTGACACCCAGCACTTTAACCCATAGCTAGCGATCACAGCATTTATCCGGCATGCAGAAGGAAGAAGCCCCCTCTGCTCTCCGATCGGGGCCCCCATGACTTCATCGCGGGGGCCCGATCATTGCCACGGTGACTTGAATATCATGAAGACATCCGGGTGACGAGGCACTAGCAAACAAGTTTGTGTGAGAGCAGACTGACAGTTCTAATACATTGCAATGCTGGTGCAGACTGCAGAAAGTGAAAGTCCCATAGTGGGATTGAATAAATAAGTAAAAAAAAAAAGGTAAAAAAAAATTGTAAGAATATTTAAAAAAAAAAACAAAAACACAAAATAATAATAATAAAAAAAATATATACATATATATATATATATATATATATATATATATATATATATGTATATATATATATTGTACTCATAAATAAATAGTTTTATGAAAGAGAAAAATCTAAACCAAAAAAGTACACATATTGGGCATTGCCGCATCCAGAACCTATAAAACTGTGCCACCAGTTAACCCCTTCAGTGAACACCGTAAAAAAAAATGAGGCAAAAAATTATGCTTTTTCATCATATCGCCAAGCCAAAAATGGGATAAAACACGATCAAAAGACAAATAAAAATGGCATAGCTGAAAACGTCATCTTGTCCTGCAAAAAACAAGCCGCGATACAGATGCTTATCTGTTTAAGGAACAAAGAAATAAACTGATAAAAACAGCTGGTGTGACCTTCGCGTTACCCCCTACCCAGCCATTCCTGGTGTTCATGTGTAGCAAAGGCGAGAGAGCTTGTAAGGGAACTCCTACATGATGTTCCAAAGATGGAGAGAGGCTGCCATCTGCTGGCCAGACACAGTCAAGAGGAACCAAGATATGCAAGGGAAGTTGAAGGGAGAGCAGATTTAGACGCTGGACCCGATCAGGTGACTTCCAGGAAGGAGTTCCGGGAGATAAGAGGCCAGCGCGCCAAACCTGAGGGGTCTTTGGCGCCAAGCAGCAGAAAGGAGCAGACGTGTTCCCTGCGTGCTGGGAAGCCCCGCGTGACAGGCCTAAGCCAGAGGCCTGTGAGGTGCCACAGCCGGGCACCGGTAGAAGAGCTCCGGATCCCTCACAGATGTGACCCGAGTGCTGTGCCTGCTGAGGAGACTCGGAACCTGCTTGCGGTGCTGAGTGAGTTCGCGGAACCCAACGTCGCCCGCCGACAGACGAGGTCTGGACCCCCCTACCCAAGGCTCGAGAGATTGCCCCCACGGCCAAGCAGAGAGGACTTGAGAGACGGCTGCCCCAGGAAAGTCAGGCCAGCGAAAGCAGAGGAGCTGCATACGTGAACAGAGCCGTCACTTCTACTGTTCACTCACGGTACCGGGGACAATTGGGTTCAGGTACTCAGGTTGGGAGGGGAACGGTTGGGGCTAAAGAAGCTCAACGTGACCTAATTGAATTTATCCGGAAAAAGACTCACGGCCTAGCGGGAATAACCGGTGACCCCCGCTAGAGCCGTATGCACAGTTAAGGAACTCACGTGGTGTCTCCCATGATCGAGGGCACTACATTACCTTGAGAGACTTCGCATTTTGCTAATACGTCAAATTACTGTTTATTACCCTTGTTGCAATCCCTTGTTCAGCGTACCTGTTATATATACATATAAACTGTTTATATTCAACTCTTACTGTTCTCGCTTTGTGTCTGTGCGTTGCATCCCGGCACCTGCATTACATGTGGAGTAGTCGGAAGGATGCAGCATTCAGACGCAGAGATGGCGGAGCAGCCTGTGACTTGGTCCGGCCGGAGCCATATACCTTTGGGGGCTATGCTCATCCATCTACCCAAGTTTACGGGGGATGGCATTTTACTGTGGGACTGGGTAGAAAGACTGAGAAGTATGCTACGTATGTATCCCCTCGATCCCCTAGCCCAGGCGGAGCTGGCCCTCCTAACCCTTGATGGAGAGGCCCGGCAGACTGTGATGTACCGCCTACCTAGGGACCGTGACACCGTGGACAAAGTGATAAAAATTCTAGAGGACATGCACGGTGACACTACAGATTTGGGACACTTGCGCTTACGGTTGTTTCAGCGGGTCCAAGGGGAAAATGAGACAGTAAATCAGTATGTTAATGCATTACAGGAAGTGACGGCCCATATCACCAAGAAAGCTCGAGATGGGAACCGAGGACTGGGACCATTGGATGAGGTGTTGCGTGACCAACTGATTGCTGGCTTGAAAGACCCTTCCCTGAGGCAGATCCTGAAGGAGCGGCTGCGATTGAGCCCTGATCTGGGCTTCCTGGAGGTAGGGGCTGAAGCTAGAGTCCTGGAGAGAGAAGTTCCTGTTCTCAAAGCCACAGTTAGAAGTCATGAGGCAATTGCCCCTGAATTCACCAACAAAGAGCCTGATTGGGTACGGGAAATACGTCAGGAAATTCGAGACATTCGGGGTGAGTTGAATGCTATTAGAAAGACCCCTACTGCCCCCTTGCCGACGGACCGTACTGCCCAACGCGGACGGAGACCAGAGCGAGAAAGACGTTCCTACCCGGCTCCAGCACGGCATGTACCCGACCTATCGGTAGAAAGAGGACCAGAGTGCTGGACCTGCGGAGGTAGGGGGCATATCTCCAAAGACTATCCCAACCGGGAAAGGAGGAGGGGACAGCCGTTAAACTAAAATATCCCACGGTTGTGGAGCATACCGTGGGGTCTCGAGCTTCAGAGAGTGGAAGAGGGAGCTCTGAAGACATTGTCTCCGAGAGGCCCATTATCTGGGCTGAATTCAATGGGCAGCGGATCCGCTGTTTAATGGACACCAGGTCTCAAGTGACCACTATGCCTGAGACGTATTTCCAAAGTCACTTTCCTGAAGTCGCTCGTTCCTGCCGGGAACCCACTGTCAAACTGGTGGCGGCCAATCAACTACCTATCCCAGTAGCGGGAGTAGTATGGATGTCCGTTCGAGCATGTGGAAAGGACCTCGGTCGGAAAGGGATCGTACTGACCACAGGGCCCGGAGGCGATAGGCCCATTGTAACCCTGGGCATGAATGTGCTGAAAGAGGTCGGACAGTTCCTGGCTGAGGGCTGTAACCAAAAGAACTGGACCCATGCCACTCGAGACCCAGCTAACAAGAGAGTATTCCAGCATCTCGTGCGGGTCAGTCAGATTCAAAAATTGCCCGCCACCTCTCAGTACCTTGGTAAGGTATCGATACCACCCGAAGCCACAATGACACTGCCAGTGGGATAGACTGTACTCACTCTACCGGTGCTGGCACATGTGTCCTTAGAGGGCGTGGACATTCAAATTGAACCAGTGGAGGGAGAGGAAGCGCCCTCTGGACTCCTGGTTGCTCGGACCCTGGCCACCGTGCGGCACGGTCGAGTACCCGTGCGTTGCATCAATTTAAGTGGCACAAGTTTACAGTTGTTGCCCCGACAAGAGGTGGCGCGAGTGTGTATAATGCCAGAAGCCCTTACTAGAGCTGACGCTATAGGGCTGGCACCTGTGGAAGGAAAGCCATGGACCCTGGAGGTGTCCCTCAATAGCCAAGAGAATGGAAGAGAACCGTTGACTGGGCGCCACCTCTTGGAGGAAATGGAGGCTAATCTGACTGAGTTTTCTGCTGGACAAGTAAGACAGATCGAACAACTTCTACAGCGATATCAGGGAGTGTTTGCACAGCATGAAGATGATTTCGGGTGCACTCAGGACATTCAGCACGAAATACCCACCGGAAATACTGCTCCCATCAGAGAGAGATATCGGCAGATCCTGCCTCAAATGTACCAGGAGGTGAAAGAGCTGTTGGCCCACATGTTGCGGAACGGTGTGATCCGTGAAAGTCAAGAGTCCTTGGGCGGCTCCGATCGTGCTGGTCCGGAAGAAGGATGGTACCCTGAGATTCTGCGTAGACTATCGAAAGCTGAATGCCCGTACAGTACGGGACTCCTATCCACTCCCCCGAATTGAAGAGTCTCTATCTGCACTAGGGAGCGCCAAATTCTTCTCTTCCCTCGACCTGGCTCGTGGCTATTGGCAGGTCCCAGTAGCTGAGAAGGATCGTCCGAAGACAGCTTTTGTTCTCCCCATGGGCCTGTTTGAGTTCAATCGGATGCCGTTCGGGCTAACAAATGCGCCAGGAACCTTCCAACGGCTGATGGAGAGATGCTTGGGGGACCTCAACTTTGAAGCCACTTTAATATATCTGGACGATATCATTATCTATTCCGCTACGTTTGAAGATCATCTCCGCCGATTGGAACAAGTGTTAGAATGGCTTCAAAGGCACGGCCTGAAAATTAAGCCTCGTGTCGTCTCTTCAAACGAGAAATTGAATATCTGGGGCACACTGTGTCCAGTGCAGGAGTGCACCCCACTGCGGAGAAAGTAGCTGCCGTGCAGAAGTGGCCCACGCCCATCAATATAAGGGAACTGAGGGCGTTCCTGGGGCTTGCTGGATACTACCGCAGATTCATTAAAGACTTTGCTAAAATTGCGATCCCGCTCAATGAATTGCTGAGAGGAACGGCTGGGGGAGCCAAGCGGCAGCCCATTCAGTGGGGCCCACGGCAAGAAGAGGCATTCCGAGCATTGAAAATGGCGCTAACGGATGCCCCAATCCTGGCCTACGCTGACTTTTTGCAGCCTTTTATGTTGTACACTGATGGAAGCTTGCATGGATTGGGAGCAGTGCTAGCTCAAGTACAAGGAGGAAAAGAGCGAGTGATCGCGTATGCCAGCTGGTCACTCCGAGACACGGAGAAGAATCCGGACAACTACAGTTCGTTTAAGCTGGAGCTACTGGCACTGGTGTGGGCCATGACCGAGAAATTTGCTGAGTACTTGTCAGAAGTGCAAGTGCGGACAGATAACAACCCTTTGGCCCACTTGGAGAACGCCAAACTGGGCGCGTTAGAACAGCTGTGGGTCGCAAGGATATCCAAATACCAATATAAAATCGCCTATCAGTCCAAGGCCCTGAACACTCATGCAGATGCCCTGTCCCGGGTCACTCAGGTGGGGCCGAAGAGGGACAGAGATGAGCTCGAAGGCGATGAGATCCCGGATTTAAGCCAGTTCGCCGCTGCTGTGGTCGACGCCCAAGAGACCAGAGAGGAGCCGAGGCCCACTCAAATTCTGGGCCGTTCAAGAGACGAATGGATACATCTGCAGCAGTCCGACCCAGAGTTAGCAAAGCTGAGAGAATGGGTCGCCCTTAGGCAAAGACCCGACCAGGAAGCCAGAGCCGCTTCACTTCCAACTACCCTACAAATCCTAGGCCAGTGGGAGAGGCTCTTCCTGAAGGACGGCTTGCTATGCCAAAGAATCCAGCTTCCTCAAGAGTTTGATGTTACCTGGCAGGTGGTAGTTCCAGGAGCGCTAGTAACGCAGCTAGCCCAGGAAGCTCATAGAAGAGGTGCTCACTTCGGTGTAGAAAGGACCTTTCGGTGGTTGCACCGGCTTGTGTATTGGCCTCAACTGCGGCAAGAACTCGAGGGGGTCTGCCGAACATGTTGTCAGTGTGAGTTGAACAAGCCCCCGGAACAAAGAGCTCCCATTCAGACCATCCGAACTTCTGCCCCCTTGGAAGTCTTGATGATTGACTACCTGATGATAGGAACTTCATACAATGGTTATGGACACTGTTTAGTCATAACTGATCACTTCACCAAGTTCGCAGTAGTGACGCCTACTAAAGACCAGACAGCAGAAGCCGCAGCTAAGGCCATCTGTCAGGATTTCATCCGGATTTATGGGTGCCCGAAGAGAATACATTCTGACCAGGGGGCCTGCTTCCAAGGACGAGTGATGGATGAGCTATACCGCATCTATGGGATCTACCGATCCCGAACAACACCCTACCACCCTCAAGGGAACGGCGCATGCGAGTGCTTCAACCGAGCCCTGTTGCAAATGTTGCGAACGCTGGAAGAGGACAAAAAAATGAAGTAGCCCGAATTTGTGTCCGAGCTGCTGTGGGTGTATAATAATCGAGTTCATGCGACTACCAGCTACACCCCTTACATGTTGCTGTTTGGAAGAAGTGGGCGAGAAATTACTGAACTGGAGCTAGACTCAGAAGACTCCGGCCCGGGCAGTAGCCCAAGTACCTGGGTTCGAGAACACAAGCGTCGGCTCCATACAGTGAGAAGACTGGTTGCTCAGAAGTTTCAGGAAGTAGAGCATGCAGATCGGCCCCCGACCGCAGGCGGATCACTTCAGCCATGAGACCGAGTACTGGCAAGGGCCAAAAGATTTGGGAGTAAACTGGACCATCATTGGGAGGCGATACCATATCGGGTGGTGAAGAAGGTTCACCCAGACAACCCCGTCTACGAGGTTAGGCCCGAAGGGGATGACGCTGCGATACCCAGGGTGTTGCACCGCAATATGCTGCGACCTTGCTCCTCTGAAGCAGAAGTCTGTAACAAAGTTGGGCCTTCAAACGTATTGGCTTAAGTGCCACATGCAGGAACCTTGGGGGATGAAGAAGGATGGGCCACAATGCAGTTGGGCCCGTCAGGACCGTTGAGGCCAACCCCGAGTGGAACCCAGAATGAGTCGAGAAATGACTTGCAATCCCCAGTAGTTGATTCATCGGATCTCCCGGAGTCACCTCCGCAAGAGGAGCCCCGCAGAACTGAGCGGGCTAATGCTGGAATTCCTCCTAACCGGTATGCTCAAGAAGAGTTTATCTGGTCTCAAATCCAGCAGAAAACGCAAGAGTGTGCCCAACTCCTGTCTGAACTTGCACTGCCTGGAAAGAGGCATCAATTCTGCGAGAAGTCCACTCGCCCGAGGACTGGCGAGCAAAAAGGAGGGAGGAATGTAGCAAAGGCGAGAGAGCTTGTAAGGGAACTCCTACATGATGTTCCAAAGATGGAGAGAGGCTGCCATCTGCTGGCCAGACACAGTCAAGCGGAACCAAGATATGCAAGGGAAGTTGAAGGGAGAGCAGATTTAGACGCTGGACCCGATCAGGTGACTTCCAGGAAGGAGTTCCGGGAGATAAGAGGCCAGCGCGCCAAACCTGAGGGGTCTTTGGCGCCAAGCAGCAGAAAGGAGCAGACGTGTTCCCTGCGTGCTGGGAAGCCCCGCGTGACAGGCCTAAGCCAGAGGCCTGTGAGGTGCCACAGCCGGGCACCGGTAGAAGAGCTCCGGATCCCTCACAGATGTGACCCGAGTGCTGTGCCTGCTGAGGAGACTCGGAACCTGCTTGCGGTGCTGAGTGAGTTCGCGGAACCCGACGTCGCCCGCCGACAGACGAGGTCTGGACCCCCCTACCCAAGGCTCGAGAGATTGCCCCCAACGGCCAAGCAGAGAGGACTTGAGAGACGGCTGCCCCAGGAAAGTAACGCCAGCGAAAGCAGAGGAGCTGCATATGTGAACAGGGCCATCACTTCTACTGTTCACTCACGGTATCGGGGACAATTGGGTTCAGGTACTCAGGTTGGGAGGGGAACGGTTGGGGCTAAAGAAGCTCAACGTGACCTAATTGAATTTATCCGGAAAAAGACTCACGGCCTAGCGGGAATAACCGGTGACCCCCGCTAGAGCCATATGCACAGTTAAGGAACTCACATGGTGTCTCCCATGATCGAGGGCACCACATTACCTTGAGAGACTTCGCATTTTGCTAATACTTCAAATTACTGTTTACTACCCTTGTTGCAATCCCTTGTTCAGCGTACCTGTTATATATACATATAAACTGTTTATATTCAACTCTTACTGTTCTCGCCTTGTGTCTCTGTGCGTTGCATCCCGGCACCTGCATTACACATGCATAGGTTGTGGCAATGTGGCATCCATTGAGAAAAATCTTATGGGTATGTTCATCTTTAGGGCTCGCTCGGACGAATGCTATCCGATAAATTATTGGATTGCATTTGTACCAATTTAATCATATGATGGTGTGCTCAGTATTGGTTTTTTTTTCAGCTCCAATCGGATCGCAATCAGACTGAAAAAAAATCGTAGCATGCTGGATTTGGATTGCATGCACCCATATAAGTCTATGGGTGTGTGTGAAACATCGCACTGCGCTCAGATATCACCCAAGTGCGGTGCGATTCCCGCCGACGCCGGCAAAAGGGGAGATGGAGGAATTACTTTCTCCGTCCCCTCCGCACCTGTGCTGCGATCCTCTCTGTGCAAGAGGATCGGAGCACAGAGCACCGACACTTGGCTCACACTCGCAGCAGAACAGGAGCCGAGTGTCATTAGCATATCGCATCCGATGCTCTCGCATTGGATGCCATACACTAGTAGGACCCTGGCCTTAAAGGGGTTGTCTGGAATTTTAACACTGATGGTCTTTCCTTAGGATAGGTCATCAATGTCTGATCAGTGGGGGTGCGACACCCAGCACCCCCACTGATCAGCGGTTCCCAGTGTTGGCCCGAACTGCTCAGTTACGGCCGCAGCAGAGTACTGCACATCCACCCCCTATTCAAACAATAGGGGGCGGATGTGCAGTACACGGCCATGGCCACTATTCCGTCAACAGAGCTGTGCAGCTCTGTAACTGAGCAGTTCCAGCAGCCGACACTATGAACAGCTGATCACTAGGGGGTGCCGGGTGTCGCACCCCCACTGATCAGACATTTATGAGCTATCCTAAAGATAGGTCATAAATGTTAAAGTCCCGGACAACCCCTTTAATTTTGGTCATCAATGATAAAGAACACTGTTTCATCCATTTATATGGGATTCAGATTGTGGAAGATCAGAAATATTAGCATTGAGATACCATTGAATGTGCATATCCTTTTCTCCGTGAGTCCATTTAATTACATATTAGGTAGGTTTTGATTTAACTTTTTATAACAAGAAAAAATTTTGTCTAAAAGATGTGACATCAGGTATGATAAGAAAGTTGATTATAAAAGTGTCCACTTTCTATGGACTAAAAAGGGGATATAAAACAGGTTTAAAATGCCTATAAAAATGACTTATCCTGAACGGTTCACCATTGCACAAAGAGCTTTTTAAAGAACATTTCCAGGTAGATAATTCTGACTCACGGCATCTTTGTATTTTATATGGATTAATAGCATTCCTTTAGTTTCCACAACATAAAGGCAACCAGACACTCCTCTGATGTGATCTTATAGCTAACGAGTAAAACATTTACTAGAACCTGTGTTTATAAAAGAGAATTGGGTTTAGCCTCTTAATACATCTCTAGTAAGATCAGGAGACCTCATGTGTGCTATGAAAACAAATCATACTCAGAAGTGACCCAGAGTGATTGAAAGCACCTACATAAAGCCATTATGTCTACTGTAAAGACTGGGAGATGCTACTCCACCTCACAGGCTCTATCTACGGGTTTGACGAGGATTTCAACATGGATTCAGCTACAAAATCAGTATTAATTCAGCCTACAAAGAAACTAAATGGGGTTTATGCAGCCCCATTTACCTGCGCTGAAAAAAAGTCTGTGCTGATTTCATTCTGCTCTGTGATAATAAAAAAATAAATTGTTAGCATGCCTACTTAATTTTGCAGATTCTGTAAGGAATCCCTTCATCCAGACCTGCCGCATTCAATGACGCTAATCCTTGTATGGATTCACTGCACATCAAACTGAATATCCTTGGCAGAAATCCAAGTTCTAGACTCCAATTGCTGCTGCAGTTCCCCTTGTGAATGTGTATCGAATTTGCCACAGGCAAATCTGACCCTTGTAAATATACCCATAGGGTGATATCCTAGACTTTCAAGTAATACAAGAAAGAAATATAGGTATCTTCAACACGAGTTGCCATTTTGAGTACATTAAAACTGGACAAGTTCTCTAGTGCACAAATCAGGCTCTACAGATAGGGGAATAACAAAAAAGACAAAGGGGGAATTTATATGCCAGTTTTTATTCAGGGTCCGCAGAAATAAACCTTGCAGTACACATTAGTTGGCTGTTGGATGACAGCCATTTCAGCCGCCCTGTTTGGTTTATTAGAAAGTCGCTGGTTGACTCGTTTGCTGGCCGAATATCTCTGGGAGAACAATGCAATTAGCAGTCCAAAGTCTGACATGCATGATTGACATCTCTCCTGACCACCAGTCGTCCAGCGCACCCATACAAATTAGACTGTCGGCTTAACCCTGTCGATATCTGCAATTTCGGCCGACATTATTCTAATGTGTATGAGGGCCTTAAAATGTCCCAAATTTATGGACTGAACTAATAAACATTAGAGATAAGCCAATCTACTTGCAGGATGTAACAGACAGTCGCTCTGGATCTGGCTGCAGAAGGTCACTGTGTTTGGGATTGCAGATGCCTTTTTAATCCTTCTGACTTTTGGACCCAATGGCAACCTCCCTCCTGCTCTGATTGACACACCCTGGTCTGGGTTTTTATAAACTCTCAGTCTGCTTCAGGGAGTCATAGTGATATTCTCATTTTCCTTTGTGAAGGCTTGGAGCAATAGCAGTCGATTAGCTTCCTCTCTGGTGCACTTGGAGGATGTTTGGTGTTATCTCTCTGGTGTCTGCTCAAGCTAAGTTTTCCCTCCTTTGTTTGTCTGCCTTGTTGTCTATAGTTTATAGTGGGGACTGACCAGTGCTCACCCCGCCTCCCTCTTCTCTAAAGATGACTCTGATATAGGCTGTATCCCGTCGTTGCAATTGAAAATCAATTTGAAAGACACGACCCCAGTAACCAGAAGTTATATGTCTGTGCCGAAACCATTACACCATGAAGTGAAAGAGTATTTACAAGATCTAATCAACAGAGGTTGGGTCGAAAAGTCGAAGTTGTCTTACTCCTCTCCTATTGTTTGTGTTAGGAAGAAGGACGGTACGTTGAGACTTTGCTGTGATTACCGGGATCTAATCCGAAAGTCAGTACCTGATCGGCACCCGAAACCAAAGATTCAAGATATGCTGGATAGCCTATCAGGAAGTACCTGGTTCTCTGTCCTCGATCAGGGTAAAGCATACCATCAAGGGTTTGTTGAAGAGTCCAGTAGACCGTTGACAGCACTCATCACACAGTGGGGGCTATATGAGTGGATCCGCATACCGTTTGGGCTCAGTTCAGCTCCAACAGAATTTCAGAGGAGCATCGAGACCTGTTTGGAAGGATTGAGGGACGATATCTGCCAGCCGTACTTGGATGACAATGTGGTACACAGCAACCCTTCCAAGAGCATGTTGAACACGTGAGGACCGTATTATAGCGGTATCAACAACACAGAGTTAAGTTGACCCCAAAGAAGTGTGAACTGTTCAAAAGGCAAGTTCAATTTCTAGGGAAAATTGTGTCCGGAGAAGGATATACCATGGACACAGCAGAATTCGCTCCGGTACTAGCCTTAAAAGACAAGTGGCCCTCTACTGCTGGGGAGTTGAGACAAATCTTAGGATTCCTCTCCTACTATCGTACTTACGTTCGGAACTTCTCCAGGATTGCTGCCCCGCTATACCTTCTCTTGTGTGGGACGACAGAGTCAATAACACCCACAGAGAAAAAGAACGCGGGTAGGACTGGACTTAAAAGAAACAACGCTGTTTCGTCCCAACAGCCCATTCCCTGGACAGAAGACCACCAGGAGGTATTGGAAGAACTAGTAGACTACCTGGTAAAACCACCCATCTTTAGATATCCTGATTTCAACTTACCATTTGTTCTTCATTGTGACGCTTCTCAAGTTGGACTGGGAGCTGCACTGGATCAGCATCAAGATGGAAAATTGAGAGTCATCGGTTACGTTTCTAGAACGTTGACAGACGCCGAGAAGAATTGCCATCTACATTCCGGAAAATTGGAGTTCCTGGCATTGAAATGGGCTATCTGTGAACGATTTAGAGATTATCTCTACTACAGCAAAGAGTTTGAGGTATAAACTGACAACAACCCTTTGATCTATGTCCTCACTGCAGCCAGACTGAATGCAACGGGTCAGAGATGGGTCACTGAACTAGCTGACTTCAATTTCAGCATCAAGTACAGGCCAGGAAAATGCAATGCGGATGCTAACGGATTGTCGAAAATGGCACTAGAGCCTGAGGACTTCATGCAAGAATGCTCGGAGAAAGTCAGTCTGGAAGCAATTGAGAGCACTTCCCAAGCAGTGCAAGCTTATCAAGAGGAAGACACACCATTGTGGTGTCCGTTGACAGTGGAAACCACCATAAAAGTGAGAGAACAAAATCACCCCCTGTCCATTCGACAACTACCAAAAGGAAAAATCTGTAGAGCACAACGGGAAGATCAGATAATTGGTAGAATACTACTTTATGTGGACCAAAATCAGTTTCCAAGTAAACAGGAGAGAGATAATGAGTCACCAGCAGTATCTGTATTAGTTAAAGAATGGACGATGCTCTACCTCAGTGAAGACGGTATCCTGTATCGTAAAGGAGAACAAAACCGGCAGTTGGTACTACCCAGAGTATTCCGCAGGTTGGTCTTCAAAGAACTCCATGAAAACATGGGACACCTGGGAGTGGAAAGGACAACCAACTTGATCCGTGAACGTTTCTTCTGGCCGTACATGCAGAGAGATATTGAGAGGTACATGACCAAGGAGTGTGGGTGTCTGAAAGATAAACGTCCCAACACATCAACCCGGGCACCTATGGGCAACATCCAAACTACGCATCCGTTTGAGATGGTCTCAATAGACTTTCTACATCTCAAAATGTGCAAGGGTTGTTACGAATACATATTGGTGGTGATGGACCATTTTACTCGATTTGCTCAAGCATATGCCACCACCAATAAAGCTGGTCAAACAGCAGCAGAGAAGATCTTCAATGATTTTGCTTTGAGGTTTGGGTTCCCAACGAGGTTACACCACGACCAAGGAAGAGAATTTAAACACCAGCTTTTTGCCAAGCTAGGAAAGTACTGTAGAATTCAGAGATCCCACACAACGCCCTATCACTCAGAGGGTAATGGACAAGTGGAACGTTTTAACTGGACATTATTGTCGATGTTGCGCACTTTAACAGCTGATGAGAAGAAAGATTGGAAGAGTTCTCTGTCAAAAGTGGTACATGCCTATAACTGTACAAAGAGTGATGCAATGGGTTACTCACCCTTCTTATTGTATGGACGATCGCCAAGACTGCCAATCGACATCATGTTTGATGCTCTGGTGTCAGAGACTTACAGAACATATCCGGAGTACGTTCGGAAATGGAAGGAGCGGATGGCAGAGGCATACAACATATCGTCCAAAGTGGTTACGAAAGGACAGAGCAAGAGTAAGGAGTACTATAATCAAAAATGTTATGGACCAGAATTGGCACCGGGAAGCCGGGTGCTAGTCAAGAACGTACGTGAGAAAGGTGGTCCAGGAAAACTTTGTTCGTACTGGGAAGACAAGGTGTATGTGGTCGTAAGGAGGAAAGCCGATGACAGTCCAGTGTATGAAATCCGATTGGAAACAGGAGACGAGAAAACCAGAATAGCCCATCTGAATTTACTACTACCCTGTGATTATCTTCCACCACAACAAGACTTCCCAGAAGTAGACCGACATCGTCCAAGATCGACTAAAGGACCACCACAGACTGAAGCTCCGGAGGTGGATAGTGACTTTAAAAGTTCAGATGAAGAAGAGCACACCGTTGTATTTCTTGGACCGGCAAGGAGAGGGATGTACCATCCTCAGGAGAGCGAACTAAGTCCCGAGGCTCCAGAGTTTGTACCAAGGAGTACAGATGAAGTCCAATTCAGATCTGATGATCGAACACCGGTGTTATGTTCTGCTACCAGAGCTAAGGAAAGAGAGGAGATCTGTCCCTACGATAGAACTCAGCTTAATCCCTACGATGTAACAGGGAACCTGATCCTGCGATCAGACCTGCTAAAGTCCTAAGCTAGTCTGTACGGAGACCTATAGATGTGGGGAAGGAATCCCTAAAAGTACTAAGGACTGGGAGGAATATTGGACACCTCCTAACAGAAATAGTAGCAGACAGACGAACAAACAAAATATATAGAACATAGAGGTCAGTAGACCAAGCAAACTAACAGAGCAAGACACAGAGCACAGGCTAGCTAGAAAGTAGATATACAATGAAGTCCAGCAAAGCCAGAAGGGCGGAGCAGGATTAAATAGGCCAACAAGGTCATGTGACCAGCAAAGGAAAAAAAACCTAAGAGCAAGGTTCTAACAGTACCCCCCCTTCTAAGAGGATCCTCCGGATCCCCTAGGACCAGGCTTATCAGGAAATCTCCTGTGAAACGCTCTGATAAGTCTGGACGCGGAAACATCATCCGACCTCACCCAAGAGTTATCCTCGGGACCGAAACCTTTCCAGGCCACAAGATACTGCAAACTACCTCTATACCGTCTAGAGTTAAGGATGCGAGAAATTTCATATTCCCCGTCCTCCACCACCGGAGGAACAGAGGCAGAGGCGTCACAATCCGATACAACAGCTTTTTTCAACAGAGAGACATGAAATACCGGATTAATTCTCCAGGAGGTAGGAACCTCCAACCTAACAGCAGATTGGTTGACAACCTGAAGCACCTTAAAGGGCCCTACAAACTTGGGACCCAATTTCTTTGAAGGAATCCTCAACCGCAGATTCCTAGAGGACAACCAAACCATGTCACCAACAGCGAACAAAACCTCCTGTCGTTTCCTATCAAAGTAGTCTTTAGATTTTCTGTTGGCCTCCTGAAGATTACCACGCACATCCGTCCAAACTCTCTCCAAATCACCGGAAAAATTCTCCTCCTCAGGCACGGCAGATCCCAACTTGGAGAACGACCCAAACGACGGATGTCTCCCAGAACAACAAAAAAAAGGCGAACAACCAGCAGAAGAAGATGTATGATTGTTCAGAGCAAATTCAGCAAGTGGCAGAAACTCAGACCACCCCTCATGATTGTCTGCCACAAAACAACGCAAGAACTGCTCAACATCCTGGTTTTTCCTTTCTGTCTGGCCATTAGATTCAGGATGATATCCGGACGAGAACGACAAATGAACTCCCAACCTATCACAAAAGGCACGCCAAAAACGAGCCACGAACTGAGGACCCCTATCAGAAACAATGTCAGTAGGAACGCCATGAAGTCTGACAATTTCCTTGACAAAGGCCTTAGCGAGAGTTTTAGCGCAGGGCAGTTTGACGAAAGGAACCAAGTGACACATCTTGCTAAAACGGTCCACGACCACCCAGATGACAGTAAAACCCTCAGAGGGGGGAAGGTCAGTTATAAAGTCCATAGCCAAATGTGTCCAAGGAGCACTGGGAACCTCCAAAGGACAAAGCAACCCCGCAGCAGGAGTATGTGAGGACTTAGATCTAGCACATATAGTACATTGACGCACCCACTTAATGACTTCCTTCTGCCATCCAGGCCACCAAAAACTGCGACCCACCAGTCTCTTGGTCTCAGAGATTCCGGGATGACCTGCCAACCGAGATTCGTGACACTCAACAAACAAATCTCTCCTAAAGGTCCCAGGCACAAACAACCTCCCATGAGGAGTGTTAGAAGGGGCATTCTCCTGTGCTTTAAGAATCTCATTTTCCAAAACGGAGTCCAAAGCAGCTATCACAACACCTTCTTGTAAAATGTTCTCCTCTTTCTCAGCACCGACTATGGGAGAAAAACTGCGAGACAAGGCATCCGCCTTAATATTCTTAGTACCAGGGATGTAAGTAACGGAGAAATTAAACCGCGAGAAAAACAGTGCCCACCTAGCCTGACGGGCATTCAGGCGCTTGGCAGCATCAAGATATATCAGATTTTTATGATCCGTAAGAACCTGAACGGGAAATTCCGCACCTTCCAAGAAGTGGCGCCAGTGTTCAAATGCGAGTTTAATAGCCAATAATTCCCGATTACCAATATCGTAATTCAGTTCAGTCTCCGAAAATTTTTTTGAAAAAAAGGCACAGGGATGTAATCCATCCCCGTTATCCTGAGACAATACTGCGCCAACCCCCACAGAGGAAGCATCAACCTCAACCAAAAACGGCCTAGTAACATCAGGCTGCATAAGGATGGGAGCAGAGGTGAACCTCTCCTTGAGATACACAAAAGCTTCAATGGCCTCAGAAGACCACTGAACCGCATCAGCACCTTTCCTGGTGAGATCAGTCAGAGGTTTGACAATACTAGAAAAAATTTTTATGAATTTTCTGTAGTAATTGGCGAAACCCAAAAACCTCTGTATCGATTTCAAACCAATAGGCCTAGGCCATTCCTGCACAGCCTGAACCTTAACCGGATCCATCTCAAAACCTTTGCTGGAGATAATGTAGCCCAAAAAACTAATTCTCTGTACAGCGAACTCACATTTCTCCAGCTTAGCAAAAAGCGAATTGTCCATTAATAACTGTAATACCTCACGCACGCTCCGCCAATGAGACTCCAGATCCGGCGAATAAATCAAAATGTCATCCAAATACACAACCACATTTTTGCCGATCAAAGGTCTAAGGATGTCATTAATCAGATTCTGAAAAAATGCAGGAGCATTAGTAAGACCAAAAGGCATAACCAGATTCTCAAAATGACCCACAGGAGTGTTAAAAGCAGTCTTCCATTCGTCACCCTCCTTCATGCGCAACAGATTGTATGCCCCCTTAAGGTCAATTTTAGAGAACCACTTGGCCCCCATTAACTGGTTAAACAGATCAGGAATCAATGGCAGTGGGTAAGGATTGCGTACAGTAATTTTGTTAATCTCACGAAAATCCAGACAAGGACGTAAACCGCCGTCCTTTTTTTTTACAAAAAAAAATCCAACCGCCACAGGAGACTTAGAGGGCCTAATGTGACCGGCGGCCAAACTTGTCTGTATGTATTCCTCCAAAGCCTTCCTCTCAGGAATAGTAAGGTTAAATAAACGACTTTTAGGAAGAGTCGCTCCAGGGAGAAATTCAATAGAACAATCATAGTCTCTATGGGGAGGCAAAACCTGCGATTCCTTCTCAGAAAAAACTCTCCAAAAATCCTGAATAGGAACAGGCAATTCTCCCCTATCCAAAACTGCAATACGCCCGTTACAACACTTGTCATAACATTTATGGCTCCAGGATTTAATTTCACTGGTAGACCAATCCAGTACAGGATTGTGAAATTTTAACCAGGGCAATCCCAATATTACTGGAGAAGGCAAGTTATTCAACACTACCAAATCCAATTTCTCATGGTGAACACCATTAATAGTGAGAGGAAATTCACAGACCTTAAGAGTAATATTCTTCAAAGGGGAACCATCCACAGAAACCACAGCAATGGGGGATGATAAAGGTTCAGGTTTTAAATTGAGTCTTTCCACGAATCCCCCATCAATTACATTCAGAGTAGACCCGCAATCAACAAACACCCGAAATTCCATTAATTTTTTCTGAGCAATCGTGGAAGCAGCTAAAAATATACCCTTGGAATTTAAACAGGCAATACGGGCGTGACTGACCATTTTTTTTTCTTTCTTCATACGAAGCTCACAGCCTTTAATCAAATGACCAGATTTTCCGCAATAGAAACACAAGCCTTCAAAAAGTCTACGGTCTTTTTCTTGAGAGCGAGGTGCCACCGATCCAATCTCCATCGGTTCACCACTGTTAGTACACACATTCTTATAACCAGAAACTGACATAGCAGAGGATTTGCTCTCATTAACCCTTGCACGCAGTCTTCTATCCACCCGTATAGCTAATTGCATAGCCTGTTGCAAATCTTCAGGTGTAGGATAAGCAATTAGCAGGTCTTTAACCCTTTCATTGAGCCCAGCAAGAAATAGACTTTTCAGAGCAGGATCGTTCCACCCTGTTTGAGTAGACCATCGACGGAAATGAGTACAATATTTTTCCACATTACCTGATCCCTGTCTCAAACGTCTTAACTCAGTCTCAGCTGATGCGACACGGTCAGGATCATCATATAATAGCCCCAAAGCAGAAAAAAAACTATCCACTGATCTGAAGCATGTATCACTAGGTTGCAAAGAAAAGGCCCACTCCTGAGGCTCTTTGCGCAAAAGTGACATTATGAACCCTATGCGCTGGGATTCATCCCCAGAGGACTTGGGTCTCAAACGAAAATACAATAAGCAAGCATTTTTAAATGAAAAAAATTCTCGGTGTTCACCAAAAAATAAATCCGGCAAACATACCTTAGGCTCCAAGAAATGTGCTCCAGGACAGTTACTCACGTGCTGACGGAGCTCGGCCACCTCCAGAGAGAGTCCCTGCAGGCGATGAACCAAATCCTGAACCGACACCATGATGGAACAGAAAAATCTTTCCTTAGAGAATTTGCTGGCTGGACTTACTGTTATGTTCTGCTACCAGAGCTAAGGAAAGAGAGGAGATCTGTCCCTACGATAGAACTCAGCTTAATCCCTACGATGTAACAGGGAACCTGATCCTGCGATCAGACCTGCTAAAGTCCTAAGCTAGTCTGTACGGAGACCTATAGATGTGGGGAAGGAATCCCTAAAAGTACTAAGGACTGGGAGGAATATTGGACACCTCCTAACAGAAATAGTAGCAGACAGACGAACAAACAAAATATATAGAACATAGAGGTCAGTAGACCAAGCAAACTAACAGAGCAAGACACAGAGCACAGGCTAGCTAGAAAGTAGATATACAATCAAGTCCAGCAAAGCCAGAAGGGCGGAGCAGGATTAAATAGGCCAACAAGGTCATGTGACCAGCAAAGGAAAAAAAACCTAAGAGCAAGGTTCTAACAACCGGTCCCTGAAGAGACCGATCGACACTCAGGAGGAGCGGAATTTCCAGACCGTTTGGAAACCGGCGATTCAGGAGAAGTGCAGGAACTTACAGAGGCAGCTCCAAGAGCATCTTAGGAAGCATGGGAAATGAGTGCAGCGGAAGAAACTCCTGTGACCGAAGAACCTGTGCTATCTGAGGAACAACTCACCAGGAGGACGCCAAGAAATCCCCGCCTATGTGCTTATTATTCCCCCAAATCCACGCCTATATGCTTAATTAAATATCCCCCCCTCCCCTGCATGTCATAGGGCCTTGTGACAGGGCCTCTGATGTGTACTGTGCTCCCTGACTTCCCGGGCTTGCGCAAAGCGCCGCTCACATAGAGCGTGCTTTGCTTCATCTTGGCCCCGTCTGCCTGTGCACTGCGATGAAGGCTTCTATTGTGCAGGCACCGGGGAGTCACTGCCACTTCCCGACGCCTGTGCAATAGAACCCTACAGTGCAGTGCACAGACAGACGGGGCCGGGATGAAGCAAAGCGTGCTCTATGTGAGCGGCGCTTTGCACATGCCCGGCACAAGAGGGAGCACAGTGCATGTCACAGGGCCCTGTGACGTGCAGGGAAGGGAGGAATATGATAATTAAGTAAATAGGCGGGGATTTGGGGGAATAATAAGCACATAGGCGGGGATTGCTTGGCGTCCCCAGGACGCCAATCCTGTACAGAATAGAATTGATTAAAGCGCTTTTCTCTGCAATCAAACCTCTACTATGGGCCATACAGGTATGTATAGATTTACTTTTCTATACCCTGTATGGCCATAGTAGAGGTCTGATAACTCCAAAGTGGTGACAGATTCCCTTTAAACTGTTGAAAAAGACTCTTGTCAGATGTGTCTGGTCAGCAATTGAATCTATCGTATGCCTGAGAGAAACTGCAGCCTATGGTCACCCTGAGTAACGGTTCCCCCAGGATTCCAAAGAATTCATGAAACCCGTCTCGCCATATCTGAACCTAGTGGCGTGCGTGTAACACAATTATAGTAACATGTTGGTGTGCTTTTAGTGATAAATTAAAGGTATCTATATCAAATCTTGAACATCTTTATAAATGCAGTAAGAATCTGTTAGTCCAGCACTAGATGATCCAGAAATCCTGATAATCTGATAAGGCAAAAAAAATACCTCCATGAGTTAACTGCTGGCACTCGGCAGACTCTTGTTATCTACTTTTAGCACTTGTGAAAATGTGAAAAACCGCCGGGGAGCCCAAATATGGCGTACCGGTCTCATGACAATACAGGATGAGTGAAGGGGTTAAATATTCTAAAGGGTCAAATGCAGGTCACTAGTGGAGTACTTGTAGGGTTTCTGATTGGTGAGGAGGGGCAGTGTTATGTGGGCAATAAAAGGTTAGGAGGGGTTTGTACCTCCTCTGGCGTCTTCGTACCTCCTCAGCCCACTCAAATGACCTTTTGGTTTTTTTTGGTAAATGAAAAAAAAATTCTGTCACAGCAGCGGTGGGATAGGTCTGGTTTAGAATCTGGTTAATTGGTGATGTCCTTCGGAAGGAAGGCACTATTAGGGAATAGTGGCTTCAGTTACAGCCCAATGTAATTAGCAGGTGTAGGTCCTGCAAGGTTAGGGCTATTAATTATGTGATATTAATGTCTTCCTGGGCTGGTGCAGTGCGGCCAGGGAGATTTGTAAGGTTGTGGGGTTTGCCTCTGAACTAGACCTATTAGATGTTTATAGTCATTTAATATTTACATTGTATATAATGTTATGGGTACTCCGGGTTTGTGTGTAATATTTAATAAAAAGCTGCTGTGGCCACTTTTATTCAAGTCACAAGCAGTCATGTGTTTATTTTACATACACTAGGTATGGTAGGGAGGGGTTAATAGTTATAAAACAACCAAATCCCCTCTTTAGACTGTCATGTAGTTTTGGGTGAAATTTATGCATAAATATGGAAAATTCTGAAGGGTTCACAAACCTTTAAGCATGATTATTGTTACGCACGTGGTTGTGGAACCACTGTGCCACGGACCAGGGAGAGCCTGGAGATGAGTAACTAAGTGAGTACCTGGTTCTTCACTAGAACCCATGATCGTATGGTTAGACTTGAACCCAGGTGCACGCCAGGTGCTACTCCAGGGCAGACACCTGAGCCACAGCAGCTGACCCCCCAAAGGAGCAGGGTAACAGGATCGATGAGGAACTGGACAGCAGGAGGGATGCGGTTGGTAGGCAGATGCTGGATCATGCACAAGCCGAATAGGTACAAGAATACAGGATGGACTCGGGTACAGGATCACAGGTGCAGGTTCAGACTTGACAGGTGAGGACTGGGTAGGATAGCGTTGTAGGTGCGGACAAGACAGATCAGGCTCAGGACCGGGTAGCATCAGGACGGACTCAGGAACTGGTTGCAGACAAGGTATACAGGATCAGATGCAGACAGGATGGACAGGATCAAGTTCAGGGAGACAGGTACAGGGACCTTACAACTAGGCAATAGGATACACACTGACAACTAAAGTAGCTAAGGCACCTCCCAATAGGGGAGGGCGCCTTAAATATCAGGAGTTTCCCAGCTATTGGCTGGTGATGTTTTCAGAAGAGTGCATGCTGCCCCTTTAAGAGGCAGGGAGCGCGTACCCTACACACACTCCCAGGAGACCTGCGTGCCGTGCGCAGGTCCTGGGAGGAAACAGACACCGCAGGAGCAGAGGTGGGTAAATGAACACACCAGCGTCCCTGCTGGGAGGAGGAAGAGGAGGAAGGGGGCTCGTGCAGGGGCGCCGGCGCTGTTCTAACAACTATATGAAGAAAATTGCGATCAGAATCAATATGTTCAGTATAACACAGTATTATTGAAAGTCTAGCACATTGCATATTCCAAGAGGCTAATATATTCTTCAAAAATGGCCATTGGAACAATACGTTAGCATGACTGTTTACTACGGCTGGCTATCCATTTATCAGTTATGTCTGCCTATTCTGTTATGTGCTGGATACTGATCGGATGACAAGTTGTGCACTGGTCTGGAGCCTAAAGCCAGATCCAAAGATGTCAGAAGCAATGTTTTCTGATTTGGATCTAAGACCAGTCCAGCACAACACTATGACCCCACATTTGGGGATGAGCTCGTACAAATCTACTGACTCAATTCTGGTATCAGTTCCCCTCTGGCGTTTTACAATCATGCCAGAGGGAAAAAACATGTGGCTGTATATATGGCAATAAAAGATCTGTAGCTTTTTTGTGCTTTAGATCTAGAACATATAAATTATAATTCATTTTTCACAACACATTGTTATTTTTGTAAGCCATATGTGATAATCATCGATGTTCATGAATCATTCCCTACACTCGGTCTGTACCTGTGGCTGCAGTGACAAGCAGGGTAAGCACATAGATAGAGCATCAAAGAAAAGCTATTCCCTATTAACCCATTGAGGTGTGTTTCAAATTAACCTATTTTGGGGAAAAAATTACAGTTAATTCTGGATGGAGGCGCACAGACCCATAAGATGGAAAGAATTACATTTTACATATCAAAGGACAGCAGCCCCAAAGCAATATAATACGTTCACTCTCCTCAAAACCTATTAAGCCTTATTATGTCTGTGGGATAGGACAGACAGGACAAAATTTCCTAATTAAATAGCGATAGAACCTCTCTGACACGTATGATCAGATTGTAACGTTCACGGCCCATCCCACTGTGTCTTGCATCCTTGGAAAAGTTAGACGGGCTCTTTGAAAAAAAAAAAAAAAAAGTAAAAATGTACTTTTTTCCTTCTTTCAGACAAAACTTGCCCCTAGTACAATATAATAGGATTTTATTTCCTATCATCATTGTCAAGTCCTTAGATCCCTTAATGGGATTATCTGCTTTAAAAGTCAGACGTTTCCAATCATTCAGCTAAAGCTAAATGTCATAATTCTAGGGAGTTCAAGGTGCTGTTTAACGGGCAGATATGACACACTCTGCTGAAAGTGAACACAATTACTGAAGGATGTGTAGCTAGAAATATAAAGTAATCAGGAGTGTCCGACACTCCATGTATATTAAGGGTGCCCAACAGACATATCAATGCTGCAACCTGTACAGCTGCACAGGGGCCCAGGAGGTAAGGAGGCCCACTTCCACCTTCAAGGCAGGTGGAATTGTGCATTATGAAGAGCGACTGGATTGCACAAGGCCCATATTTTGTTCTTGCAAAGGGGCCCTCTTCTGTCTGTGTTCGCCAGTGGTGCCCAAGTAGGGTTCCAATCCGTCTATATGGGTAAATGCAAAAAATCGTCACTCAACTAAATGAGCGGTAATGTTGATATATTAATACAATCCAAAACAAGGTTATAACGTTTCAGTCCTTTGTCTGAACCTTCTTCAGAATAAGGCGAATTGCAAGTTAGAAGGGGATGTGCGAGAATGGTAAAGTGCGCATAGCACAATGGTAAGAGCGACATCATTCAATGTGAATATGACCTGCGCCATATTTGGATTGTATTAATAAATCAACTTTACCGCTCATATGGTTGAGTGCTGAGTTTTTGCATTTACACTAGATAGAAATATAAGTCATGAATCTACCACACAAACAACTTTAACGATCGGAACTGTGCACGCGCCGAACAAGAAGCAGAAGGAGTCCAGGGGAAACGCTGCTCTGCGCATGTGCGGGTACTCTCACAAACGGTGCAAGATTTCAGTTAAGCCAGTTCTGCCAATCAAAGAAGAAAACGTTAGATACAGCATAAAGACATGTACACAAATTTAGTCCCAAAACCACTTAGCCATGCCCATGGTGCAACATACACTTAATTAGCATATAGGAATAAAGGATGATTTCATGATAATGACCCAAGTTATTTATTTATTTATCTCACTTATATAGCGCCATTAATTCCATAATGCTTCACAGACAATATTGACACTGTCCCCACTGGGGCTCAAAATCTAAATTCCCTATCAGTATGTCTTTGAAGTGTGGGAGGAAATCGAAGAACCAGGAGGAAACCCAGGCAAACACGGGGAGAACATACAAACTCCTTGCAGATGTTGTCCTTGGTGGGATTTGAACCCAGGACCCCAGCGCTGCAAGGCTACAGCGCTAACCACTGTGCCCATAACCTATGAAATTTACCAAGAAAGGTATAACTTTTATCAGGGAACGGGCACCTACAAGGTGCTGTGATTGGTTCAAACATTAATTGGGAACTGACAGGCCTTAAGGTCTGCAGCCACATATCATACAGAACCACTCCTGGGGACCACAGTACAACTTCAATGCAGAAAAGAGGCAAGTTCTTGTTTCAGAACCATTAGAACCGGGATCTACTTCTTCCAAAATCCCCGCTCCTGAGAGAAGAAAACCATGCATGCAAATTACTTTCTCCATTGAAGATCATCAATGTTAAAGGGGTATCTTCTTCAATGGAGGTAAGTAGTACTGATGATGTTATGTTATGTTATGTTATTTATATGCAGAGTCATGTGCAGGTATCATGCACGTGTTCTGTTCATTAGAATGCACCACACTTGTGGATTATGTATGTGTCCTTTTCTAATTAACAGGACAAGTGCATGATACCTGCCGATTCTGCATGCGGCTCGGTGGGTATGTGGGAGTCATAAAGTCATTAGCATTGCTTCCGTCCAGAGTGGAAATGAGCAGCAACCAACAAGTCCTTTAAATGAACAATGTTGCATTTCACAACACCCATAAATCACAATGGCCATCTGAGTTCCTCTTTCCTTCAGTGCCAAACAGACATTGTCCTGATATAGACAGGACCCAACAAAGGCTACTCTAACCTATGCACCACTCCTCTTCTCTTTGACACAGAAACTAAATGTGAGCAGCCACACACAGACAAGCATTCCTGTGTCCAGATGGCTGGGAGTCGCACAGAATGGAAAGGCGGGTCGTGCACCCCTGCTATAAATTATTGCCATTATAACCTATGGGTGATGGATGTTAGGTATCTATCACTGATAGGCTCTATGGTATCCATTTAATAGATACATCATGAAAAGCTATTGAAAGCTCATGACCAGTGCCAGGCAGCTGCTGCCAAGGCAAATAAAATCATGCTATGCATTGAAAGAGGCCTAGATGCTTATTGTAGCGTCGGCGTCCCTGCCCTCTGCTAGGCAGGGACGCTGTTCCCCTCACCTCTCTGCTCCGAGCCCGGCGTCCTCCTCCCGCTCTGCTGGCAGCGCGCGCTCCTTCCCGGCCACTGTGCTTAGGGCGCGCGCGCTCCCTCCCTCTTAAAGGGGCCGCGCGCGCCGTCCTAAGGAGTCCCCGGCCAATGGCCGGAGGACTTCACCATATATAAGGCACCTCCTCCAAAATGGAGGTGCCCGAGCAATGTTGTTGCACTGTTCACTACTCTGCTTCAGCCCTCAGGTCCCGTTGCCAGTTACCTGCCTGATTCCTGCCAGAGTCCTGCCAGTTTGCTGTCTGTTTCCTGCCTGATATTCCTGCTACCTGCTTGCTAGCCTGAGGTCCGACGGTCTGCCTTCCTACTCCTGTCAGTCTGTCTATGGACCAGCTTGGCCGCTCACCTGGGAGCGCACATCTGCTACCTGCCTGCTAGCCTTCCTGGAGGCTCTGCCGTCACGTGCTGTGACCACCTGCTATTCCAGAGACTCCTGCCCGCTCACCTGGGAGCGCACATCTGCTACCTGCCTGCTAGCCTTCCTGGAGGCTCCGCCGTCACGTGCTGTGACCACCTGCTATTCCAGAGACTCCTGCCCGCTCACCTGGGAGCGCTCCTCCGCTACCTGCCTGCTTGCCTACCTGGAGGCTCCGCCGTCACGTGCTGTGACCACCTGCTATTCCAGAGACTCTTGCCCGCTCACCTGGGAGCGCTCATCTGCTACCTGTCTGTTGGTCTTCCTGGAGGCTCCGCCGTCACATGCTGTGACCACCCGATTATCCAGAGACTCTCGCCTGCTCACCTGGGAGCTCACGTCTATCATCTGCCGCCACAGGTCGTACCAATCCTTTACCTAGAGACTGCCCTGGTCACTTGCCGTGACCTCCTGCCCGTTCATCCAGAGACTGCCCCGGTCACTTGCCGTGATCTCCTGCCCGTTCATCCAGAGACTGCCCCGGTCACTTGCCGTGACCTCCTGCCCGTTCATCCAGAGACTGCCCCGGTCACTTGCCGTGACCTCCTGTCCGCTCATTCAGAGACTGTCCCAGTCACCTGCTGTGACTGCCTGCCCGTCTACCCTGGTCGCCACCCGCTCCCTTACAAGGACCGCCCCCTTGTATAGTAGCTCAGAGGTTCCGCCTCCCAGACCCGTTACAGTTTGCTCGGGCCATGGAACCCGGTGGCACCCAAGCTCCCTCGCTCTCGGACCTCTGTCATGAACTGTCCCGTCAGAGGTCCCAACAGGAGTCCATCCTGGGTCACCTGCGGAATGTCAATTCTCGCCTGGACACTATGACTGCTCCACCAGCAACCACCGCCAGTGCCATGACTCGCAACCCGGCAGCTCCGCTGCCCACCAATACCATGGTATCCTACCCCGGACCCCGGCTTTCTGCACCTCCTCGCTTCGGAGGTGACTCCGCCCAGGCTCGGGGCTTCATAAATCAGTGCACCCTGCACTTTGAACTCCTGTCCCACCAGTTTAACTCCGACCGGGCCAAAATTGCCTTCATCATGTCCCATCTCACCGGGGAGGCCCTGGCCTGGCTAAATCCTCTATGGGAGAGAGGAGACCCCCTGGTGTCCGACTTGCCTGCCTTTCTCATGGCTTTCCGGAAAGTCTTCGACGAACCCGGACGGAAGACCTCATCCGCATCATCTCTGCTACGCCTCCGTCAGGGAAGTCTCACCGTGGGCCAATATGCCATACGGTTCCGTACCCTTGCCTCGGAGCTGGCCTGGGATAACGACGCTCTGGTATCCGTCTTCTGGGAGGGTCTGTCCGGCCGTATTAAAGATGAACTTGCCGGTCGGGACATTCCTACCTCTCTCGATGACCTAATAACTCTTGCCACCCGGATTGACCTACGGTTCCAGGAGCGTGCCAAAGAGGTCACCCGTGAGAGGAGGTTTCCACGTCTAGCTCCTACTTTTCAGAAATCCGTCTCTCCCCAGGTACACTCACCTGAGCCTATGCAGGTCGACCAGACCAAGATGGTCAAAACCCGTCAGGACTTACGCCGTGCCGAAGGGAGCTGCTTCTACTGTGGCAGTAAGGAGCACCGGATCCGTACCTGCCCGGAGAGGTCGGGAAACGCCTGTGTCTAGGTTCGCTCAGAGAGGTCAACCTAGACAAGAATAAATCCTCTCCATCTCTGCTACTGTCTGTCTCTATTATCTGCGGGGAGAATCGTTATTTCGAACTAGCCCAACTTGACTCTGGAGCGGCCGGGAATCTTATCTCACAGTCCCTGGTAGAAAAATACCGCATTCCCACCAAACCTCTGGCTGTACCATTATCTGTCGCTGCTGTGGATGGGGGCCTCTTACCACGTCCCATCCAACTCATCACCGAATCCATAACTCTGCAAGTGGGAATGCTGCATTCTGAGAGCATCTCTTTTCATGTTCTGCCTGGACTCTCTCACACCCTCTTACTAGGTCTACCTTGGCTCCAGAGACATGCACCCGTGCTTGACTGGCAGACCGGAGAAGTCCTTCGCTGGGGACAGGACTGTCATAAGACTTGTTTGGTTCCTGTTCATCCCGTCCGTCCTTCTCCTACCCCAACTAATCTACCTGGACTTCCGATTCCCTATTGGTCATTTGCTGATGTCTTTAATAAAAAGGAGGCAGAGACATTACCCCCTCATAGACCATACGACTGTCCTATCGACCTGTTACCCGGTACTACTCCTCCCCGTGGGCGTATTTACCCATTGTCCGCTGCTGAGACCCGGTCGATGTCCGAATATATTGAGGAGAATTTGGCCAGGGGATTCATCCGGAAATCTACCTCCCCGGCGGGAGCAGGCTTCTTCTTCGTAAAAAAGAAGGACGGCTCTCTCAGTCCCTGTATAGACTATAGAGGCCTTAACCAGATCACGGTGAAGAATAAGTACCCCCTTCCGCTCATTCCAGAATTATTTGATCGCCTGAGGGGGGCTAGAGTCTTCACCAAACTGGACCTCCGTGGGGCGTACAACCTGGTCCGTATCCATCAAGGGGATGGATGGAAGACTGCATTCAACACCCGGGACGGCCACTATGAATATCTGGTAATGCCCTTTGGTCTCTGTAACGCTCCTGCCGTCTTTCAAGAGTTGGTCAATGACATCTTCCGGGACCTTCTCTACTCCTGCGTTGTGGTGTACCTGGACGACATCTTGGTCTTCTCTCCGGATCTCCAGACTCACCGGAGGGACGTTCGTCAGGTCCTGCTCAGGCTCAGGCAGAACCACCTCTTCGCTAAATATGAGAAGTGCCTCTTTGAGCAGACCTCGCTTCCGTTTTTGGGCTACATTATTTCTCAGACCGGCCTACGAATGGATCCAGAGAAACTGTCTGCCATCGAGAAATGGCCCCGACCGGAGGGGTTGAAGGCCATTCAGCGGTTCCTGGGCTTCGCCAACTACTACCGCCTCTTCATACCGCACTTCTCTTCCCGGACTGCCCCAATTTCCGCGCTCACCCGTAAGGGTACTAATCCCAAAGAGTGGCCGCCCGAAGCAGAGGAGGCCTTTCTTTCCTTAAAACAGGCCTTCTCTTCCGCCCCGGTGCTGCATCGTCCGGACGGCAACAAGCAGTTCTTTCTGGAGGTTGACGCCTCCTCCTCTGGAGCCGGAGCTGTACTTACTCAAAAATCTTCTTCCGGGAGGATGGTAACTTGCGGCTTCTTCTCCAAACTCTTCTCCTCTTCTGAGCGCAATTATTCCATAGGAGACCGAGAGTTATTGGCCATCAAGCTGGCATTGGAGGAGTGGCGTTACCTACTCGAGGGGGCTCTTCATCCGGTAATAATTTACACTGACCACAAGAACTTGGCTTATCTCCAGCATGCCCAGAGACTTAATCCGCGCCAAGCCCGGTGGTCCTTGTTTTTTGCTCGCTTTGATTTTGTTCTACATTTTCGCCCGGCTGACAAGAACATCAAAGCAGACGCCTTGTCCCGATCCTTTCTGGTATCTGATCTCGAGGAAGAACCTAAACATATCATCGATCCCACCAGAGTAATGCAGGTGGCTCCCGTGAGTCTAAATCGTCTCCCTCCCGGTAAGACGTTCGTATCGGTACCTGATCGGGAGAAGATCCTACACTGGGGTCATTCGCCTAAACTAGCTGGCCACGCCGGTCAGAAAAAGACCCTCCAGCTTATTTCCCGGCACTACTGGTGGCCTAACCTGCGCAAGGATGTAATAGACTTTGTTTCTGCCTGTGTGTCCTGTGCCCGCAACAAAGTTCCGAGACACCTGCCAGCCGGTCGCCTTCTTCCTCTGCCAGTACCTGCTGCCCCCTGGCAGCATATAGCGATGGACTTCATAACTGATCTTCCCGTCTCTGCCGGTTGTACGGTCATTTGGGTGGTCGCTGACCGCTTTTCCAAGATGGCTCACTTCATTCCCCTGCCAGGCCTCCCGTCTGCACCCGAGCTGGCTAAAGACTTTATCCGCCACATCTTCCGTCTTCATGGCCTGACCCGTCACATCGTGTCGGATCGTGGGGTACAGTTCACTTCTCGTTTCTGGAGAGCCACTTGTAAATTGCTAGACGTCACCCTGGACTTCTCCTCCGCTTACCACCCACAGTCTAATGGTCAAGTGGAGCGGATCAATCAGATCCTGACCAGTTACCTCCGGCACTTCGTTAATGCCCACCATTCTGACTGGGTGGATCTCCTGCCATGGGCCGAATTCTCGTACAACAATCACGAGAGCGAATCTTCCTCCAAATCCCCGTTTTTTGTAGTCTTCGGTCAGCATCCTCGGATCCCGTTTCCCGTCTCCACCTCGGTGGACAATCCGGCTGCGGAATCTCTTGTTAACAAATTTTCCTCCACATGGGAGAGTACCCGGTCCGCACTCCTTCTGTCATCCGAGCGTATGAAAAGACATGCTGACAAAAAACGTCTGGATCCTCCTCACTTCCGTCCAGGGGATAAGGTCTGGCTCTCGTCCAAGTATGTCCGGCTCAAGATTCCTTCCTATAAGTTAGGGCCTCGGTTCATCGGTCCTCTGGAGGTCATCAGTCAGATCAACCCGGTGGCCTATAAATTGAAACTCCCGGTCAACTTGCGGATCCCTAACTCCTTCCATGTATCTCTCCTCAAACCTGTGGTACTTAACTCTTTTTCCAAGTCTACAGGCACGCCTCCTGCTCCGGTTTCCGTTGAAAACGAATTTGAGGTAGAGAACATTCTGGCCACCAAAAGGGTAAGAGGTAAGACCTTTTTTCTAGTAGATTGGAAGGGGTTTGGTCCTGAAGAGAGAACGTGGGAGCCCCGGGAGAACATCCATGCCCCTCTCATCCTTGCTAAATTTCTGTCTGGCCTAAAAAAGGGGGGGCCTAAAGGGGGGGGGTACTGTAGCGTCGGCGTCCCTGCCCTCTGCTAGGCAGGGACGCTGTTCCCCTCACCTCTCTGCTCCGAGCCCGGCGTCCTCCTCCCGCTCTGCTGGCAGCGCGCGCTCCTTCCCGGCCACTGTGCTTAGGGCGCGCGCGCGCTCCCTCCCTCTTAAAGGGGCCGCGCGCGCCGTCCTAAGGAGTCCCCGGCCAATGGCCGGAGGACTTCACCATATATAAGGCACCTCCTCCAAAATGGAGGTGCCCGAGCAATGTTGTTGCACTGTTCACTACTCTGCTTCAGCCCTCAGGTCCCGTTGCCAGTTACCTGCCTGATTCCTGCCAGAGTCCTGACAGTTTGCTGTCTGTTTCCTGCCTGATATTCCTGCTACCTGCTTGCTAGCCTGAGGTCCGACGGTCTGCCTTCCTACTCCTGTCAGTCTGTCTATGGACCAGCTTGGCCGCTCACCTGGGAGCGCACATCTGCTACCTGCCTGCTAGCCTTCCTGGAGGCTCCGCCGTCACGTGCTGTGACCACCTGCTATTCCAGAGACTCCTGCCCGCTCACCTGGGAGCGCTCCTCCGCTACCTGCCTGCTTGCCTACCTGGAGGCTCCGCCGTCACGTGCTGTGACCACCTGCTATTCCAGAGACTCTTGCTCGCTCACCTGGGAGCACTCATCTGCTACCTGTCTGTTGGTCTTCCTGGAGGCTCCGCCGTCACATGCTGTGACCACCCGATTATCCAGAGACTCTCGCCTGCTCACCTGGGAGCTCACGTCTATCATCTGCCGCCACAGGTCGTACCAATCCTTTACCTAGAGACTGCCCCGGTCACTTGCCGTGACCTCCTGCCCGTTCATCCAGAGACTGCCCCGGTCACTTGCCGTGATCTCCTGCCCGTTCATCCAGAGACTGCCCCGGTCACTTGCCGTGACCTCCTGCCCGTTCATCCAGAGACTGCCCCGGTCACTTGCCGTGACCTCCTGTCCGTTCATTCAGAGACTGTCCCAGTCACCTGCTGTGACTGCCTGCCCGTCTACCCTGGTCGCCACCCGCTCCCTTACAAGGACCGCCCCCTTGTATAGTAGCTCAGAGGTTCCGCCTCCCAGACCCGTTACACTTATGACAAGACATAGTTTTGCCTTTTAGAATACTATGTACAATTTTGGGCTCCAGTGTATAGGTAGGACATAGCTGAACTAGAGAGGGTACAGAGAAGGGCGAGCAAGGTTTTTAAACGAAATGGTGGACTGCAATATTAAGACAGTGAGCAAGCTTGGGGGAATTCGGTTTGGAAACAGAGATGGCTTAGGGGTGATCTAATTGCTGTGTACAAATATAAGAAGGGACAGTACAGAGATCTTTCTAATGATCTTTTTATAACTAGGCCTGCAACGGTGACAAGATGGTGATTCTTTACTGTAAAAGAAGTGAGATTATGGATCTTTCAGCCACATGATGCAGTAATGGTTGATTCACTAAACAAGTTCATTGAGAGCCTTGATACTTTTCTAATACAGTATTACAGGATATGGATACTAGATTACGTAGTGTGAAGTTGATACAGGGAACAAGAAAGAATTTTCCCGTTAAAATGGGGTAATTAGCATCTGCCTTCTCTGGATCAAGACATTAGAATTATAAATTGAACTTGATGGATTTATGTCTTTTTTTCAACCTTAATAACTGTGAACATCATATGGTGTAGGGAAAGGTGAGAGAATTTACAGAATCTTTGTGGAGTCACACAGTACACCTCAGTGCTCCTAATTTGTTTGATTTAGAGAGCTTTGAGAGCTGGGGCCGAAGGGGAATCCATAGATTACACCATATTTTATCGTAAAATGAGATTAAGGAAGTCTCTCAATTAAAGGTAGAGTTTGTGATTTCTCATAGTCAAGTGTATAAATATCTTCAATTACGGCATGTATACCAAGCAGAAGGGCTCAATCTAAGTGGTACAATACCTAAGAATACGATAATACACAGGAGGGCAATTTCTGACAGCTCAGCTGGTTAGATTTCTGTACGTTATATCGCTCTGTTGCATCTAGTATTGGTAAATTATCCAGTAGCCTCTAGAGTTAAATGGGGAGATTTTGGCCCTATAAAAGAAGGTAATTGGTAGAAATTGCACAATTATCTCTAAGTAGTGATGAGCGAGTATGTTCTGTTAACCCTTTCGGCAAATATGCTCGGGTGTTATGTTTTAGTCACTCCGTGCTTATGATTTGCGACTGTTTGACAGCTTTAATACATGTGAGGAATGCCTGTTTCTTAGGCAATCCTCACATGTATTAAAGCTGTCAAACAGTCGCAAATCATGAGCACGGAGTGACTAAAACATAACACTCGAGCACGCTGAAGATACTCGGAAAACACCCGAGCATGCACGTAAATCTCGAGTAACGAGAATGCTCACTCATCACTATCTTTAAGCGAGGTATCTCATCTTCATCTGATACCCCATGTATGAACCCTTCAATTCTTAAATGACATAGGGACACAGACAGAGTTGTAATCTCCTAAGTGTAAAGTGCAACTGTGACACCCCAGGGGTCTGGTTGCCACAGTGATAGAGATGTTATGTCTGAGAGCAGGTGGGAGGTCCTTTGGTCAGGGATCCTGTGCATGCCACACCTCCTGCCCAGTCTTGGGAGGGGAAGAACTTCCCCTATATAAACCCGGGGCTGAAGCAGGGTTAGCAGTCAAGGAGAGTAGAGACAAGAAACAGCAGAAGCAATACTACTACGAGTCAGGGGCTGGCAGCTGCAGAGCTCGCCCTGACTGAGAAGCTTTCTTACCGGACCCGGCGTCCGAGGCTGTGGGGACTAACTCTTACCCAGCAGCAGAAGCCGACCGGCAGGGGATTTCAGGTCCTCAGGCCCTGAAACCCGAAGGCACGGTCACACGCGTGGGACCAGCACCGCCATCGTGGAGCGGAAGCCATTAGAAGGCCCCGAGTCACCGGCCATACGGGTGAGCACCACACGGTACACTCAGGGACGTGGGCTACTTATATCCGCTTCTAGCAAGGTAGCCAGAAGAGTACAGTCAGTTTGGGAGGCCTACAACTCCGCCTGGCCAGGGGAGATCCCATCTGCTCAAGGACTGACCAGGCCCCGTTCACTAGCAAGTACTCCGGGAGGGTCTATCGTTGTTACCAGTAAAGACCCTGAATTACACCGCACCGTCTCTGAGTGGTTCCTGCTACCCCCATCATCCACATCTGCTGCCCTGAGGCCATACCCCTCCCGTTGGGGGTTATACCATCTACGCTGCACCATCCATCCACCGGCCTCAGCGGACTGTCCTGCAGCGGCAGCTCCATAGCTGCATTCAACGGGTGGCGTAGTCGTCCTGCATCTACCGCTGTTACATCGCCGCTCAGTTTGACTCCCTGGGCACGGACCGGGTCACCGCCACGAGACTACAACCCTCAAGAGATCCGGCTCCGGGTAAGCTCCCGCGTGCGCAACGCAGCGCGACACAGGCCCAGGGGCGCGTCAACTTTGGCGTAGTCGGCAGGATTTCGTGCCCGCAACCACCGGGTACTGCGTGCCTGAAAAAGAGACTTTTCAAACTTACCTGTGGTGAAGATTCCCGCCATCCGGCACCATCATCAGCCTTCTTCCCGCCATCGGTGAAGTTTCCCGCCATCCGGCGCCATCTTCTGCCTTCTTCCCGCCATCCGTGGAGTTTTCCCGCCATTGGACGCCATCTTGAGGACGCCGTGCAGGAAGAAGAGGGGCGTGGACTCCGAAAGCGCGCGAGAACTGAAGCCCCGCCTCACGTCCGGACGTTGCGTAAGGTCCTGGAAGGAGCCCAGCAGACGCCGACGTCACAGGAGCGCGACGGAAGGTCCTCAACCCTGACGATCCACTGCGGAGCCACGGCCTACGGAAGAGGATCATCGCAAGGTAGGCCACGGTCCACTAGGGGGGAGGAAGATGTCGGATACGGAGGAGAGCTTCACTGCCTCAACCCCCGCCAGCGCTACCGCTGCTGCAGTTATGCCCTTCACCATGCCCTATATCCCGGGAGCAGCTTGGCTACCCCAGTACTCAGGGGAGTCACATACCCTGCATGACTTTAGAGAAAAGCTGGATAGCCTCTTCCAGGTGTACCCCCTCACAGAAGAGCAAAAAGTGAGCATCCTGGTGGCCCAACTAACCGGGGCAGCCAAAAGGGAAGTAAAATCCTGGCCACCTGGGAGGAAGACTGTCGCAGGGATACTAACCCGGCTGAAGGACACCTTTGATACCCGCACCTCAGCCGAGATTAAGCTTAGATTCTACGGGTGCAAGCAGCGAGCGCATGAGAGTATAAGGGACTATGCACTAAACCTACAAGAGGCCCTGAGGGCCATTAAGCAGACCGACCCTGATGGAGTGGGAAATGAGGACAGGCTGTTGACCGAACAGTTTATAGAGGGACTGTATTGTAATACCCACCGAACCCAGTTGCGGGCAATGGCCTTACAGGATCCCCATCTGGGCTTTGCACAGTTCAAGGACAGAGCCATCCGGGTGCTGCGAGAACCGGCACCGGGTGGCGTTGTGACCCACAAGCGTAAGAATGTGTGACCCTTTTCCTATTGCCATGCCCCCAAAAAGTGAAATGATGATTTGGTGCCGGGCAGCTATTGGTCTGAGAGGTAGAGATTACCAGGCAATGGTAGAACCAGTTTACTCGGACAGTAGGCCCACCATTTTGACAGCACGGGGGTGGTTGATGTACGCCATGGGAGGGTGCCCGTTCGCATAATAAATATCGGGGAGAGGGAAGTGTACCTGCCCCGGTATGCCACGCTAGCCAAATTATATACCATTAACCAAAATTCTATACAATCTGTGGAACCCTTGCCTCCATCTCACCCGGAGGAAGGTAACGGCTCTAAGAAAAACATGGAGGACTGGTGTCAGCAACTACATCTGGGTACTGACTCCACTCCCGCCCACCAGAAACAAGGAGTCTATCGGGTGGTTCAGGAGTACGAGAGAGTGTTCAGTAAACACCCGTTAGACTTCGGGCGAGTCAAGGGGGTAGAACACCACATCCCCACGGGAGACCATCCTCCTATAAAAGAGAGGTATCGACCCGTACCCCCTGCCCACTACCAACACGCCAAGGGGATGCTTAGAGACATGAAGGAGGCTGGGGTGATCAGGGATAGCTGTAGCCCCTGGGCAGCTCCACTAGTCTTAGTCCGAAAGAAAGACAACACCATGAGGATGTGTGTAGATTACCGGAAAATCAATCGTATCACACACAAGGATGCGTACCCCTTACCAAGGATAGAGGAGTCATTGGCTGCTTTAAGATCTGCTAACTTCTTCTCTACCTTGGATCTCACTAGCGGGTACTGGCAGGTTCCTGTAGCAGAGGCGGACCGGGAGAAGACCGCATTCACCACCCCGATGGGACTTAGCGAGTTCACCTGCATGCCGTTCGGACTCTGCAACGCACCGGGAACCTTCCAACGACTAATGGAGTGTTGTCTGGGCCACAGAAACTTCGAGACGGTCCTGTTGTACCTGGACGATGTCATCGTATATTCCAAGACGTATGAGGACCACCTGAAACACCTGGCGGAAGTGTTCGAAGCTCTGGCAAGTTACGGCCTAAAGGTGAAACCCTCCAAGTGTCACCTCCTGAAACCAAAGGTGCAGTACCTGGGACACGTGGTGAGCGCTGACGGAGTGGCTCCCGACCCTGATAAGATCACCGCAATTAAGGAATGGCCAAGCCCCTCCAGCGTAAAAGAAGTGCGGCAGTTCCTCGGGTTGGTAGGCTACTACCGAAGGTTTATTCCCGGTTTCACCAAAAAGGCAGCACCTATGCAGGACCTCCTGATAGGCCAGTCCCGGAAGGCCAAGAACCAGAAGCCGCCCTTCAAATGGGAGGAGCTGGAAGAAGAGTCCTTCCGCCAGCTGAAGATGGCCCTCATGGGGGACGAAATCCTGGCGTACCCGGATTATAGCCAGCCCTTTATCCTCTACACCGACGCCAGTAACATCGGGCTAGGAGCCGTACTGTCCCAGATCCAGCAGGGGAAGGAACGAGTAATCGCCTACGCCAGCCGAAAACTGCGACCCACCGAAAGGAACCCCGAGAATTACAGCTCATTTAAGCTAGAGTTCCTGGCCGTAGTATGGGCAGTCACCGAGCGCTTTAAGCATTACCTCGCTTCTTCCCGGTTCACCGTGTACACGGATAACAACCCGTTGACACACCTGGACACGGCAAGACTCGGTGCCCTGGAGCAGAGGTGGATGGCCCGTCTGTCCAACTACGAGTTCACAATCAAATACCGGGCAGGACGCTCCAATACCAACGCGGACGCCCTGTCCAGGATGTCCAACCTGCCGGACGGAGAAGATCCGGAGGGACTGGAAGAAGTTGAACTCCCTGCGTTGCACCGTCATGGGACTATCCAGTATTCCCACCGGGTAAGGAGTAAGCAGGCTGCTACGTTGAACCCCTTACCCCACTACAACTGGGCGGAAACGCAAGACAGCGACCCTGCCGTCCGACTGGTGAAGGAGATGCTGACTCGGCCGGAGGCTCGCCTTGAACCAGACGCTCCGGAGGAAGCCAAACAACTATGGGCAGAGAAGAGTCGACTGTTCCTTTACAAAGGGAAGTTGTGCCGCAGAATGGTTAACTCCCGGACGCATGAATTACTCTGGCAAGTAGTGGTGCCACGAAGAGACGCAGCCATGGTGATGGAGGCATACCACGACGGAGCTGGACACTTCGGGTGGAAGAAGCTGGAGTTCCTGCTGCGCGAGCGGTTCCACTGGGTAGGCATGAGGGGAACCATCGAGAAGTGGTGCAGAGACTGTGGCCCGTGCAACCTGAGAAGGAAGGACCGTGCCAGCCAGAAGACTCCCCTGCAGTCCATCGTCACCCGGCAACCGTTGGAACTGGTAGCCTTGGATCATGTAAAACTGACCCCAAGCAGAAGTGGCTACGTCTACGCGTTAACCATCGTGGATCATTACTCCCGGTTTCTGGTTGTCGTCCCCGTCAAGGACTTAACGGCTCAAACAGCAGCTAGAGCCTTCCAGCAGCACTTTTGCCGTCCACACGGGTACCCGGACCAAGTGCTGACGGACCAGGGACCTGCCTTTGAAGCGGAGGTCTTCCAGGAATTCTGCAATCTGTATGGCTGCCGGAAGATAAGGACGACACCCTACCATCCGCAAACTAATGGACTTTGTGAGAAAATGAACCAGGTGGTAATGGATCTTCTAAAAACGTTGCCCCTGGAAGAACGCAGTCTGTGGCCTGAGAAGTTGCCCGATCTGGTGGACCTATACAACCACATCCCGGTAGGTTCCACCAACTGTACCCCGGCTTACCTAATGAGGGCAAGACCTGGTAAGTTACCTGTTGACCTGGAAATGGGAGTCCTGACACCCGAGGACACTTCACCAGAAACAGACTGGGACACAGAGAGGCAGCAGCAGTACCGGAGAGTACAGGAGAGCGTGGAGCGAAGTCTCTGTCAGGCTAGGGAAAGACAAGAGAAAACTTACAACCAGTATGCTCCCGCTGTTCCCCTGGTACCCGGAGAGCAGGTCTTGAAGAGGAAGAGACGGCTCCACAAGTTGGACGACCAGTGGGAGAAGGACCCGTACACCGTACTGCCCTCAAGCCACGAGAACCCGAAGGTTTGTACCATCAGTAAAGACGGAGGGGAAACCACAGCCATTGTATCCCGGGACCACCTGAAGAAGTGTCCCGAACAACTGAGGAACCCTGAAGAGGAACAAGAAGACCATCGACCCGTAGAGGAAAGGGAAGATATGGTTAGTACTGTGCTCGGGGACTTCCCTCGGTCTTGGACTCAAGTCAATGGTGCAGTTGTGGTACCCGTACTCACCTTCCTCCAACCAGCATCCCAAGCACCTACGGAGCAACAGGTAGAGCTGGAAGAACAGCCGGTCCAGGAGGCAGAAGACTCCACACAAGCAGAACAGGAGGATCAACCCTCTGCTTATAGTGAGCCTGCCGTACCCCTAGTGAGACAAAGAGCCGGTAGACAGCTGCCCAGTTTACCCTTGACAGCTCCTACACCCTGTAGTTCAGGGCCAGACAGTCAGCTCCGTAGGTCCACTAGGGCCACTAGAGGCCAGTTACCCGCACGCTGGAGGATTTGAAGTGTATAAATTGTTTTATTTATGTTTATCTGTGTATTGTTGCTTGTGTATAATTTTGTGTTTCCAGTTATTTTTAGGAATCCTTGGTGGATTTACCGGGAATCCTTGTACATAGTTGGAGCGTAACCCAGGACGGACTAAAGACTGTTAAGGACTCGGGGTAGGACAAACCCCTACCTGGTTACGTCTCCCTGTTTTGGTGAAATGGACACCTTGCTTTTCTTCAAAGACTGCACCCGGTTACGGACATGCCGTAACCAACTTTATATGTTTTTCTTATTGTATTATTATTGTTTTTATCTTGTTATGTTTTTCTAAAATATGTTTAGTCCCGGAGTACTAAATTTCACTAGGGGGGAATGTGACACCCCAGGGGTCTGGTTGCCACAGTGATAGAGATGTTATGTCTGAGAGCAGGTGGGAGGTCCTTTGGTCAGGGATCCTGTGCATGCCACACCTCCTGCCCAGTCTTGGGAGGGGAAGAACTTCCCCTATATAAACCCGGGGCTGAAGCAGGGTTAGCAGTCAAGGAGAGTAGAGACAAGAAACAGCAGAAGCAATACTACTACGAGTCAGGGGCTGGCAGCTGCAGAGCTCGCCCTGACTGAGAAGCTTTCTTACCGGACCCGGCGTCCGAGGCTGTGGGGACTAACTCTTACCCAGCAGCAGAAGCCGACCGGCAGGGGATTTCAGGTCCTCAGGCCCTGAAACCCGAAGGCACGGTCACACGCGTGGGACCAGCACCGCCATCGTGGAGCGGAAGCCATTAGAAGGCCCCGAGTCACCAGCCATACGGGTGAGCACCACACGGTACGTGGGCTACTTATATCCGCTTCTAGCAAGGTAGCCAGAAGAGTACAGTCAGTTTGGGAGGCCTACAACTCCGCCTGGCCAGGGGAGATCCCATCTGCTCAAGGACTGACCAGGCCCCGTTCACTAGCAAGTACTCCGGGAGGGTCTATCGTTGTTACCAGTAAAGACCCTGAATTACACCGCACCGTCTCTGAGTGGTTCCTGCTACCCCCATCATCCACATCTGCTGCCCTGAGGCCATACCCCTCCCGTTGGGGGTTATACCATCTACGCTGCACCATCCATCCACCGGCCTCAGCGGACTGTCCTGCAGCGGCAGCTCCATAGCTGCATTCAACGGGTGGCGTAGTCGTCCTGCATCTACCGCTGTTACATCGCCGCTCAGTTTGACTCCCTGGGCACGGACCGGGTCACCGCCACGAGACTACAACCCTCAAGAGATCCGGCTCCGGGTAAGCTCCCGCGTGCGCAACGCAGCGCGACACAGGCCCAGGGGCGCGTCACAACCATAGCCACGAAACGCGTAGGCCAAGTAATAAAGAAGGCTTGGTTTATCATTAACCCTTGTGTGTCTCTGGACCAGCGCAGAGGATCAGCCCGGCTTCTTATCTCCTCTCATTGTTTACTGATCAGCGGGGTCTCCTGCAGCGGCCATCTTGCAGGTGCTTCACAGTTGGTTGTGACTCACACAACCTCAGAAGGTGAGTCAGACTGATTGTGGGACCTGGTATTTACTTTTATACAGATAAAGCCCTATGTACGCTGTCTTTTCTATCTCCAGTCCTAACTTAGAAGCTTTCTAGAAAGGGCTGCTGGATATTATAAATATAGTGCATTCAGTTGACTTCACTCCCTCACCTTGTGTGTGTATACCGGGGTACATCGAGGTTTTAACCCCTTAGTGACCAAGCTAATTTTGACCTTAAACACAAGGCCAAATTTTAGAAATCTGACCAGTATCACTTTATGTGTTAAGTCTGGAACGCTTCAATGTATCCCAGTGATTCTGATTCTGTTTTTTTCGTGACATATTGTACTTTATTTTAGTGGTAAATTTAGGTCGATATTTTTTGCGCTTATTTGTAAAAATATTGCAATTTTGCTAAGTTTTTTTTTAAATCGCAATTTCAAAACTTTCAATTTTAGATTCTTAAATCAGTTAGTCCAGCTGTACAAAATAATTAATAAATAACATTTCCCATTACTTTATATCTGCATCATTTTTCAAATGTAATTTTATTTTGATAGGATGTTAGAAGGGTTAAAAGTTGAGCAGCAATTTGTCATTTCTTCAACAAATTTACAAAACCTGTTTCTTTAGGGAGCTAGGACAAAATTTCAAAAAACATCACAGAAAAAGATAAAGCATTACCAACACCAAATCAGATTTCAAATGTACTAGCAGGATTCAGCAGACCGATTTGGAGTTGGTAAGGCAGTATATTTTTCTGTGATTTCTTTAGGTACCTATTCAGATTTAAATGGACTTTGAGGGGCTTATATATTGGAAACTCCCCAAAACTGATAACATTTTAAAAACTGAAATACTTCAAAATTGCTGTCAGGAAATTTTTTAACCCTTCAGGTGGTACACAGGAATTAATGCAAAGTGGAATGAATTTTTTTTTTTACATTTTACCTCTAAAATGTTGCTTTAGCCCCAATTTTTTCACTTTTACAAGGGATAGCATGACAAAATGGACCACAACATTTGTTACCCAATTTCTTCTGAGCGGTTTGATGGCTGACATGTAGTCAGAAACCTCTGTTTGGACAAACGGCAGGGCTCAGAAGGGAAGAAGCACCATTTGAATTTTGGAACACAAAATTGGCTGAAAGAGATTGCGGGCACTATGTCGCATTTGCAAGGCCCCTAAGGCAACCAAACCCCCACAAGTGACCCAATTTTGGAAACTACACCCCTCAGTGATTTTATTCAGGGGTATAATGAGCATCTTGAAGCCCTGGGTACTACACAGAACTTGATAATATTAGGTCATCCTATTGAAAATTTAAATCTTTTTCACAAAAATGTTGCTTTAGCCCAAAATTTCTCACTTTTGCAAGAGGTTACACCAAAAAGTGGACCCCACAATTAGTTACCCACTTTCTAATGAGCGTGGCGATACCCCACATGTAGTCAAAAAGTTCTGTTTGGATAAACAGCAGGCCTTGATAAGAAAGGGGCACTATTTGAATTTTGGAACACAAGTTTGGCTCTATTTGGAATAGATTGGCATATTTGCAGAATCTGTGTGCTTCAAGAATAACATAAAACCCCCATAAATGTATTTTTTGTAAATTATACTATCTAATGTATTTATCTAGGGAGGTAGTGAGTAGCTTGATACCATCATCGTTTATGCAGTTGATGCAACACAAGTTTGAAAAATTACACTTTGAATTTTTTTCACTGTCTCTTTTATAAACTTTTTTTTTATGTTCTGAGGACCAAACCTCAAAAATAATTGCACTAGTTTTTCAGTGTTCAGAAAAACATGCAATATGGCACCGATGTGAGTACTGGATACATGTCTGTGCCTAAAATAAGAGATGGTGCACCATTTGGTCATTAGGCTAAAATTGATGGAATTCCAGGACCCATTCAAAGCTTACAGAGACATGAGCAACCAAACAAGAAAATCCTTTCAGGAACTAATACGCACAAAGGGAGTCTTGCTAACAAAACAGTTGTCTCACAATTGCATATACTGTAGCAGGAAGAATAAACTGTACTGGAATGAAGGGCAAAATGTGGAGGAAAATGGAGCCAACTATGTGGCAAACATGAGTTTGTGCCAAAGATGAAAGAACACCAGCAGGGCTAGAATGACAGGTTTATCTTTCAAAGAGACTGGTTGGGTCATACATTGCCTGTTTGGCTCCATCAATCCTTATAAAATTCATCCCTTATGTGCCAATCGACGTGGTACACCATAATAGGCTACTGCCCGCCAAGGTAGGAACCGCTATGTGCACAAAACAACCAATGACCTACAGAATTCTGAAAGAATTGTCTGCCACAGGAGGTTCGGCAAGAACCATGCAATAAAGCCCACAGTGTATAAATACGGAACTGCCTCATTAGATCCTCCAATAAAATGATCATGCCAGTTTCACCAATATAAATAATATATAAGTAATAAAAATGCAAAAAAAAGTTGTGTGCAGCAAGACATAGTCGTAAAAACAGTCAAACTAAAATGAATGGTCAAAAATATTTATGTGAGTGATCAAATCCTGGAATTGTCAGGTGACCTGACTTTTCTAGAACATATGTGGGATGCACATTCTGGAGTATACAGACATAGGCATGTGGAAGAGAATTTGTATATATAATAGTTTGGTATGTGTAGCATCGGCGTCTCTGCCTCCCTCTTAAAGGGGCCGCGCGCGCCATCCTAAAGAGTCCCCGGCCAATGGCCGGAGGACTTCTATATAAGGCACCTCCTCCAAAATGGAGGTGCCTGTTCAAGGTTGTTGTTCTGTGTGTTAACACTTGCTTCAGCCCTCAGGTCCCGCTGCCTGTCAGTCCTGCTCACCAGTCTGTCTACAGTCCAGCCCGCCAGCCTGTCTATAGTTCTGCCCGCCAGCCTGCTTACCCGGAAGCACCTGTCTGTTACCTGTAGTGCCCGCCAGCCTGCCTACCTGGAGCACCTGCCTGTTACCTGTCGTGCCCGTCAGCTCACCTACCCGGAGCACCCGTCTGGCTATCTGCCAAACCAGCCTGCTTATCTACCCGGACCACCCGTCAGCCTTCCTGCCGTGCTCATCTGCTGTACCGGTCAGTTCCTGCCATCTGACCCGTGGGAGTCACCTGCTCTCACACAAGGTTTGTCCCAGAGTGGCACCTGGTCCCCCTGCTCGGTGTCTCCCTTTTTCACGAAGTCGATTGAGCCGCCGTGCGACCTTGGTCAGGCCGAGTAAGCACTTAGTCACGCCCCTCAGGCCCCTCCTTGCACCGAAGCACAGAGGTTCCACCACCCGGACCCGTAACAGTTTGCACAGGCCATGGAACCCGGTGGCCCCCAGGCTCCTTCATTCTCTGACCTGTACCAGGAGGTCTCACGTCAGAAATCCCAACAGGAGACTATCCTGTCCTATCTGCGGACTGTCAACTCCCGCCTGGACACGCTGTCCACCCCATCTGTGTCCGTCTCTAGCCGAGCAGCACCCGCTCCGGCAGCACCTCAACCTACTGGCGCTATGGCACCCGGCTCTGGACCCCAGCTCTCTGCACCTCCACGTTTTGGTGGTGACCCCTTCTTATGTTGGGGCTTCTTAAATCAGTGCACGGTGCACTTTGAACTCCTGGCACATCAGTTCCCCTCGACCGGGCCAAGGTGGCGTTCATCATGTCCCACCTCACCGGGGAGGCATTGGCATGGCTAAACCCTCTGTGGGAAAGAGGGGATCCCCTGGTGTCCGATCTTCCGGCTTTCCTCGCTGCCTTCCAGAAGGTTTTCGATGAGCCCGGACGAAAATCTTCTACTGCCTCCTCACTTCTCTGTCTCCGCCAAGGGAGTCTCCCCGTGGGCCAGTATGCCATACATTTCTGAACTCTCGCATCTGAGCTTGTCTGGAACAACAAGGCCCTGGTGTCCACCTTCTGGGAGGGTCTGTCCGGATGGATCAAGGATGAGCTAGCCGGTTGTGACATCCCTTCAACCCTGGACGACCTGGTGTCATTAGCTACCCAGATTGACATCCGTTTTCTGGAACGTGCTAAGGAAACTACCAGGGAGAGAAGATTTCCGCGTCTCGCTCCTGTATTCCAAAAGCCAGCCTCGCAACCAGCAATTCCCCGGGCATGTTCGCCTGTGGCCATGCAAATTGACTAAACCAGGATGGTCAAGTCTCACCAGGAGACGCGCCGAGCCTAGGAGAGTTGCTTCTACTGTGGCAGTAAAGAGCATCTGATCCGTTCCTGCTCGGTGAGGCCGGGAAACTCCGGTGTCTAGGACCACTCGGAGAGGTCGTCCTAGGCAAGAGTAAATCCTCTCCGTCCTTAACTCTGTCTGTTTCTATTTCCAGTGGTAAGACCCGCTTCTTCGAGATTGCCCATCTGGATTCCGGAGCCACTGGGAATCTCATTCAACAGGCAGTCGTGGAGCGGTATCAGCCGCTGGGAATCTCATTCAACAGGCAGTCGTGTAGTGGTATCTGATTCCTACTGTCCGCCTGGCTGAGCCGTTGGCGGTTGCCTCCGTGGATGGGAGGCTTCTTCCGGAGACCAACTTACTCGTCACAGAGCCTGTAACCCTTCAGGTGGGAATTCTGCACTCAGAGAAGATCTCCTTTCATGTGCTTTCCGGTCTCTCTCACTCCCTCTTGCTTAGTCTACCCTGGTTACAAAGACATGAGCCCGTCCTGAGTTGGAGATCTGGTGAAGTGCTCCATTGGGGTTAGGAATGCCATGAGTCCTGTCTGGTTCTGGTTCGTTCAGCTCGACCCCCGTCAACTCCGGCTAATCTACCTGGGTCTGCCGGCCCCTGCCTCTTATCTCGGAGCTGTTTGACCGCTTAAAGGTGCTAAGATCTTCACTAAGCTTGATCTTCGTGGGGCGTATAATTTGATCCGGTTCCACCAGGGAGATGAGTGGAAGACATTCAACACCCAGGATGGTCACTACAAGTACCGCATGATGCCTCTGTAATGCTCCAGCCGTCTTCCAGGAGCTGGTTAACGACATATTCCGTATTCTTGCATAGTGGTATACATGGACAATATCTTGGTCTTCTCTCCAGATCTGCCCTCACACCGGAGGAATGTTCGTCAGGTTCTGCTAAGGCTCCAACAGAATCGCCTATACGCTAAGTTCGAGAAATGCCTCTTTGAGCAGACCTCTCTACCGTTCATGGTCTATATTATCTCCGAGACTGGCCTGCGGATGAATCACGAGAAGGTCTCTGCCGTCTTAAAGTGGCCCCGTCCGGAGGGGTTGAAGGCGATTCAGCGATTCGTGGGCTTCGCAAATTATTACCGCCTCTTCATTCCTCATTTCTCCTCCCGGACAGCCCCCATCTCCGCGCTCACCCGTAAGGGAGCAAATCCCAGGGAATGGACTTCCGAAGCGGAGGAGGCCTTCGTCTCCCTGAAACAAGCCTTCTCTTCCGCCCCTGTGCTATACAGTCCGGTTTGCAACAAGCAGTTCTTCCTGGAGGTTGATGCATCCTTCCCCAGGAGCCTGAGCGGTGCTCACCCAGAAGTCCTCGTTCGGGAGAATGGTAACCTGCGGGTTCTTCTCCAAGCTCTTCTCCTCATATCAGCGCAATTACTCCATAGGAGATCGTGAGCTGCTGGCCATCAAATTAGCACTGGAGGAGTGGCGCTACTTGCTAGAAGGGGCTCTGTACCCGGTGGTCATCTAAACTGACCACAAAAAGCTCGCTTATTTGCAGAACGCCCAAAGATTAAATCCACGCCAGGCCAGGTGGTCTCTTTTCTTTGCCCGATTCTGCTTCACTCTGCATTACCACCCGGCAGGCAAGAACATTAAAGCTGACTCTTTATCTCGCTCATTCCTGTCTTCCGACCAAGAGGAGGAACCTCTACATATCATCGACCCCTCTAAAGTAATGGACTGTGGCCCCGTTTGACCTGTCTCATCTTCCACCCGGTAAGACCTTTGTAGCGGTTCCGGATCGTAAGAAGGTTCTACTCTGGGGCCATTCATCCAAACTAGCCGGTCATGCTGGCCAGAGTAAGACCTTTTTGCTCATCGCCCGACATTACTGGTGGCCTTCCCTGCGCAAGGATGTTGCGGACTTCATCGCGGCTTGTTCCTCTTGTAAAAATGGTTTCATTAGCTACCAGAAAATTTTACCTGGGATGCCAATTGTCTAGAGGTAGTTTGGTGCGTTTATTTTGCGGTCCCTACCTTTGTATATTAGAAAAGTGCATGTGTATCCTGTTGTGCACTCGCACATTTTGTACAATTTGACTGTATTTAGCTCGCTTGGAGGGGATAAATTGTCGGAAAGACAGACGGCCCTTGAAGCTCATCAAGGATTTGTCAACTGCAACATTTTGCTCAGGGGTTTTGGAATTTAAAAATTAATCTTTTAGGAGGGAACTTAGGGGTCTCAATTTGTTAAGGCAACCATTGATGGAGTAATTTATTGGGGGGGCTTTGGAATTATCACTAAAATTAAGGACTCATTAGGGCTTCATAACGGGCTCGGGTCATGACAGCTGCAAACACAGGGGTACTGTGGACAGATTTTGTTGCTCTTTAGGTGTGGAGAGTGTTTTTCTTTTTTACTAAATGCATGCTCAGGGTAATACCTGATTTTTTTTTATTTTGGGGATATTTGCGATTTGTGGGGATCCATGAACGGGAATGAAGGGCAGTGGGTTTTTGGGAAATGTATTGTCGGGCATATAAATTTGTTTGATGGGCAATTAATTATAGGACTAAAAAAATCAAAGGGGGTAAAATTAGCTACATCAACTTTTATATCAGGGGCTGCTAAAAAAAGGGGGAATTTGCAGAGAAAAGAAATTATCGGGATACCACAGTGGAGGAGGTTTTGCTAAACTTGTCCCTGCCTCTGACGTTTCAGCAGTAACGACCGACTCCGCTACAATCGGCTGCTGTGGAGGAAGAGGAGTCATCACTGGCTAAAAACAGTTCTGCTTCAGAAGCAGATTCTGTATCAGTCCTGGAACTGCCGAAGCAAAGCAGGGTGAATGCTTGCTCTGCAGTAAACATTCTGCAGGCCATTATTATATTTTATCCCTACCTACCCCAAAAAATCCTAAATATAATCTAACACTAGTATTTTTTTTCTATTTTTTAAATATTCTTTTGTAGCTTTTGAAAAAAACCCTAACAATAACCCTAGCCTTAACCCTAACCGCAAAGAATGAAATAAATAAAAATTATAAAAAAAAATTGGAAGAGTAGGAGATTGCGGAAGGATTTATTGGAATCATCTTGAAATTTGATTCTTTCTTCACTGACAGGACAGCACATGCGTCCACCATTTTAAACCGGGAAGAGGAGTAGGGGGGCGTGGGATGGCGCTACTGGTACCGAGGGGAACTTGGGGACACCATATCTCTCTTCTCTGACATATTAGGTCATGTCAGAGAGAAATGATTTTTAATTCTGATTGCACTTCTTTTTCACATGATCACATGATCATGTAAAAACTGGCCCCGATCGTGATCTCCAGGGTCTCAGCTACACCCGGCAGCTGAAACCCTGGAGATTCTCAGACTCTAGGCAGTGCTATACACTTATTCACGATCGCTGTTTTAAAACGTCGATAAGAGATTAAGGCACCTTAGCGGCTGCTGTTTTAATGCGTATTGGCAGTCGTTAAGGGGTTACGTACTGATGATCTTGGTAAAATAATAGTGGCCTGAATGCTATACATGGCAAAAAAGGTGATAGAGCAGCACTGGATATCAGATCTGGCGCCTACTATTCCATAATTTATAAACACAGTTAATTGGTTGCTGCGTATGAAAAGGGGGATTTGCTTAAAGAGAAATGCTATAGCTAAATTTGAAAAGCTGTGGGCACTCTGGATTGATGAGTCAGGTAAGGCATCAAGAAAACTGTTGAGATACCGCCTGGGGCTTTTTTAAGGAACAGTAATATATCCTATTGACTGAGTATTACATACGGAACTACGATCTATAATACTAAATTTTATTATAGACAGTACTCGGCATAAAAGAGTACACACCCATTGAGAAGTAAGATTTTAATCAATATCTCACTGAACACAAGAACATTTTCCCAAATATTTACAATATTGAGTTTCATAGAACATTTTTATAACGCATAACATGAAAGTAAGGTTAATATAACTTTCATTACAAAATCTTCAGTTTTACTCAAATTAAGTTGATGCAAACATGAATTCACCCCACATCAAAAACTACATCTAGTATTTTATATGATCTCCATGATTTTTAAGGACAGCACCAAGTCTTCTTGCATGAAATGAACAAGGTTGGCAACATACTGCAACATCTATCTTATTTCATAATTCAAGAATGACCTCTTTTAAAGCCTGGATGCTGGGTGGAGAGTGATGCTCAACTTGTCTCTTCAACATTCCCCACAGGTGTTTGATTGGGTTCAGGTAAGAAGACAAACTTGGCCACTGAATCACTTTAACTCTGTTCTTCAGAAATGCAAGAGTCACCTTAGATGTGTGTTTTGGATCATTGTCAAGTTAGAAAAGTGCACGACTACTTAGGGCACGGAGTGATAGTAGCATCTTCTCTTTCAATATAGAGCAATACATCTGTGAATTCATGATACCATCAATGAAATGTAGCTCCCCGACACCAGCAGCACTCATACAACCCCACGTAAGGGCACTGCCTCCACCATGTTTCACTATAGGCACCATACATTTTTCTTTACACTCCTCATCTTTGCAACGTCATACAGTTTTGAAGCCATCAGTTCAAAAAACACTTATCTTGGTCTCATCACTCCAGAATATAGAGTCCCAGTAATCTTCATACTTTTCAGCATAGGCCCTGGCAAATTGTAGGAGGACTTTTTTGTGCATGAGCTTCAGTAGAGGCTTCCTTCATAAAGCTTTGCTGATCTTCTCGTAGCCTTGACCTTTCTTGTGTAAAGAAATATTTTTTTTTTTTAGGTCTTGTGACCTTTCTCTTCCATGTGATGCCATTGCTGACAGCATGTAATGGGAAAGAGTTTCCTTTGTTAAGTAACTCCCTTTTTTAGTCAACTCCTTTTTTTAGTTAGACTTACCTATTGTTGAATTCTTGTTAATTACAATTTTGTAGTTTAAAATTTAGCTTTGCGCTAAGACTTTTGCAACATGGTCTTGAATGAACTTGTTAGGAAAATTACTTTTTTGGGTGCACAAAATAACAAATCTTGTTTGAAATCAATGGCCCACATTTTTGGGAGTATTTTGTAGTATGGTATCCCATAGAAAATATTGATTCTTAAAGAGAACTAAAGGTTTTCTAACAAATTTGTTGGGGTGTACTCATTTATGCTGAGCACTGTATGTAGGGAGAGCTGGGAGGTGAAATACATGTCTTATTTGACTCGTTTGTAATATTTAATATATTGATCTCAAATACTAACTATGGCATGTTCTCTTTTCTTGTACTGTGATGCCCCAAACACACTTGGAATGTCTTCATTACTTTGTGTTCGTGAGAGACAGGGGTTGTGGAAGGGAATACAGTTATTATGTTTATAATATTTTATACTACAAAATCAATAAAAAATACTTAATATAAAATAGAACTATAAATCATATGATGGCAGCGTTTAGTCTACCACGTTACTCCATACTTGTTTTTATGGTATACTGAAGCATGGAGGCCAGACGGACATAGGTCTCTGACAAAGGGTAGAGGAACAAGTCAGTGGGGCACACAGACAGAAGAGGGCCCCTGTGCAAGAACAGTATATGGGCCCATTGTAGTCCAATAGCTCATCATAATGTACAATTCCACCTGCTTTGGAAGTGGTGGGCCCAATAGTTTGTCTGCTTCTGGAACAAGTAGACTTTTGACTGCATGACAATGTAAATTTAGACTTCTAGATGACAATTACAGAAACTATTAGGCTATGTGCCCACGTAGCAGATTTGATGCAGAGCGTTTTTGCCTCTCTCTGGTAGAAAAAAACACATGCAGATTTACATGCGTTTTTTCTGCCAGAGAGAAGCGTTTTTACATGCGTTTTCGCATGTGTTTTTTCAAGCACTTTTCCAAGCAACTTTGAGCATCACTTGGAAAAGTGCTTGACAAGTTGGTCACACAATATAAATCCATGAAACCGACATGGATTTATAATATGTGAACAATTTAGATGCTTTAAATGCAGCATCTATAGTAAAAAAAAAGAATTAAAACGTTAAAAATAAAAAAAAACCCTGTATATTCACCTCTCCGGCGGCCGCCGGTCTGCTCTCCGGTCTCCTCCGGTCTGCTCCCGGCCGCGTCTTCTCGCTTAAGCGTCCCGCAGTGTACTGTCAGGACCTGCGGTGATGTCATTTAGTCAGCTGATGGTCACGCGACCATCACCTGACCGCTGACGTCAGCGGTCACGTGACCATCAGGTGACTAAATGACGTCACCGCAGGTCCTGACAGTACACTACGGGACGCTGAAGAGAGTAGAAGCGGCCGGGAGCAGACCGGAGGAGACCGGAGAGCAGACCGGGGGCCGTCGGAGAGGTGAATATACAGGTTTTGTTTATTTTTAACTTTTTTATTTCTTTTTTTCACCGCGTGGTAGCCGGGATGAAGAGGAGTCTTCATCCCAGGTACCACACGCACCGCGATTACGCTGCAGCGTAATTGCGGTAGAAATGGTCATGCTGCGTTTTGCAAAGCAATGCGAATTCGGCGCGCAAATTAGAGCATGATGTGCATAGCACATCCAAATTCACATTGCTTTGCATGGCAGACTGTTTTACAAGCGTTTTCGCGGCCGTAAATACGCCGCAAAAACGCTACAAAAACACTACGTGGGCACATAGCCTTACACTCATTTTCAAATAATCCAAATGAATGACGGGACGCAATATCTGGGATTCTATCTTCTGAGAGACGAAACAAATACCACTAAGAAACTGGTGCACAGTGTTTAAAACTCAAGGGAAAAGAACAACTTGAAGGCTCATATTCACTGTTGATTCATTTTTCTTTCCAGTTGGAAACATTCTTTATTATGGAACATTTTTGTCGGATACAGACGCTGGTTGGTTTAAATTTCTACCGAGATGTTATTTCTTTAGCATAAAGAAGATATAGCAATCATTTTTTAATGTATTTACTTAGTAATGAAGCAACACCATGCAGGATTCAGCATTTCTATTAAGAAGAAAATCTTGCCATTTTGTGGAAACTTTTATGATGGAAAAAAGGAGAATGTCACATACTGTTATCCATGAAATTCCCTATTTACAACTTATGACACTTAAAAAAGGGAATTAACTTCTTTCCACCTTATTATTAAGCAAACAGTTAATTGAAAGAGTGTTGCAAATAATATTAATAATATTCTATCATTTCTTTCTATGCTGGCAATGATGTTGTAATAAAAAATGTCCTAATATAGTTACATTTATAGTTTTGGAAAGTCTCATAGGACTATTCTAGAAATGGGCTTGAAGAATAGTCAGTGGTACAAATCAGCTAGTATCAATTCTAATCTGGGAATGCATATGTTTTCAGCCTAATAAAATAGAAAATTCATGGAGGAATGTGGCAGCTTATCAATTAGAATGCCCATTAAAATATAACATAAATATAAAATATTTTCAAAAATAGTCAAAAATGAAAAAAAAAAAACCTGTGAAAAAACAATACATAAACGTATAAATAGACAACATACAATTGATAGAGCTAATTGCCCCAATGATAATCACGGAATATGAATAGCTGTCTCACCCTAATTATGCCCTAAGTGGTTATGCCTTCCTGGCTGTGGAGGTTTGCACCCTAGCTTGAACACAATGTGGTACCCCCGCTCACCGACGGCTATTCCTAGTGTGGTAAAGTGACTTGCTCAGCTCTCCAGAGGTAGACACAGGACACACGGTTTGGGTTAACTTCCTGCTGGTTTATTCTGTGGCATAAAATCCAGCAGTGTCCCATAAAAATAAACAGACCCTCTCGGGGTTAACGGGAAAACAAAAAAGATAAGGTATGACAGAGTCCAATAGTAAGCGAGGCTCTGCCCGCTGCAGGTAGCACAGTGAAGTCTTCAGCAACACTAGTCCTCCGGTGTTGCTCTCTGGTGTCAGCCACACACAGCCTGGAGACCTCAATCTCCAGAACGCACACACTCCAGAGAAACAAAGCTGACTGAGCATTTAAACCTTGCTCAGCCACACCCTGAGGGGAGGTAGAGGGAATGACTTCCCTCCAATCTCTAAGTCATTCCCATAAAACCACACCCTTTAAATGAGTTAACCCTCCAGCATATAACATGCTGGCAGAAAGTTTATTGGTTTCAGTTCACACAGGCTAGCAACCTGTGTAACACATGCCTCCCCTCATATATCATACCAGTGACTCTGTCACACTAGTTTACCCTGTTAATCCCTCTCTGGGGACTAAATTACTCCACAGGAGACACTGGCTAAATTCAGTAGCTGGCAACTACCAGACACAGGACAAAGCTCTGCCAACAATGTAAAAATCAAATCAAGGGGACCCAAATCCAAGTATCTTATAGTAACAGGGAAATATAATTCATGCAAAAAATACCCCAGCCAAACTTTGAGAAAATAGATATTATCCAGAAAAATCCAGTTCCATACACTAGTCATTAGCTCCTCACAACGAGGCATAAAAAAATCATTTCTGCCTAGATCAAATGCGCATGGCATCATATACAGTTATATGAAAAAGTTTGGGCACCCCTATTAATCTTAAGCTTAATGTTTTCTTAAAATTGGTGTTTTTGCAACAGCTTTTTCAGTTTGATATATGTAATAACTGTTGGACACAGTAATGTTTCTGCCTTGAAATGAGGTTTATTGTACTAACAGAAAATGTGCAATCTGCATTCAAACAAAATTTGACAGGTGCATAAGTATGGGCACCCTTATCATTTTCTTGTTTTAAATACTCCTACCTACTTTTTACTGACTTACTAAAGCACTTTTTTTGGTTTTGTAACCTCATTGAGCTTTGAACTTCATAGCCAGGTGTATGCAATCATGAGAAAAGCTACTTAAAGTGGCCACTTGCAAGCTGTTCTCCTGTTTGAATCTCCTCTGAAGAGTGGCATCATGGGCTCCTCAAAACAACTGTCAAATGATCTGAAAACAAAGATTATTCAACATAGTTGTTCAGGGGAAGGATACAAAAAGCTGTCTCAGAGATTTAACCTGTCAGTTTCCACTGTGAGGAACATAGTAAGGAAATGGAAGAACACAGGGACAGTTCTTGTTAAGGCCAGAAGTGGCAGGCCAAGAAAAACATTAGAAAGGCAGAGAAGAAGAATGGTAAGATCAGTCAAGGACAATCCTCAGACCACCTCCAGAGAGCTGCAGCATCAACTTGCTGCAGATGGTGTCACTGTGCATCGGTCAACTATACAACGCACTTTGCACAAGGAGAAGCTGTATGGGAGAGTGATGCGAAAGAAGCCGTTTCTGCAAGCACGCCACAAACAGAGTCGGCTGAGGTATGCAAAAGCACATTTGGAGAAGCCAATTTCTTTTTGGAAGAAGGTCCTGTGGACTGATGAAACCAAGATTGAGTTGTTTGGTCATACAAAAAGGCGTTATGCATGGTGGCAAAAAAACACAGCATTCCAAGAAAAACACTTGCTACCCACAGTAAAATTTGGTGGAGGTTCCATCATGCTTTGGGGCTGTGTGGCCAATGCCGGCACCGGGAATCTTGTTAAAGTTGAGGGACGCATGGATTCCACTCAGTATCAGCAGATTCTTGACAATAATGTTCAAGAATCAGTGATAAAGTTGAAGTTATGCAGGGGATGGATCTTTCAGCAAGACAATGATCCAAAACACCGCTCCAAATCTACTCAGGCATTCATGCAGAGGAACAATTACAATGTTCTGGAATGGCCATCCTAGTCCCCAGACCTGAATATCATTGAACATCTGTGGGATCATTTGAAGAGGGCTGTCCATGCTCGGCGACCATCAAACTTAACTGAACTGGAATTGTTTTGTAAAGAGGAATGCTCAAAAATACCTTTATCCAGGATCCAGGAACTCACTAAAAGCTACAGGAAGCGACTAGAGGCTGTCATTTTTGCAAAAGGAGGATCTACTAAATATTAATGTCACTTTTCTGGTGAGGTGCCCATACTTATGCACCTGTCAAATTTTGTTTGAATGCAGATTGCACATTTTCTGTTAGTACAATAAACCTCATTTCAAGGCAGAAACATTACTGTGTCCAACAGTTATTACATATATCAAACTGAAATAGATGTTGCAAAAACACAAATTTTTATAAAACATTAAGCTTAAGATTAATAGGGGTGCCCAAACTTTTTCATATAACTGTATATGGTGACACAACACTTAAATATTAGTGGCTCAAAGTGGGGGATTAATTTGCCTTAGCGCGCAGAGTAAATTGATAAGCTAACTTACCCTACTGTATCCCTGATAAGTGTCCCTACCTGACTGCAGAGGTTGGCACCCTAGCTTGAACGCAAAATGGAGCCCCTGCTCACCGAAGACTCTCCCTGGTAATGTCTGCTAAATATCCTGTGCTAACTGGTATTTAACTAATAAAAAAAGGAAAAAATATAAAAAATAAATGGATATTTTCATTTTTGACTATATTTTAAAATGATCTAATAAATGTTATATTTTAATGGGTATTGTAATTGATAAGCCATGTTTGTTAACCCATAACTGAGTAAGCATAGTGTAGGCATGTGGCAGCACATGGACTGGCACTGTGGGTAAGTATATGATATGCATGTAATGCTGCATGCCATTTTTTCATGGTATTTAAAAAAGAAAAAACTTTGTGAAAGTTACTGTAGCGTTACAGTAGAGCCCAAAAATGTCTGTGGGTGCTGTACTAGTTACAGATTCTTGTGATAAACATCTAAATATAGTCGGGTATATGTGCTAATATATAAATAATGGGAAATAAATAATATGGTGGTCAGATTAAATTTCCCAAATTGCCAAAGAGTTGTGCGCATTATGTGGTCTACCTTAAAAATATCTGTACATACCTCCTTATAGGCAGAATATGGAGAATCCAACTATATACCAGGTTCATGCAACCATAGTGCTTCACATTTACTACCCAACACTTTCTCATAGAAAAGAGTAGATCATTTGAAATTCAAATTCACCGACTTATCCAAATTTTCCTAAAAAATTTGATTTGCGGTGAATCTCAACACTGGAAAGCTTGTAATTGCTTTGAAAATACGTGTGGGGAAGAGGAGAGAGGGTTGACCTCACTAACCAGAAAAGCTTACACTCTAGGGGAGAGAGAGAGGAGCCCGCTCACCATAAGAGCTTACACTCTAGAGGAGAGAGGACCCTGCTCACCATAAGAGTTTAAACTGTACAGAAGAGAGAGAGGACGCTTTTTACCATAAGTGTAAACTCTACAGGAGAGTGAGAGAACCCCACTGACCATAAAAGCTTACAAACTACAGAGGAGAGAGACTTACCCAGTGACTCTGGAGATGGAAATTGACTGCCATACAAACTGTGCTCCAGTGGAAATCGCTGATCTGTGATGGCCCAGATACTGACCGCCACTGGACAAGGCATAATAATCTGCTGGATGTCATAACTGCAGGGCATTATGGTTGAGCCTGGGCGGCCATATAAAAATATATGAGCCTATTTCGCTGATGCTTCAGCAGTGAGGAAAATAGTGCCAGGCAAGTTTTTTAAGTGTTTAAATTAGCATGAAACAAAAAATTTCAAGAAATTTGTCTTGAATTTGATCCTCCGTGGATCATTCCGCTCATCTTTTCTTTCTTATTAGCAGGTAAATATATTGTGTTGAATACTTACTTACCCTGCCGTTTTTAAGTGGTTATTTTCACCATATTTTCTTAAAAAGAGTTAACTCGAATTCTCAATTCTGTTTCAATTGACAAGAACATCCCTCCACCCTGATGTTTCTCAAATATTTGCAGTTTGTGCACAATCCTGACAATATAACATGGTTCCTTTCATCTACTGAGAACAGACAGCGCTTTTCATGGATATTCTGCTCGTGGTATATCAATTGTTTGAAATAATGCCTGTGGGCATGCCAGATCCACTTCTCACAAGGATCAATGATCCCTATTTTTAGCAGTACCCAAGCTATGGTTACTGTGCAGTTAAACATATTGCTGCAGGCCATCGAAAAGTACAGATCTATACATACCACTGGAAATTTACCACTTATAATGTATTCATGGATTAAATCAAAAAGTAGAAAAACAGACTCTAGAAGCACCATAAGCCGTCAAGAGAGCGGATCATATCAAACTTTAACAGCATGCTTTATCTTTTAATTTACCTATACTGTTTATCATAGATGTATTATTACCTTCATTTATGTTCTCCCTATATTGTGTTTTCTCCAGATAGTCTTATACTCTAGTAAGACTGGCAGGTAAACATCTCTATAATTTGTCTAATTATTTGTGTCCTATCCTTCATATCCAACAGTCTCTGATTCCGAGCAGTTTTTGCTCCCAATTAACAATTTCCAGTTCTTTAGAATCTTGGTCTCTGATTCACATTTTTTGTTCTGGTTTCCAATACCCAGTTCTTTTGCATCCTGCTTACCAATTTCCAGTTTTCTATTGTCTTGGTTTACGAGTCCCATATCTTCCTCGTCCTAGTTACCCATTTTCAGTTTTCTATGGTCTTGGTCTCTGAGTCCCACTATTTTGGTGTCCTGGTCTACGAGTCTCAATTTGTTTATGTCCTGGTTACCAGTTTCCAGTTTTCTAGTGTCATGGTATCCGATTCACAGTTCTTTTGCTTCCTAGTTACCAGTGTCCAAGTCTTCAGTTCCTGGCTCTTTAGTGTTCTGGATACCAATTCCCAATTTAATGTTCTGGTCTACGATTCCCATTTCATGGATATCCTGTTCTCCTAATTATTGGTTTAATGTTTTGTCCAATGGATAACCTCTTGCATCTTATTCATTTTCGCTAGTTTGGTGCCCAAGTTCCTGGTGTCCAGTCGCTTAGTGTATGAGTCTTAGGTGGCCACCCACCAGATCTCAGTTATTGATGCATTAAATCATGGGCCACAAATCTCCCATGATTCTGAACATTCCTGATTGTAAGTGCAGGACAGAAATAATGTAGCGCTGCGCTGCCTACGTTCCTTGTGATGGGGAGGAGTGTCTGTCATATGATAGTAACTCTTCCTTGATAGCAGGCGCATTGTCTTTATTCTTTGTGATCTGTAGGACCACACTGTTGGAAGTTGAGAGTATGGTCATGTTCCTGTTAGACAGTGGAGACAGCTGCATCCTACACGACTGTGTCGCTCTTGCTTTCATTACTCTTTAAGTCTAGTTCTGAAATAAAAAACCTGTAAATTATATAAAAAAAACTAAACAACCCTCAATGCATACAGAAAATTGGAAAGACGGAAAATAAAACATTAAAACTGAGAATTGTCTTTAAAAGGCACCAACCCATGGATTCTAAATAAAAACAGCTTTATCCACCGAGCTATGTCTAATTTAGTCATGCTTTCTATTTCGTCTAAGTTTACTCTCTAGATTTTTTTTTTACATTCTTTCCAACTGCTTTATACGCAATATTATATATTAATAACGTTATACAGAGGTATTGCATTATTACAGCTGGTGTACGAACTCTTAAATAATGGAACATCTCTGGAAGACAGGCTGCAGGCAGGAGTTGAAGGGGAGTAGGACACACTTCATTGAAAGTCAAAACAGATGCTATGGGTCACAATTCAGGAGGGAGAGGGCTGTGTAGTGAATACTTTAAGTTTCGCTGGCCTGGCACAGACTTTCTCAAAAGCCTGTTTCTTTTATTAACATTGTATGTTCCACATTACCCATTCCCTGCTAGTTTAGCATTAACTCCTTTGGCACCCTCAAAATTGGTGTGGGAGGAGAAGAAAAGCAACCGATTAGAATCGCAAAATGGCTTGCTAATGGTTAAACAGATCTGTATTTTGCCTTTAAGCAGATCTATAATATTGCAGCTGTTACATATAGCTCATGAATAAACTAATGCAACACGCCACTACAGCATGTAGACAACTGATCGGCAATGAAGGGGTCCTACTATAACATGCAAAATCACACGGTATTGAGTAGTCAGAAATGCTTCAAGCTGTGAAAGAACTATAAAACACCATGTAAAATTGTTTAATGCTGTAAAGGAGACAAACAAAGACGTAAAGAATAAAATAATAGTAAAGAGTTATCACATAATAAGAAGAATTCAATAAAATTTGATTTTGCTAATCCAGAATCCAATAGTAATCCTGTTACTGAAGGGGCACAGGATTAAGGTCCCTGAAAGTGTTGCCTTCCCCTACATCTTCTGTCTGGGCTGCAGAAATAATTTTTTCACAGAATAAATATTTTTTTTTATAACTCAAGGAGAAAGCCATAAAAATCTATTGTGAAATTTCATCTTTTTCACCGTAAAACAAACATAATTGTTTCAATTCATTATCTGGGTATATACAGTGCCTTGAAAAAGTATTCATACCCCGTGACCTTTTTCATATTTTTTCATGTTACACCCACAAACTTAAATGTATTTTGTTGGGATTTTTTGTGATATACCAACAAAAAGTAGAAAGTATTTGTGAAGTGTAAAGAAACTGATACATGGTTTTCTAATTATTTAAAAAATATAAATCTGAACATTGTGACGTGCATTTGTATTCAGTCCTTCTGTAGTCTGATACCCCTAAATAAAATCCTGAGTGACCAACTGCATCCGAAAAGGGCATAATTAGAAAATTGAGTCCACCTGCGTGTAATTTATTCTCAAAATAACTACAGCTGCTCTGTGAAGGTCTAAGAGGTTTGTTTAAGAACATTAGGGATCAAACAGCATCATGAAAACCTAGCAACACATCAGTTAGGTCAGGGATAAAGTTGTGAAGTGTAAAGCAGGGTTAGGTTATAAAAAATAGCCCAAGCTCTAAACATCTCACGGAGCACTGTTCAATCCATCATTCAAAAATGGAAGGAGCATGGCAAACTGAAAATCTCTCAAGACATAGCTGTCCACCTAAACTGACATTCCAAGCAAGGAGAGCACTAATCAGAGAAGTAGCCAAGAGGCCCAAGGTCACTATGGAGAAGCTGCAGAGATCCACAGCTCAGGTGGGAGAATGTTTCCACAGACAGACAACTGTTAGTCGTATACTTCCCAAATCTGGCCTTTATGGAAGAGTGGCAAGTAGAAAGGCATTTTTGAAAGCAAGCCATAAGAAGTCCCGTTTGTAGTTTGCAAAAAGTCATGTAAGGGACACAGCTAGCATGTGGAAGAAGGTGGTCTGTTTCGATGAGGCCAAAGTAGAATTTTTTTGGCTAAAATGCAAAACGCTATGTGTAGCTGAAAATTTACACTGCACATCACCCCAAAAACATCATCCCCACCGTCAAACATGGTGATGGCAGCTTTTCTTCATCAGGGACAAGGAAGCTGCTCAGAATTGATGGGAAGATGGATGGAGCTAAATCAAGGACAACCCTGTAGAAAAACCTGTTAGAGACTGCAAAAGACTTGAGACTGGGGTGTAGGTTCACTTTCCAGCAGGACAACAACCCTAAACATACTGCCAGAGCTACAATGGAATGGTTTAGATCAAAGCATATTCATGTGCATTTGCAAAAGAGGAAAAAGTAGCACTCACCGGTCTGTGAAAAAAACCTTCTTTATTCTTAATCCATAGTAAAAACAGACGAGCCAGGGGAGCATGTGGCAAACTGTAAGGACGACGGCCGTTTCGCGCTCCGGCGCTTCCACGGGTACTGTGGTTTGAAGCGTGAAACGGCCATCGTCCTTACAGTTTGCCACATGCTCCCCTGCTCGTCTGTTTTTACTATGGATTAAGAATAAAGAAGTTTTTTTACACAGACCGGTGTGTGCTACTTTTTTCTCTTTTGCAAACTTTATCATAGACTGATTTCACTGTAGCACCTGGTGAAGGATGGGAGGAGATGTATAATAGATTCCCACAGATACTGTTAGATTTTGGCCACTTAAAGTGCAGAGGTGACAGTATTATTTTCTTATTGATTGGACATATTCATGTGTGTGAATGGCCCAGTCACAGTCCAGACCTAAATCCCATTGAGAATCTGTGGCAAGACTTGAAAATTGCTGTTCACAGATGCTCTCCATCCAATCTCATTGAGCTAGAGCTAGTTTGCAAAGAAGAATGGGCAAAAATGTAAGCCTCTAGATGTGCAAGGCTTGTAGAGACATACCCCAAAAGACTTGCAGCAGTAATTGCAGTAAAGTGGTCCTACAAAGTATTGACTGAGGAAGTCTGAATATAAATTAATTTTACAAATTTGCCACATTTTATAAATGTGGCACATCTTTAGACTATAAAGTTAAAGTTTACACCACCTATTAGTTGGCTTACTTTGTTCACAAAATATGTGCAAAAAAGTTGCCACAAAGTGTTGCTTGCCGTTTTCGTTGAAGCCATGGCCCTTTGCTGGACAAGGCGCAGAAAGTGTTTAAAGCGAAAAATAAACATGGTGCAAGTCTTAAAAGAAAGGAATTTGTGGTTGTATCATCACTTCCAGGATTCATTCTTCTTTACGCTGAAGGTAGTTCTAAATTACAATGGCTGTATGTTAGGAGTTGTTGTCCTGCTGAAAAATAAATGTGGAGCTAATGAGACGCTTCCCTGATGGTATTGCATGATGGATAAGTATCTGCCTGTATTTCTCAGCTTTGAGGACCCAATGAAATGGGCAACGTTGAAGACCATAGACGCATTGGTTGGGCAAGGAAACTTAGTGCAGCAGATGAAAGACACATCATGCTTTCTTCCCTTCAAAATTGGAAGATGTCCAGCAGTGTCATCAGCTCAGACGACCTGGCAGCAACCAGTGGGAATCCGCTATACCCATCTACTGTTCTGAGGTGTTTGATCAGAAGTGGTCTGCATGGAAGAATTGCAGCTAAAAGTTTAACATGGAAACAAGGCCAAGTGACTCCACTATGCACAAAAACAGAGAAGCTAAGGTGAAGAAAAATGGCAGAAGGTGCTCTGGACTGGGGAGTTAAAATATGAAAAATTTGGCTGTAACAGAAGGCAGTTTGTTCACTAAAGAGCTAGAAAGTGGTAAAACAATAAATATCTGCAGCGACAGTCTAGCACGGGGGAGGTTCTCTGTAAGTTCAGGGAATTTGGTCAGGAATAATGGTGTCCTCAATGCTGAGAAATACGCTCAGATACTTATCCATTATGCAATATAATAAAATACAATAAAAGATGTGAAAAGAGGTTTTTCAATCCAGCAAAGCAATTTAAAAGCAAAAATACTATCTTAGCACTATAATAATAATAATAGCTAGACTTGAAACGCGTCAGGTATATTTTTTTTATATCTGATGTGTTTCCAGTCTAGCTAATATTATTATTTATTATTATAGCGCTATTTATTCCATGGCGCTTTAGCTTAATCATTCAAAAAAGGACAAAACTACTAGTATAAAAACACATAAAGCCCACTCATTAGATGACATAACATACTGACAGCACCTGAATACCAAAGTAATAAACAGAATGGGATGTTGTGGACATGCACATGTACTATAGACAGCAATGTAACAACAAAAAAACCCGTATAATGTAATTAAGTCTCATATAAGCTGACAGAGGCTAACTCCTGTGAGTGCCACATTCATAGGAATCTATAGCACATTATAATTATTAATTCCAGCTATTGAAAATAAACTGTATTGAGTCAGTACAAACTGACATAGCATAGCAAGATATACGTTTGTGTATATATATATATATATATATATATATATATATATATTTACATTCTCAGCCCATGTGGAATGTTTTTTTTTTATGTCCTTTCTCATTCTCGGGTCCTTTACCAGAGGACTGTGTGTTTGAGGGTTCTGCACAGGATTTTACTTGTCCCCAGCACTGCACTTTTCTGGACAGAGGCTTGAGAAAGGCTCACACTTAGAGCCGAAACGTTTCCTGAGCTCTTTTGAGCGAATAAATCACCATTTTCTAAGAAGGAGTGCTATCTTTTTTGTAAGATTATATGGAAGGTTTGGTACATGCCTGGAGGATGTGCACCTTGCTATTTTTTTTTCATTTTGCTTGCTAGGGCTGTTCTTGATTTCTTTTTTTTTCTCTCTCTCTATATATTTACTTTCCACCCCCTGTGGGATGTTTTTTATGTACTTCCTCATTCTTGGGTCCTTTACCAGAGGCCTGGCAGTTTGAGGGTTCTGTGCAGGATTTTACTTGTCCCCAGCACTCTGGACAGTGTTCAGATGTTACTCCTGGGATCTGTTGTAGCCATTCTTCCAACTTAGGGGTCACTGCTCCAAATGCTCCTATCGCCACTGGAATCACTGTTGCCTTCACCTTCCACATCTTCTCCAATTCTTTGAGGCCCTGGTATTTCTCCAGCTTTTCATATTCCTTACTTTTTATGTTACTGTCACTTGGCACTGCCACATCTACTACCATTCCTGTCTTATGATTCTTATCTACTATCGCGATATCTGGTTGGTTATTCAACATCTATTCATCCGCCTGGATCTTGAAGTCTCAAAGGATTTTAGCCCTTTCATTCTCCACTACTTTTTCTGGGGTTTCCTATATATATGTTACTGTAAAAGTCAGAAGGCCGGTAAAACCTAGGATTTACCGGTCAATCTGGACATTTACCGAGGCCGTCGATAAAAGCTCAAAATGAAAAGTAAAATTATACTCTAGGTTCTTCAAAGTAGCCACCTTTTGCTTTGATGACTCTTTTCTTTGCACACTCTTGCCATTCTCTTGATGAGCTTCAAGAGCTAGTCACCGGAAATGGTTTTCACTTCACAGGTGTGCCCTGTCAGGTTTAGTAAGTGGGATTTCTTGCCTTATAAATGGGGTTGGGACCATCAGTTGTGTTGTGCAGAAGTCTGGTGGATACACAGCTGATAGTCCTACTGAATAGACTGTTAGAATTTGTATTATGGCAAGAAAAAAGCAGCTAAGTAAAGAAAAACAAGTGGCTATCATTACTTTAAGAAATGAAGGTCAGTCAGTGTGAAAAATTGGGAAAACTTTGAAAGTGTCCCCAAGTGCAGTTGCAAAAACCATCAAGCGCTACAAAGAAACTGGCTTACATGAGGACCGCCCCAGGAAAGGAAGACCAAGAGTCACCTCTGCTTCTGAGAATACGTTTACCCGAGTCACCAGCCTCAGAAATAGCAGGTTAACAGCAGCTCAGATTAGAGACCAGGTCAATGCCACACAGAGTTCTAGCAGCAGACACATCTCTTCAACAACTGTTAAGAGGAGACTTTGTGCAGCAGGCCTTCATGGTAAAATAGCTGCTAGGAAACCACTGCTAAGGACAGGCAACAAGCAGAAGAGACTTGTTTGGGCTAAAGAACACAAGGAATGGACATTAGACCAGTGGAAATCTGTGCTTTGGTCTGATGAGTCCAAATTTGAGATCTTTGTTTCCAACCACCGTGTCTTTGTGCGACGCAGAAAAGGTGAACGGATGGAGTCTACATGCCTGGTTCCCACCATGAAGCATGGAGGAGGAGGTGTGATGGTGTGGGGGTGGCAGAGTGATGGGGTGCTACGCCAGATGACCTGGCCTCTACAGTCACAAGACCTGAACCCAATCGAGATGGTTTGGGGTGAGCTGGACCGCCGAGTAAAGGCAAAAGGGCCAACAAGTTCTAAGCATCTCTGGGAACTCCTTCAAGATTGTTGGAAGACCATTTCCGGTGACTACCTCTTGAAGCTCATCAAGAGAATGCTAAGAGTGTGCAAAGCAGTCATCAAAGCAAAAGGTGGCTACTTTGAAGAACCTAGAATATAAGACATATTTTCAGTTGTTTCACACTTTTTTGTTAAGTATATAATTCCACATGTGTTAATTCATAGTTTTGATGCCTTCAGTGTGAATGTACAATTTTCATAGTCATGAAAATACAGAAAAATCTTTAAATGAGAAGGTGTGTCCAAACTTTTGGTCTGCACCGTAATATATATATATATATATATATATATATATATACATATACATATACACATACACATACATATACAGTATATACACACACATATACAAGCAGAAGAGACTTGTTTGGGCTAAAGAACACAAGGAATGGACATTAGACCAGTGGAAATCTGTGTTTTGGTCTGATGAGTCTAAATTTGAGATCTTTGGTTCCAACCACCGTGTCTTTGTGCGACGCAGAAAAGGTGAACGGATGGACTCTACATGCCTGGTTCCCAAAGTGAATGTACAATTTTCATAGTCATGAAAATACAGAAAAATCTTTAAATGAGAGGGTGTGTCCAAACTTTTGGTCTGTACTGTATATATATATATATATATATATATATATTGATTTAAGATCGTGGTCATCTAAGACTCATTGATTTATGTGGTAGGGGAGGAACATCGGCTGTAGCACAAGTTAGGGCTTGGTGTAATAAAAAAGTGTCAGATAATGTAGAGCATCTCAGCTTGTTGTGAATGAGTCTGTGTAGAACACATAGTTCTACACAGTATCATACGCTAAGAGGGACTCCGTCTTTGTATACTGGTGTCATCCCCTGTCTCTCCTATAGCGCTTGATCCACGTCTCTCCTATCTCTCCAAAATCCATCTGTGTACCTGATGAAAGTCTGAGTCAATGACCAAAAAGTTGTACTCTCACTTTTGGATTGCAAATAAATTTCCTACTATCTCATATCTATATGAGTACTTTAATATGACGACATCATTGAAGGGAGATATGTACCACCGAGGCGGTTATCCTTAGTGATATAAGCCCAGAAACAATCTCCAGGATGCATAGTGCTGAGAGTGTTAATAGGGCATGGCCAGGGCTGGGTTTACGAGCAGTCAGAGAGATGGGTGGGAATGGCAGCTCACATATTCCCACCCGGGGAATGATATGGCGTATATAAGCTGCATCATTATTACACAGTGTGTGGAGGTAGGAAGGCCTCCTGTGTGATGTCTCCAGACTGAGTTTGTGTACTGGATGCTATCCAGCACAAGTTTACAAGACCAACACCAAAGTGCTGTTACAGTGGATACGGAAAGTATTCAGACACCTTTAAATTTTTCACTCTTTGTTTCATTGCAGCCATTTGGGAAATTCTAAAAAGTTCATTTTTTTGTCATTAAAGTATACTCTGCACCTCATCTTGACTGAAAAAAACCCCAGAAATGTAGAAATGTTTGCAAATTTATTAAAAAAGAAAAACTGAAATATCACATGGTCATAAGTATTCAGACCCTTTGCTCAGTATTGAGTAGAAGCACCCTTTTGATCTAGTACAGCCATGAGTCTTCTTGGGAATGATGCAACAAGTTTTTACACCTGGATTTGGGGATCCTCTGTCATTCTTCCTTGCAGATCCTCTCCAGTTCCATCAGGTTGGATGGTGAACGTTGGTGGACAGCCATTTTCAGGTCTCTCCAGAGATGCTCAATTGGGATTAGGTCAGGGCACTGGCTAGGCCAGTCAAGAATGGTCACAGATTAGTTCTGAAGCCACTCCTTTGTTATTTAAGCTGTGTGCTTAGGATCTTTGTCTTGTTTGAAAGTGAACCTTCGGCAAAGTCTGAGGTCCAGAGCACTCTGGAAGACGTTTTCATCCAGGATATCTCTGTACTTGGCTGCATTCATGTTTCCTTCAATTGCAACCAGTCGTCCTGTCCCTGTAGCTGAAAAACACCCTCATAGCATGATGCTGCCACCACCATGTTTCACTGCTGGGACTGTATTGGGCTGGGCAGGTGATGAGCAGTGCCTGGTTTTCTCCACACATACCGCTTAGAATTATCACCAAAAAAGTTCTATCTTCGTCTCATCAGACCAGAGAATCTTATTTCTCATAGTCTGGGAGTCCTTCATGTGTTTTTGAGCAAACTCTATGCGGGCTTTCATATGTCTTGCACTAAGAAGGCCACTGTGCCATAAAGGCCCGACTGATAAAGGGCTGCAGTGATAGTTGACTTTGTGGAACTTGCTCCTATCTCCCTACTGTATCTTTGGAGCTCAGCCACAGTGATCTTGGGGTTCTTCTTTACCTCTCTCACCAAGGCTCTTCTCCCACGATTGCTCAGTTTGGCTGGACGGCCAGGTGTAGGAAGACTTCTGGTGGTCCCAAACTTCTTGCATTTAAGGATTATGGAGGCCACTGTGCTCTTAGGAACCTTGAGTAATGCAGAAATTCTTTTGTAACCTTGGCCAGATCTGTGCCTTGCCACAATTCTGTCTCTGAGCTCCTTGGGCAGTTCTTTTGAGCTCATGATTCTCATTTGGTCTGACATGCACTGTGAGCTGTGAGGTCTTATATAGACAGGTGTGTGCCTTTCCAAATCAAGTCCTATCAGTTTAATTAAACGCTGCAGTCCAATGAAGGAGTAGAACAATCTCAAGGAGAATCACAAGGAAATGGACAGCATGTGACTTAAAAATGAGTGTCTGAGCAAAGGGTCTGAATACTTATGACCATGTGATAATTCAGTTTTTATTTTTTAATAAATTTGCAAAAATTTCTACATTTGTTTTTTTTTTCAGTCAAGATGGAGTGCAGTGTGTACTTTAATGAGGAAAAAAAAATGAACTTTTTAGACTTTCCCAAATGGCTGCAATGAAACAAAGAGTGAAAAATTTAAAGGGGTGTGAATACTTTCCGGACCCAATGTAGTTGGACTATTTACATTGTTTTTGTCTGCACTGAAAAGCCGTTTATTTTCTTTGTTTGAGGCATGATTCATGTGGTCGTAATAAACCAGCCTGGATGTCTTCACTTTAACCGCTTCCCGTGCCTACCTCAAAATGCAACCAAGGTAGTAGAAACCTTACAGTTGGTGCTAGAAGAGCGGGCACGAGTGCAAGGAGCATGGGTGACTACCGCGGGGAAACCGCATATCCTGGGTGAAGGCGGACATAAGAGTGAAAGCACGGTTGAACCAAATGGAGGAGGTGGTCAAACAAATGGTCCTGTAACAACAGGCACAGCAGAAGACCAATAGGCTCTTGGTGCAGCAGCAACAGATGCTTCAGCAGCAGATGGAACTCCTAGCAGAGGCGATATGTGGCAGGCCAACCGCCCCACCCCCAAGTCAAGGTGATGATTCACATGTGAGGAACACGGTAAAGAGAGCCTTGCTAAAGATGATCCTGGGTGATGATGTTGAGCATTCTTGACGATGTTCGAAAGGATCACGGAACGGGAGAAATTCTCCCTGGAGCAGTGGGTGGAGGTTCTGGTGCCATATCTAACAGGGGAATTGCAGAATGCCTATTATGACCTGGCCTTGCAGGACGCAAAAGAGTAGGCCAAGTTGAAAACTGAGATAGTTCCGCTCTTAGGAGTAAGTCTAACTGTCAGGGTACAACGTGTGCACCACTGGGCCTATCACCGTGACAAACCTCCCCGGTGCCAAATGTTCAATTTATTGCACCTGGTTCAAAAGATGGTGGAGCAGGTTATCATGGACAGGTTCATACTCTCCCTTCTGAGACTGGTGCAGTCATGGGTTGAAAAAAACTTTCACTGCCTGTTTCTAAGCAATGTTTTACCTCAAAGATAGAATCAGCTGTGATCCCATGCTGTAATGTCTGTATACTCTTTTGATTCCTCCCCTGCCCAGGAGATGTGGTATGATCAGATCATGCTCCTGCATGGTCAGACACAGCCATTACACAGTGCATAGCAGGGGCACATTTATAAAATTATCTCAGCACAGAAACATTTTTTTTCTAACACATCCAATTGTGGAACTTCTTATTATTCAAAGATCTATTGATTAAAATGTAAATTAAAACTAACTTTGTTTGTGGGAAAACCCTTTAAAGAGAACTCAACGCAGCCCAAGTCTGTCGGGTTTCCATTTTGTGTGCTGGTTGGCAATGAGGATGAGGCAGCATCCCCTGAGGCCAACATTCCGGAGCTGGAAGTGTCCAAGGGCAAATTGGAACCTCCCAACTCAGGTACCTAACTCTTAAGGGAATGTTTGATGATTTAACTGTACTAAATAGGGTTGAGCAAGGGTTGCAAAAGATCCATATTTTGACATAAATGGAGAGTTACTATATCTGGTCACCAAGCAGAGAGGTGAGCTAAACGAGCAGTTACTGGTGCCAGGGCCGTACATACGCAAGGTGTTGGATCTGGCCCATACTCATGTGTTAGGTGGTCATCTGGTGGTAGGAAAAACGCACCTATGGATCCTTCAGAGGTTCTAATGGCCTGGCTGTTACCAAGAAATCATTAATTATTGTAGGTCCTGTCCCACCTGCCAGCTAACCTCCCAAGTCGCTCATTTCCATAGTGCTAATACCCATCACTGTGGTTCCATTTTATCGCACTGCAATAGATTTAGAGGGACCCCTGATCAAATCCACCAGAGTGCATCAATATATCCTGGTAGTCTTTGATTATGTTACACGGTACCCAAAGGCGTTACCGTTAAGGAACTCCTCCGCTAAGTGTATAGCCCAAGAGCTTGTCCATATCTTTTCCCGAACAGGACTGCTGAAAGAGATCCTAACGGACCACGTGACTCCATTCATGTTGAAAATCATGAGAGTTGTGCAAAGCCCTGCAAAACTCAGGACCTGGGTGTAGCACCCACAGACAGACAGTCTCATGGAAAGATTTAAGAAATCCTTGAAAGGTACGCTAAAGAAGGTTGTAGAGATGGACAGCTTAAACTGGGACTGTCTACTGCCATATCTGCTATTTTCCATAAGAGAAGATCCCCAGGCTTCTACAGGGTTTTACCCGTTTGAGCTTTTATATGGCCGACAGCTCCCTGGATATTGCGAAGCAAAGGCTATACCCTATGGGAGCGTGATCGAGCATGTCGCCAAAATGCAAGAAAGAATTGCTGGAGTGAAAACCATTGTGAGAGAGCACCTCCTCCAGGCGCAAGAGGCACAGTCAAGGTTGTACAACCAACCGGGTGGCAAGAGTGAGACAGTTTAACCCTGGAGATTATTATTATTTATTATTATAGCTCCATTAATTCCATGGCGCTTTACATGTGAAAAAGGGGTATACATAGCACACAACAAGTACAATAGTTTAAACAAAAACAAGTCGTCGACTGGTACAGGAGGAGAGAGGACCCTGCCCGCGAGGGCTCACAATTTAGAAAGGGGTGGGGGGTGAGGATACAGTAGGTGAGGGAACAGCTGGTTGTGCAGCGAGGGTTACTGGAGGTTGTAGGCTTGTTGGAAGAGGTTGGTCTTCAGGTTCTTTTTGACGGTTTCCATGGTAGGCGAGAGTCTGACATGTTGGGGTAGAGAGTTCCAGAGTAGGGGGGATGCACAGGAGAAATCTTGTATACGATTGTGGGAAGAGGAGATAAGAGGGGAGTAGAGAAGGAGATCCTGTGAGGATCGGAGGTTGCGTGCAGGTAAGTATCGTGAGACTAGATTACAGATGTATGGAGGAGACAGTTTGTGGATGGCTTTGTATGCCAAGGTTAGGGTCTTGAACTTGAGTCTCCAGGCAATGGGGAGCCAGTGTAGGGATTGACAGAGGGGAGAGGCTGGGGAATAGCAGGAGGACAGGTGGATTATTCGGGCAGCAGAGTTTAGGATAGATTGCAGGGGAGCAAGAGTGGTAGAAGGAATGCCACAGAGCAGGAGGTTGCAGTAGTCGAGGCGAGAGATGATGAGGGCATGCACTAGTATTTTTTGCGGATTCATGGTTGAGGAATATGCGGATCCGGGAAATTTTTTTGAGTTGGAGTCGGCATGAAGTGGAAAGGGCTTGGATATGAGGTTTGAAGGAGAGATCAGAGTCAAAGGTTACCCCGAGGCAGCGAGCTTGTGGGACTGGGGAGAGTGGACAGCCATTGACTTTGATAGATAGGTCAGGTGGGGGGGTTGAATGAGATGGTGGAAACATGATGAATTCAGTTTTATCCATATTAAGTTTTAGGAATCTAGCAGAGAAGAAAGATGAAAGAACGGACAGACATTCTGGGATTCTGGTTAGTAAGGAGATGATATCAGGTCCAGAGAGGTAGCTCTGTGTGTCATCAGCATAGAGGTGATACTGAAAGTCGTAAGACTCTATGAGCTGTCCCAGACAAAAGGTGTAGATGTAGAAGAGCAGGGTTCCTAGAACTGAGCCTTGGGGGGACACCAACAGATAGGGGGCAAGATGAGGAGGTGGTGGGTGAGTGGAAGACGCTGAATGTCCGGTCTGTTAGGTATGAGGAGATCCAAGATAGGGCCAAGTCTGTGATGCCGAGAGATGAGAGAGTCTGTAGTAAAAGGGAATGGTCCACTGTGTCAAAAGCAGAGGACAGGTCCAGGAGGAGGAGGACAGAGTAGTGTTGCTTGGATTTGGTGGTCAATAGGTTGTTGGTGACTTTAGCCAGGATAGTTTCAGTGGAGTGATGCGATCGGAAGCCAGATTGTAAGCTGTGAAAGCGGGAGTAGGAGGACAGGTGGGAGGACAGTTCAAAATGGACATGTTGTTCCAGTAGTTTTGAGGCATAGGGGAGAAGTGAGATGGAGAGATAGCTAGACAGAAAGGATGGATTAAGGGAGGGCTTTTTGAGGATGGGTGTTATCGAGGCATGTTTGAAGCATGAGGGGAAGACGCCAGTTGTTAGTGACAGGTTGAAGAGGTGGTTAGGGTTGGGCTGAAGACTGCGGTGAGGTTTGGGATGAGATGGGACGGGATTGGGTCAAGTTCACAGGTGGTGAGATGTGACTTGGAGAGTAAAGAGGAAAGTTGATCTTCCATGATGGCGGGGAAGCTGGTTTTGGAGGCGGAGAGTCGAGTAGTTATGAGAAGGGGCTGTGGGGACTTATGGCCAAAGCTTTGCCTTATGTTGCCAATCTTCTGCTTGAAGAATGAGGCAAAATGTTCAGCTGAAATGAGTGGGGAGGGAGGGGGAGCTGGGGGACAGAGGAAAGAATTGAAAGTACTGAATAGCTGTTTAGGGTTGTGAGACAGGAGGATATGAGCGATGAGAAGTAGGTTTGTTTTGCTGCAGTTAGTGTGGACTTGAAAGTAGTGAGGGACTGTTTGAATGCGATGAAGTGCTCGTTGGAGTGGGACCTTTTCCATCTCCGTTCAGCAACTCTGGAAGCCTGTATTAGTTCTTTAGTCAGGCTGGTGTGCCAGGGTTACCTGTTGATTGTGCGAGCTTTGGTATGTGTGAGGGGGCGACCAAATTGAGAGCAGCAGCTGTTGTGGTGTTATATAAAGTGGCAGCAGCATCTGCATCGTGTAAGATATTTATGTCTGTAAGAGGGAGAAGGGATTCAGAGAGTGAGTATAGGTCAAGGTGTTTGAGATTTCTGCGAGGGTGTGCCAATTTCTGGATGGGGGATTGCGGACCTGGAGAGGAGAGGGAAGAGAATGTGAGTAAGTTGTGGTCAGAAAGAGGGAGAGGTTAGAAAGGTTAGATAGGGAACAGAGGCGGGTGAAGATGAGGTCCGGTGTGTGTCCATCTTTGTGAGTGGCTGTGGAAGTCCACTGAGCGAGGCCGAAGGAGGAAGTGAGGGATAGAAGCTTAGAGACAGATGATTGGGAAGTGGCCATGGGGATGTTGAAGTCACCCATGAGGATAGTGGAGATGTCAGGGGAAAGGAAATGGAGTATCCAGGTGGCGAAGTGGTCTAAGAAGGTGGTAGCTGTCCCTGGGGGGCGGTAAATGACTGCCAGTTGGAGGTTGGAGGGGGAGTAGGTGCGTAAACAGTGCACTTCAAAAGAGGGGAGGGTAACGCAGGGTGGCAATGGGATATGTGAGAAGAAGTAGTTATCTGACAGGAGAAAACCAACTACTCCACCATGCTTGCTGCTGGGGCAGGGTGTGTGGGAGAGGTGGAATCCGCCGTACGAAAGTGCAGCTGGAGAGACGGTGTCAGAGGGGGTGAGCCAGGTTTCAGTGATGCCGAGGAAGGAAAGTTTGTTTGTAATGAAAAGATGGGGTACTAGTACTGGTACCCAAGGTGGAAAGCAAATTTCTGGCTAAATGGCAGGGCCCTTCAAAGTGGTCTAAAAGAATAGGGAGGTCAAATATAAAGTCCACCAACCGGGGAGAAGGAAACCCTACAAGGTGTACCATGTCAATCTGGCCAATCCACGGTGAGATAGGGAACTCGTGGAAGCTCCACATTTGGTCCAAAGATGATGTGAAAGATATCAAGGTGGCACATACAGTGTCACTTGCCCAAAAGCAGCAGTGCCGAGAATAGGTCCATCGGAACAGAGACCTGTTTTCAGAGTTGCCAGGTTGTACTCAAGTTATAGAGCATGAGGTCCTAACAGAGCCTTATGTCCAGGTGAATCTGAAGCCATATCGGATTCCCGAAGTGCACCAAGAGGTAATCTCGAAGGAGGTGAAGCGACTGTTGAACCTACGTGTTACTTGAAGAGTCTAAGAGTGGCTGATCCAGTCCCAAAGTCTCGGTGCCGCAACCAGGTGGAGAATGGCGGTTCTGCAATGACAACTGGAAGCTGAATGAAGTCTCTAAGTTTGATACATAGCCAATGCCCTGTGTCGACAAGCTCATTGTAAGGCTAGGCCCAGCCCAGTATATTACCACTCTGGACCTCAGGAGAGGGTAGTATCAGATTCTCCTCTCCGAGGATGCCAAGGAGAAGATGGCTTTTTCAATGCCAGATGGTTGTTTCCAGTATGTCAGGATGTCATTTGGGTTCCAAGGAGCTCCAGATCCTTCCAGAGAGCCATGGACCCAATCCTAGCTCCCCACAAGAAGTAAGCAGCAGCCTACCTGGATGGCATTGTGATCTTCGGCCATGACAAAGGCAGGGGCGAGATCACACCACAAGTGAATTAGGTTGACAAAATCCAGAATTGGCCACAACTGCTCTCAAACAAGCGGGTCAGAGCGTTTCTGGGCATCGTGAGTTACTACCATCGGTTCATCCCTGACTTTGCCATGATAGCGTCACCTCTGACGGACCTCCTAAAGGGTACGAAGTTGGCTATGGCCAAGTGTCTCTAAAACAGCATTCCAGGAACTGAAGCTATCCTTTTGGCAGTGTTGGTGGCTCAGGACTTCTCCAAGGAGTTTGTGGTCTACAGTCATGGCCAAAAGTATTGAGAATGACACCAAAATTATATTTTCACATGATCTGCTGGCCTCTGGTTTTTATTAGTGTTTGTCTGATGTTTATATCACATACAGAAATATAATTGCAATCATATTATGAGTACCAATAGGTTATATTGACAGTTAGAATGAGTTAATGCAGCAAGTCAATATTTGCAGTGTTGCCCCTTCTTCTTCAAGACCTCTGTAATTCTCCCTGGCATGCTCTCAATCAACTTTTGGACCAAATCCTGACTGATAGTAGTCCATTCTTGCATAATCAATGCTTGCATTTTGCCAGAATTTGTTGGTTTTTGTTTGTCCACCCGTCTCTTGATGATTGACCACAAGTTCTCAATGGGATTAAGATCTGGGGAGTTTCCAGGCCATGGACCCAAAATCTCTATGTTTTGTTCCATGAGCCATTTAGTTATCACCTTTGCTTTATGGCAAGGTGCTCCATCATGCTGGAAAAGGCATTGTTGGGCGCCAAACTGCTCTTGAACGGTTGGGAGAAGTTGCTCTTGGAGGACATTCTGGTACCATTCTTTATTCATGGCTGTGTTTTTAGGCAAGACTGTGAGTGAGCCGATTCCCTTGGCTGAGAAGCAACCCCACACATGAATGGTTTCAGGATGCTTTACAGTTGGCATGAGACAAGACTGGTGGTAGCGCTCACCTCTTCTTCTCCGAATAAGCTGTTTTCCAGATGTCCCAAACAATCGAAAAGGGGATTCATCAGAGAAAATGACTTTGCCCCTGTCCTCAGCAGTCCACTCCCTGTACCTTTTGCAGAATATCAGTCGGTCCCTGGTGTTTTTTCTGGAGAGAAGTGGCTTCTTTGCTGCCCTCCTTGAATCCAGCCCTTGCTCAAAGAGTCTCCGCCTCACAGTGCGTGCACAAGCACTCACACCAGCCTGCTGCCATTCCTGAGCAAGCTCGGCACTGCTGGTAGTCCGATCCCGCAGCTGAAACAGTTTTAAGATACGGTCCTGGCGCTTGCTGGTCTTTCTTGGGCGCCCTGGAGCCTTTTTGACAACAATGGAAGCTCTCTCCTTGAAGTTCTTGATGATGCGATAGATTGTTGACTGAGGTGCAATCTTTGTAGCTGCGATACTCTTCCCTGTTAGGCCATTTTTGTGCAGTGCAATGATGGCTGCACGTGTTTCTTTAGAGATAACCATGGTTAACTGAAGAGAAACAATGATACCAAGAACCAGCCTCCTTTTAAAGTGTCCAGTGATGTCATTGTTACTTAATCATGACTGATTGATCGCCAGCCCTGTCCTCATCAACACCCACACCTGTGTTAATGGATCAATCACTAAAACGATGTTAGCTGCTCCTTTTAAGGCAGGACTGCAATGATGTTGAAATGTGTTTTGGGGGTTAAAGTTCATTTTCTGGGCAAATATTGACTTTGCAAGTACAGTAATTGCTGTTAAGCTGATCACTCTTTGACATTCAGGAGTATATGCAAATTGCCATTACAAAAAAATGAAGCAGTAAACTTTGGAAAAATTACTATTTGTCTCATTCTCAATACTTTTGGCCATGACTGTAGACGGCACATCAGATGTCGGATTAGGTGCCGTCTTGTCTCAGGAAGTAAACGCCAAAGATTACCCGAGCAAGCTCTAGCACATGTAGAGCTGAGAGTGTTAATAGGGTGTGGCCAGGGCCAGGTTTACAAGCAGTCAGAGAGATGGGTGGGACTGGCTTTTGACATATCCCACCCAGTAAGGAAGCCCAGTTGTATCATTATTACACAGTGTGTGAAGGTAAGAAAGCCTCCTGTGTCATGTCTCCAGGCTGAGTTTGTGCACTGTATGTTATCCAGCGTGAGTGTACAAGACCAACACCAAAGTGCTGTTACTTGGACTATTTATTTGCTTTTTGTCTGGCTTGAAAAGCAGTTTGACTTTTCTTTGAGGCATGGTTTATGGAGTCTTAATAAACCAGCCTGGACATTTTTACTTCAACCGCTTCCCCTTCCTACCTCAAAACGCAACCGAGTGAGTAAAAACCTTAGCGTGCCTAATTCTATGGATTTACATGATCAGTGAGAGGACATTTACCAGTGGTAGCAAACCAAATACACACCCGAAAGACTAAACAACAAGATATGGATACATTTTTCTAAGTTATGTCTACTTCTGCAACCATTTTGTTTTTATGCCAATACTTAACAATTTAAACGAGAACATGGAGTAAGATGGTCTAAGTCAAAGTGTTCAGATGCGAAAAATATTATAATAGGTAGACATAACTTTTATATAAATACGGTGAAACCTCTCCAATAAACCTCCTCTTTCAGATTTCCCGAGGCACACTTTCAGTTCCATTATATATTCTATACATTTACCATCTTCTTTCAGAAGGCTACACCTTCCAGAACACCACTTTTAGATGCAGGCTTCACAGTATCTCGAAATGTCGTAATAGGGTGTTTGAAACCTGGCTTTCTTAACCAGACAAACCTTCTAACTTCATATACCTATTTGCTGATGTAATAGGTGATTTCATCATTCGTGCATCGTTACTTCTCATTTGTAATCTTTGACCTTCAGAGTGAAAGTGAGCGAGCTTTGACATCATATAGTGTGAATCTACACATCCTGCAACCTTTAGAACTGGATAATAAAAAAACGAATGTTGTAAATAAATAGCAATCATAAAAAGTAACACTCAGCCACTGATCAGGTTTGATCTTTAACCAGTCAGACAATTAATATCAGATTCATTACTAATTATGTGATCCACTTGGACTATGTTGTTTAATAAAGCTAATGTATTTCATTGCTGTGGTCTTTCCATGCCATATGATATGTGTGTTGTCTGCCTATGATGCAAACCACTTGACGTTTTCCTATATTCCTGTGTATTTATGCAGCAACTCGGATCCTATGTTCCTTACTATTTTAGAAACATGATATTTGCGATAGTCTAGACATGCCAGGATAACAACACCTGTCGGTGGGGAGCAGCGCAAAGGAAATTAATGCAGTGCAGCGGTTCATCTATATATAATGAACAGGCATTAATAGCAAAAGGAGGAGCACAAGGCATTTATGCAGCTGTCAAATCTAAATGGCATTCAGATCACACAGCAGGTGATAAACTAACTCTATAGAGATGTCAGGCATATGCAACATAAGTATATAAATATACCAGAAAGAGATGGCTTGGATGCATACTATTAGGGAGTTTTATTGTAATCAGTTTCCTAAATAAAATATTAATGGAATCAAAAGAATAAACAATCCTGATAACAGCTCTATGGGGATATACAATATTTTACTACTGCTCTAGAAGGTCCTTCAGCAGAATCTCCACCATTTACATCAGTCTATATTCTGTAATTATGGTTCTCAACGTTTCAGGACAGTCCATTCTCAGAGTACAGACTACTGTAAAAGACAATTGTGTTCTGCTGATGGTCGCTGCAGGTGGCAGTAGTCTAAATTATTTGTTAATAGGACGATTTTGATAGTAACCCCTTAGCAACCATCGGTACGACTTAAAATTGACTTGAGATATAAGTGAATAGCATACCCCGATGGGTGAAAATGAAGCAGCTGTCAGCTGTACAATATAGTTGACACCCTGCTGCATCAGTCACGATTCGTGTTGGCACCAACCATGGCCGTTTAACCCCTTAAATGCTGCTGTCAATAGTGACTACAACATCTAGATGGTTGCCAGAGTGTGGGGACTTTCTCTTTTACAGAATCAGCACCCTGAGATCATAATTGTGTGGTCCTACCATGTGAAATCACGGCCAAATAACAGACTTAGTGACCTTTCAGAAGTTAGTTACATTTAAGTAGTAAAAATATTTTTTTTCATTCCTGTCCTACCACTTTGCATTAATTCCTAAAAAGCACCTGAAGGGTTAATAAACTACCTGACAGCAGTTTTGAATATGTTGAGGGGTGCAAATTTTTAAAATGGTATCACTTTTTGGGTTTTTCCAATATATGGGTCCCCCAAAGTCACTTCAAAACTGAATGGGTAACTAAATAAATACGTTTTGAAAACTTCTTTAAAAAAATGAAAAATTGCTGCTATACTTTTAAAATTTTTAACATCCTAAGAAAATAAAAGAACATTTTACAGATACTGCTGATGTAAAGCAGGTATGAGGTAAAAGTAATTTATTAACTATTTTGTATGGTATGACTATCTTGATTCAAGGGATAATCATTCAAAGCTTGAAAATTGTGAACTTTTAGAATTTTTTGTCAAATTTCTGAGATTTTTATAAATAAACTCAAAACATAAATTTACAATTATCATAAAAAAAGGTGTCACAAAAAAAACAATCTCAAAATCTCTGCGATATGACATTCCAGAGTTATTGCCACATAAAGTGATAAGTCAGATTTAAAAAATTTGGCCTGATCACTAAGATATTAACCAATGGCTCACAATACAGTTTCTTTGTTTTTCTCATGTTTGAGTGGATCTGAAAAAGAAAAAGTAGGTTGTGAGCCCCATTGGGACAGTGACTGATGTAAACGTAGTCAATGATTGTAATGCACTGCAGAAAATGTTGGCGCTACATAAAGGAAATAAAAATAATTTGATGTGGCTCCAATCCAAGTTGTCTCATTTACAAAAAATAAAAAGTTAAATGCCCTGTCACAAAAATGTAAACTATGAGAGCCCCCCCATTTAAGACAGTAATGTATTACTAGAGTAGTCTACGATACTACACAAATCTTATTTCTTGGATAGACCTGTTGTGCCCATCTAGTAAACAGACACCAATGCCAATAGATTATTATATTTTACTTATTTATCCCTTTGGTAAAAGGAAAGAATCATCTACTGCTGGATTTACCCCTAAAGGTTAGAGCCAAGTGCTGTTCCCAAATACTCTGTGTACAGCTTATCTCTAGCCGACAATGTACAAAAATATAATTTCCAGCAATTTCTCCCGTAATTTTCTTATTTACTTTGATCCTATTCTGTAATAAACTGCAATTAAAACTAATAAATATATAAAGAGAGTTCATCTATGTGTCATAGATGATCAGCCATGTTTCCCCTTCCAACTCCTTACTGCCTTGTGTCTGACTGTAAGACAACTGGCTGCAGCAGGAGCCTCCCCCCTTTAAGGCCCCGTCACACTTAGCGATGCTGCAACGATCCCGACAACGATACGATCTGTCAGGGATCGTTGCTGTGTCGCTATGTGGTCGCTGGTGAGCTGTCAAACAGGCAGGCTCACCAACGATCAGGGGAGCAGCGACATCGTGGAAAGAATCTTTCCACGATGTCCTGCTCCTGGTTACCAGCCTACTGAAGCAGGAGCAGGCTGGTAACCATGATAAACATCGGGTTACTAGGGGCACACGCGCACCTAGTAACCCGTTGTTTATCATGGTTACCACTCTGCTACGGTGAGCGGGAGGTTACTGCTCACTTTAGCAGGCTCGTAACCATGATAAACAGCGGGTTACTAAGTGCGCGTGTGCCCCTAGTAACCCGATGTTTATCATGGTTACCAGCCTGATCGCTGCTCCCGCTGGTCACACACAGCGATGTGTGCTGACCAGCGGGAGGGCAACGACCAAAAAAAGGTCCAGGACATTCTGCAGCGATCAGCGAACTCACAGCAGAGGCCTGATCGCTGCAAAGTGTCACACATAGCGACATCGCTGGTGAGGTCGCTGTTGCGTCACCAAAACCGTGACACAGCAGCGATCTCGCTAGCGATCTCGCTATGTGAGATGGGGGCTTTAGCCTGTCTGCATTATGACAAAAAGATAGCTAAGCTCTGCAACCTTGGCTGAGCCCTAACCCCCCTTAGGTGATCCACAGCTAAGAATGCAACAGATTGATCCTGCAGGATTTCTAGAACTAGGGGGCCTGATCGCTGCAAAGTGTCACACATAGCGACATCGCTGGTGAGGTCGCTGTTGCGTCACCAAAACCGTGACACAGCAGCGATCTCGCTAGCGATCTCGCTATGTGAGATGGGGGCTTTAGCCTGTCTGCATTATGACAAAAAGATAGCTAAGCTCTGCAACCTTGGCTGAGCCCTAACCCCCCTTAGGTGATCCACAGCTAAGAATGCAACAGATTGATCCTGCAGGATTTCTAGAACTATTTTTTTAGAAACTTGCAGAAAACTGACAAACTATGGGGACAATATTACCTCCTCTTGTAGCACTTACCATATTTCTAAGTTTATTGTTCCTTTAGGCAGCTCAAGTATGCAACAGATATTCACCATCTACAAAACCAAATCTTTGAAAATACAGCATATAAACCCATATAAGAATGTAATATGCCAATCTTGCTGAACAAGAATCCTACTGGTAATTGCACAATCTTCCTACAAAACGTTACTACAAAGTAAGGTTATGAGAACAGCACAAAAATATTCTGATTAGATGGATTGGAAAACAATATTATTGGAAATGTTAAGATTGCTTTATACTAACAGGAAAAGAAAATCTCGCTTGCTACATCCATACAATTGTTTGAGCAGCCTGCAAGTAAAAGAGCCCCTCTTCCAGTCAGTTGAGCAAATGGTCTTAACGTGGGGCCCGTCGAGTGCTTGTGACAGATTGAACTTGCAGAGTAGGAAACCTTTAGAGAATTACATTTCTGAAAAGCTCAGAAGAATAAAGGCAAATTGGAACTGGAGTTAAGACTTTGGAGAAGAATGTCTCCAGTTGAAGAATTACAGGTCAATACAAGCTCTAAACTGTTATAAAAAACGTTAGTAAATATCAGAAAAAAAAGCAGGTATGCTAGAAGTGATTAGGCAGGAGGCATAAAATAAAAAAATGTAGGAAAAGCTATACATGAAAAGTACACAAAGTGACAGATGCAGAAGTCTATAGTTCAGCAGAGGAACAGAGCTGCACTGAGCTGTTCAGAGATTGTTCTCGGGTTTCATGCTGCCAGCAAGACCATTTCATGGTTGCCAAAATATCAGTTTTGGAGAAAAAAAAAAGGTCTGATGTAAACGTAGCATAATTCAGGTGTCAGAACCCATATTCTCTCTATATAAAATACATATAAGTGGTGCTTAAAAATTTGAGAACTCTTTCCAATTTTTTATATTCCTGCAAAATTTTGACCTAAAACTGCATCAGATTTTCACACAAGTCCTAAAAGCAGATAAAGAGAACCACATCAAAACAAATGAGTCAAAAATATTAGAGGTTGTCATTTTTTATTGGAAAAAAAAATGATCCAATATCACGTCTGTGATTGGCAAAATTCTGTAAACCTTTAGGATCAGCAAAAAATGTGAAGGTGAAATTTGAGTCTGGTGTTTTAAATGAATGGTATGACTATTGTATTGTATGACTTAATGGTATGGTATTTAAATGAATGGTGTGTGTGTAGACAAATTGAAAGATGGATCTAAAATCGCACTGAAAATCTCCCACCAGACTATGAAAGAACAGTGAAGGGTATTTTGAAGCGGTTTTTATTTGTCAATGCGTTTCGAAGTATACAACACTTCTTCCTCAGGACAAACCATTATATAGTGATAGACTGCAGGCTTAAAGCAACCTGCGGTCTACAGAATACTGGGAGCGGTAGTGCAGGGAGATCATATCTCCCTGCTCTACTGCAGCGCTTAACTGGATCAGCACACTATGCATGCTGATCAGCTAAGGTTAGCATAGCTCCGGGTTGGCCCGTCTGAGCGTGGGGCCTAGGGCAACCAACCCCTGTGGATGTAATAGCCATCTATGAGTTTCGCTCTTATTTATTATGTATTGCTTATATAGCGCTATCATATTCCACAGCGCTTTACAGACATTATCATCACTGTTCCCAATGGGTCTCACAATCTAAAATCCCTACCAGTATATGGTATCTTTGGGTCTGGGAGGAAATCCACACAAACACGGGGAGAACATATAAGCTCCTTGCAGATGTTGTCCTTTGTGTAGTTTCAACCCAATGCTGCAAAGCCACAGTGCTAACCACTGAACCACTGTGCTGCTCTGAAAGAGCCATCCTTGGCCAGAAATTCATCTGAATTGGCACCAAATAATGCGATATTTCTTCTTCAGCAGCCACTAGAGTGAAAATATCTGTCTGGCTACAGTTTCCACAGACAGGTTTAGCTGTCTGCGGAGGGTGTCAGAAGCTGGACTGTGAAAAACTGATGCCGTATAATATGGGTTATCTCTGGTGTGACAATACTTCAAAGTACATATAGGAATAATGAATTTATTAATTCATTAACACCACAAGAATATAATAAAGCATATCTATCATTTCAGATGACTTTTCAGGAAAAGCTGTCTTGTGACTATACATGCGGAATTTACTACTCAGGCATCCTGCATTTTCAGCAGTTTTTCCCTGTGCAGGTACCATCTCTAATTGTTTTTCCTGAGCTCAGCTCTAGAAGGGGCTATGTGTTTCCCATATGCAGGGTACACACAGATAGGCAGTGATCCTGCTTCTACTATTTCTCTTCCTTCAATATACACAGAAGCAAGACTGAATACATTAGTTCTAAGCAGTGTTCCTGTGTTTGCAACTCTGGGGGTGAAAAAGTAGATCACTTAGTAGACACAGCAACAGTGGCTGTGTGTCACTCTCTCTCACTGCAAATACTCCCGCTATCTCCCTATGGTTTTATAGACTTCATGGGTAACAGCTGTAACCTGATCTTTCAGTGAAATGACAATCTGTCTCATCTCTGCTTCTGACAATGAATTGAGAGTCAATTCTCAGTGTAGGTGGCAAGGGTGAGGCGAAAAGTCTTATATGTGAAAAAGAGGACATTTTATTTAAAGGATAGTCTACTTCTCAGACAAACTCCTCAATTACTATATTCCCCTATGTAAAATAAAAACAGCCTTTATTCACCTCCATTGACGGTGTGGTTCCAACAATGTTCCAACATGATATTGTTTTGTCACATGAACCCTGCAGCCAATCAATGGCTGCTAATTTGTTGCTTCACTTTTACTTCCTTCAGAAAAAATAACATACGTAGCTAGTGAGAGATCAGCAGTATTTCTGACTTCCTTCGAATATCAGTTTTGTCCAAAGGAAGTGAGAGTGAAGAAACCATTAGCGGCCGCTGATTGGCAGCTGGGCTCCCATGACAAAACAACGTCACGTGAGCTCCTAGGGACCGGTCCACAAAGTTACTAGAACAGTATGCGCAGGTGGTTATTATTTTACATGGGTTTATACAGTATTTAAGAAGGGTTTGTCCAAGGAGTTGACAGTCCCTTTAATAATTATTACAAGGATAATTTCACCACTTTTACTACTGCACAAGTTACTCTTTAAAGGAAACATGTAAGAACCTTTTTACATAGTGGTATGGATGTATAAGTGTTTGTCTTGAATAAAAAAAGAGGAAAAACAGGAAATATTTTATGGTTCAGCTTTTATCCCTTTAAAACAGTGTTTCCCAAACCCCATCCTCACGGCCCCCCACAGGTCATGTTTTCAGGATTTCCTTAGTATTACAGAGGTGATTGAAGTATCATCAAGGCATCAGGAATTCTCTCACCTGTGCAATACTAAGGAGATCCTGAAGACAGGACCTGTGGGGGGCCGTGAGGATGGGGCTTGGGAAACACTGCTTTAAATGATTCAAAATATTTTTTCTTTACACCGACATTATATGACTTTTCCTGCTTCTCGAAGCTAAAGCAATGTTTAAGTGCTTATCCCCAGAACGGTTTTCTTTATGTTACGGGATAAGAAATTAAAAAAATCTGGTACATTAAAGCATTTTGGTGGAATTGCAGACAGAAGCTCAAAAGATAAAGTGTTATAAATGGTAAGACTTGAATTACAGCATGCAGAAACTATGTGGAGAGACCACTGAAGAGACATCGCACTACATTTAGGTACAAGGCATACATCTAGCTCTGCCGTTCTAATCACTGTACATTTTATGGCCTGCAGCTCTTTATCTCTTCAATCTAAAGCACTCGCTATCATATGAACTGAGTGTGCAAGATTATCCGGATTAAAAACACAAATAGTTGAAAACTAATGGAAAATATTGAGATGTAAAGCGTTGTGGGATCCCTCTGGTTTATTCAAGTTTGTCTTTCTCTTCGCATAAGGGTTTTGCCTTTATCTAGTGTTATGTGCCAAGATTTATGATGTAAAAATATAACCTCTTGTTTAATTCGGGATAATGTCACCTGGGATGGGGCATCCTGTATTCAGTTTTAGGCCATGTTCCCACCTTCAGTATTTGGTCAGTATTTTACATCAGTATTTGTAACCCAAAACAAGGAGTAGAACAACGAGTGAAAAAGTATAATAGAAACACGTCACCACTTCTGTATTTATCACCCACTCCTGGTTTTGGTTTACATATACTGATGTAAAATACTGACCAAATACTGAAGGTGGAAACGTGGCCTTAGAATGCTATTTATTCTTAACAATCGTAGTACGGAATTGTAGGAAGCTCTTCATGCCATGTATGCACCTTTTTAAGACTTTAAGACTGGCCACCATACTTTATAGGTGTTAAGAATGGAAAGGCCATTGGCAACATTCGACTATATTAAGGGTAGAAGCCTGACCACACAGTGTTGAAGGAGCTCACCTTCAGGTACCATGTGGTTCTGTGGAATAGTGGCTGAATTACCCATTGGTTCATGGTCATCTGTAAATGATGAAGGCCCACAAAGCAGAAGAAGGCTATAAGAATATAGCAAAGCATTTTCAAGTTGCCCTTTCCACAGTTTGAAATTTAATTAAGAAAGGGCAGTTACCAGGAACAGTGGAGGTCAAGATAAGGTCTGGAAGACCAAGCAAAATTTCAGTGAGAGCTGCTCGTAGGATTGCTAGAGAGGCAAATCAGAACCCCCGCTTGACTGCAAAAGACCTTCAGAAAGATTTAACAGACTCTGGAGTTGTGGTACATTGTGCTACTATTCAGAGACACCTGCACAAATATGACCTTCATGGAGGAGTCATCAGAAGAAAATCTCTCCTGCTACCTCACCATAAAGTTCAGTGTCAGAAGTATTCAAAAGAACTTCTAAATAAGCCTGATGCATTTTGGAAACAAGTCCTGTGGACTCATGAGGTTAAAATAGAACATTGGCCACAATGGTCAAAGGTATGTGTGGAGAAAAAAGGGCACAGAATTTCAGGAAAAGAACATCTCGTCAACCATTAAGTATGGGGGTGGATAAATCATGCTTTGGGGTTGTGTTGCAGCCAATGGCACGGGGAACATTTCAAGGGTAGAGGGAAGATTGGATTCAATGAAATTTCTACAAATTCTTGATGCAAATGACACGCCCACTGTGGCAGTGGAGTACTCGGCGCCGGGCCGGTTGGTTCTTTTAGGATAGTCACGGCGGCGTGACCTGGTCCGTGGCCCCGAGAGGTCAATAATAGAGGGGAATAAAGTTTTGGGGATAAAGTTTTGTGATGCCACCTGTGGTATGCGGCTATAGGTGGCCGCCACTGCTGTTCAGATCCACTGGGGCCATTGGTGACGCAACAGAGATGGTTCAGCTCTGCACGGGTAGTGCTAGGCCCTAGGGCAGTTAAAGAGATAGCTTTGTTGTTGGTGTAGTGCAAGGCAGGTGACGCAGCAATTAAGTCAAGGACACAGCGGGGTGCAGTCTTCAAGTTTTTACTCACAGTTCTTATCATGTTCCAGGTTACAACTGCCAGCAGGTTATAACAGCCCACCGAGTCCTGTGTCCTCCAGGGAAGTGATCCAGCCAACTCTCAGATAACTTGGGTGCACTTGATCGGGACCCCCTTCTTGTGTACCTTTCCCAGGTCGTCTCTCTGTGCTGGCTCTCGCCCTCCTGCCCTGCGCCTCATACAATGTCCCGAGCCAGTGGCCGCGGGCCTTGTCAGGCGACGTCCTCTCTGTCCCATTGGTCCTATATGGCCACCTGTTCAGCGAATGTGTGTGGTTTTGGCTACGGCACTTAGAGATACTGCAGCCTCCGGTTTGCTAGCTGAGTCTTGCAGTCCTCCACTAGTCTGGGGCCGGTCCCCTACTGCGACCTGGTTCCTTCTCCCGACTAATGTCGGCGTGAATTTGGGCGCACGGTTGGACTGCGCACTTCCCGTGCCCCTAGGATCCCTTTTCTGTCTCTGGAGCCCTTCTCTGACTCCCTCGCTTCTCTTGTTCTCTCTCCTACTGGGCCCCTCTGACTGGGCCCTCACTCTGTCTGGACCCTACTCCTCAACAGTCCTCACTCACTGGGCTCTTCTAGATGTTTCTACCTGTCTTTTTATACTGTCTGTCATGTGACACACGTCACTGTCACTCTACGTGGTCCCCTCTACCTTCAGTCCTTCCTTGTGTGCTTCCCTAAACTACTTCCTCTACCCACCTCCTCTACCTAGTTCCCTTCTCCAGACAGGGACAGGGACTGTGCTCTCCCTCAGGAGCAATCTGGCCCTTCCCTACTGTAGTGATGTGGTGTTGGATGTGGGTGTGTGTGTCCTGGGTAGTGCTCCCTCCTTACCCGAGAGTGGTGTACCACCCCTCTGGCTGAGATGCAGTACCTCTGTGGCGACTGGACCCGCAGGGGCGCCACACAAACATATCGCATTGAACTGGTAGCTATGTGGATTCTTGCTTTAATATTATCTATTTACCGCCCTTTTCCTGTGGTTGTGGCGAATCTGGTAGCTATGTGGTGTCCTTTGCACTTGTGAAATCCTTTTTTGCTCCCTACTTTACATGAGCCATATACCCTCTATTTTACACCTGGATAGGGCTTTTGCACAAGCACTATTAGCACTTTATATCTATATGTAGTCAGTATATATTGATGAGTTGCTTATAGTGTTTTATCGGTGTTACGATTGTTGATTTGTTTGTATGGATACTGCTTCTGTCCCTCTAACATAAGGGGTTTTGTTCACACAGGGGGCTTATTTATCCATGTATAGGGCTACCTAGGACAAGACGACGTTGAGGATGTGCGCCATTCCTGCATGCTTTTATAGGGTGCCAACCTCCACGGTCAGGCAGGGTTATCTATAGGGCGCATTGTTTAGGGAGAGTACCCTCCTTTTCCCTTATCCCTCCTACTCTCTGCCCTATTCTGAGTAGTGGATATTGATTGTGACCTTTTTGGCCACTTATCACTTTTTGTCTGGATCAAGTTACTAAAGATGAGTGTACATCAATGGAGTAGATAAATGTGTAGAATTAATGTGTGTCTGTTTCACTGATATGGAATTATTTACGTCACTATTATGAAGCTAATGCAAAAATATGGGAAATTAAAGTAGTCCTATACCCTAGCACCTAAAAATGAGTATATATTTGTCATGTATAGTCACTATACATGGTGCCCTTTGTTTCCCTACCACTGCCTCTTTCACCGAGATAGGAAGTCCGGACTTCCTGCGTCCAAGATGGCTGCCGCAGTTGTATAGTAGCAGTGGTAAGTCTGATCCCCCACCTCTACAGCAAAGGAAAAGCAGGAGAGGCGTGGTTCAGGCTTACCATGGTGGAGGCCATCTTGGATGCTGGAGCACGGGAACTCTAGTCTCAACATAGGAGGCTTTAGGAGGAAAACCAAGGGTACCAGGTGAAGTGATTATACATGACAAATGTATAGTCAATTTTCAGTGCCAGGGTGAAGACAGAGTCACAAGTCGGTAGAAATGTACAGACTCCCACTCCAGCTTTAAAAATTACTGTAATCCATTAACCTTCTTTGGAATTTAGAGACATTTACACATGGTAATAATATAAATATATTTTATATCAGTCTAAGTTCCGTATTTATGACAAAAAAAAACTGATACTGTGATGTTACCATTTTACTACATTAAAAATATTATTACTAACTACTGACCATTTATGAAGGAGTTCGGAGTCGTAGTGTGAAAGTATCAAAGAGCAGATATACACCAATGTATGGGCCCAGAAGTTTGGGAGATATCAAGTTTGGCACTAGTGTGTAGGTAATGAAACTCTAGTATAACGTCTGCCATGAGAAAATAATTTCGAAATTACATTGATATCCCTAGTTGTGGGGTTTTGTTGGAGACATTAGTGGAGTTGGTGTTGTGGTGTAAGTGGTAAGTAGCTAGATGTTATTCTGCCTCCCAAAAGTCATTTTTCTACTGGTATAAATGGAGGTAAAAGTCTGCAGATACAAATATCTGGTCAAGTGGTGGCTATGTACTAAAGATACTGCTGACAAAAGTTCACTCAGCTGGCAGCAATGTCCCCATAAACACCTTTTCCAAACAGTTAAGCATGTTTACTGAAAAAAGGGATAATAAGCTAGTGCCACACACTTCAGGTAGAAAGGTACTATAAACTGCCTAACAAACAAGTAGACTTGAATTACCCGCACATACATTTTTATTTCATAGGGTAAAGGGGTAGATGTGCCCAATGCAAATCGGCAGAGAATTATCTGGGTGGCCAGGTGGCTCAAAGATAAAGCATGCCACAGGGAGCAAAGTGAGCAGTTACTATAGTATGATTCTTATTATACATATTCTGGCTGTTAAAGGGTTAAGGTACTTTATGCTGCTTATCTGGGTGTGTTTCATACAACACTCAAAAGCCTTTTATTACATGTGTAATCTAATGGAAAAGAAAATGTGAGGGGAGGAGAGAGAAGCCCAGAATGTAAAGAGAAGGAGAGAAAAGAGGAGGGGGGATTACAGCAAATAGCGAAGTATTAATGCCCCCCCTCCGGTCCTACAGACTGACAGAACAGGATTCTCACTCTCGATTATTCCTTTTCTTCGTCTTTCCCTCTCATTTATGAGTTATTAAAACGCAACACTTAAGTTTTTGCATACAATTAAGAATTAGTTTACAAGAATCTCATCAATGTGTAATGTGTAATAAATGCTGCGCTTGCAGCCACAGCGCAGAGAGGGAGACACGAGGAAGCGAGACTGCCTGACAAGAGAGGGGGGAGCATAATGAGACAGGCTGATTACTGGGATAAAAAAAATACAAGAATAGCAAAAATCTGAGGAGGAACCAGAGAGGGAAGCAAGAAAAGGAAAAAGTATGTAGTTTAAGTGGAATCAGAGCTTACGGCTAAGGAAAAGTAGGCTTTAGGGTAACTTAATTTCACCAAGTGCTCAAGTGGTCCTTTTTGCCATGTGTGTCATATTACTGAGGTCATAAGCTGGCAAAAGTGTCAGGTGTCTCTCCAGGTGAGTGGGAGGGAAGGAGTTAAATACTGTATATATTGTATATAACATGCAGAAGTTGGAAAAAAGATAATGAGATTAGGGCTGGCGCCAGTAAGGGGGAGCGTGGTGGGTGCGCAGGAGGAGGAGAGGAGAGTGGGGGAATAGGTGACAGTGTAGGGAGAAAGATGGGAATCATATCCAGTATATGGTATAATAGGGGAGAGAATGTGAATGTCGCAGGAGACCATAATGGCAATGAAGTGTTTTATCACCATCACTGCACTACTGATGTAGAAAAAGATGGGGATGCCAGGGAGAAGTGGGAAGTCTGGAGAAAGAAGTGTCAACCGCATGTGGGAAATTGAAGGCAGGATTGGAGATTAGGGGTCAAAAATTGATTCCTACATAAAGGATTATCATTGAAATCTAGCTCTTCTCCATCAATTATTGAAGGTGTCAATAACTCTATTGAACTTAAGAGAGCCGGTAGAGAAGGACACAGGCTCAGCAAGGGTAACTCTGTAGAAGGTTAGATTTGTGACAGCCCCTGTAAAAGCAGAAGTTACCGTATGTAGGCCCAACGGACATGAATAAATAGTTCCCCTGAAAATCAGGGTATAACATGGTCAATGGATGATGACTGGCAAACATGATCATATCACCTGGTGTCCAGAAACTTGATTGGCCGAATCTATACTTTAGATGCATCTGCAGTAAATGGCATGTCATATGAGATCTGATGGCTATGAAACTTTTATCGTACCAATAGTTATGACTGCTATCATTCATTTACCTTATAGAACATCCATATTTGAACACACTCCTACTACTTCTGCCTTTGTCGCTAGGTGACACTGCAGATGGCACTTGACGATAATAGCGTGGATCAATTCAACTTTCGGGTGGCTGGGACTTGCTGTCCCTTCTTCCAATTCATCTGTGTTTTGCAGCAGTAAGCTGGTTAATAGTGAAATTAGCTCACTGCTGGGAGCCATGAGCGAGGCTCCTCCCTATTTAAACCATCAGCAGACAGCCTTTGGCTGACAGTTATAGATTTCACTTACTCTGGTTCACTCCTACTTTCCAGCGCTGACTCAATGTTTTTATTCCCATCCTTGAGGTCAGCTTATTTTGTGCTGTGACTGCCTTGTGTTTTTTAGTTACTGACTTTGACCTCTTGATTCTGACCCGACCTTCTGATTACTCTCTGCCAGACCGCTCCACCAATCAGAAGCCACTTTGTCGACTCAACACAGGGGTTTCTGGCTAAGCCCGGATATAGGGTTTTAAAGACTGAAGGACTTGCTAGACAGAGTGACTTACAAAGCCTGTCTGTGGAAGCCCCATTAAGAGCTGCCAGCCTGCTACTGACAGTGCTTTGTTATACCTCACAGATTACCAATTTTTTTTATTTTTCTCATACATATTTCTCCTCCAACCTTTCCACCCCCTACCTGTCTTACCCTTCCTGCCTGGTTTAGACTCTGTTCTCATTAGCGTCATGGCCTCCAACTATTAGTGTATGAAACCATAACAGCTATGTTGAATTATTTTGAAAACTGATACTGACAGATCCAAGTACATGGGCCAATCAGGATTGTGGTATTTATCAGAAACAGGAATGTTTCTGAAGACTACTTTATTCGTGCTATCATAAATATAAGAACCTCAACAAACTAGCAAAATGGACAATATAACTGGATGGTCAATAAGGCGGGTATTATGGCTAACATCTGTTGGAACAAAATTTCTGAATTATCAAAATTTCCACAATCAATTGTTCACCCCTTTAGCAAATGGAGGACCACATAGTATTGTAGCACACACATGACAATCTGCCATTTCTTTCCATATGTCTCCACATGTCTTATTTTACTATCATGGTGATTCATGGTTGAAAAAATGGTTCCACATATCAATATATGTGTGAAAATAACTGGTATATAAGGAAAGCAAAAAAAATCCATTAGAAAAGATTATTAAGCTAGCAAAATGTTTTCTATCGAGTTTAAAGCAACAAGAATCTGCTGTGCTCTGAGAGATCAGATATTCCAGACTATTGGATGTTTTTATATTCATCAGCCATCCCCAATACCCCTTTACCCTAAAGGAGAAGCATTGAATTAACTCTTATTTCATTTCCCTAGCAAGGAAAGTTTAAAGGGGACCTGTAATGTGAAAAAAGTGCTATTAACCTGCAGATATGGGGTAAATCTGCAGCTTAATAACATTATGAAGCTGTGCGGCCGTCGCACTGAAAGCCCAGCTGCCAAGAGGAAACGTTATTCCTTCCAGCAGTAACGGGATTTCAGTCATAGCAGTGCGGCCGGCGCGGCTTCAGTCATTGCTTAGTACAGAGCTAGCTGTCAGTCAGTGTTGGGGGCACAGTTACAGCCGCTGCTCACTATGTACAGAGCGGTGACTGAAGCTGTGCTTGCCCACCTCTATTACTGAAAGCCCATGGCTGATGTGATGAATAAAGTTAATTTCCTCCAGGCTGTCAGGCTTTCATTGAGTCGGCCACACGACGTCAGAACGCTATTAACCTGCAGATTAACCCCATATCTACAGGTTATTAGCGTTTTTTCACATGACAGATTCCCTTTAAGGAATGCTGTGTTCGATTGTCTTCAAATTGTCACATCAAAAGGAATTGGGATGATATTACATTTTGACCTGTGACTGCATTGTTGTTTCTGAAAACCAACCTCCTACCCACCAGAAAAACTACTATTGTGATCATCTCCCAGTAACTGCTGTGAACTAATGTCAATTTGGAATAAGTGTTGAACTATTCTAGCATTATGTATACTAATCGTGCTAATTAATAAGTGTAAAGCTGCGCTCACACATCAGTGAGCTGTTCATTTGTTTTCTCAGACAGCACATGAACCTATTTCATTGATCCATACAAACATCCATTTTAAAAGCAGATCTGTGTGTCTTGTCTGTGAGATTCAGAGCAGGTCCTATTCTCATCCGTTTTGCAGATTATACTCGGCCATTAAAGTCTAAGGGGATCCATATAGAACAGGTGAAACACAGAAGATTTATACTTCGGTTTTCCACCCGTGTTTCATTCGTTTTTTTTAAGTGATCCATTGTTAAAAGTGAATGGAAAAAAAGCGCAGAAAAGTCTATCTGCCTCAGGTTTTCAGCTTCAACGGATAAGGAAAAAAATGGACGCAACACAAATGACACACAAATGAAAAACAGTCTGTTTTTCATGACTGTAAAAATTCACTCAGATGTGCGACTTTAGCCTAAGTGTGTAACAGAAGGGTTCCTACTCCTACTGGCCAAAATGCTTTGTTTTGCATTGATAATGCTATCTTCATGTGCATGTGCTTTAAATTTAAAGGGGTTGATTTGCAATACCAGATACAGACTGTGAAGAATATTCAAGATAATCCCCTGTCAATCACTGTTTGGCAGGTTTTATAGAACTCTTCTATGCCCAGTGTAATTCAACACTTTTTGCAGCAAGCAAAAGGGAGGTGGCTGAGGTACAGTGAGTGACAATCACCTCACAGTAGCTGTGAGTGGCACAGGATGACTCTCCGCCAGGCCATGTGCTCTTTTGTGTAAGATACTATAATTCAACAAGTTATGGGAATATGATACATCCCAGTGTCAAACCAACTAGATTTTTGCAAGCCTAAGAGAATGGGGAATGTCACCCTAGCTTGCCGCACAGTCCAGCGCATATGGAAAGGGAAATACTCGGCACAGCCTTGCGGAGGCCCATAGGACCCTGGTGCTTGGTATCCACGAGTAGCAGGGGCCCAGCTGGGTCCAATGACACCAGAACCGACTCTTTAAGACCGTCCATTAAGGAGGCATAGCCCATGGAAGTTTTTGGAAGTTTTAGCTGGGAGACAACATGGGTGGAGATTTGGGCACAGCCACGAGGCAGGAGTGGGAGTGACCCAGAGAGTTTAAGAGCTCCAGCAGCGCTGGCTCCATTGTCTTTTTTCCTTGGGAGGTCGTGACGTCACGTCGTGGGGGGAAATGTCCAGCAACAACAAAGAGAGGGCCCGCAAGCCTCCCATGTGGCAGCCCTTCCCCCTGCTTTATATGTTTTGTACCCATACTATTGTGTTTGTAACTTTGACCATTGTGTATGTATAACCCTTATGTATATAGTGTTTGTCTAGTGTGCCCTTAAGGCGATTAAATATATAATTGAACCTTGGGCTGTTCTTTTATTTCGATCCACACACTCTCATGTCTGTTGTTCGGCCCACGAACACGCTACCGGGCGGGTTTCTAAGTCCGTTATATATCACAGAAACTGGTGGCAGCTCTCCCAGGCCGACCAGGCTCTGCTTCACTGGAGCTAGTGAAGGAACTTCTCAGCCTGTCAGGGGTGTGAGCGAGTGTGGTGCCACGTCAGTGACAGAGTGGGCCACCTCTTCTCACTACCTGGTGCTATTCTGTACCCGTGTGAATAGGGGGTGTCTGTGCAGAACTGCACCAATCTGACCTTACGCATCCTCGAGGGGGTGCGGAAAGTCACATTGGTGCAAAGGGCAGATCCGTACCATGTGCTTAGTCTGACATAATTGTGATGTCAGGCGGGGTGTGGATCCATCACATTGGTGGTAGTGGTGGGATTCTGCGAGGTCCCTCTGGTGCCATTTCTTCACATTGGTGGCAGCGGTGGGATTCTGCAGGGTCCCTCTGGTGCCCTTTCTTTACACAGACCACAGACAAAAGATGCTCCATTTTGCACAAACAATATGTCCAAACCATTTCTGAAACATCGCTCATTCAAATTAATGGGTTGCCTGTGTAATGCAGGACTAGACAATCCCTCTATAGCAGGGAACGCTCTTTGTCCCTACTCTCTCTTTTGGCCAAGAACTTATCATTTCAGTGCATCTAAACAAAAGTAAAGCTATTTTGAAAATAATCATAATCAAAAGTCTCAAATGGTGTTGTATCTACAACTCATATGGAAACACACCAGATGACCAACAAATCCTGTGTCATCGAATAGTGCAATCACACTGTCATCTCAGACAGGAGATATGGGACATTTGGAATTAGGACAATATACAAAGTTGCTTCACTTTTCATGTCAGTGGAACACATTATCTTGCAAAGGACTCTGTCAAAAAAGAATTACTGTTTAATCCAAGTAAAGGCGCTCGGTGCATCCTTGGCTTGGCCAAACATTTAAGGGCACCTTCCCACCTACTTGTTTTCCATCTGTCTCTGCCCTTTTCTGGCTTCTGTAAAGCCAAAGCTGTCAATCAAGGAAGAGGGGGGCGGAGATACATGGAAAAAAAGCAGGTGAGAAGGTGAACTAATTTGTCAGGCCATACCAAGGGTGCACTGAGCAGTGGCCAAATAGTCTTTTTGGGTAGACAGCCACCTACAAATATATTACTAAGGCCACGGCCCCACTATCAGTATTTGGTCAGTATTTTTTCTCAGGAGTGGGAGCTAAAACCAGGAGTGGGTGATAAATACAGAATTGGTGACTTGTTTCTATTATACCTTTTCTCTGATTGTTCCTCACCTGGTTTTGGCTCCCACTCCTGAGAAAAAATACTGACCGAAAACTGACCAAATGCTGATAGTGGGGCCGTGGCCTAAAAACATAACTATAGTGGTTTAATTCCTGGATCTCTATGTGATCATTCACTGTATTTGTAGCTTTGGCATAGTAAAAAAAAATGTACACACCTACCAAAAAATTATGTCTGCATACATCACTGCTCCATTCAAATGGGGGAAACAAGATCCCCGTTCTAACAATCAGTGATAGTCAGACCTTCACCCATCTGGCCATTTTCATCTATGCAGTGGATAGGTCATAATTTGTTATTACTGGAAATCAAAGAAGTGTCAGGACATTGTTTCCCCTGAAACCTCCTAATTATGTATGAGATGTAGTGAGAGGGGATTAAGATTGTGAGCCCTAATGGGGACAATGATGACAATATCTGTAAAGCACTGTGGAATATGATGGCAATATATAAGTAATAATAATAATAATAATAATAATAATTGTACAATTCCTACTTTTGGCCCATGTAGCAAGTCTTGAGCATTGTGGCTCACACTGCTTCTTTTCCAGTGCAAGTCTATGAGAACCAAAACGAAGCTCCAAAGACTTAGGCTATGTTCCCACGATGCAGAAATGCTCAGGATTTTTTCCTGAGCGTTTCTGCATCTCACTGGCAGAAAAAACGCATGCGGATTGTACATGCGGATTGTACATGCGTTTTTCCTGCCAGGGACATGCGGATGTGAAGCGTTCTTCACATGCATTTCCGCATGCGGGTTGACAAAGCGTTTTACAAGCGATTTTAGCATCACTTGGAAAGTGCTTGACAACTTGGTCACACTATATAAATCCATGCAAACGGACATTTTATTTTATTCTTTTTTTAACAGGTTCAGTGGTACCCGGGTCCGGAGGAGAGTCTCCTCTCCTCCAGACCCGGGTACCATCCGCACATTGAAACACTTGGATTCCGCATCTACAGATACAGTCTTGCGGAATCCAAGCGATTCAATGCAAGTCAATGGCGGCGAAAATGCAGCGCTTCCGCGAAATAATTGGTAGTGCTGCGTTTTTTTCCGCAATGATAATCCGCAGCGGAAATCTCCGTAGCATGTGCACAGCACATGCGGATTATCATTGGGGAACATGGCAGGTCTTCTACCAAGCGTTTTTTAAGCGTTTCTGCAGTGTTTTTGCCGCTACGGAAAAGCTTAAAAAACGCATTGCATACCTTATCCCATGACTTCCTATGACATTCTGCAAGTTCTGTGCACCAGGTCAGGATTTTTTCTGCGCGGATTTTACTCGCAGAAAAAATCTGGACATGACCAATTCTTGAGTGTTTCTGTATGCGTATTTGCCTATACAATGCATTGGAAAAACGCAAGGCAACTCCGCATGCAAAAACGCATCAAATATGCACGTAAAAACCGCATGCATTTTTCTGCCAAGAAGATGCAGAAATGCTCAGGAGAATCTCGGCTTCATTTCTGCATCGTGGGCACTAAGCCTTAAGGTGCCGTCAGACTGCCATATTACTAGTGCGAGGATCGCATTGCAATCCTCGGACAGGCCGTCTGCTCTCCTGACCTGAGTGTGAAAGCTGCATAGAATACATATTTAAAGGGGTTTTTCCATGAACAAAAGTTCATTTTAATCAATGGCTGTGTCTCACCATGTACGGAACACAGTCTGATCATACCACATCTCCTGGGCAGGGGAGGAAGCAAAAGAGGATACAGATAGGACAGCAGGGGATAACAGCTAATTGTTTCTTTGAAGTAAAACATTTTTTAAAAACACACAGTGAAATGTTTTACCTCACAAAATGAATCCTCTGTGATCCCCTGCTGTAATATCTGTATACTCTTTTGCTTCCTCCCCTACCCAGGAGCTGTGGTATGTTCACACCATGTTCCTGCACGGTCAGACACAGCCATTACACAGGGGAACATTTATATATATCTCAGCACAGGAACATTTTATTTAAACACATACAATGGTGGAAGTCATTATTATTCCAAGATCTATTGATTAAAATGAACTTTCGTTCGTGGGAAAACCCCTTTACCCCCGAGGGTGGTTTGCACGTTAATGACCAGGCCACTTTTTACAATTCTGACCACTGTCACTTTATGAGGTAATAACTCTGGAACGCTTCAACGGATCCCCCTGATTATGAGACTGTTTTTTCGTGACATATTGTACTTCATGATTGTGGTAAAATTTCTTCGATATCACTTGCGTTTATTTGTGAAAAAATTGGAAATTTGGTGAAAATTTTGAAAATTTCACAATTTTCAAAATTTTTATTTTTATTCCGTTAAATCAGAGAGATATGTTACACAAAATAGTTAATAAATAACATTTCCCACATGTCTACTTTACATCAGCACAATTTTGGAATCAAAATTTTTTTTCATTAGTGCACTACAAGGGTTAAAAGTTGATCAGCGATTTCTAATTTTTCCAACAAAATTTAAAAAAAACATTGTTTTAGGGACATCTCATTTGAAGTGACTTTGAGGGGCCTTTATGACAGAAAATACCCAAAAGTGACACCATTCTAAAAACTGCACCCCTCAAGGTGCTCAAAACCACACTCAAGAAGTTTATTAACCCTTCACAGGAATTTTTGGAATGGGGAAGAAAAAAATGAACATTTAACTTTTTTCACAAAAATGTTACTTTAGACCCCAATTTTTTTATTTTTGCAGGGGTAACAGGAAAAGATGGACCCCAAAATTTGTTGTGCAATTTCCCCTGAGTACGCAGATACCCCATACGTGGGGAAAAAACACTGTTTGGGTGCACAGCAGGGCTCAGAAGGGAAGGAGCGCCATTTGACTTTTTGAATGTAAAATTTGCTGGAATAATTAGCGGACGCCATGTTGCGTTTGGAGAGCCCCTGATGTGCCTAAACAGTGGAAACCCCCCACAAGTGACACCATTTTGGAAACTAGACCCCTCAGGGAACTTATCTAGATGTGTGGTGAGCATCTTGAACCCACAGGTGCTTCACAGAAGTTTATCACATGGAGCCGTGAAAATAAAATTTTCACATTTTTCCCAGAAAAATGTTTTTCAGCCCCCAGTTTTGCATTTTCATAAGGGTAACAGGAGAAATTGCACCATGCAACTTGTTGTGCAATCTCTCCTGAGAAAGCCGATACCCCATATGTCGGGGAAAACCACTGTTTTGGCGCACGGCAGGGTTCGGAAGGGAAGGAGCGCCATTTGACTTTTTGAATGTAAAATTTGCTTGAATAATTAGCGGATGTGCCCATGATGTGCCTAAACAGTGGAAAAGCCCCACAAGTGATACCATTTTGGAAACTAGACCCCTGAGGGAACTTATCTAGATGTGTGGTGAGCACCTTTAACCCCCAGGTGCTTCACAGAAGTTTAGAACATGAAGCCGTGAAAATAAAAAAATCTAACTTTTTCCACAAAAATTATCTTTTTGCCCCAATTTTTTAGTTTCACAAGGGTAAGAGGAGAAAATGGAACCTAAAAACTGTTGTGCAATTTCTCATGAGTACGCCAATACCCCATATGTGGGGAAAATACACTATTTTGGCGCACGTCAGGGTTCAGAAGGGAAGGAGCACTGTGTGACTTTTTGAACGCAAAATTGCCTGGAATTAAGAGCGGACGCCATGTCACATTTCGGGAGCCCCTGATGTGCCGAAATAGATGAAACCCCCACAAGTGACCCCATTTTGGAAGCTAGACCCCTCAAGAATTTTATCAAGGGGTATAGTGTACATTTTGAACCCAAAGGAACGACAAAATTTGATAACATTAGGTCATTATATTGAATAAGTTGTCATTAGTCTTGAGCGCAAGTGCTCGCTACTTGAGTTTGCATCGGGTACTCGGGTATGCACCAAGTATCGTGGGTGCTCGAATGACATGCTCAAGGCCCCGCCCCGCATGTTTCACGGTTGTTAGACACCAAAAAAAAACATGCGGGGATCGCTCGTGCATGGCAGGCGATCCCAGCAACGTTTTTTTTTGGCCTCGAAGCATATGGGGCAGAGACTCGAGCATGTCACTCGAGCACCCACGATACTCAGTGCATACCCGAGTACCCGATGCAAACTCAAGTAGCGAGCACTTGCTCTCAACAATGGTCGCCATATTGTCATCATTTTTTTTTTCTTTACTTTTGAAAAAAACCCAACCCTAGCCCCAACCCTAATACAACCCCAACCCTAACCCAAGCCCAACCCTAACCCTAGCACAACCGTAACCATACAGTTTATTTTTTTACACCATTCCTCATGCATTATAAGTGATGAGATTACTTTATTCTTCGGGTCGGTGTGATTACAGCAATACCAGATTCATATCGGGTTTTTATGACTGACAGCTGTCACACACTAAAAGACGCTTTTTTTTGCAAAGACTAGTGTTTGCATCACCATATTTTGAGAGCTATAATTTTTCCATATTTTGGCCGACAGTCATGTAATGGCTTGTTTTTTGCGGGACAAGTTGACGTTTTTATTGGTACCATTTTCGGGCACGTGACATTTTTTGTCCGCTTTCTATTCTGATTTTTGGGAGGCAGAATAAACAAAAACCAACAATTCAGGAATTGTTTTTTTGCGTTTTTTTTTATGCTGTTCCGCGTGTCGTAAAATTGATAATGCAGCGTTATTCTTCGGGTTAGTGCATTTACAGCGGTACCGCATTTATATAGCTTTTTTTATGTTTTGCCGCTTTTACACAATAAAAACGATTTTCTAGAAAAAATAATTTTTTTGTATCGCTTTATTCTGAGAGCTATAACTTTTTTTTTTTTTCGGACAATGGAGCTGTGTGGTGGCTTGTTTTTTGCGGGACAAGGTGACGTTTTTAGCGGTGCCATTTTTATTTACATTCGTCATTTTGATCGCGTGTTATTCCATTTTTTGTTTGGCGGTATGATGATAAAGCATTGTTTTTTGCTTCGTTTTGTATTTATTTTTTTTACCGTGTTCACTAAACAGGTTAAGTAGTGGGACAGTTTTATAGGTCAGGTTGTTCCGGACGCTGCAATACCAAATATGTGTACTTTTATTGGTTTATTTTTTTTTTCATAATAAATATTATGGGTTCAATATATTTTTATTTTTTGGGGATTCTTTTTTTTTTTTTCTTTTTTTTATATTTTTACAATTTTTTTTATTTATTTATTTTTTCACTTTTCAACTTTTCTTTTTACTTTTACACATTGTCCCACTATGGGACTTTCACTTTTTGCAGCCTGATCGGCTGCATGGCATAGAGAGCAGCAGATCCCTTTGTCATGCAGCCTGTCAGACCTGCACACAGGGGAGACATTACTTTGGTCGCGCACTGCGCATGACCAAACTAACGTCCTGCCTCCTGGTGACCCGGATGTTGTCATGACGACATCGGGTCGTCATGGCAACATCCAGAAGCCGCCACAGACATCGCTGGACACCGGCAGGAGAGGTGAGTATACCGATCACCTCCCCCCTTGCCACCGCAATGCTGCGATCGACTTCGATCGCAGCATTGCCGGGGTTAATGTGCCGGGAGCGGTGCGGGACCGCTCCCTGCACATAGCAACGGGTGTCAGCTGTGACAATCAGCTGACACCCGGCGGCGATCGCCGCACACCGCTTGTGTGCGGGCGCGATCACTGCACGCGTAATAATACGTAGCTGGTCCATAAGTCCCCGGGCACAGCTACGTACTATTACTGACATGGTCGGAAAGGGGTTAACAAACAAAGTAGCACACTGCAAAGTTTAGAATGCGAACATGAAATATATGAAATTTGAATATCATTACTGCTCTAGAAAATAGAAATAAATGAGAAATCTTAGCGCATAAATTGGTCAATTTATGTGTACCTGGTAGCCACGTTAAGGCATTTCTCATCATACCAGGAACCTGCCTGTGTGAACTCCTCTGTAAGAGACATAAGCCTTCTTGTGTATGGTAAAGCAAGTTCCTTCTGCAATTAAAACTGGGTGTGGCCTAGAGGCGGAGTGCTCAGTCAAAGCTTATACATAGAAACAGAAAAAAATGTAGAAATACATATTGTCAAGCTCAGGTCAGGAGATTGTCAAGCTCAGGTCAGGAGAGCCGACAGCCAGTCCAAGGATTGTGATGCAATCCTTGCGCGATTAATAAGCCAGTCTGACTGCACCTTAGCACTGAGGCCAGGGTCACACGATCCCGTAGATTCTCTCATTGGAACGAATCGGGTTGATTACGCTAATGACACTTCGATCAAACTCTGATCCGAGTTTGCTCAGAATGTCAGCATACTGTGATCCGATTCTCTTGAATGAAAATCGGAGCACACTGCGAGGAGCAGATGGAGAACAAAATTTCTCCATACTGTAGGCGTTTACTCATTTTTGTTGCTAGAAGTTTAGACATTAATAGCTGTGTGTTATTTATAGGGCACACCAAGTTTACACTGTTATACAAGCTGTACACTGACTACTTTACATAGTATCAAAGTGTCATACCTTCAGTGTTCCATGAAAAGATATAATAAAATATTTACAAAAATGTGACGGATGTACTCACTTTTGTGATATACTGTAGATACTTGTCATGGGTGTGTCAGATGTGACAGACAGTCGCCCTGCAGTTGGTTGCGGAAGATCTCTTTGTTTGGCATTACAGACACCTTCTTAGATTTGTCTCACTTTAGGACACAGCGGCTACCTCCCTCCTGCTAATTGACACCCAGGCCTGGGTGTTTAAATACTTTCTGTTTTCTACAGGGAGGTGCTAGTGATATTAACATGTTCCCTTGTGAAGGCTTGGAGCTATTGCAGTCTGTTTGCTTCCTCTCTGGTGCTAGGAGGATGCGTGGTGTAACCTCTATGAAGTCGGCTCAAGCAAAGTTACTTTCCCCCATGTTTATCTCCCTTGTTGTATTTAGTTGTCATTGGGGACTGACTAGTGCTCACCCCCCCCCCTTCCCTATCCAGGGCCAAGCTCTAGGGAAATACAGGGTTTAGGTTCCTGTGCGGTGATTGGTGAGGAAACAATATAGGGACAATAGGGGAGACAGGGTGATATCAGATCAGCCTAGGAAGTCCCCACTCCCCCTTTCCCTAGTGTCTGGCCTCCCTTCCACTGTTCCCTTCGTGTTGCACTTAGTCTTTCTCACACCTTGCGTGACAATACTAACGCTGCGGTCCCAAGTAGTGAGCACCACACGAGTAGCAGGCAGCTGAGGCTGTGAAGTGAAGCTGTATCGGCGGCCCAGACGCTGCGGAAGACCCACCTGCGGCTTCCACTCATTTTATGCAAATGAGCGATGGCCATTTTTTTTTCCACCTGCGGACTTTCCTCATAGAGGTTAGGTCTATGGGAAAAGCCCCCATGTGGACACGCAAGAGAAATTGACATGCTGCGGTCTGGAAAGACGCGCCGCATGTCAGTTTCCGAGGGTGATCCACAGACGAATAGTGGACATGGGATTTCTACAAATCCCATCCACTATGCTGTAACATCTGGTCGCTGCGGGTTTGACGCTGCATAAGCCCACAGCGTCAAACTTGCAGCGGCTCCGGATCGTGGGCACGCAGCCTCACAAATTGCTTGTTTCTTGTTTACAAGCAATACATTTGTGACACATTTCTAGTGATACAGTGGAGAGACCATCACTTTGATGAATCGCAGCTGCAACTCGGCCACATGCTACATGTGCACCACATACCAAGTGGGACCCCAGCCTAAAGTAATCACTTGTTATAGTCCATAGCATCAGCCAGTACTAAAAGGATTGTCCAGTAAAAAATTATTTTCCCCAAAGTGCCCAGACTGGTTTTGAAATAAAATGTATATAAAAAAAATAAAAGAAGCAAAATTCACCCCTCTGATCTCACTCCAACAAAAAGAAAAAAGATAGCTGGGAAACCCCGTTAAGGCTTGAGGATGATGAATAAAATGGATCTGTAACTTAGACCATTCAACTCAGGCAATTTTTTACATCTTTCATGTCTTTTAACAGTCAAAGTGGATTTTAGCTTTTCATCTACTTTCTCTAAAAATACATTTCCACGGCTGTAACTAGCCACGAACTGTGTGTACAGTCAAAGATGTGCCATTATTTCTTCAATGGTGCCGAGAAAATCCCTGATTGTAAAGAAAAAGCTGACGTTATATGGTAAATAAACGCCTCAAAAGACTTCTATTAAGATCACAAAAGGCTGAGTGGAGTCCTTGGGTGACTGCTGGAATTTCTTTTTCATGCACACAGTCAAGTGTATTCATGGGTATACAATATTATTGTTCCTGGTTCATTCCAAGCCCTGGGACAAGGAATGAATCCCTGGAAGAATGACAAGCAAAAGCCAAAAAATTCACATCTGAAAGAACAGGAAAATCAAACTGTAAGCAGCCGGGCAACAGGGTCTTTAGCTCTCCCATACAACGGGAATGGTTTGCTGCATAGTTGCAGCCTCACGTCACAGAGAACGCCAGACTTCCTTGGTGACTGTAACCTGGTAATCTTTGAAGTCCTGTGTCAGCAAAGTATAGCCTTATAATTCTAATGTATTCACTTTCCTGCTTCCCGCCTGCATATCCTCGATAGAGTTGCACATGTTCTGTTCTACATCTGCAAGCACGGACAAACAGTTACACGCGACATTGTACAATATAAAAGGGTTACCAATATCAGAAGTCTATATGCGGCCACTGAAATCCTTTATCTGCTGTGCAACTTATATCATTACCTATAAAAAAAAAGGAAATAACTTCATACTTTCTCTTATTCTGGAAGAGTTGATCTATAAATATATACTGCAAAATATTCCAGTGCAGGAACGATGGGGTTAACTTCAGGGGGCCCCAGCAAATTTTCCCCACGTGAGGTCTGAGTGTCTATAAAACGCCAGGCGGAAGGAAGGCGTCTTTACGATGGTGCTTTGAGGCAGAGAGAGATGAGGGTCAGAGGTCAGCAGGCCCCAAATAACTTCATACTGCTTTTATAAAACCCAACCCAGTCCTATTATGGATGGGGTCACAACTCTTATAGAATGAGTAGGAGAGGGGTACCCTGAGAGGGGGACGTACAGGCACACAAGTTGAAACACAGAGGGGTAAGGAAGAAAGAAAAAAAAAAGAAAAGAAAAAGAATCTATAAACTGGAATGCATGTATAGTAAAATATTATACAGGAGATAAAACAGGAGTCTAGACAGCTATAGCACAGGGAATATAAACAGGAGAGAATTAAGAGCCACATGAAAGAACTATGTCTAAGGGTCCATTCGGTGAAAAATGAACAGATATGACCAAACGTGACAAATAAAAAATCACCACTTTTTTATCCAATGGAAAAACATTATTTATATCTAAATAATAATGCTGTTATCATCTGTGTTGTGCTTGGTGGTACAAATAGAAACCACAATGCAGTGTCATCTTTTAACCCCCAAAAAAATAAATCGGTGACATTTTTCCCGTGAAATTTGATGGAATCGGCAACAAAAGCTCTGGGCACAGTCTCTAAAGCAGATGTGAACTGAGACTAAATAGTAAAAACATCAGGGATCTCCACAAGATGCTATATGTTACTCGCAAACATATAAGTAAAGTAGTAGCCATGGAAGGACAGAGGGTCCCATGTGAAATGTCTGTTTTATTATTCATTCCATGCCTAGAAAAATCAGTTAAATATTTAGAGGTCTTGGAAAAGGCGGCCGGGAGAAAGGGACTGGGGAAATGAACTGAAGTCACCTACAGAAAAGAGGACACGCAACTAGAAATGCCTTCATGTGCACAGAAGGTACAACCGTCACACTGTGCTGCCTGCCAGTATATCAATAGACGGGAGAAAGGAAAAAAGAAGCGCTGTCCCTTGTCAGTCTCATCTTCTGTAAGTAAAGTCGCCATGGTGTATAGGATTCCCGTGGATCACACTCAAAAGTATCCACGAAAGTCCGAAGACTTATTTCCCTACATTATTTATAGTGTACAGTTAGGTCCATATATATTTGGACAGAGACAACATTTTTCTAATTTTGGTTCTAGTCATTACCACAATGAATTTTAAACAAAACAATTAGATGCAGTTGAAGTTCAGACTTTCAGCTTTCATTTCAGGGTATCCACATTAAAATTGGACGAAGGGTTTAGGAGTTTCAGCTCCTTAACATGTGCCACCCTGTTTTTAAAGGGACCAAAACTAATTGGACAATTGACTCCAAGGCTATTTCATGGACAGGTGTGGGCAATCCCTTCATTATGTCATTCTCAATTAAGCAGATAAAAGGCCTGGAGTTGATTTGAGGTGAGGTGCTTGCATTTGGAAGGTTTTGCTGTGAAGTAAACATGCGGTCAAAGGAGCTCTCCATGCAGGTGAAACAAGCCATCCTTAAGCTGCAAAAACAGAAAAAACCCATCCGAGAAATTGCTACAATATTAGGAGTGGCAAAATCTACAGTTTGGTACATCCTAAAAAAGAAAGAAAGCACTGGTGAACTCATCAATACAAAAAGACCTGGGTGCCCACGGAAGACAACAGTGGTGGATGATCGCAGAATAATCTCCATGGTGAAGAGAAACCCCTTCACAACAACCAACCAAGTGAACAACACTCTCCAGGAGGTAGGCGTATCAATATCCAAATCTACCATGAAGAGAAGACTGCATGAAAGTAAATACAGAGGGTTCACTGCACGGTGCAAGACACTCATAAGCATCAAGAATAAAAAGGCTAGACTGGACTTTGCTAAAAAAAACATCTAAAAAAGCCAGCACAGTTCTGGAAGAACATTCTTTGGACAGATGAAACCAAGATCAACCTCTACCAGAATGATGGAAAGAGAAAAGTATGGCGAAGACATGGTACAGCTCATGATCCAAAGCATACCACATCATCTGTAAAACACGGCGGACACAGTGTGATGGCTTGGGCATGCATGGCTGCCAGTGGCACTGGGTCACTAGTGTTTATTGATGATGTGACACAAGACAGAAGCAGCCAAATGAATTCTGATGCATTCAGAGCCATACTGTGTGCTCAGATCCAGCCAAATGTAGCCAAACTGACAATGACCCAAAACATAAAGCCAAAGCAACCCAGGAGTTTATTAAAGCAAAGAAGTGGAATATTCTTGAATGGCCAAGTCAGTCACCTGATCTCAACCCAATTGAGCATGCATTTCACTTGTTAAAGACTAAACTTCAGACAGAAAGGCCCACAAACAGCAACTGAAAACCACCGCAGTGAAAGCCTGGCAGAGCATCAAAAAGGAAGAAACACAGCGTCTGGTGATGTCCATGAGTTCAAGACTTCAGGCAGTCATTGCCAACAAAGGGTTTTCAACCAAGCACTAGAAATGAACATTTTATTTACAATTATTTAATCTGTCCAATTACTTTTGGTCCCTTTAAAAACAGGGTGGCACATGTTAAGGAGCTGAAACTCCTAAACCTTTCATCCAATTTTAATGTGGATAACCTCAAATGAAAGCTGAAAGTCTGAACTTCAACTGCATCTGAATTGTTTTGTTTAAAATTCATTGTGGTAATGTCTAGAACCAAAATTAGAAAAATGTTGTCTCTGTCCAAATATATATGAACCTAACTGTACATGTTTGGGACATACTTAAGTAAATTACCTGAGCCCATTAATGATCAATTCATGCAATGTTCGAGGTATTAATGAGATATTAGACTTATTCAGAACATGGTTATATGGTTACAGTGGTCTATAAGTCTGCCCAGTTTAAAGGGGTTGTCTCAGAGATGTAGTATTATATGACAGCTTTTCGGAAGAATGGCCATGTATGTAGAAACAAGAATGGCTCTAGCACACGATTCTCCATTGTGGCTCATAAATAGAGGGGTCCTCTATGACGTCTATAAAAATGGTAGTAGTAACGCTCAGTTGTCGCAATATCCACACATTATCAGGAGGAATAGCACGGGAAGAAAAAACAATACCACCTAGTAACAATAACTTTGGTATTTCATGGGTAAGGAAAGCCTTTTCTAAAAGACAAATTTAGGGGGAGCTTATAGGTTCTTGATTATCTTACCAACCTGGACATCCCGGATTATACAGAACATCTGTTTATTTTTTCCTAACTTTTATTTGAACCAGCGCGTATAAATGAAAATATGACGGTTTACTTTATGTGTTGACAGCCAATATTCCATAGTGGGAGAGTCTCGAGGCTGCTGTACACATGAAATAGCGAGGTTGCAGTGAACTCTGTCAACTGTTTTGGAACAAAGAATGAAGTGCAAACAGCAGACTGCAAGTACCAAAATCTAAAAATAAGCATTGCAAGTCTTAAAGAAATATTAAAATGGCAAAAGCAGCTCCCTTCTGTCACAGCCGATGCATTGACAAAGCAATGAGCAATTGGTAAGCCCCCTGCAAGCATAACACAGAGAGGAAAGCAGGAGCTAGGAGTACGAGAGATTCCACATAAGACTTCGCCTGAAAAACATGGCTAAAAACTCTCAATATGCCCTGACAGTCATGGGCTGTGGTAGACAAAAAAACACTAGTTAAACCCTTCCTGATGTGGGATGTACAAAAATCTGGCAAAAAATAAGAGACCACTGCAAAATTTTCAGTTTCTCAGATTTTTCTCTTTATAGGTATATTTTTTGAGTAAAATGTACATTGTTGTTTTAGTCTATAAACTACTGACAACGTTTTCGAAATTCAAAGCTAAAAATTTTGTATTTATTTGCAGCAAATGAGAAATCGTCAAAATACTAAAACAGAAACAGTGCTTTCAGACCTCAAATTACTCATGTTTTAACTCAGAAAGAGTTCAGAAATCAATATTTGGTGGACTAACCATGATTTTTAATCACAGCTTTCATGTGTCTTGGCATGCTTTCCACCAGTCTTTCCATGCTTTCCAATAGAAAACTGTTCAGTGGTCTCTTGATTTTTGCCAGAGCTGTATGTCACACGCCAGGTGCTGGTGTATGGTGCGGGTTCAGGAACAGACTCCAAATCATACCTGGCAGGTGTCATCTGTAGCACAGCTAGCTCCGGTCACTGCTGTAATCCTCTGAAATGCAGCTGTCATTCACTGAGAGTGGAATTTGAAGTGCGCTCTCCCAGAACTGCCTTGTTACATGTTGGTTCTGCTGGGAAGTCCAACCACGGGCTGGGATTTTTGGGAGACAGATTTCAGCCTTAGGCCACGTTCACACGTCAGTATTTTACATCAGTGTTTGTAAGCCACAATCAGGAGTGGAACAATCAGAGGAAAAGTATAATAGAAACACGTCACCACTTCAGCAATTTTCACCCACTCCTGGTTTTGGCTTACCTTTACTGGCTTTACTGAGGTAAAATACTGACCAAATACTGAACGTGTGAACGTGGCCATATACTGCAATACAGTGGCATTGCAGTGACTACAACAAGTGATCATATGATCGCAGGTCCAAGTCCCCGAAGGGGACTAAATAAAGAAGGATTAAAATAAAAATTGAATCACCCTTTTCCCACTTTATAAAGACATAAAAATGTAAATAAACTTATTTAGTATTTCTGATTCTGTAACAGTTCAATCTATCAAAATATAAAATTATTTAACTTATATGGTAATGAAGCAAATAAAATTCAAAAACCAGAATTGCTGTTTTTTTATTACTGCATCTCCTTCAAAAATGCAATAAATAGACGACTAAAACATCTCATGTACCCTAAAGTGATATCAATAAAAATGTCAGCTCGCTATGCAAACAAAGCCATTTCACAGCTCCATTGATGGAAAAATAAAAAGTTGTGGGACCAAAAAAATGGCGACACAAGCCAAATTTTTTTCATCTACAAGTTTCCGGTTTCTTTTTTGACCAATAAAATAAAGAAAATAATAATATACAAGTTTAATATCAATGTCATTGTGCAGACCTGAAGAATCATAGTGCTAGGTCATTTTTGTCACAGAATAACGGGATGAGGAAACAAAAAATTATGACTTTTGGAAGGGGAGGAAAAAACTAAAGTACAGAGTGGGCCATTTATATGGATACACCTAAATAAAATGGGAATGGGTGGTGATATCAACTTCCTGTTTGTGGCACATTAGTATATGGGAGGGGGAAAACTTTTCCAGATGGGTGGTGACCATGGCAGCCATTTTGAAGTCGGCCATTTTGGATCCAACTTTATTTTTTTCAATGGGAAGAGGGTCATGTGACACATCAAACTTATTGAGAATTTCATATGAAATGTGTTCAAAGTGCTGCCCATTGTGTTGGATTGACAATGCAAAATAATCCAGAAAAATAAAAATATACTGTACCCATAAATAAATATTATAATGAAAAAAAAAATAAAGAAACAATAAAAGTACACATATTTGGTATTGCCGCGTCCGTAATGACCTGACCTATAAAATTGTCCCAATAGTTAACCCCTTTAGTGAACACGGTAAAAAAAAAAAGAAAAGCAAAAAATAATGCTTTATCATCATACCGCCGGACAAAAAATTGAATAACACGCAATCAAAAAGACAAATTTAAATAAAGATGGTACGGCTGAAATGTCACCGTGTCCTGCAAAAAGCAAGCTCCCATACAGCTCCATCAGCCAAAAAATAAAAAAATATAGTTCTCAGAATAAAGCGATGCAAAAAAAATTATTTTTTCTATAAAATAGTTTTTGTGTAAAAGTGCCAAAGCATAAAAAAAACTACATAAATGTGGTACCGCTGTAAACGTACTGACCCGAAGTATAACTTCCTTTTTACGACACAAGGAACGGCATAAAAAAAAAATAAAATAATCCTGAATTGTTGGTTTTTGTTTATTCTGCCTCCCAAAAATCCAATTTTGCGTTCAAAAAGTCACACAGTGCTCCTTCCCTTCTGAACCCTGCTATGTGCCAAAACAGTGTATTTTCGCCACATATGTGGTATCGGTGTACTCAGGAGAAATTACACAACAGTTTTAGGGGTCTATTTTCTCCTCTTACCCTTGTGAAAATAAAGAATTTGGGACTAAAAGATCATTTGTTGTGGAGAAAGTTATCTTTTTTTATTTTCACGGCTCTACGATATAAACTTCTGTGAAGCACCTGGGGGTTCAGGGTGCTCACCACACATCTAGAGAAGTTCCTTGAGGAGTCTAGCTTCCAAAATGGGGTCAGTTGTTGGCTGTTTCCACTGATTAGGCACATCAGGAGCTCTCAAAACACAACATGGCGTCCGCTAATTATTCAAGCAAATTTTACATTCAAAAAGTCAAATTAATCTCTTTCCCTTCCAAACTCTGTCGTGCGCCAAAACAGTGGTTTTCCCCCACATATGGGGTATCGGCTTACTCAGGAGAAATTGCACAACAAATTTCATGGTGCAATTTCTCCTGTTACCCTTACGAAAAAGAAAAATTGGGGGCTGAAAAACATTTTTGTGGGAAAAATGTGTAAATGTATTTTTACGGCTCAATGTTATAAACTTCTGTGAAGTACATGGGGGTTAAAGGTGCTCACCACACATCTAGATAAGTTCCCTGAGGGGTCTAGTTTCCAAAATGGTGTCACTTGTGGGGGGTTTCCACTGTTTAGGCACATCAGGGGCTTCCCAAACGCAACATGGCTTCCGCTAATTATTCAAGCAAATTTTACATTCAAAAAGTCAAATGGCGTTTCATCCCTTCCGAACCCTGCCCTGTGCCCAAACAGGGATTTTCTCCCACATATGGGGTATCGGTGTGCTTAGGAGAAATTGCACAACAAATTTTGGTTCCATTTTTTCCTGTTACCGTTGCGAAAATAAAAAAAAATTGGGTCTAAAGTAACATTTTTGTGAAAATAGTTAAATGTTCATTTTTTTCTTCCATATTCCAAAAATTCCTGTGAAGAACCTGAAGGGTTAATAAACTTCATGAATGTGGTATGTGGTTTTGAGCAACTTGAGGGGTGCAGTTTTTAGAATAGTGTTACTTTTGGGTATTTTCTGTCATAAAGGCCCCTCAAAATGCGGAATTTTCAAAATTTTTGCCAAATTTCCGATTTTTTCACAAATAAACGCAAGTGATAGCGAAGAAATTTTACCACTATCATGAAGTACAATATGTCACGAAAAAACATTCTCAGAATCAGGGGAATCCGTTGAAGCGTTCCAGAGTTATTACCTCATAAAGTGACAGTGGTCAGAATTGTAAAAATTGTCCTGGTCATTAACGTGCAAACCACCCTCGGGGGTAAAGGGGTTAAACAGATTTGCTCAATGGAAATAGTAATTTTGTCTTTCATTTTGTATCCGTTTGCATCCAGTTTTTTACTATAGGTGTCTCTGAATACCACTAGTGCATACACAATGCTTAAAAAAGACATAATCCCATAATAATGACCATCCATTATGATCCGTTTCCCATAGACTTTAATATTAAAAAAAAAAATGGAAGTGTCCATTCTGTCTGCTACTTTTTTTTTGCCAATACAAAAAACTTTAGCAGACAGAACGGATGCAAACTTAGGAAAAATAAAACCTATTCAAATACATAGAACCTGTAATTGAAAGTTTTATTTCTGTTTTTATGTTCCCCAAATAGATCATAAAAAGGAAAATAAAATCTGACATATGAGCATAGTCTTACGGTATGTGCACACAACGTCTTTTTTAGGCAGACTTCACCTAGAACTCCCTTGAAAAAGCGCTAAAAAGCACCAAAAAGAATGAACATACTGTGTGCACTGCAATGTCAAAACGACTTGCTGTGCATATATTTTATTTTTTATCTCTTCTTTTAACCACTTTAGGCTTCAAAGCTATGAAGTGCCTAAAAATAGTGACATGATCATTCTACATGCGGCTTCCAACTCCAATTTCCATCTCCGATTACACACGGACTTGTCTTCATGATTTTTTTGCGAACACTCAGTCTGCAAAAGAACATGGAAATGTGAACAGAAGTACAGATTATAATGGCTAGGCATTCCATCAGTGAAAAACACGGATAGAGAACACGTACATGAAAAATGGACATCTGAATGAGACAAAAGTGTAAAATTCCAAAACTCTTGGTAAATTTTGCTCTAATATGGCCAATTTACAAGTACTGTGATTGTGAATAAATATAATGCCATTGAATGGGACTCACAAAGTGACTACAACATTTCAATAACATCTTGTATTTAGTTAGCTAATGTTTAGGCATAATCTTATAAGGGGTTAAAAACATATACATAACCCTACATTCATAGTATAACCTATTTTTCCCCAGCCCTAAGCAGGGAGCCCCTTTTTTATGCTGCCACTCAGACCTAGGTGGGCCTCTTCTAGGTCAAAGAAGTTTCGGCTCCCGAAACCCTGACTTCATAAATCTGCATCCCACAGCATCATGTCAGATCTAGAAAAAAAATAGCATTTAGTCAGATCCCCAGGGACTAAGGCATAACATACACAATCCAAACAGTAACAGGGGGCTGAGATTTGTGTCTATAATGTACATGTACGAAGCTAGCGTGACCATGTCTGTACCTGCATTTTTCTTTGTGAGCTCATATGTGACCACAGAAACACACCTTCATTTATAAAGAGAATGTAAAAGGATATAAAATATATCAACATCCCACTTGGCAGCGTTCCCAGAATGTTACTGCAGCAACTATGGTCAGGATTTACCCTGATTTATGAGGAGTGTCAGGACAGTCTTATATCTGTCACCGGATTGAACTATAGTATAAATTTGTAAGAGGATCCATACAATGCATCGTGATCTTCTGAGGACCATGATCAGCCCAGAAGAATGGATTTCCATATAAACAATGTTAGCTTAAAGGGTTATACCCAATATGAAATAGCTAATAGGGGTATATATAGGGGTTTAAAGAGAGAATGGTCATGGAAATTTGAACCGTTTTGGGTACATATATCGATACTCTAAGCCTTCCCACTCAGGTGAGGTTGGACACCAAGTTAAAGGGAATCTGTCACCAGGTTTTTGCTACCCTATCCAAGAGCAGCATGATGTAGGAGCAGAGACCATGATTCTGGCAATTTATCACTTGCTGTAGTTTTGATAAAATCCAGATCTTCCAGTTCTCTGAATGCTGAGCCCTGTATAACAACATCCACATCACTGATTGTCAGCTTTCTGTGTACACTGTGCATAGGCAGAAAGCTGCCAATCAGTAGTGGGGTTGGGGTTATACAGAGCTCCTGAATAAGGAGTACTAACTGGCAGCAGGTTCACTAGTCCTTTACTGATAATCCCTTGCTGATAAAACGGTGGTTTTATTAAAACTGTCCATGAATAAGGACCAAGATGGTCTGAAATGTGTAGGAAACACCTGTACTAATGTGTTGCTTTTACCTGGAATTATCTTTTTAATTTTTCTACTGGAAGAAAGATTGCTGAATGATTTTTATCTCAAAAAGTCTGGAACTTTTTTTTGTGTTTTTCTGTGTTCATATTAGCAAAACTACAGCAAGCAGTCCATCGCTGGAATCAGGGTCTCTGTCTCTATATTATGCCGCTCTCAGATTTGGTGTAAAAAACCTGGTGACAGATTCCCTTTATGCCTAGCATATTTATTCATGCAAAGTACTTAGATGGTATACAGCAGGGGTCCTCAAACTACAGCCCGTGGGCCACATGCGGCCCAGGGAGGATTTTTATCTGGCCCGCCGGGCTGTGGGCGGAGGAGAGCGGTGTCAGCGCCCGCCCTTCTCCCCTGCTTGCTCAGGGCCCCGGCAGCCGGATACTTACCTCTCCCCGTGCCTCCGCAGATCCACTGTCTTCCTGCTGTGCACTCCCTGTGATGTCTCAGGTCAGAGGGCGCGGTGACGTCTTTACACCGCGCCCTCCCCTGAGCCATCACAGGCAGCGCAGAGCGGGATGAGGCCGGCGACGCTGGCGTCTGGACCTGAGCAGCTGTGGAGGAGTGAGGTGAGTATTTGATTTTTTTTTTTTTTTTTTTAATGTATGGAGGCATGGGACATAATATTAGGGGTGACATCCTGCATGGGGCATTATATGGGGGGGGTGACATCCTGCATGGGGCATTATATGGGGGAGGGACATGCTGCATGGGGCATTATATGGGGGGGTGACATCCTGAATGGGGCATTATAACGACAGGGGAGTGATATCCTGCATGGGGCATTATATGGGGGGGTGACATCCTGCATGGGGCATTATATGGGGGGGTGACATCCTGCATGGGGCATTATATGGGGGGGTGACATCCTGCATGGGGCATTATATGGGGGGGTGACATCCTGCATGGGGCATTATATGGGGGGTGACATCCTGCATGGGGCATTATATGGGGGGGTGACATGCTGCATGGGGCATTATATGGGGGGGTGACATGCTGCATGGGGCATTATATGGGGGGGTGACATCCTGAATGGGGCATTATAACGACAGGGGAGTGATATCCTGCATGGGGCATTATATGGGGGGGTGACATCCTGCATGGGGCATTATAAAGACAGGGGAGTGATATCCTGCATGGGGCATTATATGGGGGGGTGACATCCTGAATGGGGCATTATATGGGGGGCTGACATGCTGCATGAGGCATTATATGGGGGGTAACATCCAGCATGGGGCATTATATGGGGGGGTGACAGCCTGCATGGGGCATTATAAGGGGGGGAACAGCCTGCATGGGGCATTATAAGGGGGGGAACAGCCTGCATGGGGCATTATAAGGGGGGAACAGCCTGCCTATTGAGGACCTATGCTGCCTATTGGGGACATTTACTTGCCCATTGAGGACCTATGCTGCCTATTGGGGACATTTACCTCCCCACTGAGGACCTATGCTGCCTATTGGGGACATTTACCTGCCTATTGGGGACCTATGCTGCCTATTGGGGACATTTACCTGCCCATTAAGAACCTATGCTGCCTAATGGGGACATTTATCTGCCTATTGGGGACCTATGCTGCCTACTGGGGATATTTACCTGCCTATTGAGGACCTATGCTGCCTATTGGGGACCTATGCTGCCTATTGGGGACATTTACCTGCCTATTGAGGACCTATGCTGCCTATTGGGGACATTTACCTGCCTATTGGAGACCTATGCTGCCTATTGGGGATATTTACCTGCCTATTGGGGACCTATGCTGCCTATTGGGGACATTTACCTGCCTATTGGAGACCTATGCTGCCTATTGGGGATATTTACCTGCCTATTGGGGACCTATGCTGCCTATTGGGGACATTTACCTGCCTATTGAGGACCTATGCTGCCTATTGGGGACATTTACCTGCCTATTGGGGACTTATGCTGCCTATTGGGTACCTTTACCTGCCTATTGAGGACCTATGCTGCCTATTGGGTACATTTACCTGCCTATTGAGGACCTATGCTGCCTATTGGGGACATTTACCTGCCTATTGAAATACCGGTTGATTTAACTTTACTTGTTCTTCATTTTAAATATTGTATCTGTTCCTGTATTGTTTTTTTTACTTCAAAATAAGATATGTGCAGTGTGCATAGGAATTTGTTCATAGTTTTTTTAAAAAAAAATATACTCCGGCCCTCCAATGGTCTGAGGGACAGTGAACTGGCCCCCTGTTTAAAAAGTTTGAGGACCCCTGGTATACAGTGTAGAAATGTTGACCTATATCTGGACACTTTCCCCAGGGGTCTCTTTCTCACAAGAAGTTGTATGACATTTTGGATGGTTCTCCTCCATTAATTTTTCTGGTCTGAATGTAACTAACTTAACTCATTCCTAGGTGTCTATTTGGATATTTTTGACTAATCATAAGCAATGTAGATACAGTATATGTACATATTGAATGTTACTTGCTGAACAATTATTGCTTAAGGCTGTGTGCCCATGATCAGTAATAGCAGCGGTTTAATGCAGCTCACCTGCGCTGTGTTCAAAACATCGTGTTGTACATTAGAAGCACAGTGGATGGGATTTATAGTGCTTCTATTTGACCCCGCGTAGACTCACCGGCGGTGCGGCTTTACGAGCCGCAGCATGTCAATTTCTGTTGCGGAGACACTAGCCTCCACAACAGAAATTTCCCCAATAGAATGTATAGGGTGTGGTAACACAGTGCTTAGGACGCAGCAAAAATACACTGCATCCAAAGCGCGGCTATAGCCTGATCGTGGGCACATAGCCTAAGTGGACTTTCTTGTCTCTCATGCGGGGATGTTTTTGCAACGTAATTAAATTTGTCTATTTTTGTATTATTTGTGGCAGTTTCTTTTTCATTTGTTTGTCAATAAAATATAAATAAAATTATATATATTTATATATATATATATAATTTTAAAAAAAGAACTTCTGGGTCAGTTGGGGTTTGATCCCTGGGGACACTACTGATCCCAAGACCGAGACTTTGAAATGCGATATTCGGCTAGCTCCTTCAGTGCTATAGAGAATGAATGCAGCCAGGGCAGCAGTGGTCCGCATTATGTTGGGGCATTCGCAGCCCATTCTCAAGAATGGTGGGGGTCCCAGCATTCAGATCCCCATCGACCATTTCATGTACCGAATAACTCTTTATGTATAAGGCCAGTGTATACAGTCACATATCTCCTCACTTACATTCAATATTGTTATAACTTATAGGGCTTTAAGAAAACTTCCAGCATGGAATACAAAGGCCCCTTTCGGGCCCCAGAACAGCCACGTCTCCTTTTAGTCGGCTGCCATCTCTCTCCATGGCAGAAGCCCTTCATCCCGAAATGCTGGGAAGATCCGCCCAATGGCCGCATCACTCATTACTAAGCAGCAGCCTGAAGATATCAGGGCTAATGCTTAGTTATCAGCACAGTTTAGACATTATTCATTTTGACTCCCCAATGAATAATTACAGTGGAAGCTCCGGTTGATATTAAAGTGAATGTCCAACTTTTAAAACCACATTATTTTTTTACTATATCTTTACAGCAGTCAAAGTTCATGTAATTTATTATATAGAATTCCAAATCAACTGCATAGGCAGAGATTGAAGCTGAAGAGTTGCAGCCACCACTAGAGGGAGTTTAGAAGATAAAGGGTTATTCCCTCTGCCCAGGCTCTAACCATTGAAGGTGAAGCTTCAGAAACAGTTGAGAGCGCCTGAGCTATACGGTTTCATCTATGTGAATACCAGGAGATAAGGTTCCTCAGAAAACATTGCCCACAACATCACACTACCAACGACAGCTTGTCTTCTTCCCATACTGCATAAGTGACGCACATGAACCCAACTGTCCACATGATATAAAAGAAAACAATGCACTGCGAGGGGCCACTTTATTCCAGCATAGCCCCATATGCCTCAAGCTATGAAGCACATAGACTTTTTTCACAAATTTGGGCAGCAGCAGATCTTCTGCTTATATGCTACCTACAAATTAGCTTTGTGCAATGATCACCCAGTTCAATTGCTCATTATTTATTTTTTTTAATTCAACTATAGGACTGGAACATATGATTGCTTGTAATATTTCTGTATTGTAATATATTGTGCCTGTTAAATTGCTCTTATGTTACCTCTTGCTTAGCAAAAATAGCAAAGTCTTTTCACACTGCACTTTCTTTGTTCAGTATCCTATCTAAGGGCAGCAAGAGCTGCTGTCCCCTGATTTACACTGAAGTATATAAGTGTGTCCTATGTGATCCAGCTTCAGCCTGTTTCACCTGTTTTCTGCTTGTGATAGGTTTCTCCCTGACAGCTCTTACAAGCAGGAGAAAGTGACATAAATGTAAAGCTGATAAAGTTTACCTCATAGGATATACTGGTGATTCTGCACACAGCACTAATAAACAGTATAGATAGCAATGTGTTTCAGGTTTCTAATTATACTAGACTGGTGATCAGACTGAACATCACATGATAGAGCTACCAATAACGAAGGTGGGAATATATATGGGAATAAGGGAGCTGGGATACAACCACTTACACAGCTAGAATATAACTGGTCAGTAAGCATTAAAGGGAACCTGTAAGCAGTTTTTTGCACTCCCAACTAATATCGCCTATCTTAAGTTGTTGTAATGCTGACAAATGCAGGAACTTGGACCAGCACTTACAGCTGTCCAGCCTCTCACCCTCTCCCCCCAAAACCGTCCTCCCGTCACTGAATGTCACTCTTCTCTCAGTGACCTGTTTCTCCAACTGAGATATTGCATAAGCGGAGTTATTCCTATGGCAATGTATGCGCAGTAATATCCTGAAGACATTGGGAGAGATGGAATATCAATGTGTGTCGCCCATGGGAATTAAGGTGTTTGCAATAGATCTCAAGTAGGGAAGCAGGTTCCTAAGAGTGACATGTCAGTCAGTGACAGGAGGCCGACGGTGGGTGGGGAAAGAAAGGGAGGCCAGAGAGCTGGAAGTGTTGGGCCAAAAATTGGACAAGGGATTTATTTGAAACTGAAACATGAATTGCTAAATGAACATATGGATTTATTCAGCATTACAGCAACTTAACATAAATGATATTGGTCTGGGGGTACAAAAACCTGCTGACAGATTCTCTTTAAATATTCAAACCAGTTTACTGGAGTGCTAATTTAATGTTCTAATATATATTAATTCTGTAATATACTGTATTTATTCAGTGATCTGACAATACCGGAGCTCAGTGTACCCTTGGTGTGGCCAAACATTTATGTGCACCTTCCCACCTGCTTGTTTTCCCCTCTATCTCCACCCCTCCTATCCCCTATTTGTGAATGATCAGGATCAGATGTTAACTGGCATTACTGGGTATTGTCTGACTTTCAGTAATGCTGCAGTTTCCTCGCTACGTGTATGGGCACCTAAATGTGCAATGCATAATATAAGGGTTAAAACTGGCAGTCAAGATTTCTATCAATACATACAATAACCACACTAAAATAGTGTATGAACTAGGCGTCAATGTAACGTTCTTACATGCAGATTACCATCCCAGGTTTAGGGTTTCATTACAGAATGACAGCTGACAACACTTTTTCATCACAGGTTAACTCTCTCACCTCTAAAGTGCAACACTTCACGACTTGGCAGTGAAGTAGTTACAGTCTGTAACATAAAGCAGTGCAGGAGGAGTGATATCACTGCAGAAGCATGCAAAAACACAACTCCATTTCCCTCAATTAGCATAGCGGTTTAGCTACACATATTTCCAGAAAGCGTCTAATCAATTTTTGGCTGGGAGAGAAGAATCAGACGCCAGTTGCTCTGAGTTCCAACATGCTAATCAGGACTCGGGGGGAATGAAGACTGACGTGAGAGGTTGATGGAGGGGTGTGTGCAGAATGAAAAATACATAATATATATTTATTACTCATCATGCCCAGAACGATGGACAGTGTGCTCTCTTTCGCCCAGCAGGTACTGTGGACAGAAAGCACTCACTACTTTAGTATATCTTTCAACATGGTGTCACTTTGTGTGGATGAAAGTTTAAAGAGTCATTAATTGTGTCAATTAAAAGGAAACATTCACATCCATGAATGGCTTTAAGTTATGCAGCTTACTCACCTGGCTAAGTCTTATGTATGAGTTGGCACATCTTGCCCTACTTATAAGAATGGGTAGCATTAATATGCCCTCCCACTTGTCTCATGTGGCACAGATTTAAATGCTTAGGAACAGGTGTCTCGCTTAATATGTTACAAGTAACATAAAAATGGATTAATTTAGAGGAACAAAACATCTGTTGTGACATTTTACTATGCAAAAACCCCTAGTGTCACCACTAGTAGTTAGTTTTAACATGAAGAAGAAAAATGCAATGACATTAGGCTCGGAAGCCACCAACAATAGGTAGAAAAATGTTGCAGAGGCTAGTAGTAAAGAATCATGCCAGCTTTTTTTTCTGATGGCCACATGAATACCCATAATTGTCTGAAATAATGTAATCAATGGGAGGCTTACCATCAGTCATGTAAAGACTTTAGATGACCCTGTGGGTAACTTCTACAACAACCCCAATGACCACTTGATTGCAGTTACACAGTGAATTAGTGTTAAAGCAGAACTAATCCTAAAGTCAGCAGATTACAGCAAAGCTTATAAACAGAGCTGTTAATATCACACATATGTATGGAAATATTCCGGGAGGTTTCCAGAACCTAGACAAGTAAATAAAGCAGTGATCATGAGGGCAGCAGACATTTTCCTGGACTCCTTGTCAATAATGATATTGTTGATGTAGATCATGAGTCAGTCTGGAAAGGTTGCACTCAACTGCACAAGGCATGTAGGTAGGATTCAACTTCAGGATTAGTGTCCTCAGAATTTAATTAAAACTACCCTTCATCCTGACATTAAATGTGACCATACATTTCTAATATATGGTCACTATACATTATGTCATCCATGGAAAGTCTGCACCACACCTTCCCTGCCTTTCATCTGGTTTGGGATAACTCAGCGCTGATGACAATGATGCTGTGTCCATTTTGCGGCAGAGGACAAGCAGGAGAGGCATAGTGCAGTCTTTCCACAGTGCTATCCTTGCTGGTGGAGCGGCTCCGGAGTTGCAGCTAAGGAGCGGTGTCCTGTCACTCACTGAGTGCACCTCCAGCTCATTCTCCCCGGCTCCTCTGCAGCAGCGGTCGCATTGATTACAGCAGGGGACACCTAGGAGAGGTGAGTACATGGATTTTATTATTTTATTCTTATTTTTACAGGTGGGGACACCGGGAGCAGACTACTACTACCCTCATCATGGTCCCTGCTGGTGGTGATCACAGCGCTGGCAGGGAACCATGATGAGGGCAGTGTTCAGCACCAGTGCTTGGGAACAGTGCCATTCCCAGGCGCTGGTACGTGTCACACGGATGACATTCGTGTGGTACGTTTTGCGGACCGTGTATCCCCAAAAAAACGGACTTGTCTCCGTGTGGAGCAAACAGACACACGGTTCGTGAAAACACACTGAGATGTGCACAGACCCATTGATTTTAATGGGTCTGCGTTTGTCAGTGTCTCCGGTACCTGTGGAAACTGTCAACACTCGTACCGGAGATACTGATGTGTAAAAGAGCCCTAAGGGAACATTTAGACGCCAGTGATTTTTCTCACATGCAAAAAATAGTCCAAGTTTCATCAGTGTTTTTTTATCAGAGTTTCATCAAAGTTTGGTCATGTTCACGCGTTCAGTATTTGGTCCGTATTTGACATCAGTATTTGTAAGCAAAAACCAGGAGTGAGTGAAAAATGTGGTGCATGTGTTTCTATTACATTTCTCCTCCAATTGTCTCACTCCTGGTTTAGGCTTACACATACTGATGTAATATACTGACCAAATACTGAATATGTAAAAGTGGCCTTAGGTCAGTGTCAGATTTTACCATCAGATTTTGGTCAGAGATTCAGCATTTTTTTTTGGATGAAAAATAAAGGCAGTTTCTCAACCTTGTCATATCAAATTGTCCGTGAAAAATGCACATGGAAAGCATCCAAGTTCTATCCAAAATTTTCAAGGACCCATAGAATTGCATCGGCGAGTTTCATACGAAACTTGGATCAAAATTGGACATGTCTCTGATTTTGTGCTGACCACTTATCTGCAAAAATACACAGATAAGTGAACAGCTCCATAAACTATAATAGGTATAGATATATAAGAGTTCAATCCATGAAAAACAGAACCACTGAAAAGTGGTCTTATAGGGGATGGGAATAGCAAGTATGTCTAATGCATAGAGAAACTAAGAGACTGCCTCTGAGATTTTCATTTTGGTAATATCCAGTTGTCAACTTATTCATACGGTTCTCAGAGGGATACCATTAACAGACTTACAGATAAAGTTGCTTCGCCATTGTTTTCTCATTGGCAATGCAAGTATTTACTAAGACAATGTAGGAAGTGCCAACAGTTGTCGTGTCCATATTGGCAGCTATAGTTTCCCAACTGATGGAGAGTCACCACTTGTAGACCACTGGTATGAACTGGGGTGGGGGTATATTTTAACTGGATATTCCTGCAGCTGGGACAGGAGGTTAAAGGGGTATTCCCATCTCCAAGATCCTATCCCAATATGTAGTAGGTGTGATATTAATAATATTAGCAAATACCTCCAATTAGAAATGTAGTATAGTTTTTCTGATTCGCTATCTCTCTTACCTCATGTGCAGGCATCGTAGGACCTTAGGTATCCATGGTTACGTCCACTGATAAAGTCACAGTTAGTTAGCTAGTTGCTAGTGGTCGTAACCATGGTCCTGCAATGCCTGCACATGAGGAAAGAGACACAGCGAATCAAAAAAACTATACTACATTTCTAATAGTAGGTATTTGCTAATATTATTATTATTATTATTACACCTACTACAGTACATATTGGGATAGGATCTTGGAGATGGGAATACCCCTTTAAATCCTGACTACAAAGAAGTTTCTGGGATCAAACAGATTATGTGCTTTCACAGCTGGCCGCGAGTGAGCTGGCTACATGAGCCAAGCGTGAATTATCTATCAAATTCTTAAATTCTATGTTTAGGATCTCAGTTCCCTGCTATGGCAAAAATAATGTGATAAGCGTGCACTTGGCCACTCTTTCTATAGGGTATTTAGTTTGCCTAGCTGCAAGAACATGAGAGATGACTACTCACTTGTATGGTCCTTGCTGTCTGTTGTCACGGTAACTCTCGCTAAAGATGCTGCGTGGGAGGATGTGAATGCTGCCGTCAGTGGCTCGAAGCAGACAAACAAACTCTGGTGACCCCTTAGGCATGATTGTGGGGAATGGAGCGCACTACCTGACACCCCAGCCCTAATGTAATGCAGTTCACCCACAGGCCCCTCATATGTTTAGACATTATGTCTGTATCACATAAAGTGTAATGAGATGCTGAAGGAAAGAAAGAGCTGTGAGCATGTTCATTTTCATGAAAGTGATGTTAATGAGGTATCTGTTGATAATCAATATCAAACTCAGATCAAAGCAATACCCAAATGCTCCAGCATTCACTTCCCGGGCCAGAGAGAGCAGCTCTGTCTGTGTTTCTGCAGTGTCAGAGGTGCCCACGTTAATACGCACTAATTGCCCTCGTCTTCCTCTTAAAGTTTACTGCAGGTTCGAGGACAGAGGATGTGGCTATAATCATTGCAAGCCTGACTCAAGGGTTTTATTCTCCATGCAATTAAAGGAAAAAAAAATATTTCATTCGCATTGCTGAGGCTGCTCCTTGGAAGAAAATACTGAGCTGTTAACCCAATATTCTCTACTTCTGAATGTCAAGAATAAAACCACGTTAATAATTCTAAATGATAAATGGGTAAAATTGCAAAGTGTTTATTACAAGAAACTTTGCAATTTACCACTTGAGAAAAATCCTCTTGGTTCTCAAGAGCAGAGGAATTTTCGTATTTTACAGTTTACAGTTCGTTGACAAGTTTACTGGCCACCTCTGCAGTTTATCAGAAGTGGCCAGTTTCCCAGGTAACGAGTGCATGCTTGCAAGCTGTTTGCAAACAGTTTCAGTGCCCCTGTGACTCTCCAATGCTGCAGAGGCAAAGCTGCCTCTGTAAGCAACTGTCACTGAGATACCGCGGCACAGAGAGGCCAGAAAATTGCGGTGTCTGGTTACACGAAATCCTGCACTGATTAGAACGGCTTCATCATCCTATTAAACAGTGCAGGTTTTCCTTGCTCTGTTATTGCAAGGATTAATCAGTTCAGTTGATCTCCTGTAGCTCTCCATCCTGAATTGTCTCAGCTGTTCTGTGTTGGACACTCCCTTCTAGTATATATGGTCAACACTGACACTTGGGAGTTGCCAGTTATAGCTCTACTTTGTGGTTTGGAGTTGAAGTAGAAGTTCAGTGTTTGGAATGGGCAGTTGGAGAGTTTTTTTAGGAGATTGCTGTGTGGAGTTCATTTGCGTGTTTATCCTTATCCTCTCCTATTTGGTTTGTGCCTACTATTCCTCCCGTTTCCGACTTCCGTTGTTTTTTGAGTGTATTTGTATGATTGTAGTTTTCTTTTATCTCTGTCTGTTAACCCCGTCTGTCTTGTTAGTGTTTCCAATCCATTAGGACTCACACCTCCTTTGGTGGGGGAGGGAACAGATAAGGGTTAAGATAGGAGCATAGCAAGGTACAAGACCACAGCGTCTCCACCATCTGGGGTACTCCAGGGGACAGGGATAGCCTAGGGTGCCCTTAGTTGTAGGGATCGGGTAGGTGCCCACAGTCTCTTTATCACTACGTGACAGAAACATTGTAGAGCGCAAAGTTCAAGCCAGGGGGTCAATCATAATGGTCAAGCATCAGGACAGCACTGCCCATTGGCAGCAGGATGCCGGGAGGAGAGTGGTTTGCTCCTGAAGAAATCCTGGGACAACCCCTTTTGCAAAAAAAGTAGGAGCCATAATATGGCTGCATTTTAATGTTCAATTTATGGAAGTAACACTTGACACCATTGGTTTTAATGTATTACTGTAAGGAAGGGGTCTCCAAACTGTGGCTTGTGAGCCACACGTGGCTTTGCACACCCATGATATGTGGCTCGCGATTGACTGCCAGCTTAATGAATTAGCACCAGGTCTAGCAAACAGCTATGAAGAGCAAGTCTTCAGATGGTGACTTTGTGCGTGGTCCCATATAGAAAAGCCGATCTGGATGTGCATATGCTGGACTTGGGGGTTTAGAGATAAATTAAGTATAGTAATCTGGAGATAGGATGATACTGACAGTCGAATGAAGTGCATGAAGCTGCACATGATAGTTTGGTGGGAGTGCTTCATGTGAGAATACCGGGGCAAAGTGGGAGCCTCGGGATGTAACTGTACTGCTCCAGTGTGATTTCTGCGGGAAAGCTCTGACTGTCATTATACTGGTAATGGGAGCTTTGGCTGTTGCTACTTCGAGGGGGGTGGGAGTAGGCTTTTTTAATGATCGAAGTTAGGTTTAGAAAATTGCAAAGGGGTTGAGGTGTCAGCCAATATAAAGGCCATTTAAACCGGCCAAAACCCAATTATTTGCCCTTAGAGCAAGAAAGCATGCAAAAATAAGTTCAATTCTGCAACCTACATAGAATAAAATGAAACAGTGATCACTGGTTTTGGTTTTCCTCTTGTCAGTACAACATGGGGGAGGGGCAGGGGATTTTTTTCTTTATAGTCAGAGGTCCTGGAGGTTTGTGGTAGATTCAGTGGACAGATTATAAATGTGATGGAAGTTCATATGTTTCTTTATAGTTTTTCCGACCAGAGTATTGATTGGTTACATTCTAAAAAGAAAGGAAAATGACAAGAGGATGGGCAATGCTGCGTGCAAAAAACGGAAAAAAGAGTGTGAAAAACATAAAGGAAATGCCTGAGGAGGAGGCAATGACATGGCAAATGGGGAACAAGGATCTTTCATGGATCTTGTTTGGTCCTCCTTGCTATCCTTAGAGACCGGTACCACGTGACCGCACAGGACCTTAGAGACCGGTACCACGTGACCGCACAGGACCTGACGTCACGCAGGTCCTTCAGTGCAGGTCCTCCATTGCAAGCGTGCTGCCGCAATACGTGCAGCTGTATCGGAGCCCCCGGCCAGGACTCCGACACCTCACCATCTTCATTCTCCCTGACGTCACCACAGCCCTGCTCCATGACCAACTCGGCAACCGCAACCAACTTGTATCAAGAAGGACGCAAGACAAGACTTCCTTGCTACACAGCCTCCTCTAATCGACGGTACAGCTTACCATCCAACTAAGGTACAAGCTCTGTATAACCAACGAGTGCCGCTGTATCACCAACGACTACCAGTGCTTCAGCAACCAATATCCCTGCAGACCTACTAATCCATATAGGTCTATACGAAGCACCAGGTATCCGCCTGTCCAATCTATCATTTAATATGAAGAGCCCACAGCGCTCCTCTGCTATAAGCCAAGCTACCCATAAAGCTTTTTGCAGCACTATATCCTTAAGCGCCCCTCCAAGGCACATTTATTAAGGATATATCTATCCAAGGAAACAAATCCCTACTGGAGTTCTATGACCACTGCATAAATACAGATCCGGTAATTTATATACTTTTGTTTAACCTAACCTATTTGCCCTGGGGTTAACCCTATAACTATATTATTAACCCAATGTACTAATAACCCTTTTCTAGTTTCTATAGGATACTATTCCTCTATTTTCTACATGTTATCGGGGTTCACTTGGAATATCTGCACAGTACACTGAACCGGTAAACCATGCCACGTATCATACTCTGATTTCTCTACCCTTGTTTAATCACAATAGTGTATTAATCTAGTGCTAACTACCTCCCTTAGTTCCCACAGGGCACTAACCCATGGGTTATATACCACATTCTGGTCCACGTATAACGCTCCTACAGGACATTACCTTTCGAAGTCCTACATCAACGTCGTCTCATCTGGATCACGAATATTGATCATCTAACCCAACTTACCAGGTAATCAAATCTATATCCAATAGTATATTAATATATTAATATAGAACATACCAGTTCCTTATTAAATATTCTTTACTTCATCCTTCCCAATACCTAGGTGGACGTTGTGAAAAAAAACCCTCTGAACAAAATATGTGAAAATTTACCAGTATTCTTCTCAATACCAGGTATAACCAGACCCCCCCAAAAAACAAGCCATCTTGCATGACTAATTATAAGTAATAAGAATTTATACATCCTACAGGTGCCCTCTGGCTCTGGATCCCTTAGACGCCCTACACCGGGTTACCTTGACCCACTGTACTCTCAATACTACAGATCATCTATGAATTGAATCTACCTTTGCTAATTCACTAAAGATTTTAATATAATCTATTTATTTTATTTATTACACCAAATAAAAAGTTTTTTATTACACTACCTCTCCTTCGCTTCAATTCTGGCCTCAGTGGACCAGCGCGGTGGATACTATCGAATTTATATATGGTGCCTCCTACCATTTGCTGCAGGCTCACTGTGTGTGCTTACTAGCGCCCCTGACCAATTCTTTCTAGATTATAAATGTGATGGAAGTTCATATGTTTCTTTATAGCTTTTCCGACCAGAGTATTGATTGCTTACGTTATGAAAAGAAAGGAAAAATGACAAGAGGATGGACAATGCTGCATGCAAACATTGGAAAAAAGAGTGTTAAAAACATAAAGGAAATGCCTGAGGAGGAGGCAATGACACGGCAAATGGGGAACAAATCAAGGCAGGTGGCTGAAATTATGAGAAGCAAAAATGTGAATAAAGAGTGATCCAGAAGTGATGAAAGAAGGAGGGAACAGATCCAAAAATAAAATGAGATGTGGGAAACGGGAAATGAAAAAGAGCAGACCCAGACACTTGTCAGATGACAGTGTGTGTATGTCTGTGATAGGAAGAGGTGACAGAAGCAAGGAGAAAACCTGGGAACTTAATACTTAAGTCTCAGGAAGGTGTGTAGGAGGATAGAGGCGCAATATAGTGACACGTTATGAGAAATCTGCAGTGAAATACAACGCAAAGTGTGAGAGAGTGATAGCCAAAGAAGAAAGGTATGAAGAAATGTGATCAAAGTGCATCTGTCATCACAATACAGCTTCTCCATCTTCATGCACAGATCGTTTAGGATGATATAATAAATGCATTCTATGCTATGTGAGGGTTATTCTATCATATATTTAATTCTGTCATCCTCCTGAATTGCATCTTTTGTCTTACACAAAATACTGCATTATGAATATCTATGAGAGCAGAGGTCTGCAACTTGTGACATTACGGCCTGACAACTGACCTTTTATGTCATCTCACTTTCACTGCTGATTAACAATCAGTGTGTTTCCTTGTGTTGTCTCATAATTACATCTTCTCATCTATCAAAGGATAGGTGACAAATGTCCCACCAATCGTGAGAACAATGGCCCTGTGTTCCACATTTGCATAAAGCAGTGGTCATGCACATGCACTGTTGCACCATACGCAAGGCTAACGACATTAGTCTGTGATAGATCACTTAGTTATTACCTATTTTGTGAACTTCCTGCCACTTCTAGAGAACTAATTAAAGCACTCACGTCAAAATTTGTATCCTAATATATTGCAATCATCATATTATATAGCACTGTGTACTTACAATTGCTCACTTTACCTTTCTACCCAGATAATTCTTCTCTTTTCCTTTAGGTCTATGACATTACGTGATTAAAAACTGACTAGCTGAATCATTCTAAGCTCTATGTAGAAACAGGAGGTCAATTTTCCCTGTATGAGTCACTGCAAAAGTCACTGGCAGGGAGGAGGAGGTAGCAGCTGAGTCAGGAGTTAAAGAGGGGAATGATAAATGCAGGGACAAGATGTTTCTACACAGAGCAGAAAAAAGAGAAGAATTAGCTGGGTAAAAAGGCAAAATGAGCAATTGTAAGCATACAGTGCTATTTAATATTATGATTGCAATAGAGGATAAAAACTTTGATGGGAATGCTTCCTTAAATTCAACAAGAGGTGTTATTAAACTGAACCTTTAAGCGATAGAATTATTGTTATGTTCTGATACTAACTCCTAAATCAATGGAGGATGTTTTTATACCTGAGTCAACAGTGTGATGCAGCAGCAAAAAAGGCAAACACAGTTCTGGGATGTAATAAGATAAGCATAGAGTCTAGATCACGTGAAGTAATTATCCCCTTCTATTTCTCCTTGGTCAGACCTCCTCTAGAATACTGTGTCCAGTTCCAGGCACCACATTTTAAAAAAGACATAAAATAATTGGAGCAAGTTCAGAGAAGAGCTACAAGGATGGTGAGCGGACTACAAACTATGTAGTATGATGAACAGGATCTGGGAATATTTAGCTTGCAAAAAAGAAGGCTAAGAGGAGACTTAATAGCAGTCTACAAATCTCTGAAGGGATGTCACAGTGTAGAGGGATCATCCTTATTCTCATCTGCACATGGAAACACGAGAAGCAATGGAATGAAACTGAAAGGGAGAAGATACAGATTAGATATTAGAAAAAACTTTTGACAGTGAGGGTGATCAATGAGTGGAACAGGCTGTCACGAGAGGTGGTGAGTTCTCCTTCAATGGAAGTCTTCAAACAGAGGCTGGACACACATCTGTCTAAGATGGTTTAGTGAATCCTGCATTGATCAGGGGGTTGGACACAATGACCCTGGATGCCCCTTCCAACTCTAGCATTCTATGATAAATGAACACTAAACACAGAAAAATGTTTTATTCCTTCCTTTATATTTCATCAAAAACAAATAAATCTTCCCTGTATATCTCAGGAATCCAGCCATGCCTCCCCTTTTTCTCCTCATTATCCTGTGTGTGGCTGTAAGACAACTGGCTGCAGCAGAAGCCTCCAAAATCTGCTCTACCTGCACTAATACAAGATTAGGTCCCATTCCTTTGCTAAGTGACTTTGGGTCCACTCATAAGACACTTTAGATTTGATTCAATGATTCAGTAGGGTTCACATGGAATAGAGGAGAATCAGAACGGACAGGATATTTCAGGAATAAAGTAACTGATAAGCAAATTAACCTCAGTACCATTTCCCTTAAGTACATTACAAACTGACAATACAATAATATTTTCCTGGGAGTGCTTCTTTCAGGATCACGCAGAAAATGCTGCAAACCGATAAGCAGTAAGGCCAATTATATCTCTTGTTTACGTTTCAAATTAATTTCTAGGTTCAGTCTTTGGAGAAGCTTGACATGGAAAGAAAGGTGCAAATGAGATGCAAGTAAGAAAAAAAAGACTCAAAAGCAATTTCCTGCAGAATGAATTGCCTTGGCAAGAGTCAGCAGTTGTCCTCCTAAGCGAATTATTTAATTTTCATTATTGGAGCCATCTTGGCAGAAAGAGAATGTGTCATCAGAAAATTACCTATTGATGAAATTATTAGGTTTTTACGTTAAACATATTTATTTAAAAAGTTTGATAGTGTTTCTTTCTATTTTCCATATTAATATATTACAAAAAAAAATCAGAAATATTGCACTTTTCACACTGGCCACCAAGCCTTAGACTTGACTCACACTTCCTATTCTGTACAAAATACTTTTTCAGCAGTTTCATTATCATCACAGACAAGATTACAATAAAAGGTAACAGCATTATATACAGTAGATAAAACAGGATCCACCTTTCACAATGGGTCATAGACCCAGTTCTCCCCCTCCCTCCCGAACCCTGCACAGTGATCTCTCCAGATTAGAGCATATCTAGAAAGGCTACTGTAGAAGGCATTGAGTTAGAGCCAGTATATGTTTGTGTATGCCCATGTGGCTGTTGAAAAGAAAAAGATGTATGAGTCTAGTATCTGGCCTAGTGGCCAGTCTGAAAATTGCAAGATTCATGAATTTGTTTAAAATATAGTGATACGGAAAATTAAAAAAGTGTAAAATTGTAAAAATCCACATTTAACACAAAAAACATAGGTCATTTTCTGATTATACATTCCTTTTAAAAGCACAAAGGTGTCAAAAATGACTGATGACCATTAAATTGCCTGAACTGCACTAACAAAGACTTGACAATCATAAAGCAGCATGGTTGTCATGGCGGTAACTAGCATGTGTTTCCAGCGTCGTGCTACTCACTGCATTCCCCACTCTGCTCCTTCCCGTGTCAGGCTGCCGCATGCTGAGTCTTCATGCAGTACTTCCAACTCTGCTGCATATCTATGCTGTTTCACCTGGTTAGAGGGAGGCACAGCCAGATCCTGCAGAAATTTAACCCTGCTGTGTCCTGCAGAGTTTGGGTTCCCCAGACTATCCTTTGCCAGGGGGGGGGGATATATTTTTATAAAAAAAATACTTGTGACCACATCTCGGTTTCTTTTATCTTCTTGTTCTCTTTATCCATTTGCCAAGGGTCTTATTGTTGTTCTGGTCCAACACACATATATATGAATATCTACAATCATACACTTATTGTAAATAACTAAGGTCTGTATATGTGTGTGTATATGTTTGTCTTTTGATACTTTTTCTAATCAGCAGGGGATATAGTAGGCTGCTCCTCTTTTTTTTCCCTGCCTGAACTTAGGTTCCTGTCTGTCTCCAGCGTTCAGTCAGGGGAGATCTACTGCAGGGTGTGATTGCATATAGAGGGGCAGAGAGGATTTCAGTGATGTTTGTTGCTTGCTGTTGAGAGATCATTGATGTGAAACTCCAAATGCTGCTCTGTTGATGCATATGACAGAAGATAATTCTCCACCATATGTATCAACAGAGCACCGTTTACAGTTTCACATCACTGATCTCTCAGAGATAAGCACCAACACAACTCAGCTTGCATCTCAGCTCTACACTATCTAGTTATTACAATATCCATTGTGTAGGAGTACAGGAAAGTTAAACTCTGAGAAAAACAGCTAACAACGATGTAAAACCACAAGCAGCTATACTGATATAGATGGAAGAAGATAACATCAGCCAGGCAGGGTATTGTACAGAAGCAGACAGTGCACAGAAAGTTAAATGACCACTCAAGCATTTTTTTGTCTCCTCTACTAACAATCAGTAATGTGTGTTTAGAGAGTGTATTAAAATTCTTACAGGTCGCTGTCTTCTGCTGTTTCCTACGCCACATCAGTCCTCTCCTGGATTCTGTGACTAAATTTGCCACCTGCCGACTCACACAGCGTCTTCTGTGCGGAAAGGTGGTCACTTTCTCAATGTTAGTCTAAGTCTACAAGAATCAGAACGAGGTGCTCTAACCTCATTCTGAGTCTTATATAGAGAGTGTGACCTTCTGCAGGAGTGGACTCCCGGATCGGTGTACGGATTCAATAGTAAGCCTGAGGGATCCATACACCATTCTAAGAGAGTGGTATATGGACCCATAGAGGTCTATTGATCCTGTACACTGATCTTACAGGAGATGCGCACTTAAGAGCGGTGTTTTGAGTGATGGGTGAAAGTCTCAGTACCTACTCCCCCACCGATCAGCCTTTCGCAGCCCCTATAATATATAAAAAATCTTTTAAAATGATAGTTACCCTTTAAACTTGCTGTTTCGAATGATGCAGCTACAAACACTACAGTTATCACTTTTTCTTACCTCATTTGGTCAGTACCCAGAGCAACACTATGGTGCAGCTCAAAAAATGCAGAGCAAGTAAAAGTTTACACTGCATAATCTGTACGAAGGTGAGCTTGCTCTTCAGGGTTGGCAACCGTGAACATTCATAAAAATACTGGTGTAGGTCACCTTGTAGGTAGTACAAAGTCTTAGAAACCTTAAGTAACAGAATTACTCATATAACAAAAAAAAAAGAACCATCAAATTATAATTTTCTATGAATCCTAGGACTAGAAGTCTCCATAACTGTTAATCTCCCTGCAGTCTTACATCTTTTACCTGCAATAAAAGAGTCACGCTTCATTTGTGAGGGGTATGACACAAGCGCTGTATAAATGGCCAGCGATTACATTTCTGTATCAAACATTTTAAACAAAACCTGAATGTACGATGTTAACCGTTCTTCCTGTCCGAACAATATATAGAACAGATGTTGGAATCACTTTCACTGACAATCTTATTAGTACTTTGTGTCAGTATAAATTAGGTCTTCCAGCATGTCCTTTAGGTACAACCTAGGAACAATAGAGACTGGGCTCTATGAACAGATTGCTGATTTTCCCGATTATTTGACATCTAAAGACATCCATACACATTAGATAACCAATCATGCAGCAATTAGCCCTGAAAACCTCAATAACAAGTACATTCAGTTCAGCCAAATGTTTTATTATAAAAGACGGCGGGAGCTGAGGGGCTGGCAGGCAGCTGTTGTCACATCTTTTCGGGAACAAAAATCCATCTTGTCCCATCCATGTATGACCATGGGCTACTCAAAGGAAATTTTTGCTATAAACCACATAAACAGTAAAAAAAAAATCTTCTTAGCAAAAGATTGTTAACTAGAAATGTTTCCAGCTTCAGAACATAACGAGAAAGTGGCTGCAAAAGGAGCAGCTACCAGAATATTAAATGCCTGTGTGGAAATTCAAAAGGAGAGCTATGCTTTGTAGAGCAAATCTACTAAAAATTCACACATGTCAGAATCACACTGTTGGTGATCAAAACGCTTCAGATTTTCAGAACTAGACTGTGCTCAAAATCCTTCACATTCATTCAAAGATTTCCATCAATAAAGGTTTCTGACATAACATTAAAAACGAATGTGAATTCACATCAATCCTGCTTTGGCTAGATAGATTTGTCAGAGGTTTCCAGTAGATGGTCGCTAAGTGGTGACAAATGCTGCTGCCTGCTGGAAATCAATATTAGTTCAAGGACTTGACTGATCTGCTGAAATGTATCTACTGCACTTAGAGGAGGTTCATTCTTTCTGAACCCCACTTACGACACTAGGGGGAGGCTTGTCTTGTGTACGAAAATGTTGAACTCTTGAACGCAGATGGTGTACAGATTCACCCTGTACAGGCGCTATCGCTGGCCACTCACAGGCATCACGTGACCCCCGGCTGCCGCCGGCTCTGACATCCGCTGATGTCACGTCGTGATTCCGGATGCAGCCGGGGGTCTCTGTTTTCCGCGTTCCACGGTGGCTGCTGGGTTGTGGTCGGGGTTACCACCGCATCACACCCGGCATCCGCCGCGCGTTCTCTCTCTCCCAATGCATTGGGAAAGCGCGCGGTGGATGCTGGGTGTGACACGGGGGGTAACCCCGCCCACAACCCTGCAGCCACCGTGGGGACCACAGCGCTGAGTCACGCCTCACTTGACGTGACGTAAGCTGGGGGGGTCACGTGCTGCCTTTGAGCAGCCCACGATAGTGCTGCTCACAGGCAGAAACAGCAGAGGGTGATAATTAGAAAGAAGCTGCTTTTCATCATACAAATACATTGGGCTATTTTGACTAGTAGTGGACAACCCTTTTAAGTATAGTAGTATGCTGTCCCAGGAAGATCTATGGTGCCTCATCTAATAGGGATCTGTAAAGCTCCAGGTTATTCATGCCTGAGTCTTAATTTAAAGGGAGCCTGAGAAAAATGTCATAATTTCAGTCTGACATTATGGAATATTTAGGGACTAAAGTGTCATAATTTGGTTGCAGAGGATCTGTCACCAGACTATGGTTTCCTAAGTAAGGGCAGTTCACACTCTATTAGCGAAAGTGGCACAAAAATATTTTGGTGTTGGCTTATAAGGGAGATCAGAGAATACATCAGTGCCAGACTGCACATATGGCAATTTTTGCAAATGCCATATGAGGTTGTCTGGCAGTACACGTCCTCAGGTAGTTAAAAACTGTTGCAGAGTAGAGAGCCATTGGTCCTCAGCTCCACCACTTACTCAGGCAAAAGACAGCCTGTGGGGGGCATTAGGAGTATGTGGAGGCAAAGAGGGAAGCACTATTACTATATGAAGACACAGAGGGGGTTCTATTTCTAATATGGAGGCCCAGAGAAGGCACTACTACTGTATGGAAGCACAGAGTGGGGCTCTACTGGAATATGGAGGGAAAGAGGGGGCCACTATTACTATGTGAAGGCTGAGGGATACTATTACTGTGTGAAGACACAATATTGCACTATTACTGTATGGAGACAGAGGTGGGTACTTTTGCAAATGAAGACATAGAGGGACACTATTACTGTACAGTGGCACTATTTATTATGAGAAGGCACAATAGGGGGTTACCATATGGTAGCTCAGTGGGGCCACAACTGGGGCAGTATTGCTATGTAGAGACACAATTGCGGCACTACTACTAAGTGAAGGCATAATGGATGCACTATTACAATGTGGAAGCACAGAAGAGGCACTATTACTATGGACGCAGAGAAGGGCACTATTACTATATGAAGGAATGATAAGGGGCATTATTATTATGTCAAGGCACAGAGGGGTAACTGTATAGGACACTATAGATGCTTATAGCACTATGTGGTTTGTGTAGTGTTGGGGAAAAGTGGGGAAGGTGTTGGTAATGCAGTGAGCCAAAGATGTCGGTGTCTTACATTCTGCAAAAGTTACATGTGGATGAAATAAGTCATCATGACAGTCCGGGTCAAATAAACAAGAGAAGGAAAAGTTAACAACTCCAGTCAGAGATGACATCACCAGTGAGTCACTGGATTTATCTGTACACTATACGCATGTGATTTAGCATCCATGTAGAACTGATACCTTCCATGATTTGGTCACAGTATGGTGTTAATATTGGTCTTAGTACAGTGATTTTTGTTCATGATCAGTATGGTGGTATTATTTATATTTATTATACTTACTTATATAGCGCCATTAATTCCACCGCACTTTACTGACATACAGTCCTGCTCATCTTTATTGGCACCCATGAAGTTTAAGTACATAATGTGGAATATCTCCTGGAAAAAAATGAATCAAGTAAAACAGTTATTTTGTATAGAGCACTCATGTTAAATACAAAAGAGCAAATGATAAATAATAATTTAAAACAAAAAAACAATAGGAGGGAAAAACAGAAAAACCTAAAGTTTTCTGTGACACAAGTATTAATTTAGCATGGAAACACATTTTGCCTATGGTAAATCACAAAAGACATTCACCTGTGATTGTTGGTGCCTAATGTGACTGTGACATGAATTAGCCAATGAATGATGACTTCAGTGTTTTAGAAAGCTACATGGTAGGCCCTGTTCCTTTGTCACAATGGTGAAGACAAAGGAGCTGTCTGAGGACATCAGAACTGCTATTATTAGCAAACGCAAGACTTCCAAAGGGTATAAGGCCATTTCCAAAGACCTTTGTATCCCAGTTTCAACAGTGCACAATGTTATTAAGAAGTTTGCCAAGCATGGAACCTCCCTGGACGTGGGGGAAAGAGAAAAATTTACAAGAAAGGTCTTCGAAGGTTGGTTTGAATGGGGAAAAAAAACACCATGTCAAACATCCAAAGACCTGAAGGCCAACCTGGAACAGTCTGGGGTCTGGTTTTAACAAGTACCATAAGCTGAACACTAAACCAAGCAGAGTTTTATGGGCGTAGGCAAAGGAAGAAACCATTGCTGAAGAAAAGACATAAAAAGGAACGACTGATCTTTGCCAAAGAGTACCTTGACAAACCACAATCCTTCTGGGAAAACATTCTGTGAACAGATAAAACAAAAATAGAGCTTTTTGGCAATTCAAAGCAACAGTTTGTTTACAGACGGGGCAATGAAGGTTACAAAGAAAAGAACACCTTACCAACAGTTAAGCATGGTGGAGGATCCATAATGCCGTGGGGTTGCTTTGCTGCATCTGGTACTGGAGGCCTTGACCGTATCACAGGAATCATAAAATCAGAGAATTATCAAGAGATTTTGGAGCGAAATGTCCTACCCAGTGTAAGAAAACTTGGTTTGAGTCGAAGATCATGGGCCCTCCAACAAGACAATGACCCAAAGCACACATCCAAAAGTACACAGTAATGGTTGAAAAAGAAAAATGGACTGTTTTAAAATGGCCAGCAATGAGTCCTGACCTCAATTCCATTGAAAATCTTTGGGGTGAGCTGAAATCTGCCATTGGGAAAAAGAACCCAGGAAACATTCAAGAGCTTGAACAAACTGCAAAGGAAGAGTGGAAGAAATTTCCAGCTGAGAAGTGCAAGAAACTTCTAAATGGCTACAAGAAACGTTTAGACGCTGTTAGCAATGCCAAAGGGTGTGCAGCCAAGTATTAATTATGGGTGCCTTTATTGCTGCAAATGCTGTTTATTCTGTTTCTTCTTTGAAATTGCAACATGGAAGTTGAAAAACAATGTTTTATTGTTCTATTACTTTGGACCACTAATTTAAAAATCCTGAGGATATAACTTTGGTACATTTCCATTTATTTCTGAAGCTATTGTTCAGTCTACGAAAAAATGAAGGGGTGCCAATAATAGTGAGCTGCACTGTAAGCATCACTGTCCCAATTGAAGCTCACAATCTAGATTCCCTATCAGTATGTCTTTGGAGTGTGGGAGGAAATCGGAGAACCCGGAGGAAACCCAATCAAACACAGGGAGAACATACAAACTCCTTGCAGATGTTGTCCTTTGTGGGATTTGAACCCAAGACTCCAGCTGCAAAGTAACAGTGCTAACCACTGAGCCACAACCATGCTGTCCATTCAGTACTATGAGTTGTTAAAATGTGATCATAGTATGATTGTATTATTTGTCCTTTGTACAGTAAAACTGGTAATGATGGTTTTGGTATTCTGGAGTTTGGTGATTATACTCATGGAGTGGTATAATTTATACACTCCTATGATTCATAAATTGCAAATGTACATTCATATTTCTCATTCGCTATACAGGAAGTGGACCCGTGTGCTCTCAAATGCCAGGGCTAAATTTCAGTCCCAGTGTGGCACTGTATAGGGAAATTCATCACTTGAATAATTTTTTAACTTAGTTTTGCTTGTGGCTGAGTAACCTTTACTTGCACCACATTTATGTGCCGGCCAGGGCTGTGGAGTCAGTAAGCCAAACGACCGACTCTGACTCCTCAATTTCCCTGACTTCTGACTCCAACTCCACAGCACTGCCTCACTACTGAGCGTGTACATAAAGTGCAGCACAGGTTCATCTCAACTAAAAGCCAAGATCCTTAGATCAGGAATAGAACAGACATTTATAGGACAATTCATAACTTTTCAAAATTCTTATGAAAAATGGACAGCACATATTGCATTGAACTACTGTGCCCAATTTATTATATATTTTAGGAGTCTGAGTCAGTCCATTTTATACAGACTCCAACTCAGACTCCACAAAAATGGACACCGACTCCGACACCAACTCCACAGCCCTGCGGCACCATGTTTAAAAAATATGGCACATCATTACATATAACACTCATGTCTAAAGCTATTTTTTCACATTTTTTTAACACTCCCCAACTGGAGCAAAAATTGTGGCCTTTTTTTGCAACTTTTAAAAAAGTCATGGTTCATAAATCTGGTTGAGCCCTATTTGCACGGCTAACCAGGCTCACTATACTACTCAAATTACTCACATTTAAAAAAGTGATGCCAGAGTAAAATCACAAAGCGCAAAAACGGTGGGCAACAATATCTGGAACTGTGATGACAAAACTAAACCAAACACCTTAATAAATTCCCCTTGTAACTTACATGAGGGGCAGCACACCCCCCAAGAATAATAGAAGAGTCCCAAAGTTGTGCTGTCCTATTGCAGAAATCATAGTCTGGTGACATTTGCTTTAATTTCCTATTTCCAGGGCCTATGAAACAATGATCAGCAGCCATTGTTAGTACAGGTACTGAAATACAGTACAAAATGGAAATCCTGTGTAGACAGGGAGACACACAAATCAAAGGGGTTTTCTCATCCTATAAAGTAATGGGATCCCACACCAATCCTGAGAATGAAGGAGACCTGTACAATGGCGCTCCAGTCTATCTGGCTATATAGAGAACTGTTGGCAGGAGTCCTAGAAGTCTGAGCCCATCAACCATAAAGCGATAGCATATTCTAGCAACATGTCATTACTTTATTTTAGATGGGAAATATCCCTTCCACAATTAATTAGTTGTTTTTGTTAGTAAGTAACTGAAGCACAAATAATCAATTGCATCATAATAAGTAACTGCTTCCATTTTTTACACTATGTGTTAGTGGTTGAAAGAATAAAATAAAATAAAAAATCACTATTTTCTATCCACATCATTTAGCGAAATTAACAAGCATCGCATGACAAACTGTTCCACTAAAGCACGAGCTACAATTTTGGCCCCTGGGTTATTTTCCCTCCATATTACCAAGCAAAATGTTATGTGACCTAGACACAGATATGATACCCAGAGTGTGCCAGTCTGCCCGCCTCTCTTGTTATGCTCCATTTCCTTCACATGTCTACGATCGTCTCATACGCACCCTGAAGGAATCCGTAACCCAGAAAGGACAGAGCAATATTATTTATAGGGAAGAACCCATGTGCAGCAGAAGAAGAAGATCTATGGAGCATTATAGGATGAAGATAGATAACAATAAGAAGCTACGTGGAGCAATAAAGGATTAGAGAAAAAGCTATGGAGTATGGAAAAGAGGTTAGATGGAAATAAAAAAACAATGAAAATATTGATTGTTGTTAATGGTGTAGATCATGCCAGATTTTGTTACAGTCTTCACAGCAGTTTCCATGTCTCCATTACTCATAACATTAGAACCACTGGGCTAATATTGAATAGGTTTCCATTGTGCCGAGAAAGGAGCTCTAACCCATCAAGGCATGGACGGACACAAGCCCTCTGAAGGTGTACGGTAGGATACGATAGCAAGAAAACAGTAGCAAGGCCTAGCAATTGGATAACACGATAAAAACTACCTAAATAATTTCTTGGACCTGATGAGAGTGGTGTACTTGACTTATGCCTGAACGACGGTATAAACATTTTTGAAAGTTTTCCCACCTGATTTTAAAATGACCATTTTATGAGCCCAGCTCTGGTGTTGATTTTCAAAGTACATTAGCCTCACCGGATGTCAGAGATTCTTTTAACCCTAACGTTATTGTCACAAATAATTTGGGGATTCGTGGCTGCTCTGAGTATGCTATAATTTAAATGTCGCTTTTTCCCTTTGGTCCAATAAGGGTTAATGTTAATCTCTTGCTGGCAGACTTCTGAGGACGGTCAGCTGATGTTGAGCTCAAGCTCAAGCTCAGGCTTTTGCACAGCTGCTTCAGATCCTCACAAATGAGGTTACTCATGCCCAACCTGAACTCAAAATATCTCTCCCCGACAAGTTCCGTGGAGGTAGAGATACATTTATCATTATTTTTAATAATGTAAACTATATTTCAGGCTCCGGCCTCGTTCTTCAGGGAGTGATCCCCAGTCCTGGGCCTTCTCCTTACCGACTGATTCTCCATCTTTGCGGTCAGAGGACGAGTTTTTTGCAGCTTTGGCCCTGGTATATTTTGATCCTGAGGCTATGTGCCCATGATGCAGAAATGCTGCACATTTTTTCTGCTTCTCCCTGGCAGGAAAAACGTATGTGGATTTTACATGCGTTTTTCCTGCCAGGTAGAAGCATTTGTCAAGCGTTTTTTGCATGCATCTCTGCATGCAGGTTATCAAGCGCTTTTCCAAGCGATTTTAGCATCACTTGGAAAGTGCTTGACAACTTGGTCACACTATATAAATCCATGCAACCGGCATATATAGTGTGACCAAGTAATAGTTAAAAAAAAAAAGAATTAAGAATGGTAAAATGGCCCCCGGTCTCCTTCTCCGATGCGTCCGCTCTCCCCGGTGTCTCGCGGTTGTGTAAAAGGACCTGCCATGATGTCATTTAGTCATGTGACAGGTCACGCGACCGACGACGTCAGCAGTCGCGCGACCTGTCACATGACTAAATGACGTCATGGAAGGTCTTTTCACACCACCACGAGCCTCCCAACACACCGGACGCATCGCTGAGGAGGCCAGGGGCCATCGGAAGGCAAGTATAATCTTTATTTTTTATTTTAAAATTTTTTTTTACAGGTACCATGGTACCCGGGTCTGGATGAGAGTCTCCTCTTCTCCAAACCTGGGTACCATTCGCACATTGAATCGCTTCATATCCGCGTGTGCACATGTAGTGATGCGGATATCAAGCGTTTCAATGCAAGTCAATGGCGGCAATTACGCTGCGTGTCCGCAAAATTAATGGATATGCTGCGTATTTTTCCGCAAAGATAATCCGCAGCGGAAATTTCCGCAGCATGTGCACAGCACATGCGTATTATCATTGGGGACCACGGGGCACGTACTACCAACCGTTTTCGCTGTGGAAATTATGCAGCAAAAACGCTTGAAAAACGCATAGTGGGCACTCAGCCTGATGGCGTTTCCCTGGCTGAGTCTAAACTCCGTAGGATGAAGCAAGGGGCCCAGCCGGCTGAGGAGTACTGCTCGGAGTTCCGGAGATGAGCCACTGACACTCAGTTGAATACATCTTCGTTTTCCAATTCTGCTGACAGAGTAATGGGTGGGAAAACTGAGACTATTCCGGTTTTGGTGGATAGTGGAGCTGGAGTCAGTTTGGTGGATGCTCACTTTGCTCAGACCCATGATTTTATTTGTAGGGCACTAGCAAGATCCATTCCTATTTTTGCCATTGAATCCCTGAGTGAGTTCCTGCCGTGCTACGTCTTGGAGGGTCTGCCTACGCCCATCGTCTTAGGCCTTTCCTGACTGAAGAAACACAATCCGGTCACAAATTGGCGGTCCAAAGAAGTAGTCAGCTGGGGCAAGTTGTGTGAGAACAGTTGCTTGGGTGCTACTATCTCTGCCGTCTTGGTGAAACCTGCCAATTCTTCTCCGGTGGAGGTAGCTAAGGTGCTACTACAGAATAGGGGTGAGACTCTACCCATACCCCAGGTTAACTCTGGACTTCGGTGTCCTCCCGGGCGGATTGGTCAGGAAGGGGTGCTATTTACGACCGAGCCTCCTAAGGGTAAAAGTTTTGTAACACAGGAGGACGCCTCTGTTGTCGGTCCTGCAAGGAGTACCATCTGGTTTCAAAAGTACGTGTTGTAATAAACGTTCAGGTCTGGACCTGTGTGTGAATGAGTACGTGTGGGTGTCCACTAAAAACATCAGGTGGAAGTATGCTTAGGGGACTCTGGGTTCTAGGGTGATCTGTCCATATAGGGTTATGGCCGTCCTCAGCCCTACGACCTTCCAGTTGGAGTTACCCCCAGTGATGCATTTCCTTAACGCATTTCACAGGTCGTCGCTTAGGAGATTTGTCGCGCCTCCAGAGCCTATGTCATTACCATCACAGTCGGTCTGTGTTGGCCATAACCTTGAGGACCAAGGGTCTACGAAGGTGAATACTGTTGTTTCGTGGTGTTCCTGCCATTTGTCATTTCCGTAAAAGTTCGGCCTTGAGAGTCCTGAGGCCCATCATAGAAATGGGGGTACTGTTACGAATAATTTGGGGATTTGTGGCAGCTCTGAGTATGCTCTCATTTAAATGTCGTTTTTTCGCTTTGGTCCAGCAAGGGTTAATATTAGTCTCTTGCTGGCAGAATTCTGAGGACAGTCAGCTGATGTTGGTTGGTGCCACTCCCGCCACATGATCCATTAGTGGACCGCCGGTTATAGTTCATTCTATGCGGACCTCTTTGAAGGAGCCAGTCTCTGGAGAAGCTGTGGTGTTCGTTACAGTTGCAGCGGTGAAGTTTCCTGTTGGAAAGTAGGTGTATTTTGTGTTATCTTCCCAGTGTTCATCTTACCTTTCTCGTGTTGTCCTACTGTAGTGGTGAGACTAGTGTCTTGCTGGCCTGCTCACTAGCTAGGTTAAGCCCCGGGCCAGCGAGGGTTTAGGTACGTGATCACGCACGGGGGGGAAGGACCCGTCAAGGGATGTTAGGGGAGCTTAGAGACAGACACAGGATAGTTTCAGGAAGTGTTCCTTCCCTCGTTCCCTACTGGTAAAGCCCTCCTCCCCCCTATATCATCCCGTTGCATCAGTGTATTGTGCCGTCCGCCGTACATTGCCTTGTCGTTCTGTGACCGTTATTTTCCGCTTTTGTTCGTTCTTCTTTTTCTTCTAAAAGCCTTCACTGCGGGGGCATTTATGCATATAGCATTTATGCATACTTTATCGAAGTGCCATAATTTAGCAAAGTGCCCTGGCAGTTAGAAAATGGCATTGCTAATATCCATCTTTCTTCTCTTCTTACAGGTATATATTTTTCACTGCTTGTGTGATCTGTCCTGAAAACTGCATTATATCTCCATGCAATGCTCTGCAGCCTATCAATTTCTGGTATATATTTTTCACTGCTTGTGTGATCTGTCCTGAAAACTGCATTATATCTCCATGCAATGCTCTGCAGCCTATCAATTTCTGGTATATATTTTTCACTGCTTGTGTGATCTGTCCTGAAAACTGCATTATATCTCCATGCAATGCTCTGCAGCCTATCAATTTCTGGTATATATTTTTCACTCCTCTAGCTTTTTTATTCCATGATACTTAAAGGTCATCACACTTACTTTAAGAGTTTATGATCCATGCCGAGTTTACTAGTCTGTGTTTTTTTTTTTTTTTTTCCCTGCACTTTATGGTCTCCTGTTGTCTTTTAAGCTAGTGATTGATTGTTAATGAGTTAAATCTGTGCAGATCTAAGCAGATACGTCCCTATATATTGAGACTTAGTTAAGGGGAGGCATTTATGCGGGGGCATTTATGCATATAGCATTTATGCATACTTTATCGAAGTGCCATAATTTAGCAAAGTGCCCTGGCAGTTAGAAAATGGCATTGCTAATATCCATCTTTCTTCTCTTCTTACAGGTATATATTTTTCACTGCTTGTGTGATCTGTCCTGAAAACTGCATTATATCTCCATGCAATGCTCTGCAGCCTATCAATTTCTGGTATATATTTTTCACTCCTCTAGCTTTTTTATTCCATGATACTTAAAGGTCATCACACTTACTTTAAGAGTTTATGATCCATGCCGAGTTTACTAGTCTGTGTTTTTTTTTTTTTTTTTCCCTGCACTTTATGGTCTCCTGTTGTCTTTTAAGCTAGTGATTGATTGTTAATGAGTTAAATCTGTGCAGATCTAAGCAGATACGTCCCTATATATTGAGACTTAGTTAAGGGGAGGCATTTATGCGGGGGCATTTATGCATATAGCATTTATGCATACTTTATCGAAGTGCCATAATTTAGCAAAGTGCCCTGGCAGTTAGAAAATGGCATTGCTAATATCCATCTTTCTTCTCTTCTTACAGGTATATATTTTTCACTGCTTGTGTGATCTGTCCTGAAAACTGCATTATATCTCCATGCAATGCTCTGCAGCCTATCAATTTCTGGTATATATTTTTCACTCCTCTAGCTTTTTTATTCCATGATACTTAAAGGTCATCACACTTACTTTAAGAGTTTATGATCCATGCCGAGTTTACTAGTCTGTGTTTTTTTTTTTTTTTTTCCCTGCACTTTATGGTCTCCTGTTGTCTTTTAAGCTAGTGATTGATTGTTAATGAGTTAAATCTGTGCAGATCTAAGCAGATACGTCCCTATATATTGAGACTTAGTTAAGGGGAGGCATTTATGCGGGGGCATTTATGCATATAGCATTTATGCATACTTTATCGAAGTGCCATAATTTAGCAAAGTGCCCTGGCAGTTAGAAAATGGCAGTTGGACAGGGCAGGAGACAGGTAAGACATGCAAGACAATTAAACAAACTTGCTTCCAGGTCATCTTTTTGGCAAACAGTATTCACCATTTGTATCTGTGCCATTTATACTCTGGTTGCTACAATCATCCACATTCACCGTTCACCCACAAATGCGGCACACTTCATCCATATTAATCCCTCACTCCTCTCTTCTCCTATGTACAGTTGTCATGCTCTCTTCACAATGTTATACCACGCAGATCCATTCATTCCCACCATACAACGCAGGAAACGCTCTCACAAATCACTCAATCATCTGCTCACTCTCTGTATCTTCCTTCTATTAGTCGCAGGTGATATTTCTCCCAACCCAGGACCCTCCAGTAATAATAACACTAACTCTTTCCCTGTTACATTCAGAAACCCTGCTAATCTCATTAATATTCCCTGCATATCTTCTGTCTCATTCAACTGTGCCCTTTGGAATGCACGCTCAGCTTGTAATAAACTCTCTTACATCCATGACTTTTTCCTAATTCCCTCAACCTTCTGGCTCTCACTGAAACCTGGATCCAGCAGTCGGACACCACCGCCGCTGCAGCTCTCTCCTATGGTGGCCTACACTTCTCTCATACCCCGCGACCTGACAACAGATCAGGTGGAGGTGTTGGTCTGCTTCTTTCAACAAAATGTAGTTTTCAGGTTATCCCCCCTGTACCCTCCCTTATCTTCCCGTCCTTTGAGGCCCACACAGTCAGACTCTACCGGCCCTTCTCCCTGCGAGTGGCGGTTGTCTATCGCCCCCCAGGTCCCCCCCGTCAATTCCTGGATCACTTTGCTGCCTGGCTTACAAATTTTCTATCCTGCGACATCCCCACGATAATCATGGGAGACTTTAACATCCCAATTGGCGATCCTCTTTCCCCATCTGCCGCTCATCTTTTATCACTAACCTCCTCCTTCGGCCTTTCACAGCTTGCTAATTCTCCTACACATGAGGACGGGAACACATTGGACCTGATCTTCTCCCGGCTTTGCTCAGTACATGACTTTACTAACTCTCCCCTTCCACTCTCTGACCATAATCTTCTTTCATTCTCTGTCAAGAACTGTGACTCTACTCAAGACACTCCCACCGTCCACACTTATAGAAATTTACGCGCCATTAACACCCAGAAATTTATAAAAAGGTTGCAATCATCATTGGCCCCAATCTCCTCCCTCTCATGTCCCGAATCTGCATTGAAGCATTATAACAAAATAATGCTATGCGCCCTGGATGAAGCCGCACCTCCTACACAAAGAACAATTCGGCATAGACGGCGACAACCCTGGCACACGCCTCAAACACGTCTTCTCCAGAGGTACTCCAGGTGCGCTGAACGGCTGTGGAGAAAATCAAATCTGCCCGAAGATTTCCTCCACTATAAATTTATGCTGAAAACCTATAACTCTGCCCTTCACCTCTCCAAACAAACCTACTTTAACAACCTCATCATCTCACTTTCCAATAATCCTAAACGACTCTTTGACACGTTTCATTCTCTCCTCAATCAAACAGCACAGGCCCCGACCACCGACCTCAGCGCTGACGATCTGGCTAACTATTTCAAAGAAAAAATTGACCATATCCGACAGGAAATTTTCTCCCAATCCCCAAATGTTATGCATGCTCCCCCCCGCCACATTGTATCTTGCTCATTTTCTGACTTCGAACCAGTCACGGAAGATGAAGTGATCAGGCTCCTTGCATCTTCTCGCCCTACCACCTGCACCAGCGACCCTATTCCCTCACATCTCCTTCAGTCCCTTGCTCCAGCTGTCACCTCTCACCTAACTAAAATTTTCAACCTTTCCCTCTCATCTGGTATCTTTCCCTCTTCTTTTAAACACGCCAGCATACAACCATTACTTAAAAAACCATCCCTCGACCAGAACTGCATGGCCAACTACAGACCTGTTTCCAATCTTCCCTTTATCTCTAAACTCCTGGAACGCCTGGTCCACTCCCGTCTAATCCGCTATCTCTCAGACAACTCTCTTCTTGACCCTCTACAATCTGGTTTCCGCTCTTTACATTCTACTGAAACTGCCCTCACTAAAGTCTCTAATGATCTACTAACAGCTAAATCTAATGGTCACTACTCCCTGCTGATTCTCCTGGATCTCTCTGCAGCATTCGACACTGTGGATCACCAGCTCCTCCTCACTATGCTCCGCACTATTGGCCTCAAGGACACGGTTCTCTCCTGGTTCTCCTCTTATCTCTCTGACCGCTCCTTCTCTGTGTCTTTTGCCGGCTCCTCCTCCTCCCTACTTCCTCTTACTGTCGGGGTTCCTCAAGGATCAGTCCTAGGCCCCCTTCTTTTCTCCTTATACACCGCTCCTATTGGACAAACAATCAGTAGATTCGGTTTTCAGTACCATCTCTATGCTGATGACACCCAATTATACACCTCTGCTCCGGACATCACCCCTGCATTACTACAAAAGACCAGTGATTGTCTTTCTGCTGTGTCTAACATTATGTCCTCCCTCTACCTAAAACTGAATCTGTCAAAAACTGAACTACTCGTCTTTCCTCCCTCCATTAATCTACCTGTGCCCGATATTGCCATCTCCGTTTGTGGCTCAACCATTACTCCACAGCTACAAGCCCGCTGTCTTGGGGTCATTTTTGATTCAGATCTTTCTTTCACTCCTCACATCAAATCACTCGCTCGTTCATGTCATCTACACCTCAAAAACATCTCAAGAATCAGGACTTTTCTCACCTTTGACTCGGCAAAAACTCTTACTGTCGCTCTTATTCATTCTCGTCTTGACTATTGCAACGCTCTACTAATCGGTCTCCCTCTTACTAAACTCTCCCCTCTCCAATCCGTCCTGAACGCAGCAGCCAGGATCATATTCCTCGCCAACCGCTACTCAGATGCCTCTTCCCTGTGCCAGTCATTGCATTGGTTGCCCATCCAATATAGAGTTCGTTTTAAACTTATCACGCTTACCCACAAAGCGCTCCATGATTCAGTACCCCCCTACATCTCCTCCCTTGTCTCAGTCTACCACCCTACACGTGCCCTCCGTTCTGCAAATGACTTGAAACTAAAATCCTCCATAATCCGAACTTCCCACTCCCGTCTCCAAGATTTCTCGCGTGCTGCGCCAATTCTCTGGAATGCACTACCCAGGACAGTTCGATTAATTCCCAATACCCACAGTTTCAAGCGAACCCTAAAAACACATTTCTTTAGACTGGCGTATCACCTAAACACACTCTGTCCATCCCAGCTTTCCCCCATATTAAAATCTTCTTCAACTTCGGGTTCAAACCAACCATGCACATAAAAGCCTCTGTCAGGACTGCACACATACTGGCTGGCGACCAGTCCATGTATTATTATTTATCCTATTCAGTATATCAAGGCTGCATTATACAATATATGTACTTTTTACCTTTTGTGTCTCCCCCACTTCCTCATAGACTGTAAGCTCGCGAGCAGGGCCCTCACTCCGTTCGATATGAGATATGCTTATTCTGTATTGTCTGTATAAGTCCCCCCTAAAATTTGTAAAGTGCTGCGGAATATGTTGGCGCTATAAAAATAAACTATTATTATTATTATTATTATTATTATTTTTCCATTGACATAGCCAAATAAGGGCTTTTTTGCGGGACGAGTTGTGTTTTTGAATGACATCATTCATTTTATCATATGAGTTACTGGAAAGTGGGAAAAAATACCTTGTGGCAAAATTTGAGAAAAAAGTGCAATTCCATAACTGTTTTTTGTTTCTTTTTATTTACCATTTTCACTACATCGTAAAAATGACTTAGCAATGTAATTCTCCAGGTCAGCAGGATTACAGAGATGCCAAATTTGAATAGTTTTTTGTGACAAAAAAAAATTGTAAATTTGTAAAAAAAAAAAAAATTCATTAGCATTTTCCAAGACCCGCAACATTTTCAATTTTTGGTTGATGGGGCTGTGTGAGGGCTTATCTTTTGCGCCCTGAGCCGACATTTTTAATGGTACCATTTTAGTATATACCCTGTTTTGATCATCTCTTAAAAAGTTGTCCACTACTAGGACAACCCTTTTTCAATGTGAATGTTTGCCTTGATAGGCTATGTTCACACACGTTGTGTTTTGCTGTGTATTTTGCAGCAGATTTTTATGCAAATGTTAGGCTGCGTCTAGCAGTACCAGCAAAGTGTATGAGAAACCAGAATTCTCTGTTCACACATGTTCCTTTTTGTTTGCTGCGTATTTTCTGCCTTGCTCGCACATTTGGAAAATAGAGCATGTCACTTCTTTCAGCTTTTCTGCAGCAGAAAACGCACCTGCGTTTTTGCTGTGTTTTTTCACCCATAGGAATTAAACGGGTGGTCAAAAAAAGCAGCAAATATGCAGCACAAAATGCAACAAACCTGTGTTTTCCTGCCAGAGAAAAGTTAGCAGCAGATTGGCATCAAATTTGCATCAGAAAAAAACACAACGTGTGTGAACAAAGCCTTGAAATAAAACCACCTATACTCACCTACTGTGCCAACGCTGTTCCAGTGGTGTCGGCATTTGTTCTCCAGGGGCTCACATGAAGTTACTATGTCATGGACTTATTTTTCAAGAACATCAACAGACACTAGATCAGATAGAGAGCTGGAGAATTTGTAGTCAAGGACTCTTTTTCATGTTCCTTGATAAATTCCTGGATAGTTTCTGCAGTGTGATGGCTCATTATCATATAGAAAGATGCCTCTGCCATTAGGTAATACTGCTAACAGGAAAGGGTTACTTGGTGTGTAACAATGTTTAGGTTGCTGGTATGTGTTAAAGTAACATCCACATAAATGCCAGGACCCAAGGCTTTCCAGCATAGCATTACCCAGAGCATCACACTGTCTACACTTGTTTTTTGTGTTTTTGCCATATTTCGCACATACCCAGCAATCCACATAATGTAAAGCAAAATGTGATTATTTAGACCAGGTCACGTTCATTCATTGTTTCATGTTGTTGATACTCATATAAACATTGTAGACACTTTTGAGGAAAGACAGCGGTCAGTATGGTCAATCTGTGGCTATGCAGAAAGATATAATTTTCAGCAATTTGTGCTAAAGTGGTCATTCTGCATGACCGGACACAACGGGCTAGCCATTTCTTTCCAAGCACTATATTGAGCTTTTGGGGGGCGCATGACCGTATTGGCGATTCATTCATTGTCTTTCCTTGGACCTTTTTGGTAGGTACTAACCACTATATACTGAGGACAACCCACAAGACTGGTCATTGTGGAGGTGCTGTCACCAAGACATCTAGCCATCACATTTGGTCTTGTCAAATGATAAGAGTCCAACACTTGCCCATTTTTCTTGCTTCAAACACACCTGTCTTATCTTCTTAAGTGGGTAAAATTGTAAAAAAAGAAACTTTTTTACCTCTTATAATTTACCTCTTATTACAAAATTCACTCCATTCTCAAGAATGGAAGGATTTTTAATCTCTATGGTTTATTGCTCACAGCCTAGGATCTGGCTAGCTTCAATCCCACTACCCTCCTCTGATGCGGCAAAGCCAAAGCTGCTCTGTTTGTAACATCTGAGAGCGCAGTTTGGGTCAATGGCAATACCATGCCATTGGTCCCAATATAGAAGATGAGATAACCCTTTTAAAAGCTGATTTATGGCTAGTATATGTTAGCCCTTGACAGGTGCTATTGTTAAAAAAAAATGAATGTTATTTACTTCATGCACCTACACTTTTGTTCACCCATGTGATCTGACCATCTTGCTTCGAGTAACATGGCTCCAAGCTAGGTGGTATAGATGGCATAAAAATAGTACTCATCCCAGAGAGTATAATGAACAGGTCCAAATTATTAGAAATGGACTTATATGCAATACTTTCCAGGTTGGGCATGGCTGCCATGGCATGTATAGTGGTCAGCGTATAGAAGCGTCACTGAACGCTTGATGATCAGATCACAAGAGAGAACAAAAGTGTACAGTATGAGCACTGGTTTGTTAAGGCTGATTAATGTGTGTCTAACTTGAGAAAACCCCTTTATGCATAGATATCTTACTATAAATATTTATCAAGCATGGCTAATGTGGCAACAACTTAAACTGTTAACTGTCGTCTTCTATCTCCTCTCCCTTTTGAATCGGGTGTGAGCGATTCTGATGACATTAAGACGCCACAAACTTCATTAGAGTAGAACGTGTCTCGACAGATGTGTGTGGGGTTGTAATGTCAGCACTGCCGCTCACTTTCAATGTATAAGTTACCCCTTTAATGACATTTAGCCTAGACATTATTTGGTATATTCACACTGTTCCTTTAAATAGATACACTGTCTTCCATATTTCACAAACTACTTCTTAAAATATTTTCTCTTCTGAATTATCACACAGTGGATGTGACCAAAACCACCAAAGGGAAAAAGCAAAGTAAACATTAAAAAGTGGTTCCAGACTGCAAATAGGAGCCTCATGAAAGTCCTCAGTTTTCACCTACAGGCTACTGAGGCTCCTATCCATGTTTCACACTTACTAAGACTGAAGCTGGTGGAAATTTTCCACTATGTATGTATTGAAAAAGCAGCCTTTTTATGGGATACAAATTTGTCTTTCAGCTTTAGGAATTGGTCCCTGTGGGTATTATGCAAATCAATGATCTGTGACTGAAGTCAGAAAACTGAAAATACAACAGAAAAACCAGACGGTGTAATTGTAAATGATAGGAGGTCCTGGGCGTCTCCGCCCTGGCTCACACTTCTCGTGCCCACTTCAAGTTGGGGACCGTGAGCAGAGGGAAAGGCAGTGACGGGGACATTACTCATAGCCAGTTGTCAGTAGAAACCAACAAAATATTAGACTGTGCAAAAAATTACATACATTAAAGGGATTGTCCACCTCTGGGGACAGCTTTTTTTTCTACTTAAATGCATGTACTTTGAGTTAAAAATTCATTTTTGAAATTCGGATTCATTAAAAATGTTAACACTGTTTTGCTTTTACTGTCTCCCTGCACATTCAACCTTGATGTGGTCTGTGGTCATTAATCATTTAAGAGGAGCAAAGAAAAAATGTCACCCAGACCTCAAATAGGGAAAATTGAGATTATACTGACCAGTAGGTGCCCTGGAGCAGATTCCCCTGGAAAGCCCAATGCTTCCCTTGGATATAGAAAACGGAACTCAAATATTTTGAGAATATATACAAGAGAGAGACAGAGAGGATATGAGAGAGATACTTTTTCACTACTTTGGATGTGCTGCCTCTTTTTTTTGGATTTTTATATTTACATACAGTACAGACCAAAAGTTTGGACACACCTTTTCAGTTAAAGATTTTTCTGTATTTTCATGACTATGAAAATTGTACTTTCACACTGAAGGCATCAAAACTATGAATTATATACTTAACAAAAAAGTGTGAAACAACTGAAAATATGTCTTATATTCTAGGTTCTTCAAAGTAGCCACCTTTTGCTTTCATGACTGCTTTGCCCACTCTTGGCATTCTCTTGATGAGCTTCAAGAGGTAGTCACCGGAAATGGTCTTCCAACAACCTTGAAGGAGTTCCCAGAGATGCTTAGCATCCATAGCTCTCCTTCTTGGTCAAATAGCCCTTACACAGCCTGGAGGTGTGTTTGGGGTCATTGTCTTGTTGAAAAATAAATGATGGTCCAACTAAACGCAAACCGGATGGAATAGCATGCCGCTGCAAGATGCTGTGGTAGCCATGCTGGTTCAGTATGCCTTCAATTTTGAATAAATCCCCAACAGTGTCACCAGCAAAGCACCCCCACACCATCACACCTCCTCCTCCATGCTTCACGGTGGGAACCAGGCATGTAGAGTCCATCCATTCACCTTTTCTGCGTCGCACAAAGACACGGTGGTTGGAACCAAAGATCTCAAATTTGGACTCATCAGACCAAAGCACAGATTTCCACTGGTCTAATGTCCATTCCTTGTGTTCTTTAGCCCAAACAAGTCTCTTCTGCTTGTTGCCTGTCCTTAGCAGTGGTTTCCTAGCAGCTATTTTACCATGAAGGCCTGCTGCACAAAGTCTCCTCTTAACAGTTGTTGTAGAGATGTGTCTGCTGCTAGAACTCTGTGTGGCATTGACCTGGTCTCTAATCTGAGCTGCTGTTAACCTGCGATTTCTGAGGCTGGTGACTCGGATAAACTTATCCTCAGAAGCAGAGGTGACTCTTGGTCTTCCTTTCCTGGGGAGGTCCTCATGTGAGCCAGTTTCTTTGTAGCGCTTGATGGTTTTTGCAACTGCACTTGGGGACACTTTCAAAGTTTTCCCAATTTTTCGCACTGACTGACCTTCATTTCTTAAAGTAATGATGGCCATTCGTTTTTCTTTACTTAGCTGCTTTTTTCTTGCCATAATACAAATTCTAACAGTCTATTCAGTAGGACTATCAGCTGTGTATCAACCTGACTTCTGCACAACACAACTGATGGTCCCAACCCCATTTATAAAGCAAGAAATCCCACTTATTAAACCTGATAGGGCACACCTGTGAAGTGAAAACCATTTCCGGTGACTACCTCTTGAAGCTCATCAAGAGAATGGCAAGAGTGTGCAAAGCAGTCATCAAAGCAAAAGGTGGCTACTTTTAAGAACCTACAATATAAGACATATTTTCAGTTGTTTCACACTTTTTTGTTAAGTATATAATTCCACATGTGTTAATTCATAGTTTTGATGCCTTCAGTGTGAATGTACAATTTTCATAGTCATGAAAATACTGAAAAATCTTTAAATGAGAAGGTGTGTCCAAACTTTTGGTCTGTACTGTATATAATAAATAGTGATGAGCGCAAGTGCTCGTTACTCGAGTTTGCCTAGGGTGCTCGGGTATGCACGGAGTATCGCGGGTGCTCAAGTGACATGTTCGAGTCCCCGCGGCCACATGTTTTGCGGTTGTTAGACAGCCACAAAACATGCAGGGAATGCCTGACAAACACGGGCAAAATACTGCCAAAATATATAAATAAGATACACAAATAAATATTATCCAAAATATATCCAAACTTTATTGATAAACAATTAATTTACGCTAAAATACAAAGAAAAACCATTAAAAAAAACATAAAACCCAAATAAAAGGAAAATAGGCAGTGTGGTCAGGATAATAAATGGCATCAAAATACACTAGAAGTCAAAATATAACACAATACTAAGGGCATAGGGATATAATCATCACATTTAATTTCAGAGACAAGGAATAGAGTAGCAGTCAATAGATAATGATACAGCCAGTTCCGGAATATATAGAGTACCAATGCTGAAAATAACCAATCATGTAACAGAGAGCTAGGAGATCCCCCTGCAATACTCATATTGAGTAAAGTACAACCTAAGACCTATACCCACCATGTGCAATCATGTGTAAAGACCACACTGCCCAGTACTCCGACGCACATATAGCTTCGACAGGGGCACTGGGTAGTCACACCCTGATGAAGATGCATGCAAAATATGCCTTTCCAGGGGAAATGTTAATAACGCAAGAAAAATTGATTGAGAGTTGGTGTAATCTAAATTTTCCCTACTGCATTAGGATAGAACTTATTGAGGCTAGACTTCAAAATGTAGTAAAGAACCACTGTGTAATAACTATAAAACCATTCTACCGTTTGGATACACACTCACTGCAAGGAATTTAAAGCATGTAGTGTTGGAAGAATATATGACAAACAACTTGTAGAATGGGCCGCAAGAAATAAAAAGACAGACGAATAACTTGTGCTTGAAATTAACTACCAACTTGGAAGAAGCCTGCCCTTATTGGTACCCTGGTATTGAACAAGAATCTGTGAAGATCTTCTTAAGTCCTGGGTGGCTTACACATAGTGGAGAAGACATTTTCTAATATGCAGCCAGTGAACTTTAATCTCATATCAAGGTCTGCTAAAAAAAAGGAAGGCCTCAAGGAAGGCCTAGTGTACCAGCCACATTAATAAGGATGTTCAGCAATATGAAAGTCAAGAGCATAGGCGGATTATAATGAGGGCAATCCGGGCGACCGCCCGGGGCTCCGAGCCGGCAGGGGGCCCGCGGCTCCAGGCGGGGTGTCTAATGCCGGATTGCCCTCATTATATGTGCGGGCCGCCGCGGCACATAGCGGTAGCAGTGGCGGGAGGGGGGGGGGCCCGGACCGTTCCCCCAGCAGCGGCCGCCGCTACTTCTTCATCGGCCGGGCCAGCACTGCAGCAGTTAACTTCCCTGTGCTGGCCCGGCCGCGTCACTGCTAGGAGACACGGCCCTGTGCGCGGCTGTGTCTCCTAGCTGTGACGTCACGCAGTGCGCCCCGGCCTGCAGTGCTGCACCGGAAAAGAGACAGAGCAGGCAGGAGGAATGGAGCCGGGGGATGGTGAGTGTGTGTGTATGTATGTATGTATGTTCAGTGCCTACAAGTAGTATTCAACCCCCTGCAGATTTAGCTGGTTTGATAAGATGCAAATAAGTTAGAGCCTTCAAACTGCAAACGAGAGTAGGTTTTATGAACAGAAGCATAAATCTTACAAACCAAAAAGTTATGTTGCTCAGTTGAATTTTATTAAATTTTAAACATAAAAGTGTGGGTCAATTATTATACAACCCCTATGTTTAATATTTTGTGGAATAACCCTTGTTTGCAATTACAGCTAATAATCGTCTTTTATAAGACCTGATCAGGCCGGCACAGGTCTGTGGAGTTATCTTGGCCCACTCCTCCATGCAGATCTTCTCCAAGTTATCTAGGTTCTTTGGGTGTCTCATGTGGACTTTATTCTTGAGCTCCTTCCACAAGTTTTCAATTGGGTTAAGGTCAGGAGACTGACTAGGCCACTCCAACACCTTGACTTTTTCCCTATTGAACCAGGCCTTGGTTTTCTTGGCTGTGTGCTTTGGGTCGTTGTCTTGTTGGAAGATGAAATTACGACCCATCTTAAGATCCTTGATGGAGGAGCGGAGGTTCTTGGCCAAAATCTCCAGGTAGGCCGTGCTATCCATCTTCCCATGGATGCGGACCAGATGGCCAGGCTCCCTGGCAGAGAAACAGCCCCACAGCATGATGCTGCCACCACCATGCTTGACTGTAGGGATGGTATTCTTGGGGTCGTATGCAGTGCCATCCAGTCTCCAAACGTCACGTGTGTGGTTGGCACCAAAGATCTCGATCTTGGTCTCATCAGACCATAGAACCTTGAACCAGTCTGTCTCAGAGTCCTCCAAGTGATCATGAGCAAACTGTAGACGAGCCTTGACATGACGCTTTGAAAGTAAAGGTACCTTACGGGCTCGTCTGGAACGGAGACCATTGCGGTGGAGTACGTTACTTATGGTATTGACTGAAACCAATGTCCCCACTGCCATGAGATCTTCCCGGAGCTCCCTCCTTGTTGTCCTTGGGTTAGCCTTGACTCTTCGGAAAAAAGCCTGGCCTCGGCACGGGAGGACACTTTCAAAGGCTGTCCAGGCCGTGGAAGGCTAACAGTAGTTCCATAAGCCTTCCACTTACGGATGATGCTCCCAACAGTGGAGACAGGTAGGCCCCACTCCTTGGAAAGGGTTTTGTACCCCTTGCCAGCCTTGTGACCCTCCACGATCTTGTCTCTGATGGCCTTGGAATGGTCCTTTGTCTTTCCCATGTTGACCATGTCTGAGTGCTGTTCACAAGTTTGGTGAGGGTCTTAAATAGTCAGAAAAGGCTGGCAAAAGAGATCTTTAATCCACACATGTGAAGCTCATTATTCTTGGTGCCTGAACTACTTCTTAATACTTTAGGGGGACCAAACAGAATTCTTGTGGTTTGAGGGGTTGAATAATAAATGACACTCTGAATTAACTTTTTACGTTTAAAAAAAATAAATAAAAAAAAAACAAAAACAAAATTTGCTGCAGTGCATTTCCCACTTCCAGGCTGATCTACAGTACAAATGTCACAATGCCAAGTTAATTCCGCATGTGTCAACCAGCTAAATCTGCAGGGGGTTGAATACTACTTGTAGGCACTGTATGTGTGTGTGTGTTTGTGGGCAGGTGTCTGTGTCGGCAGGTGTGTGTGTGTGGGCAGGTGTGTGTGTCGGCAGGTGTGTGTGTGTGTGTATATATGTGTGTGTGTGTATATGTGTGTGTGTGTGGGCAGGTGTGTGTGTGTGTGTGGGCAGGTGTGTTTGTGTGTGTGTATATGTGTGTGTGTGTATATGTGTGTGTGTGTGTTTGTGGGCAGGTGTGTGTGTGTGTTTGTGGGCAGGTGTGTGTGTGTGTTTGTGGGCAGGTGTGTAAGTATATGTGTGTTTGTGGGCAGGTGTGTGTGTGTGTGTGGGCAGGTGTGTGTGTGTGGGCAGGTGTGTGTGTATATGTGTGTGTGTATATGTGTGTGGGCAGGTGTGTGTGTGTTTGTGGGCAGGTGTCTGTGTGGGCAGATGTCTGTGTGTGCATATGTGTGGGCAGGTGTGTGTGTGTATATGTGTGTGTGTGGGCAGGTGTGTGTGTGTCTGTGTGGGCAGGTGTGTGTGTGTGGGCAGGTGTGTGTGTGTTTGTGGGCAGGTGTGTTTGTATATGTGTGTGTGTTTGTGGGCAGGTGTGTGTGTGTGTGGGCAGGTGTGTTTGTGGGCAGGTGTGTGCGGGCAGGTGTGTGTGTGTGTATGTGTGGGCAGGTGTGTGTGTGTTTGTGGGCAGGTGTGTGTGTATATGTGTGTGTGTGTGGGCAGGTGTGTGTGTGTTTGTGGGCAGGTGTCTGTGTGGGCAGATGTGTGTGTGTGTATATATGTATGGTCAGGTATGTGTGTGTTTGTGGGCAGGTGTGTGTGTGTATATGTGTGTGTGTGTGTTTGTGGGCAGGTGTGTGTGTGTCTGTGTGGGCAGGTGTGTGTGTGTCTGTGTGGGCAGGTGTGTGTGTGTTTGTGGGCAGGTGTGTGTGTATATGTGTGTGTGTATATGTGTGTGTGTGTTTGTGGGCAGGTGTGTGTGTGTGTGTGTGGGCAGCTGTGTGTTTGTGGGCAGGTGTCTGTGTGGGCAGGTGTGTGTGTGTCTGTGTGGGCAGGTGTGTGTATATGTGGGCAGGTTAGAAAGTCTTGCCCTGTTGAACACTACACCTGACTTGAGGCCACCACCTCTTGGTTGTCCAATGTTCTTGCTTCTCTAGGGCTCTTCTCAGATATTCATTATACCAGCTCCCCAGAATACCAAAGCTAGGGTGGGTGACCGCGAGCCCTGGTGGTGGTCATAACTGCGGCCACCCAGGGGCAATACTCCATAACAACAATCCCCTGAGGTGGTGTAGGATGTAAGGACCTATTCACACTACATTCAGCGCAGCATTCAGGTCTTTACACAAGGCTTACAACAGAATCCCTGAAATTCAGGATTGTGCTGTCTGAAATGAGACATCTGAAAGCAGAGCAAATGGAGCCTAAAGATTCAGACTTTAGCCTCGGTTTGCCTTTGTTCAAATCAATGGCTATGTCAAGGCCCATCTGAATGCCATTTTTCAGGGATTTAGATAGAAGCCTGGAAAGAGGAGATGAATGCATTGCAAAATTCAGTGTGAATAGGCCCTTATATCTGGAGTCTTGATATTGATGCCACATGCATTTTACTTGTTTTTAACTTAAAAAAAAAAATACACACACACAAATTATACACACACATTATACATACACACACTATACATACCCCCACAATATACACACACACACACACTATACATACACGCACACAGATGTGTGTGTGGGCAGGTGTGTGTGTGATGTCTGTCTGTTTGTGTGTGTGTGGGCAGATGTCATTGTGTGATGTCTGTTTGTATGTATTTTTGTGTTTCAAATGTGTTTATGCGTGTCTGTATATGTTTGTGTGTGTGTGTATGACTGCATGCGGCCTCCTGCTGAGTATAGTTGGCGCCGTGCGGCCTCCTGATGTCTCTGGGGGGGACACCGTGCGGCCTCCCGCTGTGTATAGATGGCTACGTGCGGCCCCCCGCTGTGTATAGATGGCTACGTGCGGCCCCCCGCTGTGTATAGATGGCTACGTGCGCCCCCCCGCTGTGTATAGATGGCTACGTGCGCCCCCCGCTGTGTATAGATGGCTACGTGCGGCCCCCCGCTGAGTATAGATGTCGCCGTGTGGCCTCCTGCTGTGTATAGATGGCTACGTGCGGTCTCCCGCTGAGTATAGATGGCGCTGTGCGGCCTCCTGCTGTCTCTGGGGGGAGCGCCGTGCGGCATCTATACTCAGCAGGAGGCCGCACGTAGCCATCTATACACGTATACTCAGCAGGAGGCCGCACGTAGCCATCTATACGGCGCCATCTATACACAGCGGGAGGCCGCACGGCGCCATCTATACACAGCGGGAGGCCGCACGGCACCATCTATACACAGCGGGAGTCTCAGTGCTTTGCAACAGCAGTCAATAAATTCTGCTTGAATTCTGAGCACCATCAAGTCTGGTTCGCTTCTAACCTGCTGTCTTCATTTTCAGCTTGCTGAATTCTAACTCATTTACTGTCATTCGAGACGATGCCTTTGCTGGTCTCTTTCACCTTGAATACCTGTAAGTGCTCCACTTAATGTCATATTTTTGATTCTGTTCTTCTTCATCTTTTGGCATGTGCAATTGTATAAGCAAGTATTCATATGAATTTATGACCTACTTAAACCTTCGAGGACCTTAAATTTTATTCAATTAAATTTTTTTCCAGTTTAAAACTATGGGACATATATGTGCCTTGGTCCTCAAAGGGTTTTTAAAGGGGCTGGAAACATAAATACGAAAAAAATAATTCAATTAGTGCTTTTTGTGTTCATTTAATTTTTATTTGAAGTCCATTTTTTTTATATACCTTGAAATTAAGCCCTACCCCATGGAATGAAGCCCTACCTACATGACATCTGAGAGCTACATGGATCCCGCTTGTGAGGTGCCTGTCTGTCACTACTATTCAGTTTTAGGGTCCAGTCACTAAGCCATATATTCTCTCATGCAAGAGAATAGGGCCAATTATGCTAATGACACTCGGCTCAAACTCTGTCAGAGCTTCAACTGAGTGTGATCCGATTCTCTCGCAGCACAGATATGGAGAAGATGGAGAACTTAATTTCTCCATCTTCTCCATAGTCTCTGTGAGTGTTCATCGGACTGCACTTGGATGACATCCGAGTGCAGTTCAATGTTTTACGTGCACCCGTAGACTTGTATGGGTGCACATGGTCCGAATATCGAATGAGATTATTTTCTCATGCCAATAATCGCAGATCTGCACTGTCCCATAGTATAACATAGGGCCGAGTCCTATCTGATAAAACATCACATAGCATTCGGCCGTGTTATACGACAGTGTGAGAGAGCCGTTAGAGTCAAGGAATATTTACATGCAGATGATGATATTACTATCCAAGTGTATATTTTTTTAGGCGAGTTCATAGTAAATGCTTTGCCTTTTTGACATGTGAACAAGAAAGATTTAGGACCTCCCCTATACAGAAACGGAAAATAGTTTGGAGAACTTGCATGTCCTTTTTTATTTATTATGAGAAAATCATAAAAGATCCCGTTTTTTAACCATGCTGTGACTTTCTGCTGAGGAAGAGGGAGAGAGCTGCCCTATTCAGAGTCTGTAATAAGACCTGCTGACAAAAGTGTTGAAGATACAGTCTAATGTGAATTAACAATGAAAAAAAGTTAATTTCACAAATGGCTTGTATTTTTTTTAATACAAACTTTTTTGTCTTTACAGCTCCTTTAAAGGGAATCTGTCATTAGGTTTTTGCTACCTAATCTGAGAGCAGCATAATGTAGGGTTAGAGGCACTGATTCCAGTAATGTGTCACTTACTGGGCTGCTTAGTGTTGTTTTGATAAAATCATTGATTTGTCAGAAGGTAATTGACTAGTAAGTTCTGTAGGACCCCACCCCCATCACTGATCAGTAGATTTCTGTGTACACTGAGCATGGGCAGAAAGCTGCCAATCAGGGGTGTGGGTGGGGCTATACAGAGCGCAGAATTCAGAGAGCTGCTAGATCTGCAGCAGATAAAACGGTGATTTTCTCAAAATGACAACAAGCAGCTGAAAAAGTGACACATCGCTGGAATCAGGGTATCTGCCCCTATATTGTGCTGCTCTCAGATGGGGCAGCACAATTAATATTGTGCCAAATTAATTTCCCGTGAACTATCACATGATCTATCACAGGGGATCATGTGACATGTTACGTGATAAATCAGGTGTGTGTGTGTGGGGGGGGGGGGGGGCCTGCGCCTTCTAAACTGCCCGGGGCCCTTGCTACTCTTAATCCACCCCTGGTCAAGAGTCACTAAGTGCAAGGAATTGCACCGTTACAATACTAGGCTTTAAGTTCTTAGGCCCCATTCACACATCCCTGTTTTTCCAAGCCTACTCAGATGTTATTATTTATTATTATAGAGCCATTTATTCCATGGCGCTTTACATGTGAAAGGGGTATACAAAGCACAACCAATTACAATAATTTTATAATTTTGAACAATACAAGTCAGCGACTAGTACAGGAGGAGAGAGGATCCTGCCCGCGAGGGCTCACAATCTACAAGGGATGTGTGAGGATACAGTAGGTCGGGGTAGAGCTGGTCGTGCAGCGGTATGATGGAGCGGTGGTTACTGCAGGTTGTAGGCTTGTTGGAAGAAGAGGGTCTTTAGGTTCCATCTTAAGATATCCACGGTAGGTGAGAGTCTGATATGTTGGGGTAGAGAATTTCAGAGTAGGGGGGATGAACGGGAGAAATCTTGTATGCGATTGTGGGAAGAGGAGATAAGAGGGGAGTAGAGAAGGAGATCTTGTGAGGATTAGATGCTGCGTACAGGTAAGTACAGGGAGACTAGGTCACAGATGTATAGAGGAGACAGGTTGTGGATGGCTTTGTATGACATGGTTAGGGTTTTGAACTGGAGTCCCTGAGAAATGGGGAGCCAGTGAAGGAATTGACAGAGAGGAGAGGCCGGGGAATAGAGGGGGGACAAGTGGATTAGTCAGGCAGCGGAGTTTAGAATAGATTGGAGGGGTGCGAGAGTGTTAGAGGGGAGGCCACAGAGCAGGAGGTTGCTGTAGTCAAGGTGGGAGATGAGGGCGTGCACTAGAGTTTTTGCAGATTCATGGTTGAGGAATGTGCGGATCCGGGAGATATTTTTGAGTTGGAGCTGGCAGGAAGTGGAAAGCACGGCTGTGGAGTCGGAGCCCATTTTGGTGTAGTCGGAGTTGGAGTCGGTATAAAATGGACCAACTCAGACTCCTAAAATATATAATAAATTGGGTACAGTAGTTTAATGCAGTTTGTGGGGAATATTTTTTCATAAGAATTTGGAAAAGTTATGAAATGTCCTATAAATGTCTGTCCTATTCTTGAGCTAAGGGTCCAGAATTTTAGCTGAGATGAATGTGTGCTACAGTAAATTTATCACTTAAACATGAGCTATGTATGAGGGAGTCGGAGTCGGTGTCATGGAAATTGAGGAGTCGGAGTCAGAGGTTTGGCTTACTGACTCCACAGCCCTGGTGGAAAGGGCTTGAATATGTGGTTTGAAGGAGAGATTAGAGTCCAGGGTTACCCCGAGGCAGCGAGCTTGCGGGACTGGGGAGAGTGAGCAGCTGTTGACTATGATGGATAGGTCAGATGGGGGGGTTGAGTGAGACAGTGGAAAGATGATGAATTCTGTTTTATCCATGTTAAGCTTTAGAAATCGGTCAAAGAAGAAGGATGAAATAACGGACACACATTGTGGGATTCTGGTTAGTATGGAGGAGATATAGGGTCCACAGAAGTAGATCTGTGTGTTATCAGCATAGAGGTGATACTGAAAACCATGGGACTCTATGAGCTGTCCGATGCCAAAGGTGTAGATTGAGAAGAGCAGGGGTTCTAGGCCTGAACCTTGGGGGACATCGACAGATAGGGGGCAAGATGAGGAGGCGGTGTGTGAGTGGGATAAACTGAAAGTCTGGTCTGTTAGGTATGAAGAGATCCAAGATAGGGCCAAGTCTGTGATAACGAGAGATGAGAGTCTGTAGTAAGAGGGAATGGTCCACTGTGTCAAAGGCAGATGACAGGTCCAGGAGGAGGAGGACAGAGTAGTGTCGCTTGGATTTGGCGGTTAGTAGGTCGGTGACTTTAGTCAGGGCAGTTTCAGTGGAGTGATGCAGTCAGAAGCCAGATTGTAAGCGGTCAAAAAGGGAGCATGAGGAGAGGTGGGAGGACAGTTCAAGGTGGATGTGTTGTTCCAGTAGTTTTGAGGCATAGGGGAGAACTGAGATGGGACGATAGTTAGTCAGAGAGGATGGGTCAAGGGAGGGCTTTATGAGGATGGGTATGATCGAGGTATGTTTGAAGCATGAGGGGAAGACATCAGTTGTTAGTGACAGGTTGAAAAGGTGGGTAAGGGTTGGGATGAAGACTGTGGTGAGGTTAGGGATGAGGTGGGACGGAATTGGGTCAAGTTCGCAGGTGGTGAGGTGTGGTCTATGAATGGTTTATGCAACAGTGATGGATCCGTACATTATTTGATAAAGTTCATGGACTTGTGAGTTGTGGGTTATTCAGACCCTTCTAAAGAAAATCAGATACCTGATAAATTTTGGCACTAAGGATTTCAGAGAAAATAACAAAAACTAAAAAAAAAAATAGAAAAGTTGATTTTCTGGGAGAACACATTTCTTTCTAAGCTAAAAGGCTTCAATCAGAACATTTGCGGAGTCTCTCCGATTTTTCTTAGGTTTGCGATTCTGTAGGACGTAAAGGTGTACAACAGGATAGGTGAGTTGCTTTGAATTTTAGTACAAGAGCTCGCAAGACAATGAGGGCCCTTGATGTGCGTTACAAACTTGTGTATTTGGGTCAAAATTTCAACCAATGCCCTATGTATTATATACACCTTTTTTTGTTGCATATTTCAACTTTTACAAGGAGCAGCCAGGCCCTTTAGTAGTGGCTTGGGGAATTAGTGTTCCTGTCCTTGTGGGGTGCACTTATAAAGTGCTAGGCAGCTGCTTGATCTGACAGTATGGGCTTCACTAATAGGCTGTAAGCCAGACACTGTGCACCACACTTACAGTTAGATCTAGAAATATTTGGACAGGGACACCAGCTTAGGCATTTTAGCGATTTGCCAAATCATATTGTAATGTAGGACTATTCATCACGCTGGGGGGCACTCACTTCACCGGGTCAATTAAAGCACACATGCAACGTTTTTCCGGTAATTCACTGTCCAGCAGTTTATTACATCTCATAAACCGCTCATAACATAGTCCATCTCAGTGGCTCGCCGACATGTTACACATAATATCCCAGAGCCTTTCAAGTGACAGATATGCCAACTTGGCTCCAGATACAGCCTTCAGCAAGGTAACAATATCAATGTCCACATCAAGCAGCGTTTTTACCTTTGCCGGGTCGTAGCTGCTTCAGTCAGCTCGGTTCTGTCACAGCTGTGGCTTTAAGGCTTCCCAGATGGGGCCTCCGGGCCACGTACCTTCCAAGGCTAGTGGAGTCCCGCACAGGGACCAGGCCTCTCTCTCTCTCTAGGCCTCACCAGGCCACTCTTTCTCTACCTGTTTCAAAACTACCAGGGTTTATATCCTTTGTGCACACAGGACCTGTGATGATGTCACAGTCACGTGATCAATCACCTGAGGGGGAGGTAAATGGTCAGCTAGAGCACACCCCCTGGACATTCTAGCAATGCAGCAAGCCTCTGCATTACATATCCCCCCCCTCTGTTCAAACTTGTGGGGTTGAACACACAACATACACAATCACATTATAACCCACAGTTCACACAGAGACCATGTACTTGACAATTGCGCTGCTCAGCCCCTGGGACATTAGTCATCAACATTAGCCCATTCCTTAGGGACCTATCATCTGTCATTGTCAAGTCATATTTCCGAGTTGTAACCTTGTCAGACCTCCCCCGCTCCCAGCGGTCCATACAGCAGTGTGACTCACATGCCCTTGTATCTAAGGTCCGGTCCGACTCCGTACTGTCCCGTACTCTATTGGGTCGTTTGCATGGGCCTCTCAGACCTGAGTCACTGGAGGTTTCACTACCTCTAAACCCACGCTCACCATCCTCAGGACATCCTGAAAGGTCTCTAACTTCTACTGTAGCCGTTCTATTATTTGAAGGGCCCTTTCTCTTTCTGGTCTCACAATTTATAGACGGCTGCCATCTTCTTCTGCTCAGACGATGCTGTCTTTCCATTCGCAGTCTGGCGAGATTCAACTGTTCTACCTCTCGCAGGTAGGTCACTCGGTACTCCATCAGCACGCGTATATATGCAAGATTTTCTTCCTTTCCTACAGCAGAGAATGACACCATGCCGTCTTCATCTGGTATCCAGTCCTGATGATCACGTGGACTGCTTACTTTCATCACACCAGACTTCTTTACCATCATTTGCATGGCTTGGCCATTTCTCCCAATGAGCTTTCTTACCTTACATGAGGCACCCGGATGACTTCTTCCCGCAGACTTTGAGCTTTTCTCATAAGCTCCAGTTGTCTAATGGCTTGTTCCGTCTTCAACCGGACAAACCGCTTTGTGAGAACACATCGCCAGTGCATGTCACTTAGGATAGCCACCCTCTTCACTGTGACTTCGGTTGTGGACAGGACCACCAGCTGTTTAGCTTCTGAGGTCGAGTACACCTTACAGGCTCCCACGGCCTTCTTAAACTCTTCATGCACTGACTCTCTGGTGCATTCTTTTCTCAGATCTTCGGGTACATCTATAAGACACTTGTACCGAGACGTTTCTGTCTCACCAGTGGTCTCCAAATGATCATCTGGCTCAGGTTTCAGGGACAACTGACTTTCAGCTTCTTCACCCTGTATGCTTCCCCTGAGCTGACTCACAGCTATGGACTCAAGAATTCTCGTCTTGACCACTCCCATTTCATACTTATTTTCTTTCAACATGGCCCAAAGGACTAAGCGCAACTTGTTTGCCCTTCTCCAAGGAGGCTTCGTTCACTGATTGGTACTTTGCCAGGCGACCTTTGAGCTCAACAACTTCTTTCTCTAGCTCAGCTATTCGCCTCTCAGCAGCCCATCTCTGAAGCTCTTCTGGCTTCAACTGCTCCTTTATCAGCAGAATTTTCTCAGAGCTCTCTGTCTCCAATGCGCCCACTCGTCTCTTGACAGCCAGTCTTTCAAGCTTCTCTCGCTTCAAATGGGCTTGTAGCGACTCCTTGATCTCGGCTCTCACATCCACCGAATCACCCAAGCTCGAATTATCCGAAGAGGCATTTGCTTCATACCTCCCTTCTTCGATGGACTCCTCCATCCTGCAGATTCTATCCTTAAGGCACGTCTCTGCCCTCTGGAGATCACCACAGAACGTCTGCAGCTCCTTCACCTGAGCTTCCAGACCTGGGATCTTTCTGCGGAGATCATCATTCTCAGCACGGGTGTCCTGTAGAGTAGTCTCAATCACTTGGTGCATGTGCTCTGCATCAGTTTTATCATCCTCTAGTTTTTCCTTAACCTTGAGGAGATCCTCATAGTCTCTCTTGATTTGTTGCAGTTCCCTATTGAACTTTTCATGCCTCTTTCCTGCCTCACGGTCGTGACCAGACACTTCATCTTTTATTGCCTCTTTCAGGGCGGATAGCTCCCGGTCTCTCTGGTGCAGTCCCTCATCCAGCTGTTGCTTCACCTGCATCAGCTCTAAGTGTACCAGGGAGAACCGATCTTTCAACTCACACAGCTCATCTTCAAACTCCGCTTTGTCAAGCTCCAACTGAAAAACCTCCTCTTTATTTTTCTGGAACTTTCCTTCCAATTGTTGACTTCCTTGCTGCTTTCCTCCACCTCTCGCTGTAAGTTCCTCACAACCTGGTTTATTTTCTGCCGTTCAGACACCCGGCTCAGCTGGTTTGAGGACACGTTCTCCACGTTTTTCCTTAGTTGCTGCACGTCACTCTTATACTGCTGCCTGATAGGCTCCAGCTCTTGGTCATGAATGGCCGCCTCCTCTTTCAGGGGTGTCGTATCCTGATCCTTCTGTCTCAGTACTGTATCGGAGGTTGCTACTGGCAACGTCACCTCCTCTTCTGTTTCTAAAGGAGGATCCACACTCGGAATATAAGCACACAGCATTACATTTTCTATATTTGCGCTACAGGAGCAACTTTTTTGTGGCCCTTGCGCCGTCGACGACGAGAGGGGGACATTCTCACCTCGTCTAGCTCCTCCTGACTGAACTCTCTTTCTACTGTCGTAGTGTCACCGTCAGCTATGGGGTCTGTGTCACTCCCCATGGTGTTGTGGACCAACAAGCCACCTCCCACTTTGACGTCAACCCCTTCTACTGGAGCTACCCTGTTATCAACGGTCCAATTATCATTTTTAGGCGGTACCAACCCACAACCAGTAACCAATTTTGGTTTTCTATACTCCACGCTCTTTTGAGACTCTGCCCCCTTTTGGACACCCACACCTGTAGGGGGATTTTTACAACAAAAACCAGCAATAGTCTTAGGACCCAGTTCACAACATCTCTTACCACCTCCCCGGTCACTCTGGGACAATACCGGCGTCCCAGGAGAACTCACAGAATGGTCCTCTGTCGCCATTCTGTCCAACAGCTTCTGCCGTTCCCGCAGCAATTCTTGATATCGTTTCTTAAATGCTTGCTGCGAGTCCTGTTGCTGTTTCTCAAAACAGGCACTTTAATCGCTCAATAGCTCAGTCTCATTTGTTGCTCCTTTCACAGCCATCTTTAACTGCTCCTGCCATTCTTTAGGACACTCCATTATGCTGAAGAGCGATTGCAGCCGGTCATCTAACCACTTCTCCATTCCGTCTGGGGATACTGATCCATTCATAGCAATCGCGGTACGCTGTTCACACTAGACACGTCACACCGCTCTCCCCAGAAAATTTTTGTGGCCCCACCAAGCCACAGCAAACCAAGTTTGAGAAAGACGACAATTTTTGTAACCCCGCCGAGTTACAGCAAGATGCTTTAATCTTCGTGACCCCGCCGAGCCACAGCAAGATGCTTGCATCCACACTCGTCGTCCTGTACCGTTACCCCTAGCAACCAGGCTGAAGTTGCCCGCATTCTCCACCACATGTAAGGTAGCGCTATTCATCACGCTGGGGGCATTCACTTCACCGGGTCAATTAAAGCACACATGCACCATTTTTCCGGTAATTCACAGTCCAGCAGTTTATTATATCTCATAAACCGCTCATAACATAGTCCATTTCAGTGGCTCGCCGACATGTTACACATAATATCCCAGAGCCTTTCAAGTGACAGATATGCCCACTTGGCTCCAGATACAGCCTTCAGCAAGGTAACAATATCAATGTCCACATCAAGCAGCGTTTTTACCTTTGCCGGGTCGTATCTGCTTCAGTCAGCTCGGTTCTGTCACAGCTGTGGCTTTAAGGCTTCCCAGATGGGGCCTCCGTGCCACGTACCTTCCAAGGCTAGTGGAGTCCCACACAGGGACCAGGCCTCACCAGGCCACTCTTTCTCTACCTGTTTCAAAACTACCAGGGTTTATATCCTTTGTGCACACAGGACCTGTGATGATGTCACAGTCACGTGATCAGTCATCTGAGGGGGAGGTAAATGGTCAGCTAGAGCACACCCCCTGGAGATTCTAGCAATGCAGCAAGCCGCTGCATTACAATATTCAAAACACAGTTATATAACACGGTTCTACAGCCAAACTGGTTCAGCGATGAAAACAGTTGAACTGAACTAATTTTGTGGTGCTGGAAACTAATATGGTGCTTACATTTGCTAATTGGCTCTAATTTTCAAGATCCAGAGCAGGTTGTAATTACTTATGACACCTTTCATGCAGGCTTATAGAAAAATTGCGTATTTATTATTTCATCCTCATTATTGCATTGTTAGTAGCTAGTCTACCAAGTCATCTATTTAGTCTAGTGAGCCTTCAGTATTCTATCTTAGGGTGACCAATCAAAAAATGCCAACTCCGTTCTGATGACGTAATCTTAATTATAGTTGCATCACCTACTTTTATAAATGCTCTCTGTGTAATGTAAGGTGTACAGTTTTAGGATTTCTTAGCATATTGACATGTTTGTATATGTTTTTTCAGATATGCCTTGTTCTTGCATTAACAAAGTGAATCGTTTTTGCTACATATGCGGAGAAGTCACTTTTGGGTCACAAAGGCGAAACTTGACTACGATGATAAGTAAAGCCTACAACCTGTATTTTGGCTGCAGAATAGGAGATCAGGACAAGACTTGGGCTCCACACATATGCATCAATATCTTACCCAGTGGTTGCATGGCAAGAGGCAAGCTATGCCTTTTGCAGTGCCAATGATCTGGAGAGAGGCAATCAATCACACTACCAATTGCGATTTATGCATGGTGCCTCCCATTAGGAAAGAAGTTTCAAGGAAGAAGTGGACTTTACAGTACCCAAACATTCCATGTACAATATGCCCAGTGCCACATACAGGAGAACTGCTGGATCCAAAAGCACCATAAATATTTTCAGTCGAGTCAAGTGAGGAAGAAGAGGGCTCTTGTTGACATAAATCATCTTCCTCTCACGACCCATACTTTCTGTCAGCAACCTGAACTGAACCACACCTTATAATATACATGTCAAACTCTGGCCCGTGGGCCAAATCTGGCCTGCGACACAAGAACCATCACCACTATGTGGGGCCCATTATTCTGTATGGAAGACTGTGGGGCCCATTAATCTCTATGGAGGACTTTGTGGGGCCTATTATACTGTATACTGGTTGGCTCGCAACTTTGTCCAAGTTTTTAATTTTGGCCCTCTGTATGTTTGAGTTTGACATCCTTGCTCCATAACATAAAGTGAACTGAACGATCTTGCTAGAGAGTTGGATCTGCCCAAGAGTAAGGCTGCGCTCTTAGGTTCCAGGCTACTGCATTGGAATCTCCTAGCGGGCGATGCTTGGGTTTCTTTGTTCCACAACGGTCATAAAAATCTTGTTCAATACTTCTTCACGGAAGGCGATCTTGTGGCATGCAACAATATCAACAGTTTAATGGAAGCTCTGAAGATTAATCAAAATCCAGAGGAATGGAGGCTCTTCATCGATTTGTCCAAAATAAGCCTAAAAGCCGTCTTGCTGCATAATATGGAAATGTGCTACCTTCAATTCCAGTTGGTTATGGAGTCCACATGAAAGAAACCTATGATATGAAACAGCAGCTGAGGTGGCTGAACAATGACCAACATTTGTGGCCCCTCCATGGTGATTTAAAGGTGGTTGCCCTCTTATTTGGTCTCCAGGGTGGATACACAAAGTACTGCTGCTTTCTGTGTGAGTGGGATAGAATATCACTACAATAAAGAGGTTACTCACTTCAGTCAGGGAGTAAAAATGTCCTGCATCCAGCACTTGTTGACCCACATAAGATTTTGTTACCACCATTGCATATCAATTGGGCCTAAAGGCAATGGATACAAATGCAAAAGCATTCAAGTATCTCATTGACAAATTTCCAATGTTGAGTGAAGCAAAGATAAAGGAAGGAGTCTTTATTGGACCTCAGATTCATAAGCTTCCTCAAGATGAGGAGTTTCTCTGTTTGTTGCAGGGCAAGGAAAAGGCTGCATGGGTAGTATTCGAATTAGTGGTAACTAATTTTTGGGGAAACTCAAGAGCAGATAACAACAAAGAGTTAGTGGAAAATCTCATCAAAATATATAAAGATCCTGGCTGTAACATCCTTAAAGATTCATTCTTACATTCACATATAAACATCTTTCCACCAAACTGCAGAGCAGTAAGCAACGAGCACGGTGAGATTTCACTAAGACATTGCAGCTACAGAGAAAATATATAAAGGAATATGGGATCCATCAATGCTTGCAGATTTCTGTTGGAAAATTGTAAAAGATGATCCGATGCAGGAGTATAAGAGACAAGCAAAAAAGAGTTGTCACTGAATGAGGAACACATTTTGTAGTGCAATTTCTATAACTGTTTATAATTCGCAATTGTTCAGACATGTTTTAATTATTTGAATTATTGCTAAGTTTCCTCTAAATAAATATCAAAAAATTGGCATAACAAAATATTCTACATCTTTATATTTGCAAAAATAATAATAATGTTTCAAAGTACTGAAACTTTTATGCATTAATTGTATGCAACAGAAAAAGAAAAACTCTTGGATATCATAGAAATAAAAGCCAACTAAAATTTTTCATGGTCAGATTTGAATCCAGGAGGTCAAAATCATTAAAGGGAATCTGTCACCACCAGGGAGATTTGAGACCTCAGTTGTTTCACACTTTTTTGTTAAGTATATAATTCCACATGTGTTAATTCATAGTTTTGATGCCTTCAGTGTGAATGTACAATTTTCTTTTGGTCTGTACTTTATCATACTTCATGATAGTGGTAAATTTTATTTGATATGACTTAGGTTTATTTGTGAAACAATCGGAAATTTGGGAAAAAAAATTACAATTTTCAAGTTTCAAACTTTGAATTTTCATGCCCTTAAATCCGAGAGATATGCCACACAAAATAGTTAATAAACAACATTTCCCACATGTCTACTTTACATCAGCACAATTTTTGAAACATAATTATTTTTTTTAGGAACTTAAAGGGTTTAAAGTTGACCAGCGATTTCTCATTTTAACAAGAAAATTTACAAAACCATTTTTTTAGAGACCACATCACATTTGAAGTGACTTTGAGGGGTCTGACAGGAAATACCCAAAAGTGACACCACTCTAAAAACTGCACCCCTCAAGGTGCTCAAAACCACATTCAAGAAGTTTATTAACTCTTTAGGTGCTTAACAGAAATTAATGGAATATGGAAGGAAAAAATAAAGATTTAACTTTTTTCACACAAATTTTCCTTTTAAACCCAATTTTTTTACTCTTACAATGTTAACAGGAGAAAATGGATCCCAAAATTTGTTGTGCAATTTCTCCTGAGCACACTGACACCTCATATATGGGGGAAAACCACTGTTTGGGCGCACGGCAGGGCTCGGAAGGAAAGAGTGCCATTTGCCTTTTTGAATGTAAAATTTGCAGCCATAATTAGATCAAGCCATGTCGTGTTTGGACAGCCCCTGATGTGCCTAAACAGTGGAAACCCCCCACAAGTGACCCCATTCGGGAACTAAGCCCCTCAGGGAACTTATCTAGCTGTGTGATGAGCACCTTGAACCCTACGTGCTTCACAAAAGTTTATAACGTTGAGCCATGAGAATAAAAAAATCACATTTTTTCCACAAAAAATGTTTTTTAGCCCTAAATTTTGCATTTTCACAAGGGTAACAGGAGAAAATGGACCCCAAAATTTCTTGTGCAATTTCTCCTGAGTATGCAGATACTCTATATATGGGTGAAAACTACTGTTTGGGCTCACAGCACGGCTCAGAAAGGAAGGAGTGACATTTTGGAAAGCATATTTTGATGGTCTGCGGGTGTCATGTTGCTTTTGGAGAACCCCTGATGTGCCTTAAAAGTGGAAATGCCCAACAAGTGCCCCTTTTTGGAAACTAGACCCCAATGAATTCATCTAGATGTGTGGTGAGCACCTTGAACCCCCAGGTGCTTCACAAAAAATTTGAATGTTGACTTGTGAAAATAAAAAAAATAAATCACATTTTTCCTACAAAAATGTTACTTTAGCCAATAAATTATTTTCACAAAGGGTAACAGGAGAAAGTGAACCCAAAAATTTGTTGTGCAATGTCTCCTAGATCCCTCAAGGAATTTATCTAGATGTGTGGTGAGCAACTTGAACCCATAGGTGCTTCACAGAATTTTACAACATTAATCTGTGAAAATGAAAAAATATATATTTTTCCCACAAAAATGTTGTTTCAGCCCCAAATTATTTTAATTTTCACAAGGATAGCAGGATAAAATGGACCCCAAAATCTCCTGAGTACACTGATACCCTGTATGTGGTCGAAAACTACTTTTGAGGCACAGTGCAAAGCTCAGAAGGGAAGAAGCGCAATATAGGGGTTCAGATTTTGCTGGACTAGTTTGAGGGTGTCATGTCACATTGGTAGAGCTCCTGAGGTGCCAAAACAACGACCCCATTTTATTTAAGTGACCCCATTTAAAAAAAAAAAGATCTCTCAATCAATTAATTTAAAGACACAGTGATCATATTGACACCACAGGTGTCACATCATTTTATACCATTGGGCAGTGAAGAAAAAATAATTAAATTTTTACCACCAAAATGTTGTCTTAGCCCTAGATTTTACATTTTCACACTAGGAAATGGGTAAAAATGGCACCAAAATTTGTCCCCCAATTTCTGCTGATTGTAGAAATACGGCGAGACTCGGGAGGGTATGAGCACTATTTGTCTCCTGGAGCGCAGATTTTCCTAAAATAGTTTGCAGACTCCATATACAGAGCCCCTAAGTGCTAGAAGAGCTGATTCCTCCCTCAAATGGCCCCATTTTAGAAAGTATACCCTTTTGGGAATTTATCTTCGGGTGTAATGACAATTTTGACTCCATGGGTGTTTTCCAGAAACAAGCAGCATTGGATGTTGCGGAGTGAAAATTGCAAACTACCATTGTAGTGACCAGTACATTGTAGTGCCTGTGCATGGTGCCCAGCTTGTGCTTCTGGAGACATGCACGCGTAAATCAGAGGGCTCTCATAGCTACAGAAATGCCAAACATGTGGAAGCTAAATGTGGTTTAGACACACTGGGGCTCAGAAGGTAGGGCAGCATTTGGAAGCACAGAATTCACTGAATTTCTTTTGGGGGGCAAGGAGCCATAGTACTTTTCCACAGCTTTTGTACTACCAGTAATGTGGAAGCCCCCATATTTTTGATAACAGATGACACACATGAGTGGGAGCTTTTTGTGGATTGATAGGAAGGTTTTATTGGGTTTTATTGGGAACATTTTACATAACATTTTGGATCAAATTTATCCTGCGCGCTACGCTGAGCACTTACTTTGAGGTTTCCATCTAAATTTCTGAGTGACGTGATTCAGATGAAACCACCGAGGGATCCATTCACTATATTGAGGCAGCAAAGTTACTCTTAACTCAGTCTGGCCTCTGTTCCGCATTGTACTTCTTTTCAGAAGTGCTGAAAAGCGCTTTTATGCATGGCTAAAAAGACGAACACTGCCGGACCATAGACCAGACGGCGTCCACAGTGCCTCCATCAGCCTCATTATAGGGAATCTTCTGTCTCAGTCATGTATTTCAGAGATTTACACGGAAACCCCGGAGTAAGCGTTCAGCGTAGCGCGCAGGATAAATGTGCGCCGAGCTTTACTGCGATCTTTGGGAGGCAGAATGAACAAATCAGCCCGTGTAGAATTGGTTTTCTTTATTTTTTACGCCACTCCTAGTGTTGTATAAGTGATATGATGTCTTTATTCTTCGGGTCGGTGCGATTACAGCAATACCAGATTTATATTGGTTTTTTTATGTTTGGCTGCGGTCACACATAAAAAGACGCTTTTTTGTTGCAAAAACTAGTTTTTGCATTGCCATATTTTGAGAACTATAATTTTTCCATATTTCGGCCGACAGTCATGTGAAGGCTTGTGTTTTGCGGGACAAGTTGACGTTTTTATTGGTACCATATTCGGGCACATGCCATTTTTTGATTGCTTTCTATTCCGATTTTTGGGAGGCAGAATGAGCAAAAAACAGCAATTCAGTAATTTTTGTTTTATGCCGTTCCGTGGTAAAATGGATAGGGTAGATTTATTCTTCAGTTAAGTACGATTACAGAGATACCACATTTTTATTGTTTTTTTATGTTTTGTCGCTTTTACACAATAAAAAATAGTTTATAGAAAAAAATAATTATTTTTGCATTGCGTTATTCTGAGAGCTATACCTTTTTTATTTTTCCGCTGACAGAGCTTTATGCCACCTTTTTTTTTTATGGGACAAGATGACGTTATGACGTTTTCAGAGTTACCATTTTTATTTACATTCGACTTTTTGATTGTGTTTTGTTGCACTTTTTGTTCGGCGGTATGATGATAAAGAACAGTTTTTTGCCTCGATTTTTATAGGTTGGGTCATTCCGGACACGGCGATACCAAATATGTCTATTATTTTTGTTTATTTAATTTTTTTTACATGAATAAATGTATATATTGGATGAATATTGTTTCTTTTTTTGTTCTTAACCCCTTTACTCCCAAAGGTGGTTTGCACGTTAATGACCAGGCCAATTTTTACAATTCTGACCACTGTCACTTTAAGAGGTAATAACTCTGAAACGCTTAAACGGTGTGTGAAAGGTGTGTGAATGGTTGTTTCATCAATACTTTGCACTTGTGCTGCCTCCACCTCTATCATAGTGCCTGCTGCATCCTGTAGTGCATTTAACCCCTTCACCCTGAAGCCTGTTTTCACCTTTCTGACAAGGCCAATTTTTTTTTTTTAAATTCTGACCAGTGTCAATTTATGAGGTAATAACTTTGGAACGCTTCAACAGATCCCAATGATTCTGAGAATGTGTTTTCCTGACATAACGTACTTCATGATAGTGGTAAAATTTCTTCAATATTACTTGCGTTTATTTGTGAAAAAAATCGGAAATTTGGTGAAAATTTCGCAATTTTCTAAATTTTTATTTTTATGCCCTAAAATCAGAGAGATCTGTCACACAAAATAATTAATAAATAACAATTCCCACGCCTACTTTACATCAGCACAATTTTGGAACCAACATTTTTTTTTGTTAGAAAGTTATAAGGGTTAAAAGTTGACCAGTGATTTCTTATTTTTCCAAGAAAATTTACAAAACCATTTTTTTAGGGACCACATCACATTTGAAGTGACTTTGAGGGGCCTTTATGACAGAAAATACCCAAAAGTGACACCATTCTAAAAACTGCACCCCTCAAGATGCTGAAAACCACATTCAAGAAGTTTATTAACCCTTCAGGTTCTTCACAGGAATTTTTGGAATATGGAAGAAAAAAATGAACATTTTACTTTTTTCACAAAAATGTTACTTTAGACCCAATTTTTTTTATTTTCGCAATGGTAACGGGAAAAAATGGACCCAAAATTTGTTGTACAATTTCTCCTGAGCATGCCGATACCCCATATGTGGGGAAAATACACTGTTTGGGTGCACGGCAGGGTTCAGAAGGGAAGGAGCACTGTGTGACTTTTTCAACGCAAAATTGGCTGGAATCGAAAACGAACGCCATGTCGCATTTGGAGAGCCCCTGATGCGCCTAAACAGTGGAAACCCCCACAATTGACCCCATTTTGGAAACTAGACCCTCAAGGATTTTATCAATGGGTATAGTGAACATTTTGAACCCAGTGGTATTACACAGAATTTGATAACATTAGGTCATCATATTGAATAAGTTGTCATTAATCTATAGCGCAAGTGCTCGCTATTTGATTTTGCAATGCATCGGGTACATGGATATGCACCATGTATCACGGTTGCTAGACACCCCCAAAAAACATGTGGGTATCGCTCGTGTATGGCAGGCAATCCCCGCAAGGTTTTTTGGCTGTTAAAGATATGGGGCGGAGACTCGAGCATGTCACTCGAGCACCCGAGATACTCGGTGCATACCCGAGCACCCGATGCAAACTCAAGTAGTGAGAACTTGCGCTCAACACTAGTCATATCGTCATAATTTTTTTTTCTTTCCTTTTGAAAAAATCCCAACCCAACACAACCCTAACCCCAACCCTAATACAACCCTAACCCTAGAGTTTATTTTTTATGCTGTTCCTGGTGCAGTATAAGTGATTAGCCGACTTTTTTCTTCGGGTCGATGCGATTACAGAGATACCAGATTCATATCGGGTGTTTATGTTTGGCAGCTGTCACACACTAAAAGACGCTTTTTTTTTCAAAGACTATTTTTTGCAATCATTTTTCCATATTTCGGATGACAGTCATGTAAGGGCTTGTTTTTTGCAGGACGAGATGACGTTTTTATTGGTACCATTTTCGGGCAAATTGCATTTTTTGATCGCTTTCTATCACGATTTTTGGGAGGCAGAATAAATAAAAACCAACAATTCAGGAATTGTCTTTTTTTTTTTTTTATGCCGTTCCGTGTGTGGTAAAATTGATAAGGCAGCTTTATTCTTTGAGTCAATA